>NC_082685.1:34824678-35468131 GCF_949987515.2 Delphinus delphis | reverse complement strand
GATAGCATTACTGAGAGATTAAACCCACATCACTGAGAAAAGTATATTTTAAGCAACAAATGCAGTTGAAATCATTATACCTGACAAGAATTCTTCTGCTATTTAGCTATCTGAAATCTTTATAAAAAAACACTAAACAAAGTTGTTATTGCCCCCTAAAGAGAAAGGAACAAGAATTGTTTTAGGCTACAAGTTCTTTGATGTCAAGGGCTACTTTAAGCTGGAAAGCAATTTACACAAAGGACTGGCTAAGTTATGTGTGGTCTAGGAGCCCAGAGAGCTCAATACTCATTTTTCTCATTATAGAAAGCCCTTATTAAATTTATAAACCAGTTATTTGGTATGTAAAACTTACTTTCCTATATAAAATACAGAGAATGGCTACATTTGCAGATCAGCTCACAAAATCCTTTTTAACTCATAATTTGTCTGAATATAGTATTTTACTTACTGTTAAATCTTTAACCACCATGTAAAATGCTATTTATATTGGATATCCAGTTGGAATTTCCCTCTTGGGATTCCAGTTTCAAATTTTCTACTCTCCATTTCTTTGAGAACTTTGGGGCCTGTGAAGCTAAATATTTAAGAGAACAGGCTTACTAGCTTTATACCTTTGCAAAATTTATTTAACATTTTGGAAGCTGTATTTTATCATCTGTGTATTGAAAGAATAATCATAGCCAGTAGGTGGTTGTTGTGTAGCTTAAGTAAGCTAAATTATGCATCTTAGTAGCACATAGTAAATATTCAATGAAAGTTGTTAGTACTAATCATGAAAGTAAAAATGTTCAGTCTTAAACATACTGAAATATGAACTTCCTGAGGGAGGAAGCCATTATTTCCACATCTATCTTAATTTCCTACAATATCTGTAATTAAATCAATTCCCAATGAACCTACCCTAGTCCTCAAAACAAGCTAATGGCAAGACACATTTGGATTAAGGTCATATGAGTTTTTATTTATAGTTCTGAGGGCAAACATATGTTTTCACCAACTGTACCACTTATGACTTTAAGTTAACAGCAATCAGGTGATGTTTTTACTGTGATGCACAAGTGAAAAAGCACGTAGGAGAATTGCTGAAACTGAATAAAAGGCATTTCCCTAAATGAGTTCTATTTTGCTAAAAATAAAATTTGATATAAGTAGATTACAATTACTCTGGTTTGAAAGGTGCAGCCATTAATGGTAAAATATCACAAAACTGTAAGTCTTAATAACACAATATGTAGTACATTTGAAAAACACATGGTTAAATTTTGAAGCAAAATTGGGAGCTATTACAACAGAATCAATTATAGAATAATTCAAGTCAGAGTACTTGATGGAATTCTGAACATGAGGTGCAGAGGGGTCCACCCACACAGGTCACAGGAGAGCTAGTTGAACCGTCTCACTTTAAAGGTAAGGTACTCTAGAGAAGTGGCTTTCTAGTCATCCAACTAGACTAGAAATGTGATTTCCTCATCCTTACCACTCTTCATTAAACCATCCTCTCTTACTTTCTGGTTTAAAGTTCTTAGAATTCATTGATGAGCTCTAGTAGTTTGCTGGGAGCATCTTTTAAATTTTCTATGTATAGTATCATGTCATCTGCAAACAGTGACAGCTCTACTTCTTTTCCAATTTGGATTCCTTTTGTTTCTTTTTCTTCTCTGATTGGTGTTGCTAGGACTTCCAAAACTATGTTGAATAAAAGTGGCGAGAGTGGACATCCTTGTCTTGTTCCTGATCTTAGAGGAAATGCTTTCAACTTTTCACCATTGAGTATGAGGTTAGCTGTGGGTTTGCCATATATGGCCTTTATTATGTTGAGGTAGGTTCCCTTTATGCTCACTTTCTGGAGAGTTTTTATCATAAATGGATGTTGAATTTTATTGAAAACTTTTCTGTATCTATTGGAATGATCACATGGTTTTTATTCTTCATTTTGTTAATGTGCTGTATCACACCGATTGACTCGCAGATATTGAAAAATCCTTAAATCCCTGGGATAAATCCCACTTGATCATGGTGTGTGATCCTTTTAACGTATTGTTGGATTCAGATTGCTAGTATTTTGTTGAGGATTTTTGCGTCTATGTTCATCAGTGATACTGGACATGGAAGCAACCTAAATGTCCATCGACAGATGAATGGGTAGAAGATGTGATATATATATATACACACACACACACACACACATATACACACACAGGAATATTACTCAGCCATAAAAAAGAATGAAATAATGCCATTTGCAGCAACATGGAGATTATCATACTAAGTGAAGTAAGCCAGACAGAGAAAGAAAAATACCATATGATATCACTTATATGTGGAATCTGAAAGAAAATGATACAAATGAACTAATATACAAAACAGAAATAGACCCACAGACATAGAAAACAAACTTATGGTTACCAAAGGAGAAAGGAGGGAGGAATAAATTAGGAGTGGGATTAACATATACACACTATTATATGTAAAATAGATAACCAACAAGATCTAGTGTATAGCACAGGGAACTGCACTCAATATTTTGTAATAACCTATAAGGGAAAAGAATCTAGAAAAGAATATATATATATATATATATATATATATATATATATATATCTGAATCACTTTGCTGTACACCTGAAACTAACACAACATTGTAAATCAACTGTACTTCATTTAAAAAATAAAACTAAATTAAGAAAATAAAAATAAAGTACTCAGAAATGGCATTAACTATCATTTTGAGTGACACAGTTTTTAATGAAACAGGTGCCTGGACCTCTCTACACACCTATCCTAAGTTAGGTGCTGGGAATACAGAGAATAACTAAGAGAGAGAGGTGAGTACAGTTGTCTAAGCAATATAAACACATGTGGAAGCTAAACACCAACAAAACTAAAAGACCAACAACACAGGCTTTGATATTCATTTCCACACTGTGGAACTTATAAGAAGTTTCAAACACACTTCCTTAATATTCCAAAAATAATCACTGCTGCAGGGTTGTGTATGTGTGTTTGAATTTCCTGAGTTTTAAGGGTTTGCTTTTATTTTTTCTGAGACATGTGCTTGTATTTATAAACATTTCAAATATTTACTCAAAAAAAAATCACATGGCAATCACACAGGAATATACCTACGAGATAATTTCTATTGGTTTTTTTTTTTTTTTAGTTTATTTATTTATTTTTTTGGCTGCATTGGGTCTTTCTTGCTGTACACGGGCTTTCTCTAGTTGTGGTGAGCGGGGGCTACTCTTCGTTGTGATGTATGGACTGCTCATGAGGTGGCTTCTCTTGTTGCAGAGCACAGGCTCTAGGCACACGGGCTTCAGTAGTTGTGGCACATGGGCTCAGTCGTTGTGGCTCGCGGGTTCCACAGCACAGGCTTAGAGTTGTGGCACACGGGCTTAGTTGCTCCGTGGCATGTGGAATCTTCCTGGATCAGGGATCGAACCCGTGTCCCTGCACTGGCAGGTGGATTCTTAACCACTGTGCCACCAGGGAAGTCCCCCTATTAAGATATTTTAAGTAACATTTTCACATTTCATTCTATTCCTATGACAACTGTTTTCCCCTTCCAGGTGCTAAAGTATTCTGGATGATGAGTCAACACTCTGGCCATAGAGCAGACTTTCATGCATTATTCCTAGTATCCATTAAAATAAGACTTCACTGCACACTACTTCCAATTATCTCCTCTCCTGGACTTAAACTGCACCATTAGTGCTTCATTCCTCTGGTTAAAATGAAGCTTAGGGTTCAACATATGTTAAATTGTAAATGTGAATCCTGTGAGGGGTAACCTTTGAAACCATTGTCTGTGTTCCTGCCACAGTATGAAAGTGCTGAATGCATTTTTTCTAGAGAACAAACACGAAAAAGTACTGAAAAAAGCCTGAAGGAAGAAAGTGGTAGGGTACAAAAAGAGAGGCAAAGGACAAAACTACAGTAATAGATAAATACTGAGAGCTCAATACTTGCCAACTTTATAGTGTTCATCTCATTTAATTACCTTATAAATGACTTTTCTATCTGTCCGTATTTTTTTTTTTTTTTTTTGGCTTGGGGACCTACCTCTATAGAATCTGATTCATTAAGTTTGAGTCCAGAAGTCTATATTTTAAACAAATAATACAGGTCAGTCTGATGCAAGTGGTTCAAGGACCACACGTAATCAAACACGTCCTCTGCAATAGTCTTTTATTACTGGAATCAGCTCTGCCTTATTCCACAACTCTATAATGAAAAAATTTCCTTCCACAAAATTTTACCTCTTCAGGAATTTAATTTACCTTTGAGTGTATGAACTGTCACCTGGGCATAGAAAGCAGCTTTATTATTTTATGAAAAGCCAGATCACCTTTGCCGTAGCTTATCAAAATTCTGGACTTTATACATTCCTTTCTCTTTCATTTTCTCAATGCCATGCTCAAATGTTCTATATCCCTCTATTTAGATCCCAAGTGTACCAGCTTTTTATCAGTTGCGTTCACAAGTAACAACTTCTAACTTTGGGAAGATGAGCACAGAACTGCACTGCACCTCTTGTGGGGAGTTACCTTCCTGTGCAAAATCTCAGGAGCAATGCTGAGTCACTAACATTTCTGTGTAGGATATGAAGTGCTCTTGTGAGAAAGGAATCTGACTTTTGAAAATTAGGAAATAAAGCGTGTCTAGAGGTGAGTTCAATCAAGCTTTAAGTAATGCAGAAACTTTTGACAACACAGTGCTATCAGCGTGAAGGTGAATACATATCACCGGAAACCAGAATGTGAGATGGTAGAATGAGGTGGAAATAAAACAGCTGTATGGGTATAACATGATGTGACAAGAGATCAATTGTTCTCAAGATTGTCCAAGGGGAAAAAGAAATGGGCTTTACTGAATGTGAGGATGAGTAAGAGGGGGGTCAAAGGAAAGATATAAAAATGTCATTGGCTCAAAAATAAACAGATCTGACTTCATAGGCGCTATCACAAAACTTCAGAACAGGAGAAGATGTTGAAAGACAAATTCTTGTACCCAAGTGGCAGATTTAGGGGGACCTTCAACCTTCCCTGTACATATTCTTATTTCCTTTTTAATCTTTTTCAGTAGAAGAAATGTGAACTTTGCAACCAGGCAGCGCTGGGTTCAAAACCCAGCCTTAGCATTTACCAAGCTGAGGGACCTTGGGCAAATCATTTGAACTTTCAGATCCCCAGTTTCCACAGCTGTAAAATGGAGGTCACAATGTCTATTGTTGAGTCTACTCTCAATGTGCCAAACACTGAGTATAGCTCTTTGGATATATGAGGTATTTGGTAAATGGAAGCCATCGCTCCCAGCAGTACCATCACCACAACAGTCTCATCATAAGGATTTAGGGTGAAGCAAGGATGTGAAGTAAACTTGTGTCCTCCTCTGCAGATAAGGCAAGAGTGGTACCCAGGGTAGGGGACGAGGGGTGAGAGGGAAAGTCTACAGGTGATTTGGATGAATAATGCATTTATTATATGTAGAGATGTATTCTGACAGGGTTGACTGGTTGAGGTCTTAAGATGAGGCCATGTCCTTATGGGAGGGGATGGACTTTATTCAGAAGGCAGTTAGTGGATTCTCAGTGTGCTCTTTACCAAAGGAAAAATGTCCTCTGACCCTTGGAGACAGGTCAGGAGGCAGGTAGGGTGATAACCGCTAGGAGTGTCCAAGCTGAAGATGAAATTAAAAAGTATACTGAAGTGGTTAAGAGCATGAACTTTAGAGTAGTCAAACTGTCGTTCAAGCTCGACCTCCTTATTTTTCAGCTTTGTAGTTTAGACCAAAAGGTTAACCTCATTTTTCTCTTCCATTAAATGAGAATATTCATTTCATAAATATGGCATACAGATCAACTAAGACAATATGTATAAACACACAGGACAGTATGTGCATTTTCAATGCATATTAATCCACTAATATCATTAATAAGATACATTATCTGGCTGCATGTTATGTTTCCTTTTCATTTCCTTTTAGATATTGTCACACCTTCACTGAAGAGCTATTCAGACAATCTAATCTCAGCTTTGCTGTACAGATTTAAAAAAATATTTTTGTCTATACTTGATCTAAGACATTGAAAAAAAGGAACAAAGAAGGAGAGAAGGAAGAGAAAGAGGGAGAAGAACCCGCAAGTGGCTGATGAGGACAAATGTCAGGACCACATGGCTCAGCTCCCCTTCCCTCCCAGGAAGAGCTCTATCCTCTATAGCCAACCTGAAAACTTTGGAGAGCATGTTGTTATGGCATAAAAAAATATTTCATCAAAGTCTTTCCCAAAGTTATGCATAGACTTGTCAGATCAGAGGGGGTGCAAGCTCCCCATCTCCTACTGCAGCACAAACCCATTTCTCCTCCATTGCTTCTACTGATTATAGTTTGAGCTTTTACAACCCTCTATTTGGATCAAAGTCTTTAGGCCTATATGTGAATGATTCCGTATTAATAATACTTCTGCTTATTCTAAGCCATTCTCTTTCCTTGCTGGGTAAATAAACATTTAATACGACTCTGATTCTATGTGTCCTCCATCGCCTTTCACCCCAGGTCCTGCTCCTTCCCAGCCTTGTTCATTGTCACATGATCTTCCTTGCAAGGACCTAATTCTACTCATGGTTCCTAGGATGTTATATTTCTAGTGGTAGCCCCACAGCTCAATTCGAAATCACAGTTCCACACTCACTCTGCAGTCTGGTCTTACAGGCCTACTCTTCACTTTGACAAACCAAGCTTCTATTCTCCACCCAAGCAACTCTGTGGAGATCCTGAGTCAACCAGTCCTGCCATGCATGCCTTTGTGCCAGTCTCTTGGCAACCTCTTCTGAGGAAAGACTGCCAAGAATCCAACAAACCTCTCCTCATCCTTCAAAGGGAGCTCTGGATGGACATCAAAAGAATAAAGTTTTAAAGACTTAATTTGTTTCCCTCTCCTTTGGTCTATTCAAGTGGGTTTTTTCCAATAGTCTTACTTTATTTTTAAATTTTAGAAAATTTTACTTTTTTATTGTAGTAAGAACATTTAATAGCATATATACCCTTTTAATAAATTTTTAAAGTACACAAAACAGTATTGTTAATTGTAGGCCCAATGTTGTAGAGCAGATCGTTAGAACTTATTCATCTTGTACAACAGAAATGTTTTACCCGTTGAATAGTAACTCCCCATTTCCCCACCCATCAGCCCCTGGCAACTACCATTCTATTCTGTTTCTGACTTTGATTATTTTAGAGACCTCATATAAGTAGAATCATACAGTATTTGTCCTTCTGTTATTGGCTTACTGTGGACTATTCCAAATGTAGAATCAAGGAAATAGTTTAAATAACAGTCATATTCCCATCACCCAGCTTTAAGCACCATCACTTCATGGCCAGCTGTATTTATCTGTTCCTATACTGTTCAATACAGTAGCTACTTGCCACTTGTTAATTAAAGTTAAGTAACATAAAAAGTTCAGTTCCTCAGGTACACCAGCCACACATTTCAAGGGCTCAACAGCTACACGTGGCCAGTGAATACGGTAGGAAACAGTGAAGCTCTACCAAACAGTTGAGTATTTCCATCATCACAGAACTTTTTATTGGGCAGTGCTAACCTATATTCAATCTTCTTCCCCACCACAGAATATTTTGAATCTATCAAATATCGTGTCATCTAAACATAACACCAATAAATTAGCCTCATGTTATAATAACGTAACATTTTAATAATATATAATAACAATAATACTAATATTTTCTAACATCAAATATGCAGTAATTGTTAAAACTTCCCCATTTATCATAAAGTTTCTTAAACTGGGGTACATGGGGAGCCTTCAAGGGCTCAGCAAAAGCTCTTAGGTTTTCTATAAAAAATCTGTTAAAGGATATACATGCATTTTTCTGGGGAGATAATTTATGGTGGTTCTCAAATTCTGATAAAGGTCAATTTCTCTGAATTCAAGAATCATTCCCTTCGAAAGACGTGTGGTCAACTAGATAATTAAAGAGGTGGAATAGTTTAATTGCAAAGGCAACAGTAAAATTAACTTTATAAATGTGGAATAAAGAATATATTATTAAAGGCATCTTTGTTTTACATACCTTATTACCTTTAACTTGTTAGAATGTAGATGGGTGTCTGGAGCTTTCATTTGTTATGTGTTTAATTGGCGGAGATCATGGAGTGAAGTGGAACATGCTTCTCAGTTTGCCTTTGGTATAATTAGGTTAAGACTTCTCAGAAAAGTGAAGCGTTTGCCCCGGCTTCTCTAGTGGTAACTGTAAGTGTTCACTTCATTCATTTATCCATTCATTCATCCAACACCTATTTATTAATAGCACTGGCCATGTGCCAGGAACATAAGTTCACAGTGTTGATGTAGATAAGAGATGATCTCAGCTCTTAATGAACTCTCTCCTGCAATATAACTTTGGCTCTTGAGACTGCATTACTGAGGATAATTGTGGCAAAGTCCAGGGACAAGGTGAGAGAAGAGAGTTTTCTTAATTCAACAACAAATATTTATACAATTAGTATTATAAGGCAGGACCTGTACTAGGCGAGCCACACAGATGCAGTCTTTTTCTACAGAGATTATATCCTCCCTTGCATCCCACCCAACAACCCAATTCTAAGAGCTGGGGGGAGAATCGCCCCTTGTTGTACAGTATTTAGGGTGGTAAGAAAGGGAAGGTGGGAGTATATGGTCTTACATTTGCTATGACTCGTCTTCTTTCATCCTCTGAGTTGTTCTCCTAACTTTCTACTCTCAAAATGGTAGCAGACCTGTTGCCCCTTCACATAGACAGCCCGGACACCCGTGAAGTCAACTGTAGAATGAGCAAAACCCAACTGCAGCTGGTGTTTGTTGAGCATTCTTAACCTTTTCCAGAAAGTTACGGGACTCTGATTTCCTGTTTTTTCCTAAGACACCCCATCACAAAAGCTGGGATGAGTATTCGAAAATATCTGCTAAGTATATCTGTATATCCACACACTGCACATACGCCTAACTGAATTCTAGCACATCAATCATTTTTGAAGTCTCCACTGCAAAGTCTTTCATGAATATTTATCTGTAAACACTTTTTCCAGCAAACTTCTCTCCTCATTTATTTCTCAGGAGTGGCGACGCACAGAGGCCTTCTCATTTGGAAAATTCTTTATGGAACAAACAGAAACAGTCTTGGTTATTAATGCTTAAAATGGTCACTTTACATTTTCCTTAGTATTTCAAGGTCTTTTTTTCTTTTTAGGGTGGGGAAAAATGGTTCTGGGTGGCAAAATGGGAGGCAGGGAAATTTATCTTAGCTTGTTAGCATTCAGTAGTTTAAGAATCCCTACACATACAAAATCTGAAAGCAAAATTCTTTTACTCAGTCCACAAATATTAACTGATTTGTGCCATGCTCTGTGCTAACTGCTGGATACTGAATATTGAGTGACATAAACATGGTCCCTGTTCTAGTGGAGAATACACTTTACAGGGGAAACAGACACTTAACAAATGAATAACAATGAATACGTAACTACACATTTCAAGAAGAGCTGTGGAATAGGAAAATAGATCTGGTACCAAAAAAAACCCTTAATAATTTGGGGGTTTAGCTAATTTGATTGGTAAAAACTTTTTTCTAAAAAAATGATAGTAAAGCTGTGTGAATAAGACTTAGCCAGAAGAAGCTGGGAGATTGGCTGTGGAAATACAATTCCCCCCCAGAAAGAGGAAAAGACATCTGTGAAAACAATAAGGAGGAAAGAAGTTGGCTAGTTTGCAAATCAGCAGAGAAAATGGAAGAATATGTGGCAACTAGAGGGGCTTTTTTCAATTTGAAGTGTCCCTTCTATCAAATATGGGATAAGCTGGGAGTATACTTCTGTTTTACGTACCTTTTTTTCCCCAAAGAAAATTAGTTTTCTCTCTTGTGTATACTTAGCTCTTCAATATTATTTTCCAATAAAAGGCAGGGAATTAATAAGACAGAGGGTGAGTCCAAAAGAGACTGTGGGGAAAACCCATTTTAAATTTTATGTCCATTGCCGCAATGATTCTGCTGCCAGTAGGTTTTAAAAGTGTGGGTGTGTTTTCAACCTGCTATTCCCATGTGGTCTTTCCTGTGACTGGGAGGGAGAGAGTGGAATTCTCACCCTAGAAAGATCCAAATATCTGCATTCTGTTGTAGGGCCTGGCAATACCTTTTTTGTGTGAACTTTGGCAACTTATTTAAAGATTATATGCCTCAGTTCTCCTGACTATAAAACCAGTATTAAAAAAAAAAGTTAGCCTTGGGGAATTTAGGAGAACACTGGGATAATTAAATGTTATGAAGATTGTGAAATTATCTTAGAAAAATATGAAGTGCTATACAAATGTTCCCTGTCATTTTTTCAGAGGAGTTGTTAGGAGGGGCCATGGCCGTATGTGCAGTGGCTATGCACTTGGGCTCTGGAATCAAAATGCCAGTGTCCAAACTGCCACCCTTCACTGTACCTGTGCCAGCTTAGGTAGTAATTTACCTCGTTACACTTCTATCTCTTTACCCAGAAAATCAGAAAAATAACAGTCCTTAGTTGATACACTTATTATGAGCCTCATGTAAGATAAATCAACTAGCGCATAAAGAACAGTATCTGTCCTATCATTAACTTTTAATAACTGTTACCTACTGTACGTGTGTGTGCATGTGTGTGTGCATGTGTGTGTGTGTGGTGGGATGTAATTTGTAGAAATACATATTCAGAAGCTGAGTGAATCCCTGGATTTCTTGGATATTTCTTGAGCACTTTCAACTCAAATTGTTTCTTCTGTTCTTCTTTCATGTCCAAATTATTCTGCTAAAATGACCACTAGACAACTTCCACAAATTTGTGCTTTGATGCAATGCACTCACACAATCATCATTTTCACCCATCTGAAGTCTACACTTAACCTAAGTGGACCTCATTGATCTATTTAAGCCTGCGATCTCTGCCAACATTTTTTTTTAAAAATCTTTACTGGGGTATAATTGCTTTACAATGGTGTGTTAGTTTCTGCTTTATAACAAAGTGACTCAGTTATACATATACATATGTTCCCATATCTCTTCCCTCTTGCATCTCCCTCCCTCCCACCCCTCCAGGCGGTCACAAAGCACCGAGCTGATCGCCCTGTGCTATGTGGCTGCTTCCCACTAGCTATCTACCTTACGTTTGGTAGTGTATATATGTCCATGCCTCTCTCTTGCTTTGTCACAGCTCACCCTTCCCCCTCCCCATATCCTCAAGTCCGTTCTCTAGTAGGTCTGTGTCTTTACTCCTGTCTTACCCCTAGGTTCTTCATGACATTCTTTTTTCTTAAATTCCATATATATGTGTTAGCATATGGTATTTGTCTTTCTCTTTCTGACTTACTTCACTCTGTATGACAGACTCTAGGTCCATCCACCTCATTACAAAGAACTCAATTTCGTTTCTTTTTATGGCTGAGTAATATTCCATTGTATATATGTGCCACATCTTCTTCAACCATTCATCCGATGGTGGGCACTTAGGTTGCTTCCATCTCCGGGCTATTGTAAATAGAGCTGCAATGAACATTTTGGTACATGACTGTTTTTGAATTATGGTTTTCTCAGGGTATATGCCCAGTAGTGGGATTGCTGGGTCATATGGTAGTTCTATTTGTAGTTTTTTAAGGAACCCCCATACTGTTCTCCATAGTGTCTGCCAACATTTTAAATAGTGAAATGATTTCCCCCTTTGAATCTCCCAGCCTAAAGGACCTTATTGTCATTTAGTGCCACAGGAACGGCTTAAATAAATTTTAATATTATTCGACTATCTCTACATTAAAGACAGTCCAGAAACTGAAATATGAAATTAGCTTGACACCCCAATACACTACACTCTTGCTAAATTTACACTGCAGCTCCTTCCATTTCTTTGATTGAGCGTACGTAGGCCTATTCTTTATACATCCTGGGAGGCTGACTGGCATTTAAAATTCTGCCAAACGACTTAACAAGCTGAGGTTGTTATGGAAATATTGGGTTATACCAATATTTTGGAAAATATGTGATTATATAGAAAATAAAAAAATATTTTTATTACCTTGGGGTAGCAAAATATCATAAGAAAAACACAACATCTAAAGGTAAGAAAGCAAAAAACCAGCTGACTAGACGACATAAAAAAAATGCAACTTCTCTATAATGAAATTTACCATAAACCAAGTGAAAAGACAAATGATGAACTGAGAGAGTCATTATAAATATGAGACAAAGGGTTAATCTTCCCAGAATAAAAAAGAATGAAATATTTTTAGAAGAAGAAACATTAGCATGATATTGGCCAAAAACTGACAGAAGAAAAATATCAATGTCTGATAAGTATGTGAAGAGATGCTGAAATTCACTAGTGGTCAGGGAAAATGCAGGTTAATTAGAGAAAACAGTCTCTACCAATCAGACTGGCAAAAATTCTTTAAAATATTGATAAAATATACAGTGAGTTTATGATTTATACAGTCCTTTAGAGGGCAACATGGAGGTCTCTAGGAATACTGTATTTTCAGTGGAGATATACTATTCAACCAATAATTTCAGTTTTCTTAACCTAATATCCTAAGGAATATAAGAGAGTGAAAAGATAGGTGGATGGTGCTTTTCATTGCCTCCACTGTATTGAGAGTGAAAACTTGCAGAAAACCTAAAGGTTCATCAACAGAATAATGATTAAACAATTCATGGCACATCCATATAATTCAATACTATGTAAGTGTTGAAAAAGGTGAGTGATATCTATTAGTATTGACACTGAAGGAGTCCATGACATATACAGTACTGGGAGTGTGGTTACAGAGCAGTACTGCATAGAAAAAAGTTCTAAAGGCGGGTACAGAATCTGTTCACTCTGGTTGTCCCTGGAGGGTAGGAGGAAAGAATGAAGAGATTTTATATTTTACTTTTTATATTCATATATCATAATCAAATACAAATGTGATGTTTTATAATTAAAATAAATGAAATGTCCATTTTCTAATCTAGTGTCAGGCAGTCACTGGGCCCGCCACACTCCCTCAGTCTTTGGCCTTGTGAATTTCTGAATGTGCATATTTGCAGACTGGTCTTCCTAATGATGTACATTAATTATGTTGAAGTTGTTGGTATAAGAGGTTTGTTCATCCCCACTGGGTGCTTTCTGTGTCCTGGCAGTTTTTCACCCAAGGCAGGCGAAGTACCAACACCACCAAACCTCTCTTGGGGAACCGAGAGGTTGTACTCACTCAAGCATTCCCCAGACTGGCATCTAGTTCATTCTGCTGAGAATGTATTCTTTGAGGTTATCAGAGTAACCTAAAACTTTTCTAAGATTTATGGGTCAAACTTTTAATTTTTTGTCAAATCCAGTCCTGTGATGGATTTTATAGAATCAAAGAGCATGTGTATTAAAATCATTAGTGTATATTAGCTGAGTGGAGAGTGCAGAGCATCTATACCACACAGAATCCATCTACCACCTGATGCCCCACCTTTCATATCAAACATTTTTCTTTAGGAAAGAACTATATAGCTAAAACTTGATACTTAAACCTAGGAAGTTGCAAATCAAATGTAATACTGTATAAGAAACTCTTAGTTTAAATAAAGTTAAACTACTAAACACTAACACATCCAGAGGTTTTTAAATGTCATGCTTTTAAAAATGAACCAGACATGATTAAATCGGCATACATTAATATATAAATCCTAACAGCTTTAAGTATTTAATTTCAATAAAGCCTCATATAACTGGCAATAAAGCCAATAGCAGGTTTTGAAAGACAAGGTCTAAAACGTAAATTGCTTAGTACACAGACAATAGAACTATGATTTGGGATCTCAAAGTAGAACATGTATTTTTCAATTTAAAATTGGTCCTAGTCCATTAGGAGCAAACTTGCTGGCCACAATTCTAAGAAACCATGGGAGGATTTGAGATAGTGGGAAATTGTGTTTCAACACATATTCTTAAGTCGCTTTATTACGCACACAAAATATCTATAGATGTCACATAAATGAGCTGCCTTCCCCTTGATTCCAACTTGTAAAAAATATTTCAGAAAAATTCAGCAAAAAAGATTTTCAAAACAACATTTATCAACAATGTCAATAGAAAAGGACTTTAAAAATTAGTCTGTTAATATGTTAAAAGTAACCATTTAAAGATGCATTATTCCACAAATTTATTATTTATAACCTATCTACATTTTTCAAACTGGGGGGTATAATTTGCTTGTGATTCTGAGTTTTTATTATACAAACCACATTTTTTTTTGCACAAAAGTTGTCTTATGGAAATAAGTAATAATCTTGATTAATTTTAACTCTCGAAGATAGATAAAATGAAATATATTGGCCATTACGCACTTCATCATTCTTGTGCCATGCAGTATCCTCCATAAAATCAGTTATATTTTTTAAAAGATATTTTTGCTGCCGAATAAATAGCATAAATTTTAATGTATCATCAAATCTTTAGCCATCCTTAAATTCCAATTTGTCTTCAATGGCAACGTGTTGATTAATCAAAAAATATACTGTTTTTGCCTTATTTTTGGTAAAAATGGAAATAAAATTATGTATAATACCCACGTGGTGTACTATAGGCCTTTGATAATTTCTCCCTTAAAATCATATGTGCAGAATAAATAGAAAGCTTTATTTTTTACCAATCCCTGACTCATTTTTTTTCAGAATCACACAGTATCAACGAGGAAGAGACTTATAACCCAGATGTTCTAGCTCTGATTCTGTCATTAACCAGATCAATGACCTTGAAAATACTGATTACTTATCTGTAAAATTGAATTGTTGAGCTAGACAATATGTAGCTCTCAGTCCAGTGCACTTTGTTCTAACAATGGGAACAGTGCCAGAATTCAATGCATCCAAGTTAATACTTAAACTATTAGAGGTTACAGTTTAATAACTTGTAGTCATCCAGATCACCCAATTTAGCCAGATGTACGATGTCAACACTGTAGATAAATAAACTTCTAAGATATACTCCTAAAATTCTTTCTTCTACTGACTCATGTTAAAAGTGTGCAAAAAATCTGGACTTTAATATATTCTTGGTGCTAAAGAAAAGAAATTTCACTAACTAATGAGATTTGTTTTGAAAGCACGATTCTTCATAGATCTCAAATTCTGTATTACATTCATTGGTAGGTAAGTAGGTAGGTAGATAGATAGTAGATAAATTATAGGGACATGGATACACACACACAGGCTCATGTATAAAATGTGTGCGTGTGTGTGTGTGTGGAGAAAGAGAGAGAGAGAGATGAGAGGGGGGAGAGAGAGGGAGAGGCAGAAGAAGGAGGAGAGGAAGAAGAAGGAGATGATGGAGTTGGAAAAGAAGGGGGGGAGGAGGGGGAGTGGAGGAAGAAGAAGAAGAGAAGACTGACTGGGACAAGAAGGAATTGTTTTAGAGTATGTTTTTACCAATATTGATGAAAGGAATCTTCATAGATGGTTTCATCAATATAATATTAGTATCTGGGATAACTCAATTAAAAACCTCTGGAATAGCTCTCGATTACAATATTTTATATGGGCCACTCTCAGAGAAGGAGGAACAAATTACAGAGGATCTAAATTTCTATTGCTTAATGAATAAATAATGTGGACTCTGGAGTCAGAAAGATATAGGTTTAAGGATACATTCCACAGGCATTACAAGTTGTGCTACTGGCAACTTCATGAAACTTTTTGTGAGCTTAAATTTCCTCTGCTCCAAGATAAGAATGGTGGTGATGATGATGGTGATGATGATGATGTCATCATCTAATTCATGGGGTTTTTTTGACAATAAAATTAGGCAACATATATAAAGCACAGTGCCTGGCACATATTACCTGGTATTATTCTCCTTTGAAGAAAGTTTACTGTGAAATAAATTTTCATAAGATAAACTTACCACTAATGTGTAAACTAATAAAATATTAGTCCAGTTTGATCATATTGGCCTTTACCTGTTTAAATGGAAATGTCTCAGTATAGCCTGGTTCTTCCCCTCCTTGGAGTCAGCTCTGCTGGGTTTTGTATACTTTCTTAAGGAAGTAAATTAAATATTTGGGTGGATCAGTCTAATCATGAGAAAATATAGATAAACCCTAGTTGAGGGATTTTCTAAATATACATGACCAGTACTCATCCAAAATGATAAGGTCATGAAACAAAAAGAAAGATTGAGAAACTGTCACGTTAAAAGAGATGATCAAGGCATGATGACTAAATGCCACATCTGGATTTGTTCCTCAAACAGAAAAAGGTGATTAGTGGAAAAAGTGGTGAAATCTTTAAAAAGATTAGTTTAGTCCATCAAATTTTAACAATCCTAACTTCTTCATTTTTATAAATGCATCATGTTTTGAAAAATGTTAACATTAGGCGAAGTTGGGTGAAAAACCTGAGGGAACTCTCTGTGTTATCTTTGCAGCTTCTCTGTAAATCTAAAGTTATGAGAGAGTGGCATGGACATATATACACTACCAAACGTAAAACAAACAGCTAGTGGGAAGCAGCCGCATAGCACGGGGAGATCTGCTCAGTGCTTTGTGACCACCTAGAGGGGTGCGATAGGGAGGGTGGGAGGGAGACGCAAGAGGGAGGAGATATGGGGATATATGTGTATGTATAGCTGATTCACTTTGTTATAAAGCAGGAAAAAAAATAAAGTTATTTCCAAACACAAAAAGCAAAAAAAATGTTTGGGTGGAAACTGAGGGCTAATACCTCCCATAAATGACCAAGCCCTTGCATATCTCTATTTCTTTCCCCCAATCCTTTACATACAGGCTTCTCCCATAACAGAAGGCTCTCAGCACTGTCCTGAACTCACCTATGTTCTAACGTCCACACCAGGCCTCCAAGGAAAAGGTTTGAGAATATTATACCCACATTTAACCATGTGCAACTTTTCAGGTTTCAAGTAAGTGTCAAAAATAGAAAATTTACGGTTCAGGGACCATCAGCGTTGTTAGTCAGAACTCATTCCAGCTAACTTCGAAGAACACAACATATTTTATTACTCTAATACATTAATCAGCAATGACAGTTTTGTGGCAATTAGGTTATATAAACCTCTTACCACAAAGACCCATCATTAGGTTATATTTTTAAACTTCCATATGTCACCTCAAGTTAGGCAGAAAGAAACAGGCAATGCAATCTTTATGACAGATTTTCTTAAATTCACCACTTTTACCATTTCTCCTGACATTTTGTTGAAATTTTAATACTCTACACTTTGGCATTTGACAGGTTTGCTTCAACTAACTTAGTTAAGCAGGAGCGTATGTTATAAAATGGCAAAACATGCCTTCTTTTTTTTTTTTTTTCTTTTTTTTGGTGAGAACAGTGGGTCAATTTAACAAGACAGGTTTTTAAAAATCTGTGATATCAAAGAAGCATTCGTGGGGTAGACTTTTTGCAAAACAACTTTCACTTAGTTTCTTTAATCACTGAGGTATTCTCCCGGGGTGCAGTGGTGGGAATAAGAGTAGGTCGAATGTGAAATAGTTTCACAGGAGAGAAAAAGGCCTTGTTCTATTTAAAATGTAAATTCTGAATTTTTACATGGCATAGAAAACTTAACTTCATAGTCCACAAAGAATATACAATATTAGCATTAGGAATCATGCCCAGGGAGAAAATTGGGATAACACATCAGGAAAAGTCTCTTCTCCTCCTTTTATATATGCAAGATCTAAGTAAATATGTTTCAATTATTTCTCCAGTTAGCGAGATAACAGGTACTGACCCACAGAACTTGGCTGCAGATATCAACAAAATGTAATGGAAAATTCTGCTCTTCCAGAGTCTAAAAGGCAGGAAACAATAGAGAATGGATCACCAAACCAAGAGACTCAGCATTCACTGATGGTTCATTAGTTGTCTCTAAGAAGGGGCTGAATCACGTTAGGAAGCACCTCCTGGCCAAGACTTGTGCTATCAGTGCAGCAGCTCAAACTTACTGCAGAAGGATTGAGAGCAGGACTGGTGACATAATTTGCGGGGTACAAAATTAAAATGAGGGGACCCTTCCTCAAAAATTATTAAGAATTTCAGGACAGTGACAACATCATGTACTCATGATGTGAACCTGATAGAGATTTTAACTTGGAAGGCAGCCAGAGATGTGCTCATCTCCAGTTCTGTCACTTACTCAGACAAATGAAATATTCACCTGGAACCATGACAAAAGGTCCACATGACAGTATTTATGATTCTTCTCGCCTCTTCATACAGAAATGATCAGACTTCCAAGTAAACAAGAATAATCATAATATTTTGAACTAAAAGAACATCTAGTGACTATCTGGTCTAACTCTTCCACTCCCTGAAGAACTTAATTGATTTCTAGCACTAGTCAATGGCTCCAACTTAGGTCTCCTGACCCCAAATACAGTACTCTTTCAGTAACATCGTGGTGCAAGAGTCGTTGTTAACGGCTCAGGCCTTGGAACCAAATATCCTGAACCCATATTCTGAATCCACTACTCTGTGAAACTTTGGGCAAATTGCTTAACTTCTCTGTGCCTCAGTTTTCTTATCTGAAAATCGGCATACTAATAGTACTTCCCAGGATTATTTCATATAAAAATTCAAAACACTGTCATACAGAGAATGTTTAATAAATGTTAGCTATTAATATTTCACACTTCACTTCTAAAAACACCTTTTTTTGGAAACTCTATGGTTAATCATACTGATTGGTACATGAAATAAAAGCTAAATTAGAGAGCTAAGTGGATCTCCAGCTAGATGAATAATTTTTTAATACAAATTTACATTAATGAGTTGATGTGTATATGGCAGGGCTACCCTTGTGCATTATTCAAACGTTTTACTAACAGTTCAGATAAAAGTGTGTGTGATATGGTTAATATGGTATAAAATTTGTTAATGGAACAATTCTGAAAGAGAGCTTTTTTTGTTTGTTTGTTTTATTTCTGAAAATCAGGATGCAGAAATTACTGACAGAAGGAAAGAATAAACAAGATAAAATGTCACAAGGAGACCTGACTTTTTTAATTTAAAAAAATATGAAAGATATGTCACTGTAAAGTTGACTGAAAGCTCCATGTGGAATCACAAGGCACTGTGATTTTCCAGAAATTAAGTACAATTTTAAGTTGCATTAACAGGGTATCCAATGAAAGAAAGGGTGAAAAGAGGTCAAATTTTAGTGTCAGCTAATAGTGGAGCCAAAAGTAACGGCACAGGTCTGAAGTTTCTCAATACATTCCTTTGCAAAAATCTTTAAAAATGTAAAAAGCATTTTCAGCAGGTATGCCATGCAAAAAAGCCATGGGCTGGAGTTGGCCCAGAGGTCACTGTGTGCCAACCTCTGGTCTAAATATTTTCATCCAATTAAAAAGCAGAGTTTTTCAAAACATATAAAAAGTAAGGTCCTATACTGTGAGATGTACGAGAGACAGACTTTAAATATAAGGGTAAAGGTACACTGGAAATAAGTGGATAGAAAGACTTATCATGTAAAAAGCAAGCATGATAATGCTTTTAACATCAAATAAACTACACTTTGAGACAAAGAATATTACCAGAGATAAAAGGCAATCTTTCCTAATGATAAAAGGGAAAATTCATCAGGAAGACACAACAATTATCAATATGTATGTTACAAATACTATTAACCATCTTGTTGTAACTGTCATATATAGAACGGTACATCCTTCAGGTATAGAACACACATTCTCTTAAAATGCACACAGCATATTTACCCAAGATAAACAAGCTTCCATAAATTTTAAAAGGATAGAAATTATAAAAAATATATTTTCTGACAACAGCAGGATTTAATTAGAAATTACTAATAATACTCTCTAGGAAAACTTCAATTAATCAGAAGTAAAACAGCACAATTTCAAAGAATTCATAAGACAAAGATGAAATCATAAGAAAAATGAGAAACTATGTATTTTGAAAAGAATGACCATGAAAATACATTAACATTTTAGGAAAGCAAGTAAAGCAGAGTTTAGAGAGAAGCTTGTATCTTTAAGTTTCATATCAGAATAGAAGAAAGATTTTTAATCAGTGGGCCTAAGTTTCATCTAAAAAAATCTAGAAAAAGATGGGTAAAGTAAATATAAATGAAGTATAGGAAGAAAGTAATAAAGACCATAAATGAAATACAAAACAGACAGACAGTAGAGAAAACTAACAGAGGAAAAAGACATTTTTTTAAAGAAATACTAACAAAATTGACAAACCTCTAACAAAACTGATCAACGAAAGAAAAGAACACAAATTACCAATATCAAAAATGGAAACGGGATTATCACTACAGATGGTATGGACATTAAAAGCATAATCAGAGAATATGATGAACAACTTTATGCCAAAATTCAACGTCTTTGAAGAAACAGAACCACTTATTGAGAAATGCAACTTACCAAAAATGACACAGAAGAAACAGAAAATCTGCTTAGCCCTATATCTATTAAGACATTCAATTTATCAAAAACTTCCCCAAAGGAAAATTCCAGACCCAGATAGCTTCACTTGTGAATTCTACCAAACATTTAAGGAAGAAAAAAACACCAAGCTTATACAAACATTTTCAGAAAATGGAGAATGGGAAACATCATCCTCAGTCATTTTTGAAGCCAGCATAACTCTAATACCAAATCCTGACAAAGGCGTTTCCAAAAATGCAAAATTATAGTTCAGTATCCCTTATGGAGCAAAATTCTTTAACAAAATATTAGAATATCACAATCAATAACATAAAAATGACAATGCATCATGATCAGGTAATATTTATCCCACGAGTGCAAGGTTAGCTTATTGTTCAAATCAATTAATATAATCCACAAGATAACATAATGAAGAAAAAAAAAACCATATGATGACCCACTAAAGAGCTACTTATTCTTCACTTTTAATAAGACTGAGAAGGAGGCACCTGATAGCTGGAACTCAATTTCCTTATGAAAGGATATCCTTTAAAATCTGAGAGTTTCTAGCTTAATGAAACACACTAGTCCCATTTTTCCTTCCTCTTATTTATTTCATAATTTGAGGAGGTAGTGATGGCCAAAGTTTGAGGGTAAAACAGAACAGATTTCCCTGAATGTAGCAAGTGATGAACAAACATGGTTTGGACTGGCTGACCTTATTCAGGTAACCATTCATCTAGCCATCCACCCCACCCATCCGTTATTCAACAAATACTTCTGGGTTTTGCAATACTTTGTACTCAGCACTTTGGCCTTCTGATTAAAAAAATAAGTAAACACAATGCTCACCTCATGGAGTTTACAGTCAATAAAGAAAGGCAGACATTGATTATAAAATAATACAAATAGGGCTTCCCTGGTGGCGCAGGGGTTGAGAATCTGCCTGCTAATGCAGGGGACACGGGTTCGAGCCCTGGTCTGGGAGGATCCCACATGCCACGGAGCAACTAGGCCCGTGAGCCACAACTACTGAGCCTGCGCATCTGGAGCCTGTGCTCCGCAACAAGAGAAGCCGCGACAGTGAGAGGCCCGCGCACTGCGATGAAGAGTGGCCCCCACTTGCCACAACTAGAGAAAGCCCTCGCACAGAAACGAAGACCCAACACAGCAAAAAATAAAAATAAATAAATTAATTAATTAAAAGAAGGCTCAACATTTAAAAAAAAATAGTCTTCATCTTTAAAAAAAAATAATAATACAAATAAATACCACAATTGCAACAACTGCCATGAAGAAGTGGGACAGGTGCTTTGAGAGAGGGAAATTAGAGAAGGATATGCTAAGAAATGAATTCTAACTTTAGGTTTGAAGCATGACTAGGAGTTAGCTAAACAAGGAAGGGAGGAAAAGTACTCTAGGCAAAGAGAACAGCAAGTAAAAAGTTCTTGAGGCTATTCAAAAATGGTACAGGTACACGGACTGCCTTCTCTGGAGCTTAGGTAAAGCATGGTTAGGCTGAGGGGCCAAGACTGTTCCCTCCCCTTCACACCTCTTCTATCTTGCAGTCTTCAAGAGGTAATTCTCACCAACTCATTGTGATTTGTGAGAATATAACAATTACTAATACTGATACATCTTTTGGGGAACTTATGAAAGTCCAGGAAAGAAAGTCAAAGAGAAGCTTTTATTGTTTGATCCTCTCTTCCTGCATTCCATAGTCAAAAGAAAAGAAAAGAAAAGAAAAAAAGCCTTAATTTCTTTGTTTAAGCGGACATTTCAGACAAAAGTTTTTCTATGTAGCATATTGTGCTTCAGAAATTGTTCTCAGATATTTTTGGTTTTAGAGTTATAGACACCCATAATGGTTAAACAAAATGCTTAAAATGTTAGAAATTAGGTCTAGAAAAGTAAGACCACACTGAGTCTACGTAAATTCCATTCACTCCTCCTGGTGTAGGAGTTGAATCCTGGCCCACTGGGACTTTAATATGTTAGGGCAGAGTGATTAGAGGGGCTGAAGATTTCTCATTGCTTTAGGAGTGTCATTTATCTCGTACTTGTCAAAAGAGAATTGGGTAGATTATCTGTTTTTTTTCTTTTTTTATTATTATTTTTTCCTTTCTGGAAAACCTGATTAAACATTCTCACTGTCTCATATTTCTCAGAAGAGAGAAATGGTTAAAATGAGAATTACAAACCCCCTTTTGTTTATCATAAATCCTTTCGTTGGCTCTTCAACAACTCTTTTTTTTTTTTTTTTTTTTACATAATTTCTTCCAATTTGTTTCATGGTTTCCCAAGCCCACTAAGGTATCAGTAAGTATGTAGTTTAACTGAGTATCAGTTACAGTTTGAAGTTGTGTTCTTAAACCTGTTATTGTTTTTATTAACTAAATGAATAAGCACCACCAGCATGGTTAAATTACCAGACTCTGCAACTAGACTCTTGGGATTAAATGAATTCTAATCTCACCACTTCTGGATGTGTGTTTTAAATTCTTTAGCCCTCAGTTTCCCCATCCGTAAAATGGGAATAACAATGTACCTACCCAAGTAACTGCTGGGAGGATTAAATAAGATTATCAATGTAGAAGGTTTAGCTAAAAGAATCCACACAAAATGACATTCCAAGTAGCAGCTGTTGTTTAGTATTATATTGCATATACTTCTTCAAATCTTAAAAGGGTCTTTTTGTTAAACTTTAAGGAACATTTTGCTAATGTATCTTCACAACCAGAAAACTGTAGCCACTTAGCAAGACCTTTATTTACTTAAAGTACTAAGAAGAGAATAGGGAACTGGAAAGACATATACAAGTAACAACTTTTTTGCATACATAAGTAATTTGTAATACCCTCTGTCTTCTGCTCATATATTAAGTGATTCTGATACAATTACAATTCAAAACAGCCACAATTATTCAACTCAATGCCAGCTCATTCTTAATGTATTTTTCTCATTTCTGTCCACCAACCTATATTATTTGGCTGTAAATTTGATTAAGTTTGGACTCAAGCAATACTTTACGTCAGAGGTTTATGCACAAACAAAATGCTTCAGAACATATATCCATAATAAATATTTATTTCTAAAGGTGGTTAAAAAAGAAGCATTTGAAATCAATTAATCTAACAATGAGTGGCTTGCTTTTAGTGAGAAATGAATCTTTTTTAAAATCTTCTGTTTATCAGAAGAAAATTAGAGAAACAAAGTGACTAGCAATGGTTTAAGAGATTCTTGATACATTTATGGATATTATGATAGATACACTTCACCAACACAATATAAACACTTCCCTTAATTACAGGGACTGAAAGGCATTAGAACAACTTCCTACCTTAAAACAGTTTAACTTAATGCCCAGTTCCATCACTAGTGTTCATTTGACTGCAGCATCATCTTTCTTATATTTAAAGCAGATACAGCTGCGTGGTGATGCTTATTGAGAGTTAGGTCCCTGGGGATGGACTATCTGGGACTGAATCCTGATTCCATGCCTCAGAGTGTGACCTTTGCTTAATCTCTTACTCTTATAAGGTTGGCATAATAAAATGAGACAATGAATGTAAGGCACTTAGCACTTAGTAAGTGCTCAACAAATTTTATCTATCTATCTATCAAAAATTGCCACAGGACAATTCACATAAAGTCTCTCATACTTTCATTTAAGTAGTCTGAAATCACTTGCCAAATGGCTTGGGAGCAAGGAGGGTGATAAATCCCAACAGAGGGGCATATACATTAGGGAATTCCTAAGTCTACTATTTTGTTTTGGGAAGATCTGGACCTAGAGTAAACTTTGGTGAAATAAGTGAATTAAATTAGTGAAGAATCTCCTGACTTCCTGTCATCTGCAAAGCAATCTAGGAGATAAAAGATAACACAGACATAACCCTTGCTTCAAGAAGCATAGTAATCAATGTTCTTAGATGCAAGCAATAGAAACTGACTTGGGTTAAATTAAATAGAAAGGCATTTATTAAACTGATAATGAACAGCTTATAGAAGACCAGAGACCCAAGTGTGGAAGCTATGCAGTCAAGAAAAATATCAAAAATTATATAGCAGAACTTGTTTAGTGAAGTTATCATTGCCACACCCATGGGTAGAGGTAGTGCAGTTCTCACTGTGGACACCTTTGACATGTGTCCTTGAGTACCTCTTCCTATCTACTGCCAAGGCTCCTCCTTTTATTTAGGGTGGAATTTTCCACAGTCACTGGTTCTTACTGCATGGTTTCCAATTCAAAGTTATATAATTGGTAGTGTCTTGGTCTTGCACCCACCTTCTAGTTGCAAGGGAAACTAGAGAATGAGTTTCTGGCTTTTTTTAGCTTTTGTTATGGGAGGTGGGTTCTGTCTCATAATGTAGAGGATTCTTCAAACATAGTATTCATATATATACATATATTCATTCCTTTTAAGATTCTTTTCCCATTTAGGTTATTACAGAACGCTGAGCAGAGTTCCCTGTGCTATATAGCAGGTTCTTGTTGGTTATCTATTTTAAATAGAGCAGTGTGTACATGTCAATCCCAAACTCCTATTTTCTTCAAGCAGACATTCACGTGCTAACCTGTGTGGCCTTCGTAAGTTACACAACTTTCCCAAGACATCATATCTTCATTTGTAAAGAGGAAATAACATTAATAGCTGCCACATGCGAGATTTAGGTGACATCAAGTCTGTATAGACACAATACCATATCTGGCACAAAGTAAGCATTTAATAAATGGTAGTTACTATTACAGATGACGGTGATCATGACGACAATAAACATAATAATCATGGTAGCAGCTACACTGGAAATGGCTCAGGGATAGACGGTAGGCTCTGGAGGCCATCACAAAGAGAGGGGTATTTGGTTTGCAGTATTGAAAGCCTACTGAAAGGAACATATCTTCAAGTGCTAACACAGGAAGCCAGGTTCAGGATATGAGGTCAGTCAGTCTGAGTTGGATTCACTGGGCTGCAACTATCAAACAAATACAACATGAGTCTTCTGGAAATGCTTCAGGGAAGGTTTTTGGATGTATTTACGCCTCTGGCTTCTTAGGTTCACGTCAGGTTTCACAAAGTGCTCTCTAGCCTTCACGAAAAATGCTAAGAAAGCCACAAATGTGGCATTTTCACTTAACCAGGATCACTTGATCCAAGAAGAGACGGTTTTTGTAGGATGACAGCAGTGTTGGCACCTCTCCTGAGCCTAAAGGAAAACCTAGTGGACAAGTTTGTATCCCCTCCCACTACCTTCCCTCCAGGAGATTTGCCATAGAAAAATTTTTAATATACAACATGCACTGAAACTGCATTGTTGGCTCTAATGGGCAATTTCAAAGCAAGAAATAAATGAGCATTAGAACCATCAGAGAAGGTGGCCATGACTTTCAGAAAGGTAAATATTATACAGTGTGAGTTTTTGAGCAGAGCCTTATCCAACACTCAGGGTCCTGAGGGACTTAGGAATCATTTAGTTTTTAAGAAAATGGTTCACCTTTACGAACCCATAACGCCAATCAGTTTTCTTATAATTGCTCCTTGCTGTTCGTTGAGCTTCAAGCTGAGCTTGGGCCTAGCACATTCCTAAACTTCACAGCTGTGCTTACCATGTGGTCAGAGGGGTGAGCAGCTTTTGGGCTCTGAGCTCATTTAATTACCAAGTCAGCTCAATACAGGTGAGGAACGGAAGCCAGTGTGTTCAACTGACAGGGGTTTCACATATTATTTATATTGATGTCTTTTCAATGTTACAGAGCAAAAATCCAATAAGGCATTGTGTCTACTGCTAAAATATTTCTCCCCAAATTCTCTGTATTTAAAACTCTAAATTCCAAAGGCATCTGTTGATTCATGTGGAAGTCTTGATCACTGCCAGAGTAATATAGATAGTCTACCCACACTCTACCCTTTAGGCCAGCAGGTACTATGTAAACGTACACACTTAATAAACTGCTTCACTTTGCACACCATGGCAGAAACAGCCTAATGGTGTGTTCAGGAAAATGAACCAAGCAGGGAGATTTTCACCAGTGAGATTGGCAGATACTAATTTGATAACACTGAATTTTGCTTCTTTTGGGTTTGCCCACTTAGGAATAATAAAATAATGGATTCCTTTGCAATTAAGAAAAGGAATTTCTTATACGTCTTCAATTCTAATGTGCTTGATGTTCCTTTTATATTTCAGCATTTTTGAAATCAGGATATATCTACCAAGAGATGAGTACATTCAATGTAGAATTTTATTATTCTTATTAATGTAATGGTGAATCTTACAACTGATGGTATTTAAGAGAAGAAAATAGTCATTTGCCATTGACAAATGGCATTGACATCTTATAAAATAGATATCCTGCATTGCTGTCATACTTGCTCAAAGGCTGACCTGCAGTGTATACAATAATTCTAATGCTCCTTAAGTTTTAAGTTCTTTTTTCTTTTAGTCCATTCACTTTACATTAGAAAAAATGTCCATATAACCTGTAAGCTGCACAAGATGTTACCACGAATGTAAACCAAGTGTGAAGAAAACTCTCATCCTGAAAGTTGAAATGCATACATTTCCTATAAAACCGTATCAAAAAACTTTAAATTTTATATTTTCTATGTTGTAGCTATTCAACTTCTATGGATTTGTTTATATATTAGTGTTATCAGACTTTTCTGAGATGGTGGAAATGTTCTGTATATTTTCACTGTCTAACGTGACATAAACATACGGCTACTGAGCATATGTTACATGCCTGGACTGACTGTGGAACTGAATTTTTAGTTTAATATTAATTGACTTACACTTAACATTATGTATTATATTGAATAGAAGAGCCGTATATCTATACACACGCATATATAATCATAATTGCATTTAACAATATAGCTTTGATCGTACACAAATTATAACATTATTAAAAAAAGCAACTAGTAGAATTACATTCTACAATAGAGAACAGATTAAATAAATTATGGTCCAGCTATATAAGCAATACTAGACACTACAAATTATAAGAGAATATTTCAGAAAATAAGGTATTTGTGATATACTTTTTTAAAAATGAGGTTGAGATGAATGACTGCTTCTCCTTCTCACCTCGGCTCAAACAGAAGACCAGCTCTTGGTGGAAGGGATGTCAGTGCCAGAAGACGAAGCTGTGGGCGCACGCCATCTCATCCAAGCTGTGAAACTTGGCAATGCAGAGGCCCAGAGCATCTTGAGAACAGCTGGAACAGCGTTGGGTCTTGGGGTTGTGAACATCCTCCACACTATGAATCCTTCCCTTGTGATCCTCTCTGGAGTCCAAGCCAGTCACTATATCCACACTGTCAAAGACGTCATCCGCCAGCAAGCCTTGTCCTCGGTTCAGGACGTGGACGTGGTGGTTTCGAACTTGGTGGAACCCGCCCTGCTCGGCGCCGCCAGCATGGTTCTGGACTACACAACTTGCGGGATCTACTAGTCCTCCGAAGAGTGGACGTGGACCGAGATTCAAGAGCGCCTTGGTGGAATCAGGCCAGCTGAGAAGCCACTAGGACTTACAGCCTCTGAAAGATTAACCATCCCAGAAGGATCGTTGCTACTGACAAGCAGACACCTCTCCCTTCAATAGCTTTTCGTACTATGTTGAATATGACCCTGGAGTGCTGATTAAGGCAGTGTTTGTTGTGTGTCGTACCTAGAGCCCACATCTGTGAATCTGGATTCTGGCTAAATAAGATTCCACGCTCGCATTGGTGTCAAGATAACAAAGGCCAAGGCTCTTGCTATTAATTTCAACCTGGAAGAAACACTGATAGCCACCATTTATTAAGTGCCTACTGTGTGCCAGGCTCTGAACTTGGTGCTTCATATGCATTATTCTAAATTCTCACAACCAGTAAGGTATGTGTTTTAATTCCCATTTTATAGAACCCCAAACTAAGTCAAGTGGTGTACCTAAAGCCGCGTGGCTAATGAGTCTTAAAGACAGGGTTTGACCCGGGTCCCTCTGTGTTTTTTCTGCTAAGCCACACAAACCTCTCTTCATATCAAAAACTTCCAAAGTGAAAATATATTCTAATTTATTCCAGGCTACCAAGAACTTTCACAAGAATATCTCATTAGCAAATGAATCGATTCATCCTTGACACTATCTCTCAGTGATGAATTTAATAAAATATTCCTGTATGCTGTGGAAATTTTGCCAGTACAGTATTTGGTCTAGTGACAGGTTTTTATGGGTACTTTTAGATGACCTAAAAAAGGACATGCATATGTTTTTCAGATTGTTTATTATTTTAGGAAAACCTGAAGGTTTCTACAACATTATTTCAGTGTTCACATATAAAATGAAGGAATCAAGTTTGCATTTGAATTACTTCCTTCCTGGTGGGTTAATGTGAAAAGATAGGTTGGCTGATTCTTAGAATTCTGTCAGCTCTGAAATAATCTCCAGGTCCTGGTTGATTCCTGGGAAGGAAGCTAGTTGGCTTGGCCATCAGTGTCTGGGGCGGGTCAGTATACCGTGAAGGCGCATCCGCTGTTCTTTGACAAAACCTACAACCACTGTATACACCAGACAGTTGCACTGCTACCAAGTTTCATACAAAATATTTGGAAGGATGGTATTGAATCTAAAACCGAATCTTAGTTTTTATTAAATTCATGGAAAGCTAATATATTCCAACATAATTATTACATATAGCTAAATGATCACATCTTAATTTATTTTAATGTAAATATTTTTATGTTACTGTTCTGAGCCAAATTCTAAAAAAATAAATGTATTTCTTTGGGGAAAAAAAAATGAGGTTGAAAATTGTATAGGCAGTTAAAAATTACATATGTGTATTAAAAAGAAGAGTTCCAGTTTAAGATGACATATATACCTTTCCCGTCTTACTTGAATCTCATAAATAACTATAAAAGGAAGGAAGAGTTAAAATCCATGATAACCCTACAAAATAGGAAAGTATGCCATCAATGGGCCAGTACTTTTGAAAAATGTACAGAAGTTTGGATGTAGGTGAGGTTACACAGATAAAGAAAACCAAATGGAGAAAGAAGTTTTACATGGGGGCATGCAAAGGAGGGAGCCCATCTCCTCACTAGCATACTAGAGCCATGACTTCACAGGGTGGTCCTCAAACCTGCAGCATTAGTGTGACCAAGGCATTGTGAGAAATGCAAATTCTCAGGCCTCATCCCAGACCCACTAATTTAGAAACCCCAGGGATGGGACCCGACGCTCTGTGTTTTAACAAGCCCTCCAGGAGGTTCTCATGCCACTCAAGTCTGAGAACCAGTCCCCTAGAACACGCTTTCTCAACTTTGGCTGTTCATTGTCATCACTCAGGGAGCTTTTAAAATTACTGATTCAGTAGGTCTGTGGTGTGACCCATTCATTTGGACTTTTAAAAACTTCTCAGGTGATTTCATGGTGCAGTAAGGGTGAGAACCTATGTACTGGAGAATTTGCAAACTCAGTTAGGAAACCCAGAGTGGGAACCACATGGAACCACTAGACCAGTCTTCATCTTTCTCCTACAACTGGCTCTGGTGACTGCACTCAAGATAATGTTGGAAGAAAGCTCCCTACACAAAGTGGGGGATGCCTGGATTCCTAGTTTAGATACTGGGCTGAAGAGAGAACCAGAACAGAGCCCCGGATAGACAGAGGCACCTCTATAAATGGAGGGGAAAAAAGCTAGGTGGTAGTACCATCAGTTCCTTCCAGGAGTGAAAGAGTGAAATAATCTAAAGTGCTTAAGCCTCAGATGAGTCTTGGTTACCTGTGAAAGGTCCTAGCATACTGTACGAAAGAGAGAGGTCGTCTTTACCCTGTAGCACAGGGAACTCGGCTCAATATTCTGTAACAACCTAACTGGGAAAAGAATTTGAAAAAGAATAGATACATGTATATGTATAACTGAATCACTTTGTTGTACACCTGAAACTAACACAACATTGTTAATAAACTATACTCCAATATAAAATAAAAAGTTAAAAAACAAAGAGAGGGGTTGTCTGATCAGCATGCCCAATTCTCCTCTTGCCCTGCACTTCTCAGCGAAGAAGCTGGCTATGCAAACAATCATATAACAGTGCTGGGGAAACTCACATCAGGTCAGAAAACCTCTCTCAGTAACCTGAGCTGATCAAACTAGCTGTTTATTTACAAATATAAACAGACTACCAAGATCAGCAGATGTATAAGGGAAACCATCAGCATGAAAAAGAAAGATCAAGATAAACAAACATACATCATCACAAAAGGAAACAGATGAGGAAAGCAGAAGCAAACTTGTAAAACAGCTTAAACTGATCTCATTTAAATTAAAAAGAACAGTCCAAAAGAGAACAAATGACTATGGAAAACTAGTAGTCAAAGCGTAAGGAAGAGGTCTTATAAATTGAAAACATGATTGCCAAAACGTAATATTCACTAGTAATAATTTCTTTAGAATAAAAGAAATATTACAAAGTTGAGAGAAAAATATCTAAGAATTTTAGTTCAGAGCCATGAGGGATCCAAGATCAACCTACTGCGATCCCAGGAGGAAAAAAATACAGACTACAGAAAGAGAAAATGAAAAATGTAAAAAAAAAATTCTTTTTACTCTGGGGGAAAAAAACTGTAGAGTTCACTATTTTCATTTTTCATACTCAACATCAAGATGCACCCTTTAGTGTGGAGAAAAGGGAACCCTCCTACACTGTTGGTGGGAACGTAAATTGGTGTAGCCACTATGGAAAACAGTATGGAGGGGCCAAAAAAACTAAAAATAGAGTTGCCACATGATCCAGCTATCCCACTCTGGGTCATATAACTGGAAAAAACTATAATTCAAAAGGATACACGCACCCCTATGTTCATAGCAGCACTATTTACAATAGCCAGGACATGGATACAACCTAAATGTGTAATGACACATGAATGGATAAAGAAGATCTGGTACATATATATAATGGAATATTACTCAGCCATAAAGAAGAATGAAATAATGTCATTTGCAGCAACATATGTGGACCTAGAGATTATCATACTGAATGAAGTAAGTCAGACAGAGAAAGACAAATACCATAGGATATCACCACTTATATGTGGAATCTAAAATATAACACAAATGAACTTATGTATGAAACAGATTCACAGATAGAACAGACCTGTGGTTGCCAAGGGGGAAGGGGTGGGGGAGGGATGGATTCGGAGTTTGGGATTAGCAGAGGCAAACTATTATACATAGAATGAATACACAACAAGGACCTAGTGTATAGTACGGGGAGCTATATTCAATATCCTGTAATAAACCGTAATGGAAAAGAATATGAAAAAGAATATATATATATATATATATATATATATATATATATACACACACACATACATGTATAACTGAATCACTTTGCTACAGAGCAGAAATTAATACAACACTGTAAATCAACTATACTTCAATAAAACAAATTTTAAAAAAAGGTGCACCCTGGATATCCAAGTCACTACTCTACTTTCTAACAGTGGAAGAATTGAAAGGGCGGAAGTCAGGAGGAATTGAAAGGGCGGAAGTCAAAGTCCAGAGAGACACGAAGGTCACAAATAATATCTGTGTGAGGTGCCAGATATTCTAAACACACATCCCGGTACTTGTCTATGGTCACATGGGACTAATAATTGTTAAACGAAGATCACATCTAACAAGGTATCTCCACACCACAAGGAATGGAAGACAAACCTCCTACTTCCACAGTACTAGATAAACTTCAAGAAAATATCAAAACAGGTCAGTGGCTCGAATTAAATTTGTATACCATGACACCATGGGGCATTTGCAATGCATTTGCTTTCCCCTTGATAAATAATTATGTCGAAGCCTCACTTGAATGTCACAAGAATATTTTTCTTATTTGAAATAATATGAAGATCACCTGAAATATCTGGTAGCTTCATTATTTACCACCCCCTCTACAGACACAGACACATGCACACATACATTTTCTTCTGTTCTGATACTTCTTAAAGCATTAAGGAGATTGATCAAAAACCTCAAGGTGGTTCTAAGATTATTTAGAAAGATGGGAAAACGTGGGGGCCTTAGACTGATTCCTCACAGACGCAACTGTAAAATGTATTCCTGTGAGGAAAACCTAAGAAAAGGAAGATTGCCAGCGACATGGCAACAGACTATCAGCAAAACATACACGCCATTCTACTTAAAATCTTAGCAGGGATATGATTTTCATCTTTCCTAAATAGCACTGCTCCCGAGGTATATGCATATGGGAGCTGCATCCTCACATAATCCAGTGATTTCCTAAATGTCCTTTAAAGTCCTACATATTTTTGCTGATGCCAAGTAAATATCAACCCAGAGCTCCCTAGAAATTATATAATCCCACCGCTTGCTCAATGCAAGAATTCCTTCTTTCCTAGAAAATGGTTTTACAGCACACAGCAACCTACTGGATATTTTTTACCAGCTGCAACTGCTACGAACTTTTCTTTCTTTCCTTCTTTTTTTAAAAATACATTCCAGTAAAAAATTGCCTTTTGGCATCTTTTACCATTAATCTAGTTTTGCCCTTAGGGTGGACAGAGTGTGCTCTTTTAAGAGGAAAGTTTGTAGTGATTTAAAAATAGCTATCCTGTTTAAACACTGCCATCCTCCCTCTCCTAGCTTCCCATCCTCCCTCTCCTAGCTCCCCTCCTCTACTTTCTTCTACTGGTTCTTCATACTCCGTGGTTTATGTGTCACTCATATTTTAGTTTTCTGATCGCTAAATATCCCTTTTAAAAATGTTGTGCCTCTAACTGAGAACAATATTCCAGGTATAATTTAATAATGATAATAATTATGCTATAATGAGAACAGCTGCTACTGATGGAAATATCAGTACCAAGCATTGTACAAAGATCTCTGTCTTGATTATCTCATTACCTTCAAGGTATCAAAATATTGTACAGATGAGAAACCACAGCTTGAAGAAGCTAAGTGACCTGTTTTGTGAGCTGGAGGAACCCATACCAGACGGCATCTGTATTCAATGCATGTCTTCTCATCCACCATCCCCCATGAGCTCAAAACCCTATCTGATCACCACTTCCTCTGTGAAAGGTATTTTTATCCTATTGACATACTATAAAGTGTCACTAATTTTCACTTTGGCAGTGGATAAACACAATGCTCTCTTTTTGTTTTCTAAGTTCTTAAAATTCTGTATGTATATCTACTGAAATATTGACCAGCACATAGCATAACCTGGATCCAAAATATTCGCCCTCCGTATATGCAGAGAAAACCATAATCCAAAAGGATACATGCTTCCCAATGTTCATTGCAGCACTATTTACAATAACCAGGACATGGAAGCAACCTAAGTGTCCAAAGACAGAGGAATGGATAAAGAAGATGTGGTACATATATACAATGGAATATTACTCAGCCATAAAAAAAGAATGAAATAATATCATTTGCAGTAACATGGATGGACCTAGAGACTATCATACTAAGTGAACTAAGCCAGACAGAAAGACAAATATCATATGATATCACTCATATGTGGAATCTAATTTTTTTTAAAAGATACAAATGAACTTATTTACAAAACAGACTTATAGATATCGAAAACAAACTTATGGTTACCAGGGGGGAAACATGAGGGCAAGGGATAAATCAGGAGCTTGGGATGAACATACACACACTATTATATATAAGATAGATAACCAACAAAGACCTACTGTACAGCACAGGGAACTCTACTCAATATTCTGTGATAACCTATATGAGAAAAGAATCTAAAAAAGAATGAATATATGTATAACTGAATCACTTTGCTGTACATCTGAAACTAATACAGTGCTGTAAATCAACTATACTCCAATAAAATTAAAATATTAAAAAAAAATAATAAAAGGATCAAAACTAGCTTAAAATAATACATTCATCCTGTGCTATAGTAAATTTGGATTCACTATCCAAGCTGCTTAAATGTATCCATCTACAATGACTTCTTTAATAAGAATTATTTAGAATGAATCGGTTGAAAAGAAGTTTTTATTCCAACAATATCCTAATAGGAAGATGTTTTTACATGATATTCAATTGGAATTTAATAAGGTGACAACAAGCACATTTATATTTTCTGCTTCCTAAAGCATGGTGAATATCGCTAGGAAGAAGAGATGCCTGTTCCAACACCCTCACAGGGACCTTTTCATATTTGACCACAGAGGCTTTAGATGTTGAGCAGGTGATGACTGTCTTCTCTGGACCTGCTTAAATGTTAACAAAATCATAAATGGATTATATTTAAAAATGAACTATCCTTTCACTTCATCTAAGTACAGATGTCAAAGAACTATTAAATCTCCCTCTTTGGACTTTGAAGCTAGTTACTAATTCTTTTCCTTTTGGAAGAAGTAAAAGAAATTAATTTGCACTTTATACTGTAGGCACAGCTGGCTGAGACAATCTATGAGGAAGTAGATAGCCCTACAGACAATGAAATTTGCTTGGAAAATAAAATCAAGGGCCAGATGAAGATCTACAAAGGTTGACAAGAGCAATGCTGTGCTTTGGGTCTCTTCTTGGCTGGATTTACTACATCTCAAAATTAGGGAAGATCTGTGGCAGTGTGGGACTTTCTATATATAAAAATAAAAAATTAATGTTATAAAAATAATTATTAATGACTGAAGTTACTGTTTATTTAGATGTCTACCACGTACCAAGCAAAGTGCTACATTCTTTATCTATATTAGTTTTTTAATCCTCATAAGAACTTCAGGTGGTAGATATTATTATCCCCATTTTATCTATGAGGAAACCAAGGCTCAGCTAACTAAGGTGACGTTCTCCGTGTCATTCTGGTAGTCAGTGACTATGAGAGGCCAGCAAGAACTGGTTTCTGATGCTGCCACAAAGGGCAGTAGTAGAATTTTTTTTTTAAGAAACTAAAAGGAGATGCCTGACTGGCTGTCTCGGTAAACACTTGGCATAGTCCTGTGAAGCCGTCTATGAAAGAGCTGCTGAGAAATTTCTACACTCTCTAATTCACTGTGGATCGCACTAAGGCTGAGTATTGACCAACAAATCAACACCACTCAGAAACAGAGCACTGATCTTATTCTCTGGGATGCTGACACTGTCCAGTCCAAATCACCCAGAGACAGGCTGAAATAAAAACACACAAATAAATGAGAAAAAAAGGAACCTTTGCATTTTGGTAATGTGAGCAGACTGTCAATGGATCCAGTTGAGAAGATTCCATACTTCCTTTCAGACAAGCAGCTCACATGGCCCAACTGGAGGACTTGGATATGGGGATGAAGACTGTATAAGACAGCCTTACCCTTCTGAGGAGGGGAGAGGGACCATGTAGCTGATACTGGTACTGAGAAGCTTAATTGGCTCAGCATACAACAGAGGAGCCCCTTAACTATTACCCTTTTAAAGATATGTAGTACTCCCCTCACCCTTTTTCCAGTACTTTTCATTCCCGAATGAAACATACTAAGTGGCCTTGTAGTATAATGGAATGTTGTGTCTCTGTAACATAATTTGAACTGTATATATTTTTTAAAAGAGATAAGTCTTTGATTTGTCCTAATACTCTTAAATTATATTTGGCAGCATCATACTTTCCAAAGCATCAGCACACCTGGGACAATTTATTGTTTCTTTATTAGAATTCATCTTATTCCTAAATAGCAAAGTTCAAAAGAACTTTATTTATATAGGCTAGCTTGTAACTTGGTCATCATTTGGTGTTTTTAGGGTGACATTTCCCTAGAAATATAGGTGAGTGGTCCAGTATACCTTTTCCAAATTGACTGAAAGATTCAGAGAAACATATAGACATATACATATAAATTATGTGGATAAAGTATGATGTAGCTGACCACACAGGTAACAGAAGCATGTAGGTATAAAGTAAGGAGAACTAGTTCTAAGTGAAAAGACTGGAAATACCTGGAGATGGAGTTCTCCTTTTTATTTTGGCAATTAGGTTTCATTGCCTACATGGTGGTAAATATTATCAGGGCCCCATTTAGTTCAGCAAATCCCATTAATTCTACAGAGCTTCTCCATCCCTCTAAATTTAAGAAAAGTTATAAAGTAAGCATAGTCCATACTGGCCTTCTAGATTCCTCAGCACTTTATTTCAAGGCTTGCTCTAATCTTACTTTAAGATCTTAAAGAACTAAATATTTCATCTTGGTAGCACTTTTCACTAATGCAATTTTTACATTCATATATGTGTTTATTTAAATAATATCTATCTTCCTCATTATAATAAAGGAGGGCAGAGATACTATTTTTTTTGTTCACCATTATGTCTCTAGAGTTTATTACAATACCTGGTATATAATTAGTGCTCAATTAATATTTAATGAATAAATAAATTCTTGAATGAATGAAAGCATGAATGAATTAACAATAAACTCAATCCTAATATTCTCCTACTCTAAGCTTCCCAGAATCAAGTTATATTATCCTGGAATGGAACCAATATATTAATTGTTGATATGGAGAGAAGGTGATAGTGATTTAATAATGCAACTATTAGGCTCATTTGCATTTGAGAGAGGTAGGAAGAGAAATAAAGAGGGGAAGGAGGGAAGAGAAGAAGGAAGTAAGGAGAAGGGGGGAGGGGAGAGGGAGCAGGAGAATGGATGAATGCCTAGAGTTTGCTTAACAGAAAGAAATGATAAATAAGGTGAAATGTCAGGCATCACCTTCAAAGCCAGTTGTTTAAGGGATAGGATCCTAAACTTATTTCAATTTAATTAATTAACTATGTACTTATAATAATATCATGTATGTTACTAATATAACACCATGTTTTATTCTCTATAACAATGATTCACTGTCTGACTAAATATGAATAAACTCCAATTTTTCATAAGGATAGGCTATTTGTTCAATTTTTAGAATACAGATCTTCTGGTTAATCTGGTCCCTACAAAATCAGGGGCTTTACTAAGATAAATCAGCTAACAATTACCACATCAGTATAGAGAGATTGTGCCAGTCAGTAGCTGCATAATCTGGGGCAAATCACTTTACTTCTTTGAGTCTGTTTCTCTAGCTGTAAAGACAGAAATATTAATACCTACCTTATAGATTTTAAACTAAAATGCCCACAGGAGACAAAGAAGGTCATTATATAATGATAAAGGGGTCAATTTAGCAAGATATAACAATTGTAAATATATATGCAACATTAGAGCACCTTAATATATAAAGCAAACACTAATAGAACTAAAAGGAGAAATAAACAGGAATACAATAATAGTTGGGGACTTTAATACTCCACTCTTAACAATGGTTAGAGCATCCAGACCAAGAATCAATAAGGAAACAGTAGATTTGAACAATGCTGTAGAACAAATGGACCTAAGAGACATACAGAACATTCCACCTGACAGCAACAGAATATACATTCTTCTCAAACACGCACAGAACATTTTCTAGTATATATTATATGCTAGGTCACAAAACAAGTCTCAAAAACTTCAAGAAGATAGAAATTATATCAAGTATCTTTTCCTGCCACAATGGTATGAAACTGGAAATCAATAACAGGAGGAAAGCTGGAAAATGCACACATATATGAAATAAAACAACACAATCCTGAACAATCAATGGATAAAAGAATACATCAAAAGAGAAAAAAAATTTTTTTGAGACAAATGAAACAGAAACACAACATAACAAAACTTATGGTATGCAACAAAAACTGTTCCAAGAGGATGTTCATAGCTGTAAACTCATGTATCAAGAAAAACATAAAGTTCTCAAATAAACAACCTAACATACCTTGAGGAACTAGGAAAAGAAGAAAAAGCCAGGCCCAAAGTTGGCAGAAAGAGGAAATTATAAAGATTAGATCAGAAATAAATAAAATAGAAAACAGGATACCAATAAAAATAAAACAATCATAGAAGATCAAGAAGATTAAGAGTTGGGTATTTGAAAAGACAAACAAAACTGACAAACCTTTAGCTAGACTAAACAAGAAAAAAAAAGGGCACAAATAAATAGAATTATTAATGGAAGAGGAGACATTCCATTCCAGCTGATACCACAGAAATACAAAGGGTCATGAGACTACTAGGAACAGTTGTATGCCAATAAATTAAACAATCTAGAAGAAATGGATAAATTACTAGAAACATACAATTTACTAAGACTGAGTCATGAAGAAAAAGAAAATATGAACAAAACAATTATAAGTAAGAGATAACTAAAAAGATTTAATCAGTAATGAAAAACTTCCCAACAAAGAAAAGACCAGAACCAAATGTTTTCACTGGTGAATTTTACCAAGCATTCAAAGAAGAATTAATGCCAAATATTCTTAAACTATTCAAAAAAAATTAAAGAGAAAGGAATGCTCCCAAACTCACTTTACAAGGCCAGGATTACCCTGACACCAAAGTCAGATAAGGATACTGCAAGAAAAGAAAACTACAGGCTAATATCCTTGATACATATAGATGCAAAAATCCTCAACAAAATACTAGCAAACCAAATTCAACAGCACATTGGAAAAATCATACCCCATGAGCAAGTGGAATTCAGCTCTGGAATGCAAGGATGATTCAGCATATGCAAATCAAAATGAAAGGTAAAAATAATACAATTAACTCAATAGATGCAGAAAAAGCATTTGAAAAAAGCAACACTTTTTCATGATAAAAATCCTTGACAAATTAGGTTAGAAGGAATGTACCTCAACATAATAAAGGCCATTATATAACAAGCCCACAGCTCATATCATACTCAATGAGGAGAGGCTGAAAGCTTTTCCTCTCAGATCAGAAAAAGGGGGGCCCACTCACAACTCCTATTCAACACAGTACTAAAAGTCCTAGCCATAGCAATCAAGCAAGAAAAAAAGAAATAAAAGATATCCAAATTAGAAAGAAAGAAGTAAAACTGTCTCTGTTGGCAGGTGATATGATCTTGCATATAGAAAACCCTAAAGACTGCCAAAAAGCTGCTAGAACAAACTAATTCAATAAAGTTGCAGTATACAAAATTAACATATAAAAATCAGTTGTAATTTTATACACTAACAATAAACTATCTGAAAATGAAATTAAGAAAACAATCCTCTTCACAGGAGCATCAAAAACAATACAATACTTAGAGATAAGGAATGCTTGATCAAGGAGGTTAAAGATCTGTACAATGAAATCTATAAAACATTGATGAAAGAAACTAAAGAAGATGCAAATAAATGGAAAGATATCCCATGTTCATGAATCAGAAGAATTAATATTGTTAAAATATCCACCACCCAAAGCCATCTATAGATTCAATGCAATACTTACCAAAATTCCAATGGCAGTTTTTACAGAAATTGAACAAACAATCATAAAATTTGTATGGAACAAAAGATTCTGAATAGCTAAAGCAATATGAAACAAGAATAATAAAGCTGGAGGTCTCACACTCCTGATTTTAAACTATCCTACAAAACTACAGTAATCAAAGCAGTATGGGTCTGTCATAAAAACAGACACATAGACCAATGAAGCAGAACTGAGAGTCCAGAAATAAACCCTCACATATATGGCCAACTAATATTTGACAAGGGAGTCAAGAATGCTCAATGGAGAAATGATAGTCTCATTCAATGAATGGTGTTGGGAAAACTGGATAACCACATGCAAAAGAATTTGTACCAGGGAAATGCAAATCAGAACCGCAATGAACAACCACCTCACACCTGTTAGAATGGCTATCATAAAAAAGACAACAGATAAGTGCTTGCTAGCTAGGATGTGAAAAACAGGGAATCTTGTACACTGATGATAAGAATGTAAATTAGTACAGTCACTATGGAAAACAGTATGGAAGTTTCTCAAAAAATTAAAGCCAGAACTACCATATGATCCAGCAATCCTGCTTCTGGGTACATATCCAAAAGAAATTAAATCACTAGCACTAAGAAGTTCCTGTACAACCATGTTCATTGCAACATTCTTTTTTTTAAACTTTTTATTTTATATTGTAGTATAGCCAACGAACAACATTGTGACAGCTTCAGGTGCACAGCAAAGTGACTCAGCATACATATACATGTATCCATTCTCCTCCAAACTCCCCTCCCATCCAGGCTGCCACATGACATTGAGCAGAGTTCCCTGTGCTATACAGTAGGCCCTGGCTTGTTATCCATTTTGAATATAGCACTGTGTACATGTCCATCCCAAACTCCCTAACTATCCCTTCCTCCCACCCTTCTGCCCGGTAATCATAAGTTCGTTCTCTAAGTCTATGAGTCTGTTTCTGTTTTGTAAATAAGTTCATTTGTATCATTTTTTTTTTTTTAGATTCCATATATAATGGATATCATACAATATTTCTCTTTCTCTGTCTGACTTACTTCACTCAGTATGACAATCTCTAAGTCCGTCCATGTTGCTGCAAATGGCATTATTTCATTCTTTTTAATGGCTGAGTTATATTCCATTGTATACATGTACAACATCTTCTTTATCCATTCCTCTGTCAATGGACATTTAGGTTGCTTCCATGTCTTGGCTATTGTAAATAGTGCTGCAAAGAACACTGGGGTGTGTGCATTCTTTCGGACCATGTTTTTCTCCAGATACATGCCCAGAAGTGGGATTGCAGGGTCATATGGTAGCTCTATTTTTAGTTTTTTAAGGAAACTCCATACTGTTCTCTATAGTGGCTTTACCAATTTACATTCTCACCAACAGTGTAGGAAGGTTCCCTTCGCTCCACACTCTCTCCAGCATTTATTGTTTAGAGATTTTTTTCACGATAGCTGTTTTGACTGGTGTGAGGTGATATCTCATTGTAGTTTTGACTTGCATTTCTCTAATAATTAACGATATTAAACATCTTTTCATGTGCCTCTTGTCCATCTGTATGTCTTTTTTGGAGAAATGTCTATTTAGATCTTCTGCACATTTTTTGATTGGCTTGTTTGTTTTGATGATATTAAGCCTCATGAGCTGTTGGTAAATTTTGGAGACTAATCCCTTGTCGGTCAAAAAATATTTGCAAATATTTTCTCCCAATCTGTGGGTTGTCTTTTTGTTTTGTTTATGGTTGCCTTTGTTGTTCAAAAACTTTTGAGTTTAATTAGGTCTCATTTGTTCATTTTTATTTTTATTTCCATTATTCTGGGAGATGGATTGAAAAAGATATTGCTGCGATTTATGTCAGAGAGTGTTCTGCCTATGTTTTCCTCTAGGAGTTTTATAGTGTCCAGTCTCACATTTAGGTCTTTAATCTATTTTGAGCTTATTTTTGTGTAAAAGAGTGATCTAATTTCATTTTTTTACATGTAGCTGTCCAGTTTTTCCCGCACCATTTGTTGAAGAGACTGTCTTTCCACCATTGTGTAGTCTTGCCTCCTTTGTCATAGATTAACTGATGCAGCATTCTTTATAATAGCCAAGATGTAGAGGCAACCTAGGTGTCTGTTGATGGATGAATGGATAAAGAAGATGTGATACACACACACAGAGAATGGGATATTATTCTTCTATAAAAAGGAAATCCTTGTGACAACATGGATGAACCATGAGGGCATTAGGTTAAGTGAAATAAGTCAGAGAGAGGAAGACCAGCTCTGTATGATCTTACTTATATGTGGAATCTAAAAAAATACTGAACTCATAGAAACACTTAAAGGGTACAAACTTTCATTCATAAGGTGAATAAGATCTGAGTATCTAATCTACAGAATGGTGACTATAGTTAACAATACTGTACAATATACTTAAAGTTTCTAATAGAGTAAATCTTAGAAGTTCTTAATATACACACACACACACACACACACACACACGGTAACTATGTGAAGTGATGAATGTGTTAACTAACCATATTGTGGTAATCATTTTGTAATACATACACATAACAAATCATCACACTGTACGTCTTAAACTCACACAATGACATATGTCAATTGTATCTCAAAAAAGCTGGAAAAATCTATATCATTTACCAGGGTAATTGTGAACTGAAATGAGATATGTAAAAGCCCCTTTATAAAACTTAAACTTTCTAAAAGTCTAAGGAGTTATCATGTTTCTTTTTTTAATTAATTAATTAATTTATTTTTGGTTATGTTGGGTCTTCGTTGCTGCACGAGGGCCTTCTCTAGCTGTGGTGAGCGGGGGCTACTCTTCGTTGCTGTGCACGGGCTTCTCATTGAGGTGGCTTCTCTTGTTGCAGAGCATGGGCTCTAGGCGCGTGGGCTTCAGTAGTTGTGGCACGCAGGTTTCAGTAGTTGTGGCACATGGGCTTATTTGCCCCGTGGCATGTGGGATCTTCTGGACCAGGGCTCCAACCCGTGTCTCCTGCATTGGCAGGCAGATTCTTAACCACTGCGTCACCAGGGAAGTCCAGGAGTTATCATGTTAATTTTTAAATATTCATGTCAAAAAGAATATTCATGTCAGAATTATACTTTAATTACATGGAACACTTGGATGCTGCCTGTGTCCTTAGGCATCATCGGTTCTTCAAAATAAAAAGGCCTCGTTTACTACTATGAGGGTTGTGAAAGGCGCAAGTGACATTACATCAGTGCAGGTGCTTTAACCATGTACAATTATGATTATTTAAAATTCCAGTCAAATTCTACCACAAAAAAATGCTCTTACCACAAAAATTCATTTGTAGTACACAGCAACATACTTTTTTCAAAATATCCTTATATCAGCGATTTGAAACAACGAAAGAATTTGAACTTTGAAGAACATTATTCTCTAAACTGTGTCATGAGTTACAAAAATGCAAAGTTATCCGAGAGATATCTACATAAATATAATCATCATCAAAATCCCTTGGACCAATTTCATTAAATAGTTCTTTATGGCAAAGATCTAATGTGAAAATAATGATGATTTGGAAATACAAGTATGCAATCAGGTTCTTCAAAAAGTGCATATAAATTTAATTATCCCTCGAAGCTATTTTTTGAAATGGGCAAAACTACCAGCAATGTGTCATAAATGCAGTATTTCTGCTCAGAGCAGTGATTTAGAGTTTCATGGCTCGCCAAGGCTAGAGTTCCTCCCAAAGACTGAGAGTATCCACAAAGCAGTCAAGCTAGTCATTATCTAGAATGCTGGATATAAAATCATCAGCTTCCAATTGTTTGATAGGATTAAATAGGAAAACATTGCAAAGAATTGAGAGAGAAAAAAGATTTGAAATCCTACTCCACCTCAAACGACCTCTCTGTGTGACCTCTGAAATGGAAATGGGTTATGAAATAAACGTTTTAGCCCAGTCAACAGGGTAGGTGACTGAATCATCAAGAAGGATGCTGAAAATGCGGCCTAGAAAACCACCAACATTGTAAAACAGGTCAGCACAGGAAAGAGAATAAAAACACACATACACCAATCTTGCTCATCATATGGCCTTCAGCAAGAATGTAAAATAAATTTGAAACAATGAAAATAGCCCCTCGAAGTAAAAAATATTCCACCAATCCACACTCTATGAATGTTTTAACTAATCCAGAGGCCACTTTTACTCTGCAATTAATTGCAGAGATAGATAACATTTGTGAAAGGCAAAGGCAATAAGGACATCTCGTGTTATGCTGCCATCTCCACCTATTTTTCCAAGCCTGTTGCAGCTAGTTGCAACAATTCCATATAATAAATTCCCGAAATAGCCCTTGGTGTCCTTCCAGACTCTTAGTATCTTCCTTTTATTGCTAGATTACTGCTTCCCTACACATCCCTCCCAGGGACTTAGGGATGACACTAAGAGGGTGGCAGCATGACTGAGGGAAGACACTGTGAGCACCTCCCTCCACCAAATTTGGCACACTAGCTCAACCTTTGCAGGACTTGTGTTGTGGATGTGAACCAGGGTAGGAGACCTTTGCCCAAGGAGAACCTTAAAGCCAAGTTCAGTCTAATTGGATTGTCAGAAAAACTTACAGCTTTCAATTTCCAAGGTGCAGTTTTGTTCATCCAGTGGGTACCGCCTCAGGTCCATCATGCAGGCAGCTGTGGTTGTGATTCTAGAAGAGAAATATCAATGATACATGCTGTTAGCTGATCCATGACTGAGCTGGAAAAATTAAATCTAAGTCTCAAAGAAGACAGCACTGGGCCTCTAGGAGACTGGTTTAGCTTAAGCTCTAACAACAAAAAAAAGAGTGCTACAACTTTGGATAACCATTTTCCTTGATGAGCCTCACGATGCTTTGTAAATTAAACAGAGTGGACTAAATCAGTATTCTCCCAAGATGTGGTCCATTACCTACTTGGTACCCAAATCACCTGGGAACGTTTGTTAAACAGGCAGTTCCCATTCTCCAGAAGGTCTTGGGGGTGGGAGGGGGCCGTCCCAGGACTCTAGCTTACAAGCATCAAAGGTGATTGAGAAAACCAACATGGATATTACTCTTGCACTCACATTTGTTTTCTCCTCCCCTTCTCAAGACCCTAAAATCAAACCTTCCAACAATCTTGGCTTTGGTCCATCATTTTTGACCTTTCTATACATAGTGTGGTGCTTTGCAAGTGTATTAGTATAACATACAATATGCCTGTCATCTGTCACCTGATTTGCTCTGTCCTGAGTAATCTGATATTCTCAAGGCCTGTTGGAGAGCTTCCTCCTGTTGGTTGGCAGAGTTATTTATTTAGGACACACTGTACCTTTATTAATTTATCAGGAAGAAATGAATATGTCTCTTTAATGTCTTTATATTTCTCTGTCACCATTTTTCACTAATCTCACTTTTCACTAATTGAAGACCTGCTAGAAAGAGCCAAAAAGCATACCGCCCTAAATGATTTATCAATTTGGTTTCTGATCAATAAGGCAGCACAATGTTATGGAAAAGCAGAAGTTTTAAACCACAACAGACATAGGTTTGGATTCTAATTCTGCCTCACTAACTGTGATACACATCCAGATGGTTAATATCTCCTAACCAACCTTAGTTTCTTTGTCTGTAAAAAGGGGGCATTCTTCACAACAACAGTAATAACAGCCTAACAGAGTTTCTGTATGAACTAATAGAATAATTTATGTAATAGGCCCTTCACATCTGCTGAAAAAAACTAAGAGGACAAACTGATGTTAAATTTGACCAACTTTGCTTACTCTGCTCCTAGAGGTACTATACTGTGTGTTGGAAACAGAGAAATAAGATGCAGATCCAGCTTGGGAGAAACAATCCATAGCTAGACCTTTTTCATTAGAAGGTCTTGGGCAGAGCTTAGACAAGTAGTGCAAGTGAACTGAATCTCTGAAGTTCCTTAGTTAGGTGTGAGAGTCCTACTCCTCAGCTGTAGGATGGAAATACCTAAATGACTTCATGTAAGTAGTTCATGCCTCTTTAGTTTGATGACTTCTTCATTCGGGTTTGTGCTCTGTTCATTTTTGTTTTCCTCTTTAGAGATAAGTGAGCATCCTAGGGGTGATGTTCATCCTGGGCTCCTTGCTCTCCTTCACCAGGAGATGGCTACTCTGCCTCAACGCCTTTCCACCTCCACTGCCTTCCTCAGCGTCTAGGGTCCCACTGCCTCACTTCCATGTTATTATAGTATCTTGGTCTCCTAGCCTCTCCATGTGCCTCCCTACTAACTATAATTCATACAACAGTCAGATGTTTTAAAACCATAGATCAGATTTCATCCCTCCTCTTTAAAATTTTCAGTGGCTCTTCCAAAAACTCCAGTCTCGGCTATGGCCTATTGTGCCCTGAGTAATCTCACCCTTCTCTCCCAGTATTTTCTCATACCAAGTCCTCACTCACTATTTCCAGCCTTAACATGTGTTCTCTCTGCCTAGAACGTGTGTCCCCCCCGATACTCACAGAGCATTTTTTCCAATCCTTTAGCTGGAAAATCAACTCCTCTGAAAGGGCTTTCCTGAGCAGCCCACCCAAAGTGGCTGCCTTAACTAATGCTCCATCTTAGCTGTTTATTTCCTTCAAGGAATTACTACAATCTGAAATTATCTTGCTTATTTCTTTTCTTGTAAGAACTATTTTTCCCAGTAAAATTTAAGCTGTTGAAAGACACAGACTTTTTTCTGTGTAAGTGAATCAAAAAGTATCTGTTGAAAGGATAAATACATGAATTATACAGAGTCAAGCAGCTGGTTTTGCTGTACATAAATCTTTTATTTGGAGGATTATTTTATTGCATCATTTCTCTTTTTTTAAACTTACAATGTGTCTTGGGTTTTAGGGATTCTTTTTATATTTTTCACAGTAAGTAAATTTTAATCCACTTAATTAGCATTACATAACTAGTACCAGAGTTTATCTTAGTATCGAACTGATTGTTTTCCCTTTCAGTGGGACTGATCAAATACCTATATTTTATAAATTCTAAAAATTATATAAAAATTAACATTCACATTTACTCAGGGTTAAAAAAAGAATTTATTTTGGCTATGTGATACTTGGCTAAATTTTTCACTGGTCCACTGACTTTTTCCAAAGTGTAGATCCAACCTGAATTACCACTAACATACAGGAAACTGAATTGTGTAGAAGAGAAATATTCAAAGGAAATATAATTAGGTGCCTAGTGGGCATACCAAATTCTCATGCTATTTATGAAAAATAGCAGACAATCTCCATCTTGAGACACTAGAGAAAATCAACTTCATTTGATGGAATGAACACAAAAGACATGAAAGATACAAGAGCATACATACCATAAAAAAGGAGAGCCATAAATAGATGACTGACTGTGTAAGTGAGGTGAAATTTGCAACTACTACAACAGGTTGTAGTTTACACTTTCTGCTGATGCATATTCATGGCAACTAACAACTGTGAACACTAGTGCTGTGAGCAAGAAAAATAAATTGACTAATTCTATTGTAGAAGCAACTGAGTTTCTACTCATGTTTTAAAAATGAAGTATTATGAAAGTGTTTTTCTCACATCAACGACATTCATATTCACACCTATGTTTTACTGTTTTTAATGCTATACTATACTCTGTAAAACTAAAAAATATATATAAATGTTTTCTAGTTGATGTTTATAAGCATTTGTATCTCCTGTTGGATTAAAACAGAAACTGTAGCCAAAATAATCCATTTGGAATCCTGATCATACAAACCAGGATGAGTGACCTGAGATAAGTCACTTACACGCGCCAATAGTAGGTTGCTCCTGAAACCCTGAACTAAAAACTTGCCATCCTGCTTTGCTGTGAGATGATAAAAGTAGGAAAAAATCTGTAACATTAAATATTCTGCATCTTTTGTTATTACTCACTGCTAATGAGTAAATACAGTGATAACTCATTTAGCCAGTCGTTACTTGGTAGTGTGCATATGTATATGTTTGTATACATGAAGAAATGTAGAATACCCACAAACTTATTTTATAAGCAAAGCAGAGCTATAAAATATGATATATAAATACTCAAAAGAGTCATCATGCCATATGTGTATACGAAATTCTTACTAACAACTTTTAGGACAAAGTACCGACGTGTAACCAATCTGCATATTTTCTAGGTGCTTTGTGAGAGCAGGAACAATTTTTTCCTTATTTCTACCTCAAAAATCTTGCCAGGTGTTGACATATGTCAATAACCCAAGATTAAAATAAAAATAATAATAATAACAACAACATAAAACAAACAAAGACAGCCATGGTCATAAGTATTCCCAAATTGAGGATTTTGAAGTAATTCTCTAGATTAAGTGTCTGATTTAATTTATATAAAAAATTCTCAAGCAAATTTAAAAGTCAAAATCATCCTTACAGAAGAAGCTACCCTGAAGTGAATCTTACTCAGAAAAGCTCAACAATCAACATCAAAATCTATTCTCGGGGACTTTCAGATTTGTAACAGGGTGGTTTCTCTAAGAATAAGTCAATAAAACAAATATACTTAAAGGGTTTTCATGAACATGCCTTTCTGAATCCTGATAAAGATCCTTAATGGGCCTTAAATTACTCAACATCACTACTAGGAGTCTTTGAAGTGAAGCTAGTAACTCATTAGGCCTGATTAAGTTTCAAGACCATTGTGAAATATATGAAGACAGTTCTGTTTTCAGTCAAAGGAAACAGTCAAGGATACCTACAAAATTTACCTCATTTACCTGTAGCAAATCTTCTATAGCTAAAAGTGGAAATGTGTCTTCTTTGGGGCTGAATACTATGGCTTGAAGAGAGCCACCTTTGGGGAATACTGATTATTCCGACTGGGCTAAGAGATTTTTAGGTAAATTTTTATTCCTCAGCCATTGGACACTGTCATCAAAAATGATTTATGTCATAAAATACTGACATAGTGCAAGGAAACTAAATATGTAAAATAAGAGTCACTAAAGTCATGCATAAAATCAAGAAATACAACAATTATGCCAGCATTTCATATTAAAGCCATAATAGATATTTTATGGTGTCATTACCTGAGATTTACTGATACTACTATATCATTCCAAGTTTGAATATGAACAAAGACAGTTATTAAGTAATAATAAATGCCTCTGCCACTCAGCCAATAGGAAATAACTCAGAATCATCAACGTGGCACACTTGGGGTCTTTCAGCAGATTCTTCAAGAGGGACTTCAGGAGCTAGAATACATGGTTAAACATGTGCTTTAAAATGTGAAAACTGGTTAGGATTTCATCCAGAGATTATTGAAAAGTGACTCTGGACTTTTACTTTGTTTGATTTCTTTATCTAGACAACCATCTAGCTATTCCACACAAAAAAACTTATTTTCAGCATCCTTGCATATTTTTTAAGAAAGTCAGCTGCCTTATCCTCAACTATATTCAAAACATATTGTTCTAATTCACCACACGCTTTTCCTTTGTTCAAAATGTACATTTACCTAAAAGCACAACTTATTCTAATTACAAGGAATAAAGGAACCCCCTGGTATTAGTATGCAGGATTAATAGAGAAAAATTAGGATGTTAAAAAAGGTCAGTTATCAAAAAATACATTGATACATATTTTGTGGACTGTAAAACAAACATTAAAGACTTCAGCTCTGGGGGAAAATTCCAATTACTGAATTTAAGCATTAGAGGATGAACTGAAATTTCAAAAAGTTCTAAAGAGCTCATCTGAGTCATTTCCCACAAAGGTACTTAAAATTTTTTGTTTTAATATCTCCAAGAAGACTTGACATTATTTTGTATCTTAAAACTATTTTAGCTGGGAAACTAATTTCTCACATATATCTGCTCTTGTGATATGCTCTTGCTTTTTGTAGAGTAGATAGAAAATCTACTGTAGGGTTTAGGTGACTTCAGCTTGGCATGCTCAATAATAGTAAATACACCTCAAATTAATTGACCACCTACTATATTCCAGACATGATCTAGTGTTACTGAAATGTATTATCTCATTTAACATGTGGAGCATCCTATTACTATTCTCATTTTACAGATAGGAAAACTGAGAGAGGGCAGACAGAATAAGTGAGAAGAACTACAATCCTGCAGCCTGTGGAATGAAAACCACATTCACAGAAAGATAGACAAAAGGAAAAGGCAGAGGACTATGCACGACATGAAGGAACAAGATAAAACCCCATAAAGACACCTAAAGAAGTGGAGATAGGCAATCTTCTAGAAAAAGAGTCAGAATAATGATAGTGAAGATGATCCAGGACCTCAGAAAAAGAATGGAGACAAAGATCAAGAAGATGAAAGAAATGTTTAACAAAGACCTAGAAGAATTAAAGAACAAGCAAACAGAAATGAACAGTACAATAACTGAAATGAAAACCACACTAGAAGGAATCAATAGCAGAAAAACTGAGGCAGAAGAATGGATAAGTGACTGGGAAGACAGAATGGTGGAATTCACTGCCACGGAGCAGTGAATAAAGAATAAAGAAAAAAGAATGAAAAGAAATGAAGACAGCCTAAGAGAGCATTGGGACAACATTAAACACACCAACATTCACATTATACAGGTCCCAGAAGGAGAAGAGAGAGAGAAAGGACCCAGAAAAATATTTGAAGACATTATAGTGAAAAACTTCCCTAACATGGGAAAGGAAATAGCCACCCAAGTCCAGGAAGAACTGAGAGTTCCAGGCAGGATAAACCCAAGGAGAAATATGCCAAGACACATAGTAATCAAATTGACAACAATTAAAACAAAGAAAAATTATTGAAAGCAGAAAGGGAAAAATGACAAATAACATACAAGGGTACTCCCACAAGGCTAACAGCTAATTTCTCAGCAGAAAATCTACAAGTCAGAAGGGAGTGGCATGATATACTTAATGTGATGAAAGGGAGGAACCTACAACCTAGATTACTCTACCAAGCACAGATCTCATTCAGATTCGATGGAGAAATCAAAAGCTTTACAGACAAGCAAAAGCTAAGAGAACTCAGCACCATCAAACCAGCTCTACAACAAATGCTAAAGGAACTTCTCTAAGTGGGAAACGCAAGACAAGAAAAGGACCTACAAAAACAAACCCAAAACAATTAAGAAAACAGTAATGGAAATATACATATCGATAATTACCTTAAATGTCAAAGGATTAAATGCTCCAACCAAAAGACACAGGCTTGCTGACTGGATACAAAAATAAGACCCATATATATGCTGTCTACAAGAGACCCACTTCAGACCTAGGGACACATACAGACTGAAAGTGAGGGGATGGAAAAAGATAGTCCATGCAAATGGAAATCAAAAGAAAGCTGGAGTAGCCATACTCATATCAGATAAAATAGACTTTAAAATAAAGAATGTTACAAGAGACAAGGAAGGACACTACATAATGATCAAAGGATCAATCCAAGAAGAAGATATAACAATTATAAGTATATACGCACCCAACATAGGAGCACCTCAATACATAAGGCAACTGCTAACAGCTCTAAAAGAGGAAATCGACAGTAACAGAATAGTGGGGGACTTTAACACCTCATTTACACCAATGGACAGATCATCCAAAATGAAAGTAAATAAGGAAACAGAAGCTTTAAATGACACAATAGACAAGATAGATTTAATTGATATTTATAGGACATTCTATCCAATAACAGCAGATTACACTTTCTTCTCAAGTGCGCACGGAATGTTCTCCAGGATAGATCACATCTTGGGTCCAAATCAAGCCTCACTAAATTTAAGAAAATTGAAATCGTACCAAGCATCTTTTCTGACCACAACGCTATGAGATTAGAAATGAATTAGAGGGGAAAAAAACGTAAAAAACACAAATACATGGAGGCTAAACAATACGTTACTAAATAACCAAGAGATCAATGAAGAAATGAGAGGAAATCAAAAAATACCTAGAGACAAATGACAATGAAAACACAACGACGCAAAACCTATGGGATACAGCAAAAAGCAGTTTTAAGAGGGAAGTTTATAGCAATACAATCCTACCTTAACAAACAACGAAAATCTCAAATAAACAATCTAACCTTACACCTAAAGAAACTAGAGAAAGAAGAACAAACAAAACCTAAATTTAGTAGAAGGAAAGAAATCATAAAGATCAGAACAGAAATAAATGAAATAGAAACAAAGAAAACAATAGCAAAGATCAATAAAACTAAAAGCTGGTTCTCTGAGAAGATAAACAAAATTGATAAACCATTAGCCAGACACAAGAAAAAGAGAGAGAGGACTCAAATCAATAAAATTAGGAATGAAAAAGGAGAAGTTACAACAGACACTGCAGAAATACAAAGCATCCTAAGAGACTACTACAAGCAACTCTATGCCAATAAAATGAACAACCTGGAAGAAACGGACAAATTCTTAGAAAGGTATAACCTTCCAAGACTGAACCAGGAAGAAACAGAAAATATGAACAGACCAATCACAAGTAATGAAATTGGAACTGTGATTAAAAATCTTCCAACAAACAAAAGTCCAGGACCAGATGGCTTCACAGGTGAATTCTATCAAACATTTAGAGAAGAGCTAACACCCATCCTTCTCAAACTCTTCCAAAAAATTGCAAAGGAAGGAACACTCGCAAACTCATTCTATGAGGCCACCATCACCCTGATACCAAAACCAGACAGAGATACTTCAAAAAAAGAAAATTAGAGACCAATATCACTGATGAAAATAGACTGAAAAATCCTCAACAAAATGCTAGCAAACAGAATCCAACAATACATTAAAAGGATCATACACCATGATCAAGTGGGATTTATCCCAGAGATGCAAGGATTCTTCAGTATATGCAAATCAATCAATGTGATACATCATATTAACAAACTGAAGAATAAAAACCATATGATCATCTCAATAGAGCCAGAGAAAACTTTTGACAAAATTCAACACTCATTTATGATAAAAACTCTCCAGAAAGTGGGCACAGAGGGAACCTACTTCAACATTATAAAGGCCATATATGACAAACACAGAGCAAACATCATTCTCAACGGTGAAAAACTGAAAGCATTTCCTCTAAGATCAGGAACAAGACAAGGACGTCCACTCTCACCACTATTATTCAACATAGCTCTGGAAGTCCTAGCCGTGGCAATCAGAGAAGAAAAAAATAAATAAAAGGAACACAAATTGGAAAAGAAGAAGTAAAACTGTCACTGTTTGCAAATGACACGATACCATACATAGCGAATCCTAAAGATGCCACCAAAAAACTACTAGAGCTAATCAATGAATTTGGTAAAGTTGCTGGATACAAAATTAATGCACAGAAATCTCCTGCATTCCTATACAGTAATGATGAAAAATCTGAAAGAGAATTTAAGGAAACACTCCCATTTACCACTGCAACAAAAAGAATAAAATACCTAGGAATAAACCTACCTAGGGAGACAAAAGACCTTTATGCAGAAAACTATAAGACACTGATGAAAGAAATGAAAGATGATACCAACAAATGGAGAGATATACCATGTTCTTGGATTGGAAGAATCAATATTGTGAAAATGACTATACTACCCAAAGCAAGCTACAGATTCAATGCAATACCTATCAAACTACCAATGGCATTTTTTACAGATCTAGAACAAAAAGTCTTAATATTTGTATGGAGACACAAAAGACCCGGAAGAGCCAAAGCAGTATTGAGGGAAAAAAAAATGGAGCTGGAGGAATCAGATTCCCTGACTTCAGACTATACTACAAAGCTACAGTAATCAAGATAATATGGTACTGGCACAAAAACAGAAATATGGATCAATGGAACAGGATAGAAAGCCCAGAGATAAACTCACACACCTATGGTCAACTAATCTATGAGAAAGGAGGCAAAGATATACAATGGAGAAAAGACAGTCTCTCAATAAGTGGTGCTGGGAAAACTGGACAGCTACATGTAAAAGAATGATATTAGAACACTCCCTAACACCATACACAAAAATAAACTCAAAATGGATTAAAGACCTAAATGTAAGACTGGGCACTATAAAACTCTTAGAGGAAAACATAGGAAGAGCACTGTTTGAGATAAATCACAGCAAGGTGTTTTTTGATCCACCTCCCAGAGCAATGGAAATAAAAACAAAGATAAACAATTGGGACCTAATGAAACTTAAAAGCTTTTGCACAGCAAAGAAAACCATAAACAAGATGAAAAGACACCCCTCAGTATGGAAGAAAATATTTGCAAATGAATCATCAAAGGATTAATCTCTAAAATTTACAAGCAGCTCATGGAGCTCAATATCAAAAACACAAACAACTCAATCCAAAAATGGGCAGAAGACCTAAATAGACATTTCTCTAAAGAAGATATACAGATTGCCAACAAACACGTGAAAGGATGCTCAAAATCACTAATCATTAGAGAAATGCAAATCAAAACTACAATGAGGTATCACCTCACACCAGTCAGAATGGCCATCATCAGAAAATCTACAAACAACAAATGCTGGAGAGGGTGTGGAGAAAAGGGAACCCTCTTGCACTGTTGGTGGAAATGTAAATTGATACAGCCACTGTGGAGAGCAGTATGGAGGTTCCTTAAAGAACTAAAAACAGAATTATCATATGACCCAGCAATCCCACTACTGGGCATATACCAGAGAAAACCGTAATTTAAAAGATACATGCACCCCAATGTTCTTTGCAGCACTATTTACAATAGCCAGGTCATGGAAGCAACCTAGATGCCCATCGACAGACAAATGGATAAAGAAGATGTGGTACATATATACAATGGAATATTACTCAGCCATAAAAAGGAACGAAACTGGGTCATTTGTAGAGACATGGATGCATCTAGAGACTGTCATACAGAATGAAGTAAGTCAGAAAGAGGAAAACAAATATCGTATATTAATGCATATATATGGAACCTAGAAAATGGTACAGATGAACCGGTTTGCAGAGCAGAAATTGAGACACAGATGCAGAGAACAAATGTATGGACACCAAGCGGGGAAAGCAGCGGGGGGTGGGGGTGGTCGTGTGATGAATTGAGTGATTGCGATTGACATGTATCCACTGATGTGTATTAAATGGATGACTAATAAGAAAAAAAATATAAACTTTTTAAAATAAATAAATAAATGCTGGAGAGGGTGTGGAGAAAAGGCAACCCTCTTGCACTGTTGACAGGAATGTAAATTGATACAGCCACTGAGGAGAACAGTACGGAGGTTCCTGAAAAAACTAAAAACAGAACTACCATATGACCCAGCAATCCCACTGCTGGGCATATACCCTGAGAAAACCATAATTCAAAAAGAGTCATGCACCACAATGTTCATTGCAGCTCTATTTACAATAGTCAGGACATGGAAGCAACCTAAGTGTCCTTCGACAGACAAATGGATAAAGAAGATGTGGCACATACACACAATGGAATATTACTCAGCCATAAAAAGAAATGAAATTGAATTATTTGTAGTGAGGTGGATGGACCATAGTGTCTGTCATACAGAGTGAAGTAAGTCAGAAAGAGAAAAATATCCTATATTAACGCCTATATGTGGAATCTAGAAAAATCGTACAGATGAACCGGTTTGCAGGGCAGAAATAGAGACACAGATGTAGAGAATAAATATATGGACACCAAAGGGGGAAAGCAGACGTGGGGGCTGGTGGTGGGATGAATCGGGAGACTGGGATTGACATGTATACACTAATATGTATAAAATAGATAACTAGTAATATCCTGCCATAAAAAAATAAATAAAATAAAATTCAAGAAAAAAATTTGAAAAAGAAAACTGAGGCACAGGTTGGTAGAGTGATTTTCTCTAAAAGTCACAGACGGTGTGATGGACTTGAGATTGAAATCGAGGATGGTTGTCTCCAGAGCCCAGGTACTTAACTACCAGGTTATCACTAACTAGCTAGTTGACCTTGATGAAGTCATTTAGCTTCTCTGGAGGACTGGCCAATTTCTTATATCCCAAATGAGCTTGGAAATTCTATAATGCTATGAAAATACATTACATGTTCAGTGACCCTGTATATTTTGTAATTTTGTTTTACCCACACACTCAAATGCTGTATTTCACAGCTGTTCATTCTGTTTTAGTCAATTATGTAGATTAGCCCACCCCAGACAGGCACAAACAGGCCTTTCCCCTAGGAGTCCCACTTAATGTTCTCTCCTGATCGAAGGCTCCCTCAGCATTTTTCTTCCAGCGTATGCTCTTGATTTACCTCCTCAGAAGCCTTCTGCTTAAATGAAAATCTCCAATACTCATGCATAACTGTTTTTAAAAACTCTTTACAAGTCTTCATGTAGAGTCACATGGGCTACTATGCTCAACTTTGTAATCACCAAAAAAAGTAAGATTGCTAGCAATCATGCTCCCATTTGATAAATCGTGCCTTTCAGATGAGAGCTATTTGTACTCTTCTGCAGCTGTTTGGCTTTCTGTGACTCCTTGCTTTTCTGGAATCTTATTCTCTGTAAAGATACCCTGCTCATTAAAGGAGACACAAGTTTCTACTACAAACTCAGGGATTATAATGAAAGACATTTCCTTGAGTAACACGCCTATGGAATCCAAACAGCAGTATCTAACATAATCTCATTTTGTAAGCATATAAATCCTAATCAATCAAAAGATTAATAGATACAGACATACCAATCTGTAGTCAGTCCCTTGTTCACCAAGATTCCCCATATTACATTCCTGGTGGTCTCATCCACATATCCTATGCTTATCGCACAATGAGAATATCCTCTCTTCTTTCTAGGTTATATCTTAAAGGGAGCCTGACCCTGAGAAAAAGCAATCTAATTTTTTTTCTGCTTTTTGACTCACACCCTAACAACTGAAATCTGGCTTCAGATCACTGTAAGAGATTTAATTATACCAGAGCCACTGGAAAGATATATTGCCAGGACTCTAATTATTTCAACAGGGATTTTTTTTTTTTGGTTTGTTTTCACAATTTAAAACAATGTTTAGATATGTCAGATACTTTTTGCTGCATTCAATATTTAAAATATTTTATTTTGATTTATGATGCATCAGAGACATACCATTTCAGAATAAGTTCATCGACTTTATTCCAGTCCTTTAATTTTCTTTTTTTTAACAAAGTAAGTGGCTCACAGACACTGATTTATAGCTGGTCAGTGACTGACGGAGGTTACAACCTCAGCTGGGTCTGCTGTCACTTCTTCCACATCCAGTCCAGTATTAATTTAAAATGTAAATGCCACATGCTGGAGGTTTTCCTTTGTCTCTGCAGCTCCACCCTCCACCCTTAATCACCAGACTAGACTGCATCGACTTAAAAACTACCACCCCGGTTCTCTGGCTTCAGGTTGGATTTGGCCAACAGGGAGCAGACCAGGAGTTTGGGAGAGGGGGAGAGTGAGAGATCAGGGGACGTGTACCCCAGGCCCCATACAGAGGAACTTGTATACAGGTCCCCTGACCATTCCCTCTTTTCCAAGTCTGGGATGCTAGGGAGCAGATGGCAACCTGCTGATCCTAACTCTGAGAGGGAGGGGGCGCTGTTCCTTCTCTTTGTAAATCGCCCTTTTATTACATTCATCCCAAATTATCCCATTTTCACTATGCCATCTGTTTCCTGTTGGGCCCCTGACTGATAGAATATATTATAGAAATGTATTTAAAATCTGAAGTTTCTCTAGCTAGGCTGTCAAAAAAATTCGAAGCATTCCATTTCTGAGTCTTTTGTCTTGGGATTTTAGGGATGAGAGGATGAAGTTTCCTTCCACCTTAAATGAACTGCCTCCTTCCTATGATTCCAGTCTCAGTTCTCTGTAGCCCACCCGAAAAGCGTTCTCCCTCCACCTTAGCTAAAGCAGCCCGTCGTCCCCTACCATTGGTCACTGTCTCATCTCACTTTATTTCCTTCGTAATACTTATCACTATCTTAATTTAGTCTGTGTATGCACTGGCTTATTCATCATTCTCTGTCTCCCTAGTAGACTGAGTCTACATTAAGTTGGGTTTCTACGAAGCAGACACTGAAGGATGCTCACCAGGGATCACCACCTGTGAAAGGAAGGGAGAAGAAGAAGGACTGGACAAAGGAAGATGCTGATGCAGGATGCTGGCCCAACAATACGGAAGTTCTGATGGGAGTACTGCCACCAGAGTTACTCACATGAGACTGAAATGACTTTTAAACCACCTCTGTCCTCTACCATCACTACACACACACACACCTTCCTTGAGTGGCTGGCATCTGATGTCTGAGGAGAAGATTCAATGAATTAAAAGGTCAGTGGGAAACATGTTCTGAGGTTGATCCAGGCCTCGACATGCCCTCACACATACGTATTTTCCCTGCAGTGCATGGTTGCAACTGTGATAACCTGAATTACTGCTGCTGTTAATTTTTAAACACAAAACATAAATTACTCAGAGCTGCCTCCTGTCACATACTGGCAACTCAGCTTGTATTTCCTACTCTAATAAAAGCCACCAACACTGCTGTCTCAGACTTATCTGCCACTCTGATCTCTAATGGCAAAAGATCTCCATCTCAATGGCATTTTCGCTATTTAAGTCTTTTACATAAAACAGGCAGCAAATATGTGGGAAAATGTTTCACATCATTAGAAACCACACATTTGTGTTAAAAACTTATACAGTGCTCTATGTCAATTATATCTCAATGGAACTGGAAGAAAAAAATTAAAAATAAATAAAAAGCATAATACAAAATTAAAAAGATGAGAAAAATATAAATTAAGCCATGAGGATTATTACCTATCTAATCAGCAAAAAATTAAAGACATTATAATATTCACTGCTATAGATTCTGCAGGGAAACAGACCCTCTCACACACACTGCCAGTAGAATTATAAATCAGAACAGACTTTCAGGAGGGTACTGTAATAGAGAAAAATGGCCAGCATAGTGTTTGGTGATCTTCTGTAAGAGTGGGATACACAGGGGCACAGAGGTCAAGAACAGAGGCCTTGGCAATGAGTGGTCCTGGGCCCACATCTTGACTCTGTCTCTTGCTGTGTGACCCTGAGCCAACACATAAAGAGGAGCTGCTATAATAAAAGGTCCTCTTGAATGCTGGACAATTATTTCTTCAGAATTCTATGGAAGCATGACCCTAAGCATCTCACCAAAAAGCAATGACTTCCTTCTGACTTGTAAAAATCACCTCATTTCTTCAGAAGCTTTTAGCTACTTAGGATGAAGTTCTGAAGTGGGGGGCAGGGGGTGCCTGTGGATCACAGAGCCCCTTATAGGTGAAGACTAATTAAAACAAAAAATTTAGAAGCTAAGATGGAAACGATATATTTGAAAAGTTACCCCTAAAACACATCTGTAATACAGGGTAGTTTGAAAAAACAAGAAGAAAAGAAGAAACAAATTGCCTTGTACCCAAATGACGATGCACTGAATAGGAAGCTTAACTGACTAAATAAAGAATTGAAGCAGAATAAAGTGAATCATTTAAAAAAAAACCTGGGGCTCATTTTAAAGAAAACATTCAAAGAAACAGAAAAGCCTCACAAAAAAAGAGCATAAACACTTATGTTGAAAATGACAGGGCTTCTCTGGTGGTGCAGTGGTTGAGAGTCCGCCTGCCGATGCAGGGGACGTGGGTTCGTGCCCCGGTCCGGGAAGATCCCACATGCCGCGAAGCGGCTGGGCCCATGAGCCATGGCCGCTGAGCCTGCGCGTCCGGAGCCTGTGCTCCGCAATGGGAGAGGCCACAACAGTGAGAGGCCCGCGTACCGCAAGAAAAAAAAAAAAGAAAATAACAGACAATTTACAATATAGGTCACTAAAATATTACAGCACATCACAAAAAGGTAAAAATGAAGACAAGCACATCCAATTCCTGGATGAAAAATGAAAATTGAAAATAGAAGATATCATAAGGAAAAGGTGTGTAGCAGTCTTTTTATATGGATAATTTCATTTCCTCCAACCTGAGAGATGGGAACAGGGTTGGAAGAATGAGAAGATGGACAGCCAAATTAAAGAATGGCTACGCTGTCAATACTTTCCCCAGCTCGCCTTGGTCTCTCTGTCTGTTAGTTTCTCTCTCTAGAAAAAAAGTATGGAAAAATGGCTTCATAATTCAGTAAAATGTTACTGAGTATTTAAATCCTGAAAATTAATTGTTTAACAAATAGCTGAGTGAGCTCTGCTGTTCCAGCTGGAGAAGAGAACAGACTGATAGATGTAATAAGAGCCTCTATTTTTACGGAGGGCTCAAGGGAGAGATGATCTGCTGTTCGCATGGTCCAAACAGGAAGCTATGGTCATAAATTCTAACATGAAGGACATGGAGGATTTAGGTTAAATAGAAAGATGACTTGGCTGATAGTGAAGGCTATCAAATCATGAAATGGCTCCCCGGGGTGGATGGTAGATTTCCCTTTCTGGAAATGATGTGTAAAGAAGAGGCTCGTCTGTCAGGATGATGGAGGGGGACCTAAGCACGGTATCAGGATGGTCTCAGTGACAGTCTGTATTTTCTGGTTCACTAAAGCAGCCTCTATCTTTAATTTCCAGCAACTAAAGCAAATGCCTAAATCCCTTAGAGCCTGGGCACACCTTTGCTAATTTGGCTTGTAATGGATTTTAGCTTAATAAAACAGACAATAACTTGAGGAGTTGCTAAATGTAATTAAATAACTGAAGAGGTGTAATACAACCTATAAACATTAAAGTATTTCAACACACACTTAATGACAACCAGGTCCAGGTAAAGATGTATTTCTGTTAGGTAATTACTAACAGAATTGTTTAGGACGCAGAGGACTGGGATACAACATTAAACGTTGGCTATCATTTTCATGCTTAGCATTCACATTAGTTAAGGCATTTGTGGTGGTGTAACACCATAATGTCACTAATGAGTAATTATTTCTAGAGCAATTACTTTTTAAGTGATTAAGATGCACTGTATCGCTGTGACCCAACTGACTTTATATTTGCTTTCTCAATAGCTTTCTTGTCTTCCCTACCACCCCCCCTTCCTGAAGCATATTAGATTGTCTTTTTCTCACAGGAAAATAATAGATTAATAATTACCAAATGCATACTGTTCCTGAGAGAAATACAATGCAGCAAGCTAATGTCTGCTAATTCTTAAGCTACCATTAAGGAGTTGAAGAGAGTATCAGGATTTTGAGTTGGATAATATATACATTTAAAACCTAAAATTTACAAGTTTATCATCATTTGGTCAATGAGTGAGAGAAAGGTATTAAGCCTCTGAATTGTAATATACCTGAATGATACTAAAGGTGTTGACCAATATTAATTTATCCACAGAGAGCTTACATTCTGCATGGTGTTTACTAAGCCCTGTAGAAGATATTTAGTAAAATTATTAAGATATAGTCTTTGGCCCTAAGAACCTTAAAATCAAAGCCCAGATACAAGATAATCTGATGTAGGAAGATATTAGCTTTGTCATCCTGGATCGCAACTAAAGCAAAGGCCTTAATCTCTTTGAGCCTCTTTGAGCCTCAATACTATTTTTTTTAATAAATTTATTTATTTATTTTTGGCCGCATTGGGTCTTCACTGCTGTGCATGGGCTTTTCTCTAGTTGCGGTGAGCAGGGGCTACTCTTCATTGTGGTGCGTGGCCTTCTCATTGCAGTGGCTTCTCTTGTTGTGGAGAATGGGCTCTAGGCATGCGGGCTTCAATAGTTGTGGCTCGCAGGCTCTAGAGTGCAGGCTCAGTAGTTACGGCACACAGGCTTAGCTGCTCCACGGCATGTGGGATCTTCCCAGACCAGGGCTCGAATCTGTGTCCCCTGCATTGGCAGGAGGATTCTTAACCACTGCACCACCAGGGAAGTTCCAAGCCTCAATACTATTAATAGCATAACAACAATATGAGCAACTACCACTTAGAATGGATGTAAGGACTTAATGCACAGAAATTGTTTATCATGGCTTAAACATTCTTACAAACTTTAGCTCTAAATATAAAAATCATTATATTTTTATTTATATTTATTATTATTAGTCATATGTGTTAAGTATGAATAATTTGTGTCATAAGATCTCTGATAAGGGAGATAATTGGAAGCTGAAGGAGTCATTGCAGAGGAAATGAGCTATTGGCTAGGTGATGAAGGATGGGCAAGATTTTGCTAGATAGAGTGTAAGGGAGGGTTTTCCATCCCAGCAGTGTAAGCACATGCCCAGAGCCAAGGACATATGAGTAAAATGGCTACAGAAACTTGAGTGGTAAGAAAATTTGTTGAGATTTACACCTGGTAAAAGGCTGATGAAGACAAACAGTGGTTGATCTTAAGTCCAGGTCACCTAGTTTATATTTTATCTATTGAAAACCGCAGAGCACAGTATGACATAATATGAAACAAAGTGCTAATATTATAATTTACTTAAATCTGATTGATGAGTCATAAACTCAGATGCCCAGAGGGTCAGGCTTATGGCCTCTGTACTATGAGGAGTAGACTCTACCTAAGACAACAGGGAATGGTGGGAATCAGGGTCAAATGGAAAAAACATACTCTGTCAGAACAAGGAAAAAACATACTCTGTCAGAACAAGGTACCAATGTCTCAGCTTCAGTTACTTGTTGCCATGTGGGTAATAAGGCCCAGTGTTTCCAACCTTTCAATTTTTTAAATGATAACTAGGAAATATAAATATTAAAATGAAATGTGCTTAATTTTTAAAAGTACCATGTTAGTCAAATAAAATACTTGTATGAATTGGGTATGTCCTGAGGGCTGATAGTAGGCAGCCCTTGATATTATGCAATTTTAGAAATGAGGAAGGCAAGTCTCTGAGGCATGGAGTGATTCACTATAATTGACACGGAGAGTGAGTTACAGGCAGTGCTGGGATCTGAACCAATGGAAACTTTATCCAAGATTAAACTAGAACTCACTGGAGGTTAAGGCTTTATTCCACTTAGTGTGGAACAGGGTGAACACATGCCCAGAGCCAGGACAGCTGTGAGGTTTCAGTGCAACCTTCATTTCACTAATAGGTGTCTTCACATTTTAGATTATTTTTCATTACAACCTCAAAGGAAACAGTTTAGCAGATGAACACAAGTCAAAATAAAATTAAAAAAAAAAAAACAAGTGTGAGTGTGGGTTTTCTTTTCTTCGTTTCAGTAGAGAGGAAGGAACATGTCCTGGGGAGTCACGCAGCCATTCAGACCTGGGTGCAAACACCACTGTTCACCATTTCCTAGTTATGCCGCTTGAGGAGGTCAGTTTGCTTGCCTTTAAAATGAAAATAACGATGTCTAGCATATAGAGTTTCTGGAGGATAACATGGAATTGTATAACTTGATGACATGCTATCACATACAAGGAAGAGTGATAATGTCTTGAAACTTGGTTTTAAACACTGATTTAAGAAAGTCAGGAAAGAACGATTTAACAATTAGAAACGGATGTTCTGATATGAGCATTTCCAGTCAACTTCCCTGGGAAGCATAAGTTAAAACTCAGCAATAGTAATAGCCAATTAAATTATTAATATACTATTCTACCATTCACATAATATAGGTCAGTGAAAATTTCAGACCATGGTAAAGCAGAAATAAGTAAGGACGAGTTAGATATGGTATTGTCATTGAGATTAATTGCTTTCATGATGCACTACAGGATAGAAGAATTGTGAGTTAAAGTCAGTTTTCACAGTGTGAGGAAATGAGTTACTGAAAAATTTCAAGAAAATTAATGAGTTGAAGAAATAAGCAAGATTTCTAACAGAACAGGAGAGTTCTCCTGGATTTACAACTGTGACTTCGAAATACACAAAATTATCATTTTTGGAAAAGAGGTGGGATAATATTTGGAACCAGTCTTGGATTCATATCTGGACCTGGCATTTCTAGCTCTGCGACCCTGTGGATGTTATTAATTCTTCTCTCAGTTTCCTTTTCTGTAACACGTGGATAAAAATGTCTGTTTTATAGCAGTGTTGATGGGAAATCACATAAAATCATGTCCATGAAGCATTTAGAGCAATCACTTGCAAATCCTCAGTGTTCAGTATATGGTACCTGTTCTTACCATCGCTATTATAATCTATTTTAAGATTCTGAATGAGGTCAAGAGGAAAACGGTGAAATATTTTTAATGAGATTAAAGGAAAAAAGGAAGCAATTAAAAATAATATTGCAAAAAATATTGCAATTAATGCTTTGGACACATGGATGGTATGATGTCTTTTTATATTAAAAGTAACATAATTTATGTCAAGTCTAGAACAACAAATTCATATTTATACCTTCCTTTTACGTAATGTTGGGAATGCTCCATCAAACAGTAGCTTCCATGACAACAGGGGACGCGTTAAGTATACGTTTTGTGTCTCTCATAACACTTAGTAAAGTATCCTACAAAAACTATGCAGGCAAACCACTTAACAATGTAGAGCAGTTTCCAGATTTTCTCTGTACAGTCTTTATACTTCTTTCTCTAACAATGGGGTTTTTAAGAGATGGAAAGGAATGAGACACGTAACACGTCCATCCTCAGATTCATTTGAAAATAAATACCTAAGATTAGTCATTTCCTAAGGTGAATGTCCAATTAATTTTCTCAATTCTGGAAAATACTATTTTATGTTTAAAGCATTATTAGTGTAATATTTGATATATGTAGCTATTGAACTGGTACCGTTTATAAGACTGGTGCTCATTAATTATGAAATATTTAATAAAAATTTGGGGATTGCTTTATCTGTCTGAAGAACTGGACCCTGTTATATATAGAACAAGTTATATTAGAATAATACTTCGTAGGGGCCAAACTATCAAATTGGTTAGCACATGGCTTTGAAAATGTGAGTCTGAATGCCTTTAAGGAGGATGTGCGTTTTCCAGTTTCTCTAAGTGCCCATCCTTCCCTATGACACCTTTCCAGGTTCTCTTCATTTAGTAATCTGCCCAGCCCCAATGGATATCTGAGTTTGTGACCCTGGCTCGCAAATACTTGATCTGCTGCATAGCAGATACCAGTAGTCCAAAAGCAGAATCATTACAAGCTTTCAAATATATTTGTCCAATCAGCGCTCTTTTTCATATGAACATAAGGGTTTACTGGAACTAGATGAACACAATCTATACTGAAGAACTTATTCCATCTCTGAGAGAAATAACTCTTCTGTAAGTCAAATTGATGGATTTGTGAGTTATTGGGGCAATGAGCAACCAAATACGGTAAACAGCAGTGCCTTCAAGAGATCTCAAAGAGATGGTGTACAGACCATCTCTGTAAGAGGATGCAAACTTTTAAACTCTTGATTGAAATACAACCTTTGAAAACTGTTTCATTGAAATATATGTCCAGAAAAGTGCTCAATTTATAAGTATATAGCTTGATGAATTTGGTTGGGTACCATACTGGAGTAATAGCACCCAGAAGGTATGGATTATTTCCAGCGTCCAGAAGCCTTCCTCAAGGCCCTTCCAGTAGCTGCCCCTCCCCAAGGTATCCACTTTCCCTACTTCTCTCACCTTAGATAGTTTTCCTGCAATAGAGCTTCATATGAAAGGAATCACAGTGTGCTCTATTTTGTGTTTGGTTTTTTGAATTCAACATTACTTCTGAGATTTATGCTTATACTTTAGGGGGATGAGAGTAGCAAAATCATCTGACATTATGTGCCAAGGGCTCTGACAAGATGTACTCACAGGGTTTCACTGTATGCTTTTCTATATATGTGGGGTAATTTGAAAGGAAAATGCACAGTAGAAGCTGGAAAATAAGAAATATATACATATAAGCTATAACAAGTATTACGCATTAAGAAGTTCTTTAGGGAAAAAATATCAAATGTTTCTCCATCCATGGACATATATATATTAAGAAGAGAGAGAGGTGTAGCACCCAAAGTGTTGAAGGAAAAATCAATGTTACTAATTTATATGGACCTTCCAGTAATTCTTTGACAAATGTCACCTTTGGCCACAAAAAAAGCAGTAAAGAATTTTGTTCACTATTATTTTTCCTAATTGCCCTCTTCACATCAGTTTCTGACTATTTACCAACTAAACATTTCTCGACTTTATTAAAATTATTCCTAAAAATACTTTACTGGTATATTTATCGATTATTTCCTATCAGAAGAGCCTTGTCGGATGTTTCTCTGCCAATATTCAAATATTGTAAAAAGTATTTATAAAGCAATAATATATTTATCTTCCTATATGCTTAAATAAAAGTATCACTGATGTATCAGTCCTTTATGAAAAAAGGTTACATTTCCTAGAAAAGGTTATAGATTTCTTTGAAACATATGTCAAATCTCTGTTCTAATGCTTGATATTTCTTTTGATGAAAATATTACTGAACTGTCTCAACCATCTCTTCCTGTATATTTAAATTGGAATATATGATATTTCATAAGAAAGAGCTCCGATGCAAGAATTTACTAAATATTAGGGAAAAGTATTGTGGATTTAGGCAGCAAGCATACCCAAACTTCCTTCTGAACTGAGAAACATTTAATATTATACTGTAAAAATGCTTATATATATTATTACATCAACTGATACTTTGTAACAAATAGTTCAGAAGATTCTTCAGTGCAATGATAAATGCTCTTTGTAGTCAAGTCCTAAAAATTCAAAGATTTTAAATTATTTTCCAAGTCATAAAAAGGATGAGTAAATGCACATTTGATCACACACTCCCTGATTAAAATTCTTAATGGCTTCCTTTCCTCTAAAGATGAAGTCCAAACCCCTCAATGTTACCAACAAAAGGCCCTTCTTTCCTCTCCAACTCATACCTGACTTTCATAGCTCGCTCCCTCACGGTCCATACTTTAGCCATTCTGAAATGCTTTTACTTACCTTTCTTCCTTTACTTTTTCCTCTACCTGGCATCTCCTTCCCTTTGTTCTTCTCCATACTCTTTACCTGGTTAACTGTAAGTTTTCCCTCAGGTCTCATTTTACACATTGCTGCCCCTCTCTTTCCCACCCCCAACACACACACACACACGCACACACACACACGCGCGCGCGCACACACACACACCCCAAGTTGATTACTTGGAAAACTTTTTTTTTTACACTTCTTCATCTGATAGAAACTAAGTGCCTCAGGTAGCTACGCATCATGAAAGCAGATAAGATATCATAACCACTTTACAAAGGCAAAAGTGGCCCAGTGAAATCAGATGACTTTCCAGGAAGGAATTAGAAATCAGGTTATCAGCTCATCAAATTCAGAGCAGGGCAGTGTTCGCTCCATATTGCCTCTCTGGTTTGATCAACAAATATGCCCCATTCCCTAACTGAATCACAGGTCAGTTTACTATTAGCATTAAAGTGCATAGTTACAGAGATGCTGTGCATTAAGAACCTCAAAATGTTCATATGCTTTATATCAAGTCTAGTTATTCTTAAAGAATTTTTCCCTTTTCTTAAAAACTGCACTCTCCTTTCCTTATGAAAAGCACACAAACTTATTTTGAAAAATCTACAAATCAGGAGAGAATTTTAATCAGGGGATTTCATGATCAAATCTAATATAGAAAATTATAATTAAAAATGGAAAATCAACATAAAAGATGTTAAAGACAGCATTAAAATAGTAAAAAGTTGAAACGCACCTAAATATTCCAAAGTAAAAGGTTGGCAACATACAGAGTTACCCACAAATATGACAGATTATGTAGTCTTAAAAATCATACTGTAGAAAAATGAAGGAATATTCATCATATAATATTAAGTGAATGAAGCAAATTATAAAATGGACATACAAAATACTCACAATTTTCTGTGGAAAAAAATATTCAAAGAATACAGAAGGAAACTCTACCTAACCTATTAATGATGGGTATCTTCAAAGAAAAATTTTTTTTTAATATTTGATGTTAATTCTTTACTTTCCAAGTTTTCTGTGACTAACATGTAGTATTTAGGTATCCAGAAAACAAACCCTTACTCTTATTAAAAGAAAGGAAGGGAGAGAGAGAGAGAAATGACACTTTTTGAATAAATCCATAGAAGATGGTGGGCAGATGACTCAATTGTTTAAAACCTCCAGTGTCTCATCATTTTACAGACACATAACTTCACAACAGTACCAACAATTATGCTGTAAACTCTATCAGCCTATATGGCCTATAGATATGACAGATATGGAACAGTGATGTTCTAAATAGAATAATCTATGAGCAAAATTTCTTATCTAGAAGACATGTGGCTTATATTGAAATTTATGGGATTTTTTCTGTAATGTAGGAGCTATAGCTAAGAAAACAAACCATTCACACTTATGTAGCTTCAAGTATGAAGACTGATTTTTTGTCAATTATAATGTCATGTTTTTACAGAAAGGGAAAAACACAGTACAGAGTACTTTCAAGAGTCAAGTAGACTTGGATCAATATTCAGCTCCACAGTTTCCACAGATTTTAGGCACATTATTTAACCTCTCTGAGCTCCACTTTCATCTTGTGTAAAAATATCTACCTCCTGGAGTTAAAGCATGTAAAACATTTAGTATTAGTGTGCCTGGCGCAAAATAACTATTTAATAAATGTGAATTAAAAAGAACTATTAAGTAAGCAAATGAATGAACAGAAAAACTAAACATGAAAATAAATAAAATACCATGAGCAAAAGTAGATGCTTTGCATTTATAATGACACATCCAATCCTCTGCAGAATCTTCTACCACCAGAACACTGAGGCAGCCCTTTTGGTGGCCAATGGCCACATGGAAAGCTTAATGGAAACTAAACCTAGCTACTTGCCATGGGGTATTTTAACCAACAACACCAGACATCTCCGCCCATCAGAACAGAGTGAGAAAAGAACGCGCACACCCATTCCCAGTGCTGAGCAATCTGCCTGCAGAACACGCAGGGCACCACTGTCCTGGGGACCTTTGGATTCCACGGGTGGCAGCCACTCAAGGACACTACCTGAGTCAGACTGCAAAGAATTCCTGGCCACTGACACTCACCTGTTCCACCCTGCCATTGCATTCCCCTTTTATTTCTCTCTCTCTCTCTTTTTTATATCTTGGAGTCCCCTCTAGCCCTGTGACATGTTTCACCATCTGTTCATGCAGATGGTACCATCCAGAGAAGTCAAAAAGTTTGGTGTCCCCAAATCCCTCTTGATTCAGTCGGTTCTCTTTATCACAGAGCAGTAGGGAAAACAAATGAGAAACTGGAAACCACATTTCAAAGCACAGACAGGTCACAGCTCATACAAGGAATACATTCATGTTCAGTATCTGGTTTGAAGTGAATGCTGTCTACGTAGGTAAGCCCTTACCCTGACATTCTTCTGAACAAAACTGTGTCTGCAACAGCTGATTGCACCTAATACAGAGTCAAACGCTACCGGCCCTTCTCCCCATTGTCCACCAGGTCAGCAACTACAGTAAGTAATCTATCGTAAATGTGGCTCTATGTATAATGTACACACTCTTTTCTATCCATGCTTATAGAAACTGAAAACTTGCAAGAACAAAATAGCTTTTTGAAATTAAAGAAGGTTGTCACTGAATGAGAGTAATTTGGTTTTACACAATTTAAAAATACTACACAAGATGCAGTTGAGCCAAGCATCCCACTTATGATGGAAAAAAACCCAGAAGCCTGAAGATCAATAGAAAAGAACAAAATCACAAAGAAAGGAGAAGTAACAGGGGAAATAGCCTCTTCCTTATCTGAGATGCTTGAGAGTTTTGTAATAAAATAAACACTAAGACGAAAACCTATCTATTGACACAGACTAAATTTAGCCTCCTAGGTGGTTTCAGAATCAAGTTTCCCCAAAGAGAAATGTCTGAGAATCCATATTATTTGGAACTTGGTGACTCAGAATAGGACACTGTTTATATTACACTGAGGATTCAGAAGTTCATTCTCGCTCTGTGTTGATTTCCCCCTCTGTTCTTTCATTGCATATCCCTGCCCAGCCCCTGGCCACCCATGCAGTGAATACAGATTTTTTTTCCTCCTTGAGAGTAACTCCACCTACCATCAAACAAGGACCAGATCCATGGTTTGTCTCATCCCTTTATCAGGAGGTGTAGAGATGGAGTAATTTAACAAGGCTCCATGAATTAACCTTTATTGACTAACATTCGTGTAGCAATGAAATACACAATTCATTCAAATACTAAGAACAAAGAAGGAGCCCATTGGGGTAGAGGCAGTGTTTCTCATTATCACACTATGAGCATTTTTTATATGGGCACAAGGTTGACCGTTGTGTTTCTTATATCTAACTTCCCTAAAGAAACATCAACCCATGATTCCAGGAAAATGGGCTAAAATACTTATGATTTGGGAAAAATATTGTTTTGAGCCAACGTAAGTGCTTCTTTTCCCCTCACAGTAATCAACCTTCATTCCCCCCACTGCCTGGCCTATGTTCTGTCACACAAATACAGAAAACACACATGTGCACTGGGTATACGTACACATGCATACATACACACTTATACATTCTGAAGCTCAAACAAGATAGTCCAAATATAACACAGAGATATTCTCTATACTAAGCAAAGAATATGATGTCTCTGCTCTGCCATCAATGAGAATCCATACACATTTTTATTCATAAAATATTTGATTACCATAAATAGAACTTCCCCCTTGAACTCAACAGTCACAAATTTTCTGAGGCGTGTACCTAAAAAGAGCTAGCTCTCATTAGAAAGTGTTTTCTCATTGATTCATTCTGTGGTGGAAGGCTAATATGGGTCACCTGAATTCCACTTGGATACAATTCTCTCCACCTTCACATCTCTGTATATCGTTCAAAGAACCATACTGATTGCAAATGACGAGGTAACATAACAAAACACCAGGTACCAATGGAAATTTCTACAAAATCAACTCATAGATGTATTTAAGTCACAATTTGGGAAGCTGAATTCATGAGAATTGCTGATCCTGTTTTTGTTTTCAAAATGCCTTCTTATCAGCTGTTCAACTGGCATCAGCCCAAGCACCATCTCATTGTTAATGTAGTTCTTCTCACTAAGACAGAGAAATGCACATGGTATCTACTAGGGAGGATAGTCAGATTTTCTTTTTCTCCTCATCAAAACCTAATAACCTTTGATAATTGGGTATCAAATGCTATTGATTTGATTTTATGCTTCTTTTTCTACTCAGTATGCAAATCCATTGTTTAATAACGTTAGATACGATTTTGCATGAGTGCCTGAATAGAGACAGAATAATAAATCAATTTGAGATAAACACTGAAGAGAGCACAGATCCCATTCAACTGATAAACTGAATCAGGTGGTTGGATTGATAACATAGGAAATACTGTGAAGAAATTGTAATTACTAATTCATTTACACATACATTTATTCAACATTTTTTTTCATGGACTCTTCTGAGACAGGCACTATTCAAGATGCTGAAATACAGTTGGGAATAAAACTGAGGTCCCTGCTCTCATGGAGCTTATATATTAGTGGAATGAGGCCAACAAAAATAGTAAACAAATGAATAATGCATCTAGTTATAAAGAACATAAAACGCAGTAATGTGAAAGAGAAGAAACAAAGTTCTGAGTAAAGCAGTGTTACTTAAACTTTCTTCCTGTGAGCACATGAGTTTGTTCTGCCCTTAGGACCATTTTGCTTCTGTCCTTTACAACTGGAACTCTCATTCCTCAGATCACTGCTGTCAATCTTCATAAATAACATCTCAGCTCAGGTGTCACCTCCTAAAATAGGACTCCACCTTACTCTTCTAGCTACTTTTTATCCAATCTTTCATTCTGTTTTTCTCCATAGAATTCATCACAATTTGCTGCCCTCATTTATCATTAAACATTGTTTTTTCATGGTGGCTTACATGTTTCCTTCTCTAAGTACAAGCTTCTGGAGGTAGAGTCTATATCTGGCTTACTCATTTCTGCAACACCCATCCCCCACCTAGAGCAACAAGAGATGCTCACTCACTAGTTGACTGGATAGATAGAGGGGTAAATGAATTAAATGTTCAGCAATTCACTTCACTACAATGGCTTTGTTTCATTAAACATGTATCAGAACTACTAGTATTTTCTCAAGCTTCCTTTTAGAACACTACACCAATGTTCTAATATTAGGTAGTCAAAATGAAAAACTGCATTCAGCTATTAGCCTTATGAAAATTCTGAGTATGTCATGTCTGCTCTGCTACCTCCCAGCCCAGGCACTGGGTCATTTCTCCACATTAAACCTGTTAAAGCACTAAGGGCATGGGCTTTGAAGTCAAACAGGCTTGAATTCTATTCCCAGCTTTGATGCTTATAGTTGTACCGCTTTGAACAAGTTACTGAATTTATCTAAGCCTCAGTTTCCTCTTAAAAGATAGAAGGATATCAGTATCTACCAGATTGGATTATTTGGGGATTAGAAGATACAGTGTATGCACAGTACTTGACACACAGCATGTACCCAATTAATTTTGACTATTATGATTATCTTGGGAACTACAGTAATAAACTACAACAACAATTACTTATTAGGTACCTACCGTTTGCCAGCTACTTTACATGGGTTATATTAGTTAATTTTGACCATATTCCTGCAAATTAAATGATATTATAATTTTCAGTTTAAAGTTAGGTAACTTTTTAAAAAGCCCCAAAGCCTATAAGAACAAACTCCAGAACTTGGTTCTTACCTACCATCCTATCCTACCTCTTCCATCTCCCTATTACATATATTCTTCTCCTACTAACCTCCAAGTTTTGAGTCTCAAGTTTTGAATGTCTCATTTGTCTTTGTGTATCCCTGAAACCTGGCACAGTGTTGGTACATAATAAGGATTTACCACTACCATTCCTTCTTGCCAAATATCATCCCACATGAATCAGGATGGGAAACAGCAGAAGAGGCCAACGTTAGATACATGTAGAAATCTTAATAACAGCAATTAATCTTTACAAACAACTTAGTATGTGCCAAACACTTTACGAAAATCTTTACAAGTATTTGCCTGCTTAATCACCCCAGTAATTCTATAAGCTGGGTACTATAAAGCCCTATATTCCTGATGAGGGAGCTGAAGCTCAGAAAGATGGAGCACAGCTACTTAGAGACAGAGGAAGGCCTTGCAACAAGGAGGTCAGATTCCACACCCATGCTCCAAACAGGCCAGAAGAAGTTGGTCTCTCTCTCCTGGTCTTTTCAGTATTTTCCCTTAGTTGTCAGTGTACTACAGCTGCTAAAATATAAAGTCCTAATTATAGTCTCTATTATTGCTACTGAGAACAATCCAACATGGAATTGGAATCTTCCTCCAAGGATTTATGACCATTTAGCATTTTGGTACCTTTTATTCTGTCCATACGAGTGCAGATAATGAGCTACTTCTCAGAAGTAAAATAGCTCGAGCATTTCATAATACGGTGACTGGGATTTGTCATTAACCTGTTACAGTGGTCTGGCTTGCTTTATTTGTGACCTCCAGAATAAAGAGGTAGGAATGGGCTAGAAATCCTCCCTTACCACCCATTTAGTAAATCAAGTAATTAAACTTTTACCAAAAGTCTTTTAACCAAAAAAATATGGAGGTGACTTCCAGAGGTTGGGTAATGCTTTATCTCCTTCCTTTTTTTTCTGCCCGTGGAGAATAAGGCTGACATGAATATCTGTGAAACAAATATTTTTCACTCGTTCCAGAAAATAAATATAGATTTTCTTCCGTGTACTCTAGGGTCTTCTGTGATAGGCCAGTAGACAAAGATACCACTTGTCTGAAATTTAGAGGTGTGTCTAATGGCTCAGTACTCTTTCTGCTTTCCCTTCCAGTATGAGAGTATTGATGCTAGAGTTAGAGACAAGGGTCTCACTGAGAGAGTATTTTAAATCCGGGACACGAAGGTGTACAGGTTACTTGGGTCATTCCTTCCTGGATTATCAAGTAAGAACTGACCTTCTTCAATCCAGCAGGAAAGCTTGTGGACCAGGTGACTTGCGGGCAGCCTTGAGGGTCTCTGCAAACCACAGCAGCCATGTGCCTCCTCAATGCACTAGGGTTTTACATCTCTGGCTAACTAAATTGAGACTTAATCAAATCTTACAGTGGTTGCTTTTCCCTAGTCTGTAACCTTCTTGAAACTCCACAATATGGATGTACAATTGTGAAATAGAAGAGATTTTCAAAATCCCTATACACCAAGTTACAAACTGTAGTGCGTGCTGCTTTTCCTTGAACTTGGGTATTCAGAAAAGTGAAACAAAAATAACCCTCTGCATCTAAACAGTTGCAAAGTAGAGATCCATTCAAGAATAAAGGATGAAAGGAGAAGTGATGATATTAAGTTATACCTGAGGAACATACTCTATGTCCTATATGTATGGGAATAGCAATGCCAAAAACAATGCACAGGTCCCTATTGTGGAGTCCTATTCAAGATTGAGAGTCGTACTCATCTATTTAGGAATGATATCCACAAAAATCTCTCTAGAGGGGAGATGAATGACTCTTAGAAGTTCCTTTCAGGAGCCTTGGGAATTTAGGCTCTCCATTCTTCTCCTTCCATCAGCGTTTTCAGTACCGGCTTTTTCCAAGAGTCTTTTGCATCCATCTACCGGACAGAGACAGTGTTCTCTCAGTCTCTGGGAAGGTGACTGAGATATAGCCTTTGAGTTCAATACTAAGCCTGGAAACTCACTAGAAATTTACTTACTTTCCCAAAGCCTGAGTTTCCTCAACTATAAAATGGCACTGATGGTAGCCTGCTTCACAGGATTGTTTAATATAAATAATTCAGGGCTTGACATACAGAAGGTACTCAATAGAAAAGGGAACCCTCCTACACTACTGATAGGAATGTAAATTGGTGCAGCCACTATAGAAAACAGTATAGACATTCCTCAAAAAACTAAAACTGGAGCTTCTATATGATCCAGCAATACTACTCATGGGCATATATATCCAGACAAAACTGTAATTCAAAAAGATACATGCACCCCTATGTTCATAGCAGCACTATTCACAATAGCCAGGTCATGGAAGCAACCTAAATGTCCATCAACAGATGAATGGATACAGAAGATGTGGTGTATATATATATATTATATATATATATTATATATATATATAAAATATATATTATATATATATATAATGGAATATATAAATAATGGAATCATTCATAAAAAAGAATGAAATAATGTCATTTGCAGCAACATGGATGGACCTAGAGATTATCACACTAAATGAAGTAAACCAGAAAGAGAAACACAAATACCATATGATATCACTTACATGTGGAATCTAAAATATGACACACATGAACTTATGTATGAAACAGAAACAGACATAGAGAACAGACTTGTGGTTGCCAAGTGTCGGGGGCGGGGACAGGGAGGGACGGATTGGGAGTTTGGGATTAGCAAATGCAAACTATTATATATGGAATGGATAAACAACAAGGTCCTACTGTATAGCATGGGGAACTATATCTAATACCCTGTAATAAACCATAATGGAAAGGAATATGAAAAAGAATATATATACATATATGTATATACCACTTTGCTGTATAGCAGAAATTAACACAACATTGAAATCAAATATACTTCATCAAAATAAATTTTAAAAAGTAAGTAAATTTGTATGATGAACAACAAAAAAGTACTCAATAAATTTTACTACTACCACCACTACTACCACTACTTCAACTATCTCAGCTAAATAAGTATTCATATATATTTGTTTTGAACAGGTCTTTGTGTAATTAAAACTCTATCATGAGTGAACCCATTACAAAGACTATCTGGTCTAACCCTGTATTTTGCCTATTTGCTAATAAGCAAGTTGCCAGCGAAAGCTGCCAACAAAGTTCACCGATTTCATGAAATCAGGGTGGAACAAAAGATATACAAAATGTGATTAGAGAAAACTTTATCTTCAAACTAATAGTGAGGATAATAGGCATGGTTTCAAGTTTAATTTAATGGAGTCATTTCTGTTTTCTTTATTTTTAATATAAAGCAAACAGAAAAAATTTTGCAGGTATATATGTGTGTGTATATATATATATAATATGCATATACACACAAATACAAATCTATAAATGAATACATATGCATATTTATACCTATAAATGGGGACATATACATATACACACACAAGCACATATACAACAGCAACAGTTTTAATCATCCACTAGAAAATACTTTTCTTAAAATAAAATAAAACAAGACAAAACAAAATAAATATCTGGCTTCTCTCCATGCTGCCAGTACTCTCGTGACCCAGAGGGTTCGTTCCTAGTGAAATCGCGACCATGCTAGTGCTACTTCTGAATGCGCTTATGTATAGCCATGCTGTATACAGATACATCCGCAAGCCAATGAATGGCGTGTTCTCAGGGGTTTCAGGTCTTCTCCTCTTTGCAGACAAGGCCCACTTCGATGACACCCTGTACTCATTCTTTGGGTCTTCAATACAAGATCCATATCTTTATTGGGAACGCAGTTGGTGTCTTTCCTGCTTTGAAACCCCTGGAGTCTCTGACCACTCATCTTTCACACCTTTGGTTTCAGTTCTGCCATATTCAGCTCTCATTGGACTGAAATCAATGGACATGAAGACAACTAGGGTAGTAAAGGAGACTCACTGATTACAAGAACATGATGACTCAGTAATATTTGAGAAAAAGAAGTCAGGCAGATTTTCTTTTCCTCTTTAAATGTTGTTATCTAAAAACCCAGCAAAAATATTGCAACCAAAAGAGCCCTGGATTACACCTAATGGTGTAATTCTGATTCTGCTATTTCCAGTTTGGAGTTGACTTATTCGCTGAGGTCAGTCAGACCATGATGACGGCAAGTAACCAAATGACTCCAGCAGCAGGAACAATAACCAGCCCTGGATTAGGAGTCAGGAGGTTGGGATTCTGCTCTGTGCTTTGCCATCAATCGTCTGTGTGATGTTAGGCACAATCACTTCCCTCTCTGAGCTTCCTTCTTCTTTTCTGTAATAATGAAGAAGGTGAACTTGAAGATGACAGAAATTACTTCTAAATACATTCACTTTTCATATAAATAATTTTATTTTATAGTGAAAAATAATGGGCAAGAAATTTCTTTTAAAAATTCATCCAGGGACTTCCCTGGTGGTGCAGTGGTTAAGAATCCACCTGCCAATGCAGGCGACATGGATTCGAGCCCTGGTCCGGGAAGATCCCACATGCTGCAGAGCAACTAAACCCATGCGCCACAACTACTGAGCCTGCGCTCTAGGAGCCACAACTACTGAAGCCTGCGCGCCTAGAGCCCATGCTCCACAACAAGAGAGAAGCCACCGCAATGCGAAGCCCGCCCACCGCAACGAAGAGTAGCCCCCGGTCGCTGCAACTAGAGAAAGCCCCCGCGCAGCAACGAAGACTCAACGCAGCCAAAAAAAAAAAAAAAATTAATTACAGCTCTTTAAGGAGGATGCATGTGTCTCTTCCCACGGAGGTGGAGGTAGATGAAGGTGTTTTTTCCTGCTTAGAAGACTGAGAATCTAGAGCACAGGGTCTCACACTCTGGCCAGAAGAACTGATATTCTTAATAAAATCTCTGTTGTTCTGCTTGACAAAATGCATTCACTCCATATCTCTATGAAAATGAATTAAACCAATTAGGAAATCCAAGTAAAAAAATTGATATATTAATGTTTAATAGACTACATTTCAGTGTGAGATGGCTACTCAGTTATTCACTTGCCGAATACCCTGTGGTAAAGCTTTAGGAGTAGAGAAAGAAGATACAATTAATAAACCTTGCCTGTCTAAATTCATTACAGGCTAATCCTTTGCCATTTTCCCAATGACAGAACATACATAGCGGGAGGTGGTTGAATTGCCTTCTGCTTCCTGCTGAATCTTTCTTTAAGAATGTGAACCTTTAATCAGAAGTGACATGTTGCTGACCCAATGTTACATATGGGAGGTGTACAGACATATGAAATCAAGGGCTGCCCCTTCACACCAAAAGACAAACAGCTATTTTTAGATGGGTCAACTACTACCAGAAGAGTAAGAAAGTCACACTTTCCATAAGAACTGTCCTAATACTCAGCACCAGTACATCTCCTGAGCCATTTATTTAGCTAATGACACCACAAGTTACAACAGCACAAATACAAGATTACAAATTGTGTTGCAAAAAGCTTTGCCTGTTTGTCACTAAAATATTAAGTAAATTTGAAATAGTAGCCCTGCATTTTATAGCAATAACTACATATTTCACCTTATGTCAAAGCCATACACCATATCCTATATTGGATAAAGAAATATATCCCAAATATGTCTTATAATGGTTAAATAATGATGGTGAGCAGAGTTTTACTGACATGGCAAACATGTTTATGGTGCACTCATGGTTAAAGAAAAAAATAAGATCAGAAAATTGTATGTATAATGTGAATCTGTTTTATGACAAATTACCTATATGCTTTTTTACTAGAAAAATATCTGGAAGAGTATAAAGCAAGATGCAGGTATGATAGGATTAAGGGTAGCTATATTTTCATAACTTAACTGTATTTTCTAAATGTTTAAAAATAATTATGTAACATCTCATAAGAGGAAATAGGTTTTGTTTTCATGTTTTTGTTGAACAATTTAGTAATGTGCTAAAATGCTTATGATATAATGTTAATGACTTAGCATATAGAGTCCAATTGGGATTCAGATTCTAAATTTTCATAAAAAATATACATTTTTACATTCACAAAAGGGTGTCAGCAGTTGATAATTCAGGTTTTCTCATATACCTGAGTGCACTGATTTTGTTTTTGCCTTCTTAATTAATCAGAAGATCTTTTTCAAGAAGATAACTACAATTGCTAAAGCACTGCAGTATCACGTTAAATACTGCTGTATACGTAATGAGGTGGAAGTCCTAGATTAGCAAAATCACAGGTATTGAGATTTGGGGAGTGATAATAAAATTTAGAAATTATTTAAATGAATAATTATAAGAAGTACTAAATGTAAGATTAGAATGCAGCTCTCCTAATTCTCTGATCAGTGTAGTTATCACTAGCTTTCTGAAATCTAATAATTATCTCCTACTTTAAGTAAATAACAGACTAAATTATACCTATGTAACATTCTTTATGATGCCATGTCAACACCAGATTAAACCTGATTTTTACTGGCTAGTGCTTTAGATGAATTCATCAGCAGAAATCCTGTACTTTCTATGACATTTTTCCTTAAGTGTTCTGAAAATAATTTGATTGGGTCAATTTTATTTTGGAATAAAATACAGATAATCTGTTTGGAATATGTGCTTTATACATTGCTAGGAATTCTTCTGCCTAGTCAATGAGAAGTCTGCTGTCACCACTTCTACAGCTGGGTTCATCCCAAGAAAATATTCTTCCCTACCTCCACTTATATCTCCTAACAGAAATATCTAAATAGTATCATAAAAGAAAGCAGGTATTTTATTTTATGATCACATTGGTATAACTGAGTTATCAACTAGCCAAGAGTGAAGGTAAGAATCTATATTTAAGGATTATATTGCTCTTTAGCCACAAACTATAAACTTAGACTTGAAAAACAACATTATTCATCATTTTTCTTAATTATTCCTGCAGATCTTTAAACAAGGTTGAGAAAATAGATGCATGATAAGACGTGATGAGAATAAGAGGAATGGCCTGGTTTAAGAGAAACTATATAACGCTGATTAAACGAAAATTACTGAGTCCATGCTACAAATGAGGTACTGGGTTTGGGGCTACAGGGCAGCTTCTAAATGCTGTCATGGCCACTTGGGTCTCAAGCCAGGCATCTAGTTTCCTTCCTCTTCATCTCAGCCTGCCAGTGCAATGGCTGGAGATAATTGGCTCCACTGCAGGTTTCAATCCTCTTAGTATTTTAGTAGTCCCCTTCTTCATTTTAGACATGCCTGACCAAGACCTTTCCCATTCTCTTCAACAGACTTGCTCACTTGTGCTCCTCTTGTCCTTTTTGTTCTACACAAAGGAGTATCTTCACAGAATCATGGAAAGATACCTGGGGTCAACTTCTACAATATAAAACCACTGCCTTGATATCTAAACCTTTATCTGTTCCAGCCTTTTGTTTATTTATCAAATATCCCCAGCATCCATCTATTTATCAAATATTAAGTAACACTGCACACTTACTATCTACCAATTACTATGCTACTCGAAATACATAATTTTACTTTCCAGTCTGATGTCAGATTATAAAATTTTTTACATTCACTGATCTCATTTGATTCAGAAGATGACTGGGTTGTTAAAATGACATTATCTAATTTATCCCCCCCCCTTTTTATATATGAGGAAATTAAAACCTGAAGAAGATGCTTAAGGTTCAACAAGAGGTCAGTGACAAAAGTCCAAACGAAAATACAAGTTCCATTATCATAATACTTTGTTAAGGAAGTTGGTTGCATTGCTCAATTGTGTCCATTCATCTCTTTGCACAGCATCGGAACTCTATCCTTCTAAAATGATTATCAACCTGAAAAGTAATGGAATAACTGAGAGTAAGCTGCTAATCCGTGTTTTTGGCAATGGGGAAACAAAAATCCAATCAGAATGAAAACTCTTAAAACCTAGCCTATAACAGCAATAACTAAAACATTTCCCATATTTCTAAGTCTCAATCTCCGTTTTCTGAACTTCCCAAGTTCATTGTCTGAACTACCTTAATGCAAGTCTGTCAATTAGCTGAGCGCTATCCTTAAAACTCATGCTATCCAGACACTGTTTCACCATGAGTGGACTCAGAGCTCCTGCTGTACAGTCAAAAGCAATGGGTACATCCTTGCAGGAGGATGATTTCACAAGGAGGTTTTCCGAGCTTCAAGTGTAGAGCTATGACCAGTCCTCCCTGGGTTATGGCTTAGCCTGGTTGTCTGTGGTCATGGATCCCACCCACTAAGTATGCATCCTCTGAGATGAGATGACCTCGTTTTCAGACACAGCTACTAAAAGTACATGTCACATACAGGTAATTCTCTACCTCTAAGAGACCAGAAATACCATTCTTTGGCTTCAGACTTTTAAATCTTGAGTGCTATTTCTTAGATAATAGAACCAGAGATTCCTAGGCCATTTTTTCTTTTCCAAATTTTATCATGGAAATTTTCAAACATACAGACAAGCTGAAAGAAGAGCATGACAAACACCTATGTACCCACCATGAAATTCAACAAGCATTAATAGTTTGCATACTACTTTATCTTTAATATGTTTTAATACCTAAAAATTTCACTAAGAAAACTCTACAAAAGAAGCTTACTCAGATTCTCTGAATGACTTCCCCTCCAGCCCCCTCATCCCTGCCAATCTTTGTGCATCTCAACGGAAGAAGCATTTAAGTCCTTAAAGGATTTTGCCTTGAACATGCATGACATTCGGCCCAGAGGACTTGTTCTACCTAATTTATTGGTCACTGCCTTATATTTAAAGTCTTCCTTGAACCAGCTTTCTATGTCTAGGTCTTCATGATTGCCTTTCAATTCTCCTTATTCCGACTGATGAACCTTGCCTGTACCAACTTCTTTGCAATGATCTTGTCTGTGCCCCAGGATTCCACACAGCAAAAATCATCCCTTAGTAAACTGGGAATGGTGTGACTCTCAGAACCCAAAGATGCATCTTCCATAGATGACTCAGGACTGCTGTTCTCTAGGGCTTTATTCTATCAATCAAGAACAAAGTCTGGGGCTTCCCTGGTGGCGCAGTGGTTGAGAGTCCGCCTGCCGATGCAGGGGACACGGGTTGGGGACATGGGTTCGTGCCCCGGTCCGGGAAGATCCCACATGCCACGGAACAGCTGGGCCCGTGAGCCATGGCCGCTGAGTCTGCGCGTCTGGAGCCTGTGTTCCGCAACGGGAGAGGCCACAACAGTGAGAGGCCCACGTACCACAAAAATTTTAAAAAAGTCTGTATCTATGGATCTAATGCAAGCTGTTTCCATATCACTTTTCTTTACCTTCTTTTTTTCTCCCTTGCACGCTCTCAGGTGATTTCTACTATTCTTTATTTCCATTTGCCAGTACGTAAGGAGTAGGACAGAACGATAATGAAGAGCAACATCTTTGTATTCAAACTATTATACTTTCCGGTGCCGCAGCTGTGTAACTTGGTACACAAGTTCCTTAATTTCTTCATGTAAGACAGAAAAACCAACCAACCAATAGCGCCCAGTTTGTAGGAATAAAGTCAATTTTAAATGAGATAATATAAGCAATGCTCTGGCACAGTGACACGTACAGGCTAAGTCCTTTAATGCGTACTAACTACTAATATTAATACTATTACTGTTCTAAACGCTGTTTGAATGCAGCCACTATTGAACATAGAAACAAAATAAATTTCTTAGCAGACTATCAGTAACAGAGAATGACTGGAGTAGGAGAGTGGGTAAGTAGGAGAAGGAACTAAGTAGATCTGAATCAATCCAGCAGCAGCAATTTTAATTGAATTCCTTTTACTTTTTATTACAAATGAAACTTCTGCTGTTGAAAAGGAATATCTGGCCTGCACTAAATTTCAGCTGTGAAATAAACTGTTCTATTTATCAGTAAAAACTGGAATGGGATATTTACAAATTTCCTGAAAGACCTCTTATCAATTTCAAACTCAGGATTAACTACACAACTGAGAGAACAGTGACAATCCATGAGTCTTCTTCTTCGTCCAGGAGTGTTAATTTTATGCACATCAAATGTGTTCAGGAACCTGCACATTTTGCCATTAGCCCTTATTGGAAGTGGGGCCGAGAGGGTGATGATTTACAGGAATAGTGTCCAGTCGGTCTTAATGACAAGAATGAACAGCCACCACCTTTTTTGGTCTGATTATTGGCTTAATGATTAGAAGCCATATTTATCATCTATATTGGCCCTCTCTTGTCCCTCTCAAAGACTTTTGACTGTTGATTTTTTCCCACCCATCCAACTTTGCATATGTACATTCAGAATTCATTGACAATCTTTACTGAGTTTATTTACAGTGTAGGTGCTTTGTCAGTGCTAGGAGTAACAAAGAGAACACAACTGGTTCTCTGGTCTAAATGTGGGTATCACCAAAAAAAGGAAAACGCAATGTAATGTCTACATGATTGCCGTGAAGATTTGATGGGAAAAATGTATCCAGCACTGGGTCTGACGCTTAGCGAAGACTTGCTACTTCCCAGGCCTATCCCCGCTCACTCCCTGCCAAATGAGTAACTCATTATTGCTGTGCTTCTCTCTGCCTTCTTCAGGATTCTGACTTCTTTCTGTGCTTAACTCTTAAAACGTGTGAACTACAACCTCTTTGCATTCCTCCACTGCCCGTGTGGTCCCCATCTCATCAAGGTCTTTGTGATACCATATTTTCATTGCAGCCACTACTGAACATAGACACAAGCAATAAATTGTAGTGGATTCCAAGCAATAAGTTTAGCACAATGTATCTGCTAAGATAATTCTTTCCGTAAGTACTTTCAAATTCCACCACTTTGGTGGAGTCTTTGCAGACACTGCCAGTCAACTTGTTTTATCTTTCCGCTATTTCTCTTTTTCCCTAAGGCCTGTATGCGAGCAATGCCTGTATCCAATTCATCTCTTTACTTCCAATGGCTGACACAGCGTACAAACATGCTCTCTCTTGGCCTCAGTCTCTCCCTCCCTTGACAAACAAATGCCATTTTCTCTACAAACAGGATAAACAAACAAAGAAGCTGGCTTATAAGGATCTAAGACAATGCACCAGTCAGGAACGATGAACACAGCAGATAATGAAAATTAGATATAACAGATAAGAAAAGTGTGGGAGTGAGAGGCAACCTACGGTAACGGTTAGGAGCTCTGGCTCTGAACTTAGAACAGGACTCAGATCCCATCTTCACTGCTTACTTTCTCTGTGATCTTAGACAAGTTACACCAGCCTTCATTTGAAATAAAGATCATAACAGTTTTAACTTATGAGGTTGTTATAAGTTATTGTAACTGTAATAATACACGGAGTGTACTCACTACTGTCTGACCCCTAACAAGTGTTCAATAAATGAATAATAATATTATTATCATTATTATGAAAAAGTCACCACATGTTCACGTAAAACAGAATATATCAGAGACAACTGAACATTTCAGAATAGAGAGTCTTCCCCAATAATGGAGAGGAATTCTTTACATTGCAATGTTTTCAGAGTAAGACAGATATCTTTCTTCTTCATCTTTTTTTCCAGGGAACCATCTAATACAAAATAAACTTTAAAAGAAGACACTGTCATATTTCACAATTCATCCTCCAAAGAGCAGAGCATCACAATTCTTCTCTGATAGAAAGGTACATTTAATAGCGTAAATTCATTATTAATAAACCTGAGATGATGGCTATTTATTTGCAAATCTGATTGCTCCTTGGAGGTAAGAGGGCAAAAAAAGCCTTCCTGTTCTCAGAGGACCAGACCCAGTTCACAGAGCTCAGGAACAATTTATGAAACAGAATATCTGCCACATTCAAACAAGAATTTGGCACTCATCATTTTTTTCCACTTTAAAGAGACCCTGTGTCTAAGCTATTTTGATATTGTTTATCCCTACTCCTTAAAGAAAGCAGCTTTATGAGCCAAAAAAAATATTGTTTTGCCCTTCAGTATAAATAAACATTTTGCCTCCTTATTTATATTTTTCTTGACATAGCTTATTTCAGGCCTCTATCATACCCTGTTTGAACTATTACAAGAACCTCCAAAGTGGCATCATTTCTAAAATTTCTCTATCACCTGAAGTGAAGTGTTAATACAAAATTGACAGAAATTTGTTAATGCAGCTAATGTTAATAGACAAAGGATATAACTGTGTTCTATACATGTGTGTATATGTATTATAATATATAAATTTTTTACTTCTTTTGGAAATAAAAAAATCATCACCATTAACAATAAATATTTAAGCAATTAAAAAAAAAGAAAGCAGCTTTAGGATCAGCAGCTGATATTGGAAGATAATTCAGAAAAACTTAGGCTTAGCTGGGATAAGTCCCTTTGTAAACATGGAACACTGAGCTCTCAGATGTCTAGTGACTAGGAGGTTTAACGGCTTATCAGCAGAATTAAAGGAGGACTAAGAAAAACAGCACAATATGCCCCTCCAAAAAAAAAAAAACAGTAACTAGCGTGTTCAGGAAGAGTTCAATTTTGAAATGGACGCTACAGACCTGAGGCCGTAAAGGACCGTCCCATCTGGATGCAGCCGGATCATGCGGTTCTTGACAGTCACTCCGTGCACAAAGGACTTCTTATCGTTCAGGAAGTAAGTATCGGGCACCCAGAGCTGGTCTGCCACTCTATTGTCCAGAGTCAAGTTTAAAGGTATTACATTATAGGACAGCCTCTTATCTCTCCAAGCTTGCTGGAAGTACATTGTCAAGGTATAATCCTGTGAAATGGAGAAGATAAAAGAAAAAAAGGGTTATTTTGTACATAAATGGACTTGGGAGACAGGCAAACACTTCAGTATTCACAATATACACAACCAAATACCAAAAACATATACTATTCGCATATAGGCAAATATTAATTTACTAAACCCGTTCTTACTGAGCCCATACTATGTGTCGGGCACCACAGTATCTACAGAAGTGAAGAGAGCATATCCTTGTGAAATTTATCATACATCATTCAGGAAGAAAGATGGTAAGAAATAATTATTTAATAATTAATTTGTCTTAAAGTGTGGTGCCCAGGATTGTTTTAGGTGGAACATAAATACAATTGTAAAAAGTGGTTAATTTATTCCAGTAGTAATTATAAGAGTTTATAATGAGAATCTCAATCCGTCTGATCAAAGTGAGTTTCCTAGTGGAGGCAACATTTATACTGAGACTAACGTAGCTTCCCACCTATCTAAAAAATATTAGCTCAGTTAGTATTTCATGAGAATTTTTGGGATTCTGGATCATCAGGCTAGGCTCTTTCGTTTTGAGAAACTGTGCGTTGTTATAAAGGGAGCACTGGCCTTGGAGTCCCAGGCTCCAGCATCTTCCAGCTATTTCTAGGAGTAAATTTACATAACTTCTTTTCACTTCAGTTCCTTAACTATAAATGGGCTTTTAATATATCCCTGATCTATCAGAAGATTACTATGACAATTAAATATATAACTCAAATGCAATCTGTAAACTACAAAAAGCTATAAATTATGAACAAAGTATTAACATACATATTGTGACATGTTCTCTCCATTAGAGGCCTACGGGTACAATGTAATTGCTCTTTCACCCTCATGTGAATGACTAAATGAAGGACCAAATATTCATTTGAAAAGGATAATTACCATTCTATTTTAATATCAGTTCACAATGCCCTACTTGAGGGCTTTAAAAAAAAACAAAACTAGAATTATGTATTAATCATATCTGCAACCTGAGAGCCAGCACAGTCCTAGGGCACAAATAATGAATGAATGGATATCCAATATGGTATGCCTATTGGATTTCTGCACATACTTGCCTACTTTTGTGGATAAAATACACACTTCAATCGCTGTGAAGTCCCTGAGTTTTTCCAACCCTTGCTGAGATTTATACATCTTAATTTGGCTATGCAATTTTAAAATACGACTCGCAAAATATTACCTGCTAAAAACATTAAATAGCTTCATAGGAAAAGTATAATCCTCCGGCAAAAAATTTAAATATTTTCCCTGGTTTCACAAATATACGAATTTTTATCTCACTCAGAAGTCAGTGTAGAGCTGACTTCTGAATGAGAAGCACAGAATCAAACTTCTATTCTAACAGAAGAATATTCATATCCTAAAGGTATATCAAATAATTGTAGGTGAAATTTACTTGAGTGGATTACTTTAGTCAGTGCTCTGGACTGTTCTAGCACACTCTGCTTTATTAAAGAATTAGTCTGAGGATCTCTAGCATAACATCCTGATTTATAATAAAAGCTAACTTGAAGGCTTGTGAATTATATAACGAGAGGACAGAAAATGGATCAGATACATTTTTTACATGTCTCTATGTTGCAAACGGCCTAAAAACTTGGCCATAAATAGAATAGGCAATTTACATTGTGCTTGAGAGAACACACTTAGTGATTTCCGATTCTTGGAGATAAAATGGAAAATTTGATTATTATCTCTATTAGAAGATGAAGCTACGTCAGCCCTCTTAAGAGTTAGGGGAGATAACACAGTTTGGAAGGTGCTGGAGTTTATCAGTCAGCTGAGATGTGTTTGGACACAGGAAATTGTATTTTCTTTTGGGCTAAATAAATGGTAAGATTGTGAGATCCAGAGTCATATGCTAACTCCTGTTATTTGTCAGCAAGGCAGTGCCTGGTAAGAAATGCTCCCAGACAGACCCTGGTGATTCTGCTAACTGTCACATCAATTTTCATTTCTTTTATTTTAAATGACACATCATGACACTGTCAAGAAAGGAAGAGGTTCCTGAATCGAAATAAATGTTACTGGACATAAAAGGAAACAATGGTTCTGTGTTCTACTCTCTCTCCCAGACCCTCATGCCCCCATGAGGCTTTGAACTTTTATGTAGAAAACATCTTTTACACCCATCCAACAAGCCTGCCTTCAGGAAGCTGTGTCACTGTTGGTCTATTCAAACTGAAAAAAAGCAAGTAAACCACTTCTGGGTGCTCCACAACCCATGGCATCACCATGCAAGAAGCAGTTAGATAATCAAAACTAAAACCAATTGATTTTCAATGCTGAGCAAGATGGAGTAAGCCTACTACAGGCTCTCTCTCCTGCTAATCACAACTAACCATCCTGGAAAGAATAAAAAAGCCACTATCTAAGGACTGTGCAAAGTGAAAACTAATAGGCAGATTGGCAGAAAATCAAAATGTGAAGAAAACCCATTACAATAGTGAGCTTCTTATTTATTTTTTCTGCCTCTTGTATCTTCTTAAAGTAACACACACTCACACAAACACAGCCAAAAGCAAAAATAAATGGAGAGATACACCAAGTTCCTGGATTTGAAAAGTGAGTATTGTTAAGATGTCAATTCTCAAATTGATCTGCAGATAAAGTTTAAAAATTTAATCCCAATCAATACCCAAGCAGGATTTTTGTAGATATGAACAAGCTGATCCTAAAGTTTATATGGCAAGCAAAGGAACGAGAATAAACAAAACAATTTAGAAAGGAAAGAACAAAACTGGAGGATTCACACTACCTAATTTCAAGACTCACTCGGAAACTCCATTAAGACAATATGATAGTGTAGTATTGATAGAAACATAGATCAGTAAAATAGTAGAATCTAAAAACAAACCCACACAAATATGCTCAAAGATTTCTGACAAAGGTAGAAAGATAGTAGATTTGAGAAAGCATAATATATTCAGCAAATAGTGTGAATCAACTGGAGCGTACAAATGGAAATAAATAAGCAAACAAGTAAGCAAGATAGACGTCTAAGTTAGTGTGAGATCCACATATTCACTATTGTATATGCGAAATTTGTAAATGTGACGCTCCCACATCCCAAAGGTAGGTGGTCTCCAAACTTTAAAATTGTACACAATATGTTGAACAAGGCCCCCAAAATAAAACAAAACAAAAACACAACTGACCATTTCAAGTGCTGATGATGATGCAGAGCAACTAAAACTCTTACACATTGCAGGTGGGAATACAAATAATCAGCCACTTGGAAAACAGCTGGACAATCTCTTACAAACTTAACATACATTTGACATACTCCCTAGCAATCCCACTCCTGTGTGCAAATGTTCAGAGTAGCTCCTGATACATGCAACATCATCAATGATTTTCAAAGAAAGTTAAGTCGAAGAAGGCAGATTCAAAAGAATACATAGTATATGATTCCATTTATATGAAATTTTGGAAAACGTAAAACTATAGGAACAAAGAACAGATGAGTGTTTCTCTGGTATTTGAGGTGCTGGAGAGGTTGACTACAAAGGGACAGCATCAGGAATGATTTTGGGTAGCAGAACTGCTCTGCATCTAAACTGTAGTGGTGGTTACACAACTCTAGGCATTAGTTAACTCATAGGACTATACACCAAAATGAGTGCATTTTTCTGTATGTAAATTTAAAAAACAAATTTAAAAACTGCTTAAACAAAACGAACAAACAAAAAAACCCATGATCTCTAAGGTCAGACACACCCAGGTTCTTACCCCAGTACTTTCATGTCCATCTGTCATAACCTCGGTTGAGGTGAATGAGTCTCTGTTTCCAACTCAAAAGAAGAAACTGAAGCTAATGAACTTAGGAATTGGGGAAAACAAGAGCTGCTTTGACACCTGGAGGGGGGTGGAGTACAGCGATGCTACAAAATAAGTCATCTCCATGCATACCAGGGAACACGTGGCCCCATCAGGATGCACTAAGATTACCACTAAATGGTCAGAGTTTCACAATTCCCCATGTGTACAATGAGGCAGTTGGACTAGGTAGTTTCCAACTCCACCCCTAGGAATAAAACAATTCCATTCTAAGAAATGCTTTGCCACCCCTGCGTTCAAATGCATCTCGCCATTTCAAAATCTTCTAAACATCTAAAGTACTTTCATAATTGTTTCTTGCTGTCTTTGTAATTCATTCCCAATACCAAGATTCAAACTCTTCCTGTTTCTTTGGTTTAGTGTTCTACAAAATATATGGTATGAAATAATTTGTGTACGTGTCTATTATCTTTTTTTAATTTTATTATTTTGTGAACTTCCTATTCATGCTCTATGAACACTTTTCTGTTTACCTCCTGTTACTGTATATTTGATAGGTGGATATCAATCTACATAAAACATTTTATTATTTTGCTGTTTCCTTTTAAAGTTATTCTTATAATTAGTTTAACTTTATAGTTTAAAACAAACAAAAAAATATCAATAGTTCAGAGGGCTTCTGTATACTTTTCACACAGCCTCCTCTAAGATTAACATTTTGCATAATTATAGAACAATATCAAACTAGGATATTAGCATTAATATAATACTATTTACTAGACTACAGACCTTATTAGAATATCACCTGTTTATTCACTAAAGTTCTTTTCCTGTTCCAGGATGCAGTCCAAGATCCCACCATGTATTTAGTTTTTCTGTTCCTTAGCGTCCGTCAATCTGTGAGAGTTCCTCAGTCCTTCCTTGTCTTTGATGATGTAATGCTTTCGAAGAGTACTGCTCAGTTATCTTGTTGAATGTCTCTCAATTTGAGCTTGTCTGATGTGTTTATGATGAGACTGAGTTTATACAGTTTTGGCCAGAATATCACCAAAGAAACACTGTATCCATCATATAACGGGTATATGATGTCAATATGTCTTATTACTGGTGAGGATATTAATCTTGAACAGTTGGTTAATGTAGTACCTGCCCCGTTTCTCCACTGTGAAGTTACTATTTTCCCTTGTAATTGATACATATCTTGGGGTAGGTACTTTAGAACTATGAAAGCAATAAGGTTATTAGGCTGACTTCTGTAATCACTGTGTTTTTGGGTTTTGCATACTTTCCAAATTTCTATTTATCTTCTTTCCACTCAACCTGAATCGACATATTCAGTCAGTTGACAATGCTTAACTATTAATAAGACAAACCAAAAGAAGTAAATACCAACATAAGCCATTTAAGGTGTTTTACCATCAAATAATGGGAAATATCTTCTTGAGGCTCATTCTCTCCACCTACTCCTTTCACAGATTAGTGGCATCATTCTGGCCACAGCAGGTGCCTGCTTCTAGTATAGACTTTTACTCTGGATGGTGCAGCATCTTACCCTGCTCTCAAGTCTGCCAGTTGCACTTGGGTGGTGTATATTCCCACCTGGACTTGCTTCAGATTTCTCCTACCTTCATTTATGTCTATGGTTTTCCATATGCTTTTTCTTCTCTGGAGACCATTTCCGAGCTTTCCTTTTTTTTTTTTGCAATGCATGTTTATGTATATGGGAACAATTATAAGTGTAATTATGTCATTTTCCCTATCTTTGTGTTTTTTTTTTCCTATTTCTCTGTTTGGGGAGAAGATGGTGGTGTAGGGGATTGGGTTCACAGGTATTTGGTCGGCCATCTGAGGACATAAAGACGCCTAACAGTTACTTTTTTAATGATCAGGGTTTACAGTTTATTTTCATCACTGATAATGTGTGGGTTGTTTAATTTGCTTTACCTATTGCAATTACATCTTCTAGCTTTGAAAATTGCTGCTGCTGTCCTAGAATCTTGAGCTTTGGTGAATAATCTTGTTTCGTGGTCTCCCAGGTAACAATTTTGTCTCCAAAATTAGATATGTTCAGAGAAATATCTTCTCTCTCTGCTCAGGATTTATAATTTTGAAAGAAAATAAAAATTTTAGCTTCATCTTATTATCCCTTGCTGAAATAACAACTTCTAATATACTATCACGTGATACTTTCCTTTAACTTACGCTAGATTGATTCTGAGCTAAGAATCTGAGCTTCTGGCTTTTGTAAGATACGGCTAATGTATTTAAGGAAGTAAAACCTGTGATTATAAGATTATATTATAGAAACTGTGAGTGCAAGTTTAATTTAAACAAAATGCAAGTTTCGTGTGAATAAAACTCCATGATGGTTTGTTCAAATAGCACATTTATAGCTTTTACTATCATTCTTTGCATAGCCTTTTAATTTGGGGCATGTTTAGAGAAGTCTTTCATTATTTTTGTTTGGCTTTTCCACTTTTAAAAAAGGTGACACAAGAGGATTGAATTCCAAAGATTAGGATGCCAAATTATTTCCCTAATTTAAAACTTCTGTTTTTCCTCCCTCATGGGAGAAAAGACACTACATCTGATACAGAAATTATCACCTAAATAAACACCATAGTAAGACAGAGTAAGCACATTCATAGTACTTACACAGTAAGCATATTCTCAACATCATAAGCTGTTACCCCCTTGAGAGCAAAGACTGTCCCTTATTCCTGTGTATATGACCAATACTGTGCATACTTTCTGGTAAATGGTAACAACTACCATTACCTGTGAAATGGTATAAATTTCCTTGCAAATACTTGGGAGTATGTACAGAGGTCTCTAATCTGTGCGTACCCTTTGCTCTGATATTTACATTCCAAAGGATATTTGCAGAAAATAATTAAGCAGTACATTCTGACAGCTTTATCTCCAAATATTACAACTCTCTTACTTCTGTTTCCAATGCTAATAACCTAGTCTCAGACACCATTACTTGTTAAGTCATTATGTTGCCACTGTTACTCAGTGGAGACTGTTACTGCCTCCTTGCTTCTGATCCTTTTCCTCTCATGGTGGTAGGAACGAAAAGCAGATCACACGTCTACCTTGGTTAATTATCACCCAAAGGCTTTTCATTGCATTCAGAGTAAAACACAAACTTATGACTTTGGCCTTAAAGGTCGTATATGACCTGGACTCTGCACACCTCTCTGATCTTACCTACTACCTCTGCTCTTCCCTCACCTCACCTCACTAAGACCAGCCACACTAGCTTGTCTTCTCTTTTACAAATATTACAAGCTTTTTCAGCCTTAACTTTGTCCTAACTAGTGACTAACTGGAAAAACTATGTCTGGAAAAACTATGTCCCCAAGTGTGGTTGGCTCTTTCTTGGGACTCAGAGCTCAACTAAAATGTCAAATCTATTCAGTGGGACCGTCCCTGACCGTCCTACTCCCAACCCCATCGGACCTTATCACATCCCCCATTTTTATTATGTTTATAGCATTTATCACTTTTTTCAACTAATCATAATCATTTATTGGTTTACTTTTTTATTTTTCATTTCTCTCAACTAGAAGGTAAGTTTCATGAAAATATAAAGCTTTCCTAAACTTGTACATCACTGTAACTCCATTCTTAAGAGAGCTTAGCACATAGTAGCAATAAAAATCTATATATTGAAAGATGTGAAAGAATAAATGTAAGACAATGTACATTTATTCCCCTAAAATATGTACTACTATATTAGCAATAAAATCAAAATTAGTAAAGACCTAAATGTTCATCAGCATGAAACTGAGTAAATAAAACATAGTACTACTATACAGTATAATATATGCAGGAATTAAAATAACATTGTAAAATATTTATTGACATGAATAGGTATTCTCAACATACTATTAATATATTACTATATATTATTATTTTTAAAGAATACTAAAAAACAATAAGCACAACGTGATTCCATTTCAGAAACATACAGGTATATATTGGAGAAATGTGTCTAATAGCAAATATAAATATTAACAGTGGTATCTATGGCAAGATAAGTGATTTTCAATTGTTTTTGTTTTGTTCTATATATTTTTGTTTTATAAATTATTTATGCAACAAAAATTATATAACCAATTCCTTGTTGAATTAAATTATAAAAATAGAACCTAGCATTACAAATATGTCTTCACTCTCTGCGTATTTTAGAGCTCAGCATGAAGAAAAAGGAAATTTACTCACAGTCACAAATAAATGAGAAAACCTAAGCCTTTCAGCTTGTTATTTACAAAGCACACATCTCCTTTGTATAAACCAAAGGATATTGCCTAGAATCACATAAGAAGTAAGAGCTTTAAGTGGCCACCATTCTTTCTTTTGAAAGTTCACATTTAAGCCATCACTGAGAAGTAAAAATCCATCCCTATTTTTCTTTCTAACCACCGAAGATGGAGATCCCAGAATCTTCCTCTGGCACTAACTTCAGTCTTCTTCAATCTGTTAGGAAATTTCACTTTATTTCTAATGTAAAGCCTTCATATCTGTTTCTTATTTCATACTCAGTGGAGATGAACACACACACACCTGTTCACTCTAGTTTTAGCTTTAATAGCATCCTCTACACTGCACTGGAAGTTCAAGTCCACAGATTCTTCTACAAAAGCATTCAAGGAGATGCCACTGTTTGTATAGTCCCAGCTCCTTACAAGCCTTTTCCCAGTCTGTTCTAGTCACTTCACCTCTTGGTATCTGTTTCCTTATCCACAGTGAATGAACTGAGATAGAGTGAGGATCCCTGTTTAAGAGTGTCAGGTGTTCTAGGATTCTGTCACTCCATTTAACTTCAACTAATCATCTTCCTGAAACTTTTGCTTGAACTGAATTTTTCTGCATTCCAACAGACAACCTTTTACTTTCCATTCTGCTTATTATTTTTCCTCATGCCCTTCCTTTGCTGCTTACCCCAATCACACCCATCCTCTAAGCATTCATGAGGACCTTTACCACTTCTCCCCATCACAGTCCATGTTCATCCTCTGACTCCTTTAATGTGGTGGTCTGTAGCATCCTAAGCATTGTTGAATTGAACTGCTACCTCTTGTAATGTTATTTAGAGGAGACAGGAAATCTCCCAACTAAACTGCACTGTTTTCTCTTAAGTCAGAAACCATGCCGTCATCTCTTTACAAGTGATCCAAGCATCTTGTCTTTAACACAACTGATCCTCCATGAATATTTATTCATGGGCACAATAAAGCTTCTTCTCACTTCTTCACTCTTCCTGCATGGGTTTCAAATTTTGATTCTTTAAACCTCTTTACTAATCACTATCCCTGAATCCCCCCAGAGATTTGTTCTCTCCACCCACTGGCATTTGAGAATGAGTTTTCATTCTATCCTTTTTCCGCATGTTTCAAACACCCTCAGAGCTACTGTTGTTCTTTCAGTTTTTCATAGCTTCTCTAGTTCTACTAGAAAAGTCCCCAGGGCTGGGGATGAGGATTTCTGAAGGACACAATTTATCTGTCCAAAGCAAAAAGAACTCAGAGAGAAGTGTGAATATTCCCACAAAAAAAAAAAAAAAAAATCTTTAAAATGTTTTCCATCTTCCACACCTCAGCCCACGAATTGCTGATCCAATTATAGGTCATGGTAATATTTCCACATTCTCAACCTCATAAACTAGAATGTAATGGAGTAAAACTGAGCTCCCCCTTAATAGAAGCCATCACACCAGATGTTCAGTTGCAATATTTTGGAAGAAGCACATGGTAGCAGCTCTAATTGCTAGAGACACATTTGGGATACGAGAGCTGCACCAAAGACCACCCATAAGGGGAATCCAAGATCGGAAGTGATTGATTATTTTCTTGTATGTGAAACTACAACAAACATGGTCAATGCAATAAGCTTTCCCACTATTTTTGCTTAGCTCATTTTGCATTTTATTACAGATTCACCTTCTCAGTTATAATGGGACTCAATCTAAGGATGGCTAAAAAATCAAGCAAGTGTAACTCATTATATCTGTCTCTTATATGAATACATAATACCCTCATCAGGGGACTCAGTTCACCCTGAGATAATCAACATTAAAAATACACTTTGTGTGTATGATTTGTTTTCTCATTGTGTGCTTTTTAATTACTCTATAACTTTATCTCAAAGAGTTATTGCTTTAGAGTATTTTGCATTCTAATTAGCCTGCCCCTTATATATACCTTATATCTACCTAATCTTGGCCCCAGGCTAAACCTTTTTACATGTATTATCTCATTAATCATCACAACAGCTCTGTAAGTTATGCACTAGTTCTCCAGGTACTAGCTGCTGTGAGACCTTCATGCTGTTTAACCTCCCTGAGACATCCTGCTCTGTAAAACAATGGAAATAATAGTTCCTAGTAATAAGTAAATTTACTCAAGGAAAGTAATTAGCAGAACGCCTGGCTCATAATAAGTGCTCTACAAACATTTGCCATTATCATGCTCATTATTCTCATTACTGCCATTTTCCAGGTGACACATCTGAAACAGAGAGGTCAGTGACTTTCCTATGTCTTTCAGTCAATAATTTTCTAGGTGTTGATTTGGCCAGGGGGCTCTCTGGTGATGGAGCCCATGTTCTTAGTACTGTATTGAGCTGCCTCTGGAACATTCACCTCCCTGTCAGTTTTGATTGACTCATCATTTCCCAACATTGCATTTATTCTCCTTTACCCCCTCCAAAAAGTAAGGGAGAAAATATACCTCGACCTAACTTTCTATCTACACAGCCATATTTACAGCAACAAAAAAAAGTAGAACAATTTTGGGCATACATAAATTACAATATTTCTTGGTGGGGGGGGTGAATGTTGATTTTGAGAACTCTCTGGGATTTGATACTGAAGTTGTGCATACAGGCACATGCACGTGTTCCGGAATACACATAAAGAGACCCAATTTTACACAAAAGGTATTTACATCAACCCACTTTGATCTCGCAGAATGATGAAAACATCTCTGGTTTTTGCAGGGTGTATACCTTACTACTGAGAAGTCCAAAGTAACCGGAGGGACTGTAGGGTAGTATGTGTAGTAATGTACTTATTCAGAAGTAATTCAATTGGAATAATATTTCTATCCAACTAAAACATGTTCAGCCTAAGCTGAGTATTTCATACCCACTTCAGGAGGTTTGTTCAACAGAATGGTAGCAATGATTACTTAACTCTTAGATTAAGCCGCAAGAAATTCCATTTTTTGTGAGTTGAAAAATGTTTGAATTTTGACAGTTTTATATAGTTCAACCCAAATATATGGTAGCTAGTATAAGAGTAAAATTATTAAATTTATTTGTCTAAAATTAGTAATTTTAGGTTCTAAATAACTTGTAACATACACTCATACATACTAATTTTGAAGAAAAAGCTTATGATTTTTATAATTGCGTTTTTTAATGGTTCTGAAATTTGTGTTCAGAATAAAACTCAGATATAAACCATTAAAAAATGCAATTATAAAAATACTAAGGTTTTTGTTTTTCAAAATTAGTATGTGTGAGCATTCCCTTTTCGTTGTTTTGTCTTATCTTAGTGATTCCTAAAAAAAGCTACATTTATAAGAAAACTTAATACTAAAAGAAAGTTACATTACTGTATAGCAGACACTACCCTAGAGTCCTTAATAAATTTTTGTCTCTTTCCCTTCCTACACTCACTCAAATTAATCGTTTTCAAATCTGTTAATAACTACATGATGCAATCAATTGTACCTCTAAAAATCCTTTTTATTAGGAGTTAATGTTATACCCTTAGGCCCACCATTATAAGAGTGATCTTCTTAGGATGTATCTAGTTTTAATATCTCTGAGATCTGGGTGCGACTAAAAGTTGGCTAGTGAAAAAAGTTGGCTATGTTGTTTTCTGCTATGCATTCAGAGAAGGCAAAGTGTCATGGCACCAGTGGAGGGAGTCAGAGGGGGCAATGGAAAGAACACTGAATTGGAAAGTAGGAGACATGATTGAGGGCTTCCTCCATTACTTATTATCTGATGGTCTCAGAGAAGTAGCTTAACCTCTCTACATTTCAGTTTTTGCTTCTGTGAAATGGGATTACCAATACTGTACCTGAGAAGCATGTACCTTGTAACTTTACCCCAAGACACACGTCAAACATGATACGTGAAAGCTCTCACTAATGTCTATATGTGGGAAGCAGCATAGCCTAATGTTTAAGCAGAAGGTTTCTGGATTCCAGAGGGTTGGTTGAAATTCCAGCTCCACCACTTACTTCGTGTATAATCCCGGGCACATATTTTAATATCCCAAAGCTTGGGTGTCCTCAACTGTAAAATAATGATTACCTCACTAGCTGCTGGCAGAAATAAATGAAATAATATAAATCCAAACCCTGATGATCATAGCACTCAATAAGTAGGCAGTGTATACCATTAAAGCATTAATTTAAGAGTGTTGATTTTTATTAATTGTTCATGAAAAAGTTAAAGAAAAAGCCAACAGGAAAAACGACTGCATTTGCTAACTTTGCTCACAAAGATAAAAATTTACTATTATTCCCCAGTTTACAACCAAATGAATGGAAACTGTTATACGTAAACAAAATGGTACAAAATTATATTGGAGCTCTCCCAAAAAGGAAAAGCCCAGGACCTGATGTCTTCACTGGTGAGTTCTATCAAACATTTAAAGAAGAATTAACACTAATCCACCCCAAAATCTTCCAAATAATTGAAAAGGAAGGAACCTGTTACTTGATACTAAAACCAGGGGGATTTATTCCTGGAATGCAAGAATGGTTCAACATAAGAAAATCAATCAATGCAATATAACACATTACCAAACGAGGGGGAAAAGCCATGTGATTATTTCAATTGATATAATAAAGCACTATATAAAATTAAACACGTTTTCATGATAAAAACACACAACAAACTAGGAATAGAAGGAAACTACCTCAATATAATAAAGGCCATATATGACAAGCCCACAGCTAATGTTCTATTCAATGGTCAAAGCCTGATAGCTTTTTCTCTAAGATCAGGGACAAGACAAGAATGCCCACTTTCACTACTCTTATTCAACACAGTACTGGAAATCCTAGCCAGAAGAATTAGGCAGGAAAAAGAAATAAAAAGCATCCAAATTGGAAAGGAAGAAGTAAAATTATCTCTGTTCACAGAAAACATGATGTTATATGTAGAAAATCCTAAAGATTCCAAACACACACAAACACAATAACTGTTAGAATAAATGAATTCAGCAAAGTTTCAGGATACAAGATCAAGACTCAAAAATCAGTTGTGTCTCTATACACTAACAATGGACAATCCAAAGAAGAAATTAAAAAAAAAAAACTCTGTTTACAATAGCATCAAAAAGAATAAATTATTTAGGAATAAACAAAGGAGGCAAAAGACCTGTACTCTGAAAACTACAAAGTGTTGCTGAAAGAAATTAAACAAGTCACAAAAAACTGGGAGGACACCCTATGTTCATGGTTTGGAACGCTTAATATCATTAAGTTACCTACAGTATTAATGCAATCCCGATCAAAACCCAAACAGTGTCTTTTGTAGAAATAGAAAAATCCATCCTAAAATTCACAAGGAATCTCAACAGATCCTGAATAGACAAAATAACCTTGAAAAAGCAGTACCAAGCAGATGGCCTCACACTTTCTAATTTAAAAATGTGTTACAAAGCTTCAGTAACCTGAACAGTGTGGTACTGGCAATAAAGACAGATACACAGACCAACGGAATAGAATGGAAAGTCAAGAAATAAAAATTGGAATAAAAAAATGGAAAATTATCTTTAACAGGGGTGCCAAGACCACTCAATGGGAAAGGTATAGCAGTCTCTTCAACAAGCTATGCTGGAAAAAGTGGAGATCCACATGCAAAAGAATGAACTTGGACCCTTATCTTACCCATATACCAAAAGTAACTCAAAATGTATTAAAGACCTAAATGTAAGACCTAAAACTGAAGACAATATAGGGAAAAAGCTTCATGACATGGATTTGCCAATGATTTCTTGGACATGAGATCAAAAGCATTGGCAACAGAAGCAAAAATATACAAATGGGACTACAGCAAATCTAAAATACCTTGTGCATCAAAGGACACAGTCACTAGAGTGAAAATACAACTTATGGAATGGGAGAAAATATTTGCAGGTCATATATCTGACAAGGAGTTAATATACAGAATATATAAAGAATTCCTACAACTCAGCAATAAATAAATAACCAGACTGAAAAATGGGCAAAGGACTTAAATCGACATTTCTCCAAACATGACATACAAATGGCCAATAAGCATATAGCAAGATTTGAAACATTACTAATCATTAGAGAATGCTAATCAAAACCACAATAGATATCACCTCATATCCATTAGAATGTCAAAGGAAGGAAGGAAGGAAGGAAGCAAGGAAGCAAGGAAGGAAGGAAGGAAGAAAGGAAGGAAGAAAGAAAAGGAGAGAAAGAAAGGAGGGGGAGGGAGGGAGGAAGGAAGGAAGGAAGAAAGAATAAAAAATAAAGAGGGAAAGAAAAGGGAGGAGGGAGGGAGGAAAAAAGAAAGAAAGGAAGAAAATAACAAGCGTTGACGAGGATATAGAGAAATTAGAACTCTTACACATTGTTGGTGTGAACGCAAAATGAAGGAACTGCTATGAAAAACAATATGGTGGTTCTTCAAAACATTAAAAATAGAATTACTATATGATCCAGCAATCTCACTTCTGGATATATAGCCAAAAGAATTGAAAGCAGGATCTCTAAGAGATATTTGCACACTCATTTTCATAACAACATTATTCACAATAGTCAAGAGGTAGTAGCAACCCAAATGTTCATTAGCAGGGGAGTGGTTAAACAAAATGTTGCATAGACAATGGATTATTTTTCAGCTTTAAGAGGGAAGAAAATTCGGGCACATGCTACAACATAGATAATGCTTGAGACCATTATGCTAAGTAAAGTCACCTAATCACAAACAGATTCTGCTCATGTGAGATATCTAAAATAGCCAAATCCATTGAGACAGAAAATAGAATGGTATTTACTAGGGGCTGGGAGGAGAAGGAAAGGTAGAGTTGTTTAATAGGTACAGAGTTTCAGTTTTGCAAGATGAAAAGTGTCCTGGAGATTAGGGGCATAACAATACGAAAATACTTATTGCTACTGAACTGTACACTTAAAAAAGTATATTAGGGACACTTAATTAGCTAAGGTATTGTGTGTGGAAAATGCAAGAATCATTTTGCAAAGAAATGATCACTTGCTTTATAATTTTGGATTTCTACATATTTATTTAGTAACCCTTCTCATTTATTTTTTTCATATCTTTATTGGAGTATAATTGCTTTACAATGGTGTGTTAGTTTCTGCTGTACAACAAAGTGAATCAGCTATATGTATACATACATCCTCATGTCCCCTCCCTCTTGAGCCACCCTCCCCCCATCCTTGTCCCACCTCTCTAGGTGGTCACAAAGCATCGAGTAGATCTTCCTGTGCTATGCAGCTGCTTCTCACTAGCCATACATTTTACATTTGGTAGTGTAGATATGTCAAAGTTACTTTCTCACTTCATCCCAGCTTCCCTTTCCCCCCGCCGCCCTGTGTCCTCAAGTCTGGTCTCTACGTCTGCATCTTTATTCCTGCCCTGCCACTAGGTTCATCAGTACCATTTTTCTAGATTCCATATATATGCGTTAGCATATGTATTTGTTCTTCTCTTTCTGACTTACTTCACTAACATGAGATGTTATAAAACGTAAGAAAAGCTAGAACTATTCTTTGTCTCTCCTTCTGCACAGATACACTAAGTAAAGAGCTCAATATCACAAAGTCTCTGTTGCTACAGGGTACAGAGAGATTGGTTTGATCAAGTTAATCAGGAAAATCACATATATGTATATAATCTCCAAGGAAAATTGCATATATGACTAACTGACACGACACCATTGTTATTTTTAAAAACTCACCTTGAATAACAGAAGTTACTTACACATCACCATTCTATTTTCAAACCAAATTCGTTGAGTGATCACTGCTGTAAATTTTGACTTTTTCCAGATGTGGTACATCTGATGGTGGTCTCGAAAATGATCTTTGAAATCAGTGCTATTAAGTTTTAAGAATCCATTTTCTGTCTATGGCACTCTGGCCAGTCGTGCACAGTATTATTAAGTACATCAAAATAAAATTATTTACAAGATGCTTCTTGTGTTTTTTGATCCCCATAAAGTTTGCAACAATGGATCATTAATCTGCTATTTACAGAAGAACAACTTTGCAACAGATACCAAGGATCAGGGAACAGACAGACAAATATCTCACATAGATTTCAATAAGCATTTGTTATGGTTGACTATAACACATACTATATCATATTACATGTCCTTCTTTCAACCAAATTTCTCTTATGCATACTTGAAAGGGGTAGAGGTCATCCTCTCTTATTTGACTATTTTCTTCCCTTCAATCTAAGAAGTGATTTTTATAGGAAAAGTGAAAAGTATGAGGAAACTGACACAGAGAGACAGGAAGTGCTAAGTAGACCCTTTTCAATACTTTAGACGCTTATTTTTATTCTACTCAGCATGGGATAGGCTCATTCTCTCTGAAGCAGCATCCTCTGAAGAGATCTGACAGTATTAACAAAAAAGGACGTTTTCAAGTAAGTACATATCACTGCTTTCATACTTTTGACAAGCTTGTAGAAGCTGAGAAGAAGGCCAATACGCCGACCCAGGCTGGAGCAAAGAGAATATACCTAGCCAAGGCTTCCAAGAGAATACCTGATGTGCTGAGATGAAACAGAAATGCATGTGATCACTTTTGGAGGCAAAGCCAATTTTTAAAAGAAACTGAGATGAAAGTGACATTGGGCACAGAGCTTTACCACTGCCTCTGTCTGCATCAGATATTCTTAATATCCACTGAATGCACCAACGGTCTGGCATTTCTGGGGCTGGAGTGGCATCCCCTTCCTTTGTGAGTATAATCACCCACCGCATAGCTGCCTTCTGCGAGTGTAGAGTCAGCACTCGACAAGCCTTTTTAAATTGTAGGCCCTGACACCCCCGCTAGTCTTGGCCCTCCATGATGTACCGGTACACCTCTCAGGAGCCTTGAAAAATGGTGTTTACTGGTTTTTATTATTATAAAACTGATTATAGAAAATTTGGACACTATATAAAGATAAGATGAAGAAAATTTAAATAGCTCAAAGTATCACTATCCAGAGTAACCATGAACACATTAGACCTTTTAGGCAATTTTTCAACGCAGTGCCCTTAGTATTACAAAGTTAGGATCTTACCCTACACGGGTGCACACACACACACTTCTTTTTTTTTTCACTATTTTATTTAGTTATTTAGTAATTTTACCATCTTTATTGGAGTATAATTGCTTTACAATGGTGTGTTAGCTTCTGCTGTATAACAAAGTGAATCAGCTATACATACACATATATCCCCGTACCCGCTCCCTCTTGCGTCTCTCTCCCACCCTCCCTATCCAACCCCTCTAGGTGGTCACAAAGCACCGAGCTGATCTCCCTGTGCTATGCAGCTGCTTCCCACTAGCTATCTATTTCACCTTTGGTAGTGTATATATGTCCATGCCACTCTCTCACTTCGTCCCAGCTTACCCTTCCCCCACTCCGTATCCTCAAGTCCATTCTCTATGTCAAGCACACTTCTTAATCCTTGTATTTTAAAAAGCCAAGCCTGAGACTATCCTTCCCAGCCCTCCCCACCCCCTCTCTCCTCATCTTTTTGAGGCCATCAGATGCAAGCCTGTATAGCATGTCACTTTTAGACCACAGTGGCCCTCTCTCTTCTCTTTCCTGACCCTGGGGAATGACAGAGCCCCAAAATGGAAAGAAACCAAGTCTCAGAGTCACAGCATAAATGAAAGCTACCTGTTAAAAAGGGAACAACTTCACTGGTTTGGTCAATGAGTGAGAAATGAACCTCTACTGTGTTACGTCACAGAAACTTGGAGGTTGATTATAGAAGCTGGTGTTAGCCTAATGCTGCAGAAATGAATAAATTCGCCAGATGTTTACCTATTAAATTCATAGGTCATGACAGAACCGGAGTTTCAATGACTGGATTACTAAATTCCTGTGCAGCCTCCAACAAGAGAAGGCCTGCACTCTCCTCTGCAAACTGAACAGAATGATGAGTATCTTGCAAGACTATTGTTAAGAATGAAAGAGTAGGGAGGGTGGGAGGGAGGGAGACGCAAGAGGGAAGAGATATGGGGACATGTGTGTATGTATAACTGATTCACTTTGTTATAAAGCAGAAACTAACACACCATTGTAAAGCAATTATACTCCAATAAAGATGTAAAAAAAAAAACAATGAAAGCACATATAAGTGTGTCTGTGCCCAGTACAAAGTCAGTGTTCCGTATTGACGGTTATTATTTAAACAAGCAGATTAAACAAATGATAACTGTTCTTAAAAGGATGCCTATTGTTTTTCCTGTATCAAACTAAAAAATAGATATTTTCATTTTCTTATTACTTAGTATATCATGCTGCACCTACTTCTCAAGAGGATTTGAGCTGACCGAGTCAAAAACACGTTTGCCAGGAACCAGTGTTGAAGCAAATTAGATACAATGGAAGTGTTAAACGTGGTCAACTTTGGACCATTAGCACCCTTCTTAAAATTCATAAAAGTGCTACTGGTATTCATTAAGAAATGCATAAACATTTACAGTGTGATGGGGAATGTAATAATGCTTCTCATTTTAGTATATTTAAAATGATGGGAAAACATTCTGTCACTAAGCTAAAGTGTTATCAATTTGGGTTTTTAAATCAACAATAAATTTATACTTCCAGTCTTACCTAACAGGAGATAAATGACAGAGGAAAAACAAATATGAAACAGCATATACACACATAATTACATAAATATACACCTCTTTAGGCAACAAATGCGTTTAACTGAATACTTGGTTACCTATCAGGTATTAAGTGCTGATGCCAACTATAATATACAGGCCCATTCTTCAAGTACAGTATTTCATGTACTAAATCTAGTTTCCCCTGAAAACATAGACAAAGGCAATGAGGGGAACAGAATCACATATTAAATATGGTCATACTAGTGAAGAAGCCTACTGGCAGAGTCATAGTGAGGATAAGAGTTAATGTACGTAAAGGCTTTGGCACAGAATAGGAGTAAGTCTCCTAATAACTACACTGACTTATTTCTGAAGGTAAAAGAAACTACCATAGATATACCAGGGTCCTATGGGAAACTGAGTTACTCTACAGCAAAAGAAATGTCTGACTTCACCAACATGAATATATAAATGGCAATTAAAAATATGTGATGCACTCTTATACATGGCACAAATATCATTTAGAATAGGCCTGTTCTCTGCATCTTTTTTTCTGTGAAAAGAAATATATCTTACCTCACTGAAAGCAGAAGCACGTTAATAATGTACAATTAATTCCATCCCCAAACCTGGTATGGACCATGGTTAGCTTTAATCCATTCAAAGAACTTTAATAATAAAAATGTGGTACTAGTCTTATTTGTACATTTTGACCCCATGCATTTTGAGGGCAGAGCTGTCCACGTGCTTTCAGTGCCTAATTCCGAACCGAACATCAATAGTCTGAAACTAGAATGACTTAGACATTCATCTTTCCCAGACTCCAGGGTAAATGATCCAAAAGGCAGCAATGGTCCTGAATCCCCAAATCATTACAGAGAGTCCAATGCTTGGAACTGGGAGGCTCTCTGGAGTCCAGTCTTCTAAATTTACAAAGAGAAAAATGAAATCCTGAAACCTGTAATTCTTCCCGCGACCATATAACCACTTAAGGGCTGGGTGGAGACAGATCCCAAGGTGCTGTACCATGCTATCCTGTACTCTCTCCCCATTCTCAGCTTCATCATGAATAGTAAGCTTTGCTGCTTTCAAACCTTCTCATTCAACATTAAAATACCTTCTGAGGATGTGAGCAGGAGGTGGCAAATGAAACATGTCCTTCACAATGTGTGCATTTGTGTCTGGGTTTCAGAGATTTAGAAAATGAAACTATATGCTTTCTACAAAAAAAAGACCTGCCCAAACTCTTCAGCTACATCTATCCATGTACTGTTCCTGTCTTCTTTTGGTTCCACATAGTAGGGTTGGTTCCTGATTGAAAGACAGAATTTTAGGTGACTTTACAGCAAGATAATTACTGTGACAGTTTTCAAAGTCCAACACCATTTCTTCTCACTTTAATTCTTCTTTCTCAAGTGTGGCTCAGGGGCTGTCTCATGGCAGAAAGCAGAATCTTTAACGTATGTTAATACTGAAGCTGCCTTCTCTATACAAATTAAGTCGATCTTTGGGCCCCTGACAAGTCTACCTAGATCACAGTAACCTTCCCCTCTATAGTGCTGAACCAACATCCTATCCTTAAAAGTAGGTGGTGCCCCAGAGGCATAGGCATGATCATATTACTTCTTTTAAAGCACATACTTTATAGATCTGTATGTGATAAACACTCAAAGATACCTCCTCTGGCATACAAGTCCTTTGATGAAATATACCCTATTGAACACAGAAGTTCGAGAAGATTATTTTATTTTGAGTTGGGTATTTTGCTCCATATTTAATTGCCACTTACAAAGGCTGAAAAGTAGACAGCAACCATTCTGTTTGACTTTAGAATCTCTAGACTTTTGTAGAATATTTCCTACTTGACTGTGCTAGGAATTTTCACATATACCATCAGCCTAGCCAAAATGTATTCTACACAACAATACATCCACTAAGATGTTTCTCAAGAAAAGTGTGCCATGGTCAAATGTATTAGGAAAACTCACCTGCACCCCCTCGGCCACTCCCTCGCAGGTTGAGGCAGGGATTCCGGTGCTGGGAGCCCAGTTAGAAGAAGTGATACATTTCCTCACTGCCCTCCTGTTCTCTTTGTGAACAACATGCGTTTTCCAAGAAGTTAAGTGAACCTAAGGATCCAGTTGGTGGCCACTGAACAGAGTGAAGAGGAAACAGCAAGTGCACAGTCTCTAAACTGGAAAAGAATTTAATGTGGTTGAGGACCTGAAAGATGTCCAGTGTAGCTGAAGTACACTGAACTGGAGGGACTAAGGGGTCAGCAGAGGCCATGATATATATATTTTTTCCTTCTTCTCTTTTTGTGAGTGTGTATGTGTATGCTTCTTTGTGTGATTCTGTCTGTATAGTTTTGCTTTTAGTATTTGTCCTAGGGTTCTATCTCTCCATTTTTGTTTTTGTTTTTTTAGTATAGTTTTTAGCACTTGTTATAATTGGTGGATTTGTTTTTTGGTTTGGTCACTCGCTTCTTTCTTATTTTCTTTTTTTAAAACTACTTTTTGTTTTTAATAATGTTTTTTATTCTTTATTTTAATAACTTTTTTTTATTTTCTTTCTTTCTTTTTTTCTCCTTTTTCTTCTGAGTCGTGTGGCTGACAGGGTCTTGGTGCTCTGGCTGGGTGTCAGGCCTGTGCCTTTGAGGTGGGAGAGCCGACTTCAGGACACTGGTCCCTCAGAGACCTCCTGGCTCCACATAGTATCAAATGTCAAAAGCTCTTCCAGAGATCTCCATGTCAATGCTTAGATACAGCTCCACTCAATGACCAGCTAGCTACAGTGCTGGACACCCTATGCCAAACAACTAGCAACACAGGAACACAACCCCATCCATTAGCAGACAGGCTGCATAAAATCATAATAAGATGACAGACATCCAAAAACACACCACCGGATGCAGTCCTGCCCACCTAAAGACAAGATCCAGCCTCACCCACCAGAACACTGGCAACAGTCCCCTCCACCAGGAAGCCTACACAACCAACTGAATCAACCTTAGCCACTGGAGGCAGACACCAAAAACCACAAGAACTACAAACCTGCAGCCTGTGAAAAGGACACCCCAAACACAGTAAGTTAAGCAAAATGAGAAGACAGAGAAACACAGCAGACGAAGGAGCAAACAAAACCCCACCAAACCAAACAAATGAAGAGGAAATAGGCAGTCCACCTGAAAAAGAATTCAGAGTAATCATAGTAAAGATGATCCCAAATTTTGGAAATACAATGCAGAAAATACAAGAAATGTTTAACAAGGACCTCGAAGAACTAAAGAGCAAACAAACAACACAATAAATGAAATTAAAAATTCTCTAGAAGGAATCAATAGCAGTATAACTGAGGCAGAAGAACAGAGAAGTGATCTGGAAGAAAAAAATAGTGGAAATAACTACTGGAGAGCACAAAAAAGAAAAAAGAATGAAAAGAATTGAGGACAGTCTCAGAGACCTCTGAGACGACATTAAACACACCAACATTCGAATGATAGGGGTCCCAAAAGAAGAAGAGAAAAAGAAAGGGACTGAGAAAATATTTCAAAAGATTACAGTTGAAACTTCCTTAATGTGGGAAAGGAAATAGTCAATCAAGTCCGCAAAGCACAGAGGGTCCCATACAGGATAAATTCAATGAGAAACACGCCAAGAAACATATTAATCACACTGTCAAAAATTAAATACAAAGAAAAAATATTAAAAGCAGCAAGGGAAAAACAACAAATAACATACAAAAGAAGTCCCCATAAGGTTAACAGCTGATCTTTCAGCAGAAACTCTGCAAGCCAGAAGGGACTGGCAGGACATATTTAAAGTGATGAAAGGGAAAAACCTACAACCAAGATTATTCTACCCAGCAAGGATCTCATTCAGATTAGATAGAGAAATTAAAATCTTTACAGCCAACCAAAAGCTGAGATAAGTCAGCAACACCAAACCAGCTTTACAACAAATGCTAAAGGAATTTCTCTAGGCAGGAAACACGGGATAAGGAAAAGACCTACAAAACCAAACGCAAAACAATTAAGAAAATGGTCATAGGAACTTACATATCAATAATTACCTTAAATGTAAACAGATTAAATGCTCCATCCAAAAGACATAGACTGGCTGAATGGACACAAAAACAAGACCCATATACATGCTGTCTACAAGAGTTCCACTTCAGACCTAGGGACACATACAGACTGAAAGTGAGGGGATGGAAAAAGATATTCCATGCAAATGGAAATCAAAAGAAAGCTGGAGTAGCGATTCTCATATCAGACAAAATAGACATTAGAATAAAGATTATTAAAAGAGACAAAGAAGGACATTACATAATGATCAAGGGATCAATCCAAGAAGAAGATATAACAATTGTAAATATTTATGCACCCAACATAGGAGCACCTCAATACATAAGGCAAACACTAACAGCCATAAAAGGGGAAATCAACAGTAACACAATCATGTAGGGGACGTTAACACCCCACTTTCACCAATGGAAAGATCATCCACAATGAAAATAAATAAGGAAACACAAGCTTTAAATGATACATTAAACAAGATGGACTTAATTGATATTTATAGGACATTCCAACCAAAACCAACAGAATACACATTCTTCTCAAGCGCTCATGGAACATTCTCCAGGATAGATGATATCTTGGGTCACAAATCAAACCTTGGTTAATGTAAGAAAATTGAAATCGTATCAAGTATCTTTTCCAACCACAACACTATGAGACTAGATATCAATTACAGGAAAAAAACCTGTAAAAAATACAACACATGGAGGCTAAACAATACACTACTAAATAACCAAGAGTTCACTAAAGAAATCAAAGAGGAAATTAAAAAATACCTAGAAACAAACGACAATGAAAACACGATGACCCAAAACCTATGGGATGCAGCAAAAGCAGTTCTAAGAGGGAATTTTATAGCAATACAACCCTACCTCAGGAAAAAAGAAACATCTCAAATAAACAATCTAACCTTACACCTAAAGCAATTAGAGAAAGAACAACAAAAAATCCCCAAAGTTAGCAGAAGGAAAGAAATCATAAAGATCACATCAGAAATAAATGAAAAAGAAATGAAGAGACCAATAGCAATGATCAATAAAACTAAAAGCTGGTTCTTTGAGAAGATAAACAAAATTGATAAACCATTGGACAGACCCATCAGGAAAAAAAGGGAGAAGACTCAAATCAATAGCATTAGAAATGAAACAGAAGAAGTAACAACTGAAACTGCAGAAATACAAAGCATCATGAGAGATTACTACAAGCAGCTATATGCCAATAAAATGGACAACCTGGAAGAAATGGACAAATTCTTTTAGAGAAGCACAACTTTCTGAGACTGAACCAGGAAGAAATAGAAAATATAAACAGACAAATCACAAGCACTGAAATTGAGACTGTGATTAAATATCTTCCAAGAAACCAAAGCCCAGGACCAGATGGCTTCACAGGCAAATTCTATCTTCTATCTCTAAAAAACATTTAGAGAAGAGCTAACACCTATCCTTCTCAAACTCTTCCAGAATATAGCAGAGGGAGGAACACTCTCAAACTCATTCTACGAGGCCACCATCACCCTGACACCAAAACCAGACAAAGATGTCACAAAGAAAGAAAACTACAGGCCAATATCACTGATGAATATAGATGCAAAAATCCTCAACAAAATACTAGCAAACAGAATCCAACAGCACACTAAAAGGATCATACACCATGATCAAGTGGGGTTTATCCCAGGAATGCAAAGATCCTTCAATATATGCAAATCAATCAATTAGATAAACCATATTAACAAATTGAAGGAGAAAAACCATATGATCATCTCAATAGATGCAGAAAAAGCTTTTGACAAAATTCAACACCCATTTATGATAAAAACCCTCCAGAAACTAGGCATAGAGGGAACTTAACTCAACATAATAAAGACCACATGTGACAAACACACAGCCAACATCATTCCCAGTGGTGAAAAACAGAAATCATTTCCACTAAGATCAGGAACAAGAAAAGGTTGTCCACTCTCACCACTATTATTCAACATAGTTTTGGAAGTTCCAGCCACAGCAATCAGAGAAGAGAAAGAAATAAAAGGAATCCAAATCGGAAAAGAAAAGGTAAAACTGTCACTGTTTGCAGATGAAACGATACTATACATAGAGAATCCTAAAGATGCTACCAAAAAACTACTAGAGCTAATCAATGAATTTGGTAAGGTAGAAGGATACAAAATTAATGCACAGAAATCTCTTGCATTCCTATACACTAATGATGAAAAATCTGAAAATGAAATTAAGGAAACACTCCCATTTACCATGGCAACAAAAAGAATAAAATACCTAGGAATAAACCTACCTAAGGAGACAAAAGACCTGTATGCAGAAAACTATAAGACACTGATGAAAGAAATTAAAGATGATACAAACAGATGGAGAGATATACCATGTTCTTGGATTGAAAGAATCAACATTGTGAAAATGACTCTACTACCCAAAGCAATCTACAGATTCAATGCAATCCCTATCAAACTACCAATGGCATTTTTCATAGAACTAGAACAAAACATTTCACAATTTTTATGGAAACACAAAAGACCCTTAATAACCAAAGCAACCTTGAGAAAGGAAAACGGAGCTGGAGGAATCAGGCTGCCTGACTTCCCACTATACTACAAAGCTACGGTAATCGACAGTATGGTAGTGGCACAAAACCAGAAATATAGATCAATGGAACAGGATAGAAAGCCCAGAGATAAACCCACGTACATATGGTCACCTTATCTTTGATAAACGAGGCGAGAATATACAATGGAGAAAAGACAGTCTCTTCAATAAGTGGTGCTGGGAAAACCTGATAGCTACATGTAAAAGAATGAAATTAGAACACTGCCTAACACCATACACAAAAACAAACTCAAAATGGATTAAAGACCTAAATGTTAGGCCAGACAGTATAAAACTATTAGAGGAAAACATAGGCAGAACACTCTATGACATAAATCACAGCAAGATCCTTTTTGACCCACCTCCTAGAGAAATGGAAATAAAAACAAAAATAAACAAATGGGACCTAACGAAACTTAAAAGCTTTTGCACAGCAAAGGAAACCGTAAACAAGATGAAAAGACAACCCTCAGAATGGGAGAAAATATTTGCAAACGCAGCAACTGACAAGGGATTAATCTCCAAAATATACAAGCAGCTCATGCAGGCTCAATCAAAAAAACAAACAACCCAATCTAAAAATAGGCAGAAGACCTAAATAGACATTTCTACAAAGAAGATATACAGATTACCAACAAATACATGAAAAGATGCTCAACGTCACTAATTATTAGAAAAAAGTAAATCAAAACTACAATGAGGTATCACCTCACACAAGTCAGGATGGCCATCATCAAAAACTCTACAAACAACACATGCTGGAGAGGGTGTGGAGAAAAGGGAACCCTCTTGCACTGTTGGTGGGAATGTAAATTGATACAGCCGCTATGGAGAACAGTATGGAGGTTCCTTAAAAAACTGAAAATAGAGTTACCATATGACCCAGCAATCCCACTACTGGGCATATACCCTGAGAAAACCATAATTCAAAAAGTCACGTACCACAATGTTCACTATAACACTATTTACAATAGCCAGGATATGGAAGCAACCCAAGTGTCCATCGACAGATGAATGGATAAAGAAGATGTGGCACCTATATACAATGGAATATTACCCAGCCATAAAAGGAAATGAAATTGAGTTATTTGTAGTGAGGTGGATGGACCTAGAGTCTGTCATACAGAGTGAAGTAAGTCAGAAAGAGATAAACCAATACTGTGTGTTAACACATATATAAGGAATCTAGGGGGAAAAAAAGGTTCTGAAGAACCTCTGGGCAGGACAGGAATAAAGATGCAGATGTAGAGAGTGACGTGAGGACAGGGGGAGTGGGAAGGGTAAGCTGGGACGAAGTGAGAGAGTGGCATGGACATATATACACTACTAAATGTAAAATAGATAGCTAGTGGGAAGCAGCCGCATAGCACAGGAAGATCAGCTCAGTGCTTTGTGACCATCTAGAGGGGTGGGACATGGAGGGTGGGAGAGAGATATAAGAGGAAGGAGATATGGGGATATATGTATATGTATAGCTGATCCACTTTGTGATAAAGCAGAAACTAACACACCATTGTAAAGCAATTATACTCCAATAAAGATGTTAAGACAAATGTATTAGGAAAACTCTACATACATTCCATGTTTTTTTTTCCTTAGAGATTTACCATGCATATTAGTTTATTAATAGCTCTGAGAAGTCCTATAGTTAAGAAATATTAACCTTGTTTAATCCAGAATCTTTCAAACTCATTGACCATGTAACGAATCGGAGCTAGTATTGATAGAATTAGACTTCTGCAAACTCACTAAGAAATGATCACGCATTACAGGAAGCTCCATTCCTAATTCCTCCCCAGTTTACATGTAATGTTTTTGTATTATTTTAAAAAGACCTCTCTATTTTTATTTCCTTCTTAGACTGCAAGCTATACCAAGACAAGACTCCTCTCTCTCGCTTACTGCTGTATTCCCAGGGCTGAACAGATGACCTAACACCGTTATGTCTCAAAAATAATTCTGAATGAGCAAATTGACAAATTCCATTATTAAAAAATAATGATACAGCCAAGAAAACAAAAAAAACAAAACAGTAGGTTAAATATTCTGTAAGATTACTGTCTCATCTCTTTATTGAGTCAGTATTTTAAGAAATAGGGATTGGAGTGAATTAAAATAGATTTAAGATGAATAACTCTCAGATGCATGCTGTAATCCTGGATTCAGGATTCAGCTTTAGAAAAGCCCACTGTTAAGGAAAACTTGGTAAAGAATTTTAACATGGTATGTTATAGGAGCAAACATATTGAAATAGAAAGGTAGTTGCTAGTTTAAAATGTAGCATAAAATACATATATTTATGAGTTAGCCTAAAAAAATCTGGATGAAAATACAGTAAGGTGTTAAAAGCGGTAGGATTATTATGATTTTATTTTCTTATTCCAACATCTTTCTTTAATGAAAGAATCCTTTCTCCCAAATCCCTGACAGATGGTAACCCAAATTTTGCTTGGATGTGTCCAGTAACAAAAATCTCTCCCTGGCAAGGCTGGATTTGCACTTTTGGATGGTGACAATTATAAGAAATATGCTTACCTAGTATTTTCACCCACAGATATACTAAAACTGATTCTTCCTTTAAAAACGTAGCTGATGTGTGGCTTGAGAACTTTGTCACAAAGTACACCTCAGAGACAAAGGAAATGACCAAAAATAAGCAGACCTTTATTTCATTGAAGCGTGTTCCACGTCCACTTGGTTATCATTATGCCCATCGCATTTGATCCAATCCTCGAATTTCTGCCTGGACAGTTTCCTTACAACTACTACTGGATTAAAAACATTAGCCCAAAATATGTCTACTGAGATATATTTATCTCCTGAAGACATCTACATTTATATACCATTCATTCTTGAATTAAAAAGAAGTCATCAACTTGTGTTCATTTCCTCTCCTATATGAACTCCCTTACTAAATCTCCCTTCTCTGCCATGCCCTAGATCCTCCGTCATGTGGCTAACTATAACTGGACACTTATCTACTGAGGGATGGCCCACCTTTCAAAGTACAATAGAGAAGCAGAGATGAGTCATGGAGGAGAAAAGTACCTGCCTGGGAGAAGGACCTCCAAAGGAATCAGCTCCTGGTACATAAAATCCTTCTTCTACTCCATTTCTACCCAAAGGAAACTTTTGAAAAATGAGGTTCATTGTTTTTACTGTTCATTTTATAGAAATACTAGCCTAAGTATAAAACTAAATATCTAAAAGGACATCCAATTTTCACAGTAAGGAGTTTACTTTATGTAAATGCAGTGTACACAATGTATTCACTTATCTCCATCCCACAACTCCCAACTGTATTTAGGTCATCACTGTGTCTCCCCTGTATTATTAAAACTGTCTCTTTGCATCCAGACTTGTTCTCTCTCACTTATTTTCCACATTTTTCCAGAGACAGCTTCTCAAAATGCAATTCTGATCATGTCATTACCCTGCTTATAATTCTTTCAATAGTGATCTACAGTCCTCAGGACAGAACGAAACTTCTTAGTGTGCATATCAGCACCTGCACATTTTTCCAGTCACCTCTCCAGAAATGTCCAAGCTCAGAGGTTATTTTTCAGAACATTCAACTTATTTAATTTCCTTGACCTGCTAGGCTACCCAATAGCTAGACCTTTGCATAAACTGTTTCTTCTGCCTATATTAATCTTCCCTTCCCCCCCTATCTAGCCATCCCCTCTTCATTTGGAGAACTCCTATTAACTCTTGAGGTCCTAAAGTATACACCACTTCCTCAATGAAACCTTTTCTAATGACTGATTCTCCACCTCTACTGCAATCCTCTACCCCTGCATACATACAACTGTGAATTTGTCCCTCCCCTGGTCATTTTACTCACTGTAATATCCTTAGCACCACTGATGACTAGCACAAGTAGTAAATCCCAAAATATAGGTTGAACACATGGAAGAATGGATAAAGCACTTCTGAATGCAACAACAAAAGGACAATACAACCCCAAACGCTGCAACATGAGGAACAGTTAAAGGAGATCATTTGAAGACATCTAGGGGAAAAGGAATAAAGTTCTTGTAGGTTCACTTTGTCATATATTAACAGAGCCATTACCTGGAAGGAAGAGACCACCATCTATGTACAACTCTGGAGCTAGAAACCAGGGCTAATAGGGAGAAATTTAAGGAGGAAAATTTAACTTAACAGAAGACATAATTATCTGAAAAGTATAGCTATCAAAATGTAGATGTCTCTTATAAAATAAAAAAAATACCCTGCCATGCAGGAGTTCAGTGTAGAAATAGGATTAAAAAAAAATCCCTTGTCAGAGAGTCATTGTAGATATCAATGATGTAGAGAAGATAGAAATATGAAATGAATGTTTTAAATATAGCTTATCATTATTATAGTTGGAGAGAGAAATAACTATTACTATTACAACTACTACTACCACCACCGCCACCATCCAATATTAAGGGATTAATATGTGCTTCATGTTTTATACAAGTGTTTCATGTTTTATACAAATTATTTATAATCTTCACAAAAATGTAAAATTATCTTGTTTCAAAATTAGGAAATTGAGAATTTAGTTACTTATTCAAGGAGCACAGTTAAATGACAGAGCAGGATTTAAACCCAGGGCTGTTTCCAAAGCCACCATAACTATATGCTAAGGTCCAGAGCTGGAATGCACAATACTAGAGTTTAGAAGAGGGAGGAGTTGCCATTTGTTGCCTCTGCCTGCCCAAATTCCACTTCTTCAGTTTCTGGTTATAGCAACTTAAACCTCTCCCTTGGGGAACAAACCCTCTCTTCCAATGTGTCCATGTTGTTCAGATGGTATTTACCTCCCACTCTTGAGATGTTCATGTGAGATATACCTGGCTAGACTATTTCATCCTCCTGGTTCAGAGATGGTCGTGTGACTCCAGCTGTATCATTGGGATTCAATCCCATGACTTACGTTGTAGCAATTTGGAAAAAGAAGCTATTTTCCTTTGTGCCCTGGAACTTTGGAGGTCACAATTTGGAAAGCGTTTTTTCCTGGGAGCAAAGGCAACAAAACGGAAAGTACAGCCAAGAGATGGAGAAAGGCCAATTCCTGGTAACACTGTTTGAGCACCTAGAGACTTAGCCATGCCTAAAACCAAAACAACCCCGGTCATTGTAATTACTAAGATAATACATTACATTCCCTCTTTGCATAAGCCTGTCTGTGTTTTGTCTCTGTCACTGGCCATGCAAGTGAAACATGCTTAATATATGGAAACTTACTTATGGTTAGGATAACCAAATAGGTCCACACTGAACTTTGAAAAATAGGTAGGATTTGCAGAGAAAAGAGGAGAAAGGTTTTCCTCACTAGTGACACGAATTTTCATTAAATGCCCACCCTATCTATATCAAGCCACCTGCTTGGAAATAGGCACCATAAAATTAATAAGCCACCATCTTTGCCCTCAACGTTCTCAGAGTTTGGTCTATACACTGCATCCACCATCAGTGAATAGTCTCCAGAACTAAATATATTGTGCAGTGAATCTAAATTCCTAGAAAATGAACACATGAAGGCGCTTAACCATGATGGATTACATTTTAATCTCCGACACAAATCACTAAAAGAGATACTGATCCATCTACAGTATACTCCAGCCTGGCTCATACCAGCACATCACAATAGCTTGGCCTGAGAACACAACAGGTTAGGCTGGAAGGCAGGTGCATTGATTTCAAGAGTGTTAGTGTGTGCATGTTAAGTCAGCAGTGTAATGCATACATTTATATACTAACGCAGTGGCTTTCTTAATGCCGCCCTGAAAAAGACTAATATGCTTTTTCCTCCCATGCAGTCCTATCTTTCTAAGTCTCTTCCTCTGCAGATGGAGATACACATATTCATTTCAGAGAGACATCAACTCAACACTGGCAATCTACTGTCTTCCAAGTGCTAGACATGTCACTGTGATGAACTACTTCATACAAATTTTGGATGTCACTGAACACAGCTCAAGTGCCAGTACTTTTCTACATACTTTGGATTCCAGTAGACAAGGAATCTTTACCAAATTTACCAAGAAGAAAGAAAAAATTATGTCTTTGATTCAGTAATAAGATTGGGTAGTCCCTAAGCAGAATTCCAGAAGATTACAAGTACCTCATTCCATAGCTTGCTTTCATGCTGTCTAAAAGCCAGGGAATTGATATATTTTCTAGGTATGCCTGCCTCAGTGGCACCACAGGTTTTGAAAATGTTCCTCCGCAAATTTTCCTGGTGAAAACTATTTGTCCTTTGTCCCATGCTCTTCTTCTGAGTGACAAGTTAATCTGAAAAATTCTTGCCTTCCTAGTATCACAGAGCTCTCCAATATTTTTTCCCAAAGTGGTAGAAGATGACAAAAATTGGACTTAGGCAGGTAATAAGAGATATTTGAGGGGAGAGACACAGTAAAAAAAACAAAAACAAAAACGCCATCATATTAAATTGTAAATATATTGTTATTTGGGTTGAAAGCTGTTGAACGTGAATTTTTGAAAAGAAAAAAATTCAAATAAATTTTTGGCTTATGGAGCCAAACAGAAAGGTTTTGGAAAAGATCTTAAATGTAAGGAAAATGCTTCCTATCCCTTGACTGTAGGGCACTGATGAAAGGTCTGTCGTAAGAGGTACGGCACATACATGGATTTGGAACTCAGGCCTGGCTCTGCTTCTTTTCAGTTGTGTGAATTGGGCTACTCATTTACCCTTTCAGTCAGTTTTCGTACCCGTAAATTAGTAACATTAATGCCCAATTTACAGAGTTAAACAAAATAACACGTGAAAAACATTTATCCTGGTGACTGATATATAGTAAGCACTGAATAAATGGTAGCTGGGATGATGGGAATTATAAATGGGTACAGTAGTTCCCCCTTATCTTCTATTTTGCTTTCCATGGTTTCAGTTACTCAAGGTCAACAACGGTCCAAACATTTTACATGGAAAATTCCAGAAATAAACAACTCATAAGTTTTAAATTGTGCACCACTCTGAGTTGTGTGATGAAATCTCCAGCCATCCTGCTCTGTCCTGCCTGGGTGTGAATCATCCTTTTGTCCAGTGTATCCTGTCTGTTAGTCACTTAGTAGCCATCTCAGTTGTTGAGATATCACTGTGCTTCTATTTAAGCAATTCCTATTATATTTAATGGTGGTCCCAAAGTGCAAGAGTAGTGATGCTTGCAATTTGGACATGCCAAAGAGAAGCCATGAAGGTTTAAGTAAAAAGGTGAAACTTCTCAACCTTATAAGAAAAGAAGAAAGTTCTATGTGGGATTGCTAAGATCTATGGTAAGAATGAATCTTCTTTCCATGATACCGTGAAGAAGAAAAAAGAGATTTGTGCTAATTTTACTGTTGCACCTCAAGCTGCAAAGTTAGACCACAGTTCATGGTAAGTGCTTTGTTAAGATGGAAAAGGCATTAACTTTGTACAATAAGGTATTTTGAGAGAGAAAGAGAGGGAGCACAGTCAGATAACTTTTGTAATAGTATATTACTAGAACTGTTCTATTTTATTATTAGTTATGTTGTTAACCTCTTACTGTGCCTAATTTATAAACTAAGCTTCATCATAGGTATGTGTGTACAGGAAAAGGCATAGTGTACACACGGTTTGGTACTACGTGTGGTTTTAGGCATCCACGGGGGTCTTGGAACGTATTCCCCACAGTTAAGGGGGGGACTGCTGTAAAGAGAATTCCCCCACTGCCATCCTCCTAAATTCTTATACTGTGATACTTTTACTACCCAAAATTCAAAAGGAGAGTCTGGCAAGGCCTCTGACTGTAAAACTACTGGCTGAAACTAGATCATTCAGTGGCAAAGAATAAAAAATCCTTAAGCACTAGAAGAGAACAGAGCACACCCATCTCCATTTAAATGCATAGGTACATTTTCCATTTACTTTCATGCACAAGAATAATTGACCAGTTTTGAAAAATGAACAAATTAGTCACTGCTCCTCCTCCGTTGCTTTTCCCACTTATGTAAATAATGCTTCAAAGGTCAAAATGGATTGGATGGAAGGTGGAGAACCCTTGAGAGAGTATAACAGAAAAGGCTGGCTTGGCACAGCAGTTTGGATTTTTCTTTCAGTTTTAGTTTTTTACTTTCTTCCAAGGACCTTAAGACTCCAACAGCTTCAAGACATCCTTCAAGTCACATGCCAACGCACACACTGAGGTTCTGTCCTAGGACAAGATTCCAGGACCAGGACGCTTTGTTCCCCAGCCTCTCAGAGGAGGGGTATACAATTTCTCCCCTCTGGTCTTTAGTCTCTTCTACCTATAGCTCATTATCTCACTTTAACTATGCAGTTTTGGTGAGAAATGATTGTATAAATATGGTTTTATGCCTTACGAGATATTATAAAACCCTTGGGGTGGGAAAAAAGTTATTGCCTCTTACTATTTTATGATTATTGGCTTTGGATTACAGAATGTTTTAAGGAAATTTCTCAGTTATTAAAATGGCTGATTTTTTTCATATTACGGTTATCTTTTTATTATCCTCAAGTGATAAAATTAATTACTCCTCTAAATCCTTACCTAATCCATTCCATATGCATAGCACCAAAAAAGCTCTTTTCCAGCCTAAAGCAAAACATGTTTATTTGTTGCTTTGTTACTAATTTTGTGTAGTCTCTCTTCAGAACGCAATATTAACAAAAGATATAAACTGATGTCATGGCTGTACAGTAAGCAATAGATATTATTCCCAGCTAGGAAAAAGCACTTAGCAAACTCATGAATCAGAAATCTGTTCACAGCTGTGTTGCAAAGGATAATTATTTTTTATATTATGTTAAGTGCCTATACTTAGATTATGTGTCAAGGGGTTAACGGATTATTAGAGGCCAGAAATGCCTTCTAAAGAAAAGTGAGACACACTGAAATTCAAGTTGATAATTATCTGATGGTTGGAACTGTGTACTCTAATCAAACAGCCAACACTCTTCAAAAGAACAGATGATCAGTGTTGAAGGTGATGGCTGCAGAGTAACAAAGCTGTAATAGGCTTTCTAATCACAGTTTCTTCCCTGCAGAGATGATCAACCCAGTTTTTTAGAAAACTATATTTCTTGTAATAATACTAATACAGTAGAAGATAGAAGAATCCTCAACATTATGTATTAAGATTTTTTTATAACCCATGAAAAAGATACCCTAAATGAGGAAGATAATAATAGGTAACATTTATGAAGCACATTTTCTGAACCAGGCAATTTCCACAGTTATCTCAACTAATTTAATCTTCCCAGCAACCTTATGAGGTGGGTATTATCACCATCTTTCTTTCTTACATACGATGAAACCAAAGGACAGACAGTGTAAATATATGTGTCAAGGTCACACAGGTAGGAAATGAAGGAACCTGAACTCAAATCCAGGCAGTTTAAAGGGCTGAAGTTTTCACTAGTACAGCATCTTAGGGAAATTACTGACATAGGCTACAATGAGAAAAAACTGTATCAGGCCATATGCTTGAGCAATATTGAAGTTTTCATATAAATTTTTTCTCCACACCAAGTTAAACAATCTTCATTGAAGGATTTATGCAGTCAAGGACTGATCTTTAGAGAAGCAAAAGAAACAAAAAAGCTACCCAAAAATGCTTAGCCTTAAGCTTATTAAAATCCCTCCATTTGATGACTATAAGAATACAAGCTCCTTCTCTTTATGAGATCGAACTGTTTTTATAGACTCAAATTCTAAGTTCTGTCAAATGTTTCCCCTAAAGCATACCATAGGTCTCAAATTACAGATTATGGGGCAGCAGATAGCAAAATGCTTTTTGTAGCAGATCAGAAAATTCAACGTTTGTGCTTTAAGCATGGAAGGTGATTGCTAGACTTCAGAAAAAAATGAAATTTGTCCCACAGTGTTTTGGTGGGGGGGGGTGGGATATTATTATCTCAGCTGCAAATGTGTTCAGTTGTGTAAACATTTAAGTCACTTACCTAGACTTACTCTCTCTGGCTAGGAGTCTAAACCAAATTCACAAAGATTTCTGAGACTGTCTTGGATTCTACATGCCATGCCTAAAAGCAAGTTTTAAAAATATAAACTGTACATATGTCCAGCACTAGGCTAAGCATTTGGGGAGATATAATAAACACAGATCTTCAAAATAAAACATCAGAAGAAATCATCTGTGGAAACAATGTAGGGACTGGTAGAAAGTTCTTAGAGCCAGACAAACTTGATTCACAAAGATGGTTTATAGTTTATCAACAACATGAACTTGTGTAAGTTGCATATGTACCTCCTAAACCCTTTCAATGAATTATAAAATGGGGAGGATCAATTCTACCTGGCAGAACCATTGTTCATTAAACATTCAGAATACTACCCAGCAGAGGGTAAGTGTTCAATAAGCTTACAGAATTACTACTGTCTGCTCAACCCCCAAACTTTAGGCTGTAAAAAAGTTACCTCAGTTTTACAGAAGAGGCAACATGGGTCTAAAATTAATGAGTAACCTGACAGAGTACCCATGGCTGAATTTGCCACATAGTAAGTTTACAATAAATTTTGATAAAGAGATAATATAGAATGTAAAACACACATCTGCCTCCTGGCGAATTGCTTTTTCTTTAAAAGATTCTCAAACTGTACCTCATGTTTACTGATCCTAAGTTACTTCTAGAAAGTTATTTCTTCTAGGTCTATCTCCAAATAGCAGTCAGAGTAACACCTGTTTATAACTTTTTTTCCTTATGCTAAAATTTCATTACAGTTCTTAATGGCATCACAAGACATCAGACCCTCCCCCATTTGTAAATCTTCATAAAAGGGAAATCCTATTTGGGGGTAGATAAAGCCAGCATTGCAAAATGAAAATAATACTTACCAAATTTACCCATGACAAGGAAAAGAGACTTTAAAAAAGATATAACTGTTGCCCCTGTAATTCACAGAAAAAAGTCAGGAAAAGGAGAAGGACGGGGAAGGAGGGGGAAGAAGGGGAGGGGGAGGAAGAGGAGAAGGAGATGAGAAAACAAGTTTCCTAATATAAGGGTCCCAGCAAATTATTTAAAGTAGAAAATGGTTACTATCTGCATAATGAAAATGAAAACTTAATGAACAGTTGGAAGACTAAAGTTCTTTCCTATGAGATTTAAGTCAGTAACTCATTACTTGTTATTAGTGTTCCTTAAGAAAGGAATGCTGTTATTTACAATTCATGTTTTCAATGCAAAACTTGGGTGCAAGTGCAATTCACAGGAACTATGTGAATGAAACTATTAAAGTAATTAAATAAAAGCAGTTATTTCTGTCATCTTCTGATAGGAACAGTACTGGTTCCAGACCAGAAGAAAGGCTTCTGAAGATGTCATTTGGAATCTTTTCTAGGGGTCCATCAATACCACAATGATTGTTCTATTCATTTGGGAAGATAATTGCCCAAGGGTGTAGTGAGCAGCATCCCTTTTTGGAACTCAAAACCAGGAAACGTGATTAGTCTTCCAGGAGTTCTTCATTGTAAGGTAAGAGAGATTTGCCCAGAAAATTCTCACCCTCAGAAATCTACTCCGTATTACTGGAGATTACATTTTAGAGTAAATTAAGTAAGCTGGCATTCTGATTACACACACACTGCATTCTGTCTGCATGAGAGCAGCTGTTTTACCTTTTGCCAGGAGTTTGGCGTCACCAACAGAACAAGAATGAGTATCAAGAGGCAGTGGCATATCAAGTCTTGCACAAGTAATAGTATCATGTGACACGGTCAATAGAGAAAGTGGTGTGCTGGGAAGGGGACTCCTTATAAGTCACATGCAAAAACAGATTAATAAGTAAATTATTTATGTTCCCAATACAAATAAGTATAGTATGTTTATGAATTCTATCTGCTTATATGTCCATATTTCTATCTTGTCTATTAAGTAAGAACCTACTCCTTCACTAAAATATCTCAGAAAATAAGAATCATTCGTATTTCAGAACTCTAAAAAAAAGAACTTGATTCTCTTCATTTTTATATGAGGTAGCTAGACTCACCAAATACCTTTAATCATCCCTATAATCCCAGCATAAGGTCTTAAATTACTAATTTTAAAAATCAGTCTCAAGGCTCAAGGTATTCTCATTAGATGTTATTGTTAGCACTTCTCTGTCTCTTCCTCTCTATATCCAATTATGTTGATCCTACCTCCTAAATATCTATAGAACCTAGTCCCTTGTCCTCATTCTAGTCCCTACTCCATAAAGGATCATCCGCCCCTTAGATTAATGCAGAGAGCTCCTAGAAGTTCTTCCTGCTACTTTTCCCATTGCCCTGCAATCCATGCATGTTCCACATGGTTACCAGGGTCTATGACTTCGCATTTCTTCTTTTCTTTTTCTCTTGCTTTTTTCTTCTTTTTTCCTTCCTTTTTTTAGAATCTGTTCATTTGTTTTTTTAAAAAAATGACAAATAACTTTGTGATAAATTCAAACAATGTATACAAAAAGGAAAGTTCTTTTTTCATCAAAAAAAGATGAAATTGTATAATTTCAAGGTAGCCCACACTTCAAAGGTAGACACTGCAAACAGCTTGGTGTGGGTCTAACTGGGTCATACTGACATGTTTACCTTCAGCAGGCATTTTTTTCACTTCATGATACAGCTAAGACATGTTTCAAATGAGTATATGTAAATTTACCTTAACTTTTTTATTTCTACCTAATTTTTTGTTGTATTGATTTACAACAATTTATACATTCATTCTCTCATTGAGATACTACTATGTTGGTTTCGATTTTTTGTATTAAAAATAATGTCGAAAAAGTCATTGCAAATACATATTTTTGCACCAATGCTAGTATTGCTGAATTATAGATTCCTAAATCAAAGATAGCTACATCAAGTAATATACACATATCCAAGAAAAGACAGCTCCACCAAGCTGCATTTTTAATTTTGATAGATACCGTCAAGTAGCCAGTGTTTTGAATTGTTTAGAGTGCTAATGATATTTTAATGTCTTCAAAAAATAAGGAGGTATCTCCTTATTACTTTAACTTATCATCCCTTTAATTATCACTGAGGCTGAGGCACATTTCACATATTAATTTGCCATTAATGTCTCTTCTTCTCATTTTTCTACTTTTTCCTTATTGTTACAAATGAGATGCTTACATATCATAGATAATAACACTTTATCCTAAGTGGTTTTCCCTCCCCTAATTCTGGAAAAGTAGGAGAAAAATCTTCTATTTTATTAATTCCATGCTTCATCATATAGCTGTTAATCATTTTAGATATTTCATCCTTTTCGCATTGATGCTAAATGTCACCTTTTCATAGACTAAGCTTCACTGATCTACTTAATTCAGAAATTTACTATTTGGGCTGAAAGCCTCATTTTCTCTTTAATAAATTCCATTGAGATTTTCATATAAATTCTGTTGTATTTTCAGATCAATGTGGGAGAACTGAGGTCTTTATAACATTGGTTCCAACAACAAGAAAATGTGTGTTTATAAAGTTATTCAGATTCAGTTTTGTTTTTCTTTTCATAAACAACTATGTGTATTTCAAGGTGTATTTCTATCACATTTTCACAGATGACTGATGACTGCTGACCCAAAGGAAAAGTACCAATTTTTGTATAATTATATGGTATCTGACGACCGTAATAAACTATCTTTTTATCATCTATGGAGATAATAATTTTTGCCTTTAATGTATTAATATAAGGAACTGTATTAATATATTTGCTAACATGGAAGGATTTTCAGCTAAAAACCCCTCCTTGATATGATATATCTGAAAACACTGCTAATTATACATCTATAGTCACAATAAGAAATGATCTCTAACAAGATCTCAAACTCAAATGTCTATGGGAACCAAGCAAGTGACATAAACTAGTACAGAGTTAGACTTAGGGAGTAGTAAGGGCGGCTATGAACTGAAAAATAGATGTCTGGTACTTAAAAACACATGTTCATTATATGTCTTTCAAGTAAAGACACCAAGAATAAATAAATAAGTGATAGCAGTATGTCTTGGTATGCATTCTTTGCGCAAAAGGTATCTGTTCTCTGTTTTTCATTTATCCAGTGATCACATATTGAGCACTGATTTATCATGTGTATAGAATATCACGTTAGCTACTAAGGTGGTAACAGAATTGAATGAACATGATCTATTTCCTAGAGGAGCTTATAATATAATCAGAAATATATAACGAAAACTTCTATCAATTACCAGATGACTGTTATGTGCTATTCTAAGACTGTCTACATTTGATAACAAGCAAAAAAAAAAAGAATCTGGGAATTGCCCACTGGATTATGTAGTAGATGAGGAGAGACTGTAAAAATTGACTTAATTTCTCCTCTACTGCCCTAGTTCCAATATGGAATGTAAATCATGGTGCCTTGCAATACATTATTTAAATGAGTTAACCAATGGTTATATACAAATTCACCTTAACAATTCAAAAGCAGTGGGGATAAATTTACTGATACATATGTTTTTGTGTGCATATGTGTGTGCGTGAGCATATGTGTGAATGGGATTAATGAATACTGAAAATATTTTCCAGTATCTCCTGAAGTGTAAAGAGTAAATTTACTTTTCTATGTGGAAAAACATTAAATATGAAGCCAAATTTTGCACCATATAATGTACTTAATATTTCTCCAGGCAGTATGTAATCTTCAAAGTTACTGGAATATTGTATGTTTTCAAACCTTAAATGTCACTTGGTATCTTTCTTTTAAAATCCTGCTAAAAGAAAAATTCAAATCAGTAAACAAATATTCCATAACCATTTCTCCTAATGCCTCCTGGAAGAGAGAATCTATCCATTACTCAGCAACTCTCTATGTACACGGGTAGTAAAAACTTAGAAAACTAATTTATACAAAGATTCTAGCTTCCTAACTCTCTCTTTCCCAAGAGTTTGACATGTAACATTTTAACTGGCTTACAAAATATTCCATGTTTAAAGTGCTTGCTGTTGTTACTGCTGTTACTGTATAGTTAAATTACCAACTCACATGATAAGTCACAAATTAACATCCAGCTACTCCTAAAGTTACATTCTCCATTTTTTGAATACTTTAAAATACACTTTTCAAGTATTAGTCTGTTATTGTCTGATTAAATGTTAGATTAATTGAACAAATTATTATAGGGACACTTTCTTGAATAAGCCCTACTTTACATGCCCATGAGAAGAATCTATTATTTATGGTATTCGTTGTTGTTTGAATTCTACAAGTTTGATCAAAAGTAAATATAATATAAAAAGAGATATCAAGTATTATTGCATAACAAAATACTAGAGGAGAAAGGAAAAACTGATTTATATAGTAGAATAATTTGAAAACAAATGAATGGTTTAATGGCATTAGAACTTTTAAAAAGAAAAATGTGTGTTTCACTCATTTTAAAGATTTTGCTTTTACAGTTTCTTCTTCTATAAAAAAGTTTAAAGATGGCTTCCCTGAGTCACCCTGAATTTCTGCTATATCAATGTACCCTTGAGAAATTAAATGTTAACATCTGAAAATAGTGGTTTCTATACTCCAGAGGCTGAATGGCATTCAAGGCTCAATGATTAAAATCGTGGCCACAAATGGAAGATTTTTCTGCTAATATTAGTGGGGTTTCAACCATGTTATTAGCTGAACCAAAAATAATTCAGGGACACACTCCACAAGGAAATATGCCACTCTAAAATAGAGATAGAGTGAGACATCCTCATGAGTTGGCAGCACACAAAAAAATGCATTTTATAATTTCATACCCTTATGCCTTCCTTCTATAATGAGTTGGGAAAACTAAAATAAATGAAAGCAGACAAGCTATGCATGCTTCCTCTGATCCACTGCTGTAAACCTTCACATTACACTTTCTGTAATCAAGGAAGACTTCCTTCACCATCCCTAACTGGACATCTAGAATGATGCTACAACCCATACTGGAAAGCAGAGGCTATCATCAATGGTGACAAGCACTACCCATTTCCAAGGCTAATAGGCCATTGACAGCAGGCCACCGAACTGTCTTCAGGGAGGCAATGTGGGAACAGCTGACAGATTCAGAGAAATCTGATAGCTATTCCTGATTCTATTACTTACTAGCTATGTGATTCGACTTTGGACAAGTAATACAACTTCTGATTCTTTTTTCCTACTAGTAAAATAGTGACCATACTACCTACCTTAGAGGATTTATGTGATGGTTAAATAAATGAACCATTCAAAATGCCCAACAGGTATAAGGTACTTAGTAGCTGCTCAGTACATATTAATTTTTCAATTTATTTTGTCTCCAGATAAGATTATTTTCTTCAAAATTAAAACAGATTTGTTTTTCTTATAAAAATAATGCATAGTAATTATAGAAAAACTAGAGACCACAGAAAATAATAAAGGGGAAAGTAATAAGCCATAACACACCACTTAGAAATAGCCACTGTTAAAAAACTGGCATATAACCTAGCAGAAAACAAATATAAATGTAAACATTTACATAACCATACTGTATATGCTATTTTTTAACTTTTTAAATTTAAAACATATCCTAGATATCTTCTACATCATCATTTTAATGTCATTATTTTAATTAACATATTCAATGTCCTCAGTTTTAGAAACCACTGATACTCTCTTATTGATTAATGTGTTTTTCTTCTGTAACATTTTTTTCCTTTTAATATGAATAACTTGGACATTCACAGAAACATAGACAAGATGAAAAGGCAGAGGGCTATGTACTATATGAAGGAAAAAGATAAAACCCCAGAAAAACAACTAAATAAAGTGGAGATAGGCAACCTTCCAGAAAAAGTATTCAGAATAATAATAGTGAAGATGATCCAGGACCTTGAAAAAAGAATTGAGGCAAAGATTGAGAAGATGCAAGAAATCTTTAACAAAGACCTAGAAGAATTAAAGAACAAACAAACAAAGGTGAACAATACAATAACTGAAATGAAAACTACACTAGAAGGAATCAATAGCAGAATAACTGAGGCAGAAGAACGGATAAGTGACCTGGAAGACAGAATGGTGGAATTCACTGCTGTGGAACAGAATAAAGAATAAAGAATGAAAAGAAATGAGGACAGCCTAAGAGACCACTGGGACAACATAAAACGCAACAACATTCACATTATAGGGGTCCCAGAAGGAGAAGAGAAAGAGAAAGGACCAGAGAAAATATTTGAAGAGATTATAGTCAAAAATTCCCTAACATGGGAAAGGAATTAGCCACCCAAGTCCAGGAAGCGCAGTAAGTCCCATACAGGATAAACCCAAGGAGAAACATGCTGAGACACACAGTAATCAAACTGGCAAAAATTAAAGACAAAGAAAAATTATTGAAAGCAGCTAGGGAAAAATGACAAATAACATACAAGTGACCTCCCATAAGGTTAACAGCTGAATTCTCAGCAGAAACTCTACAAGCCAGAAGGAAGTGGCATGATATACTTAGAGTGATGAAAGGGAAGAACCTACAACCATCATTACTCTACCCGGCAAGGATCTCATTCAGATTCGATGGAGAAATCAAAAGCTTTACAGACAAGCAAAAGGTAAGAGAATTCAGCACCACCAAAGCAGCTCTACAACAAATGCTAAAGGAACTTCTCTAAGTGGGAAACACAAGAGAAGGAAAGGACCTACAAAAACAAACCCAAAACAATTAAGAAAATGGTCACAGGAACATACATATCGATAGTTACCTTAAACGTGAATGGATTAAATGCTCCAACCAAGAGACACAGGCTGGCTGAAGAGATACAAAAACAAGACCCATATATATGCTGTCTACAAGAGACCCACTTCAGACCTAGGGACACATACAGACTGAAAGTGAGGGGATGGAAAAAGATATTCCATGCAAATGGAAATTAAAGGAAAGCTGAAGTAGCTATACTCATATCAGATAAAATAGACTTTAGGGCTTCCCTGGTGGTGCAGTGGTTGAGAGTCCGCCTCCCGATGCAGTGGACATGGGTTCATGCCCCGGTCTGGGAAGATCCCACATGCCACAGAGCAGTTGCACCCGTAAGCCATGGCCACTAAGCCTGCGCATCTGGAGCCTGTGCTCGCAACGGGAGAGGCCCGTGTACTGCCAAAAAAAAAAAAAAATAGACTTTAAAATAAAGAATATTACAAGAGACAAGGAAGGACGCTATATAATGATCAAGGGATCAATCCAAGAAAAAAATATAACAATTATAAATATATATGCACCCAACATAGGAGCACCTCAATACATAAGGCAACTGCTAACAGCTATAAAAGAGGAAACTGACAGTAACACAATAATACTGGGGGACTTTAACACCTCACTTACACCAATGTACAGGTCATCCAAAATGAAAATAAATAAGGAAACAGAAGCTTTAAATGACAAAACACACCAGATAGATTTAATTGATATTTATAGGACATTGCATCCAAAAACAGCAGTATACACTTGCTTCTCAAGTGCACATGGAACATTCTCCAAGATATATCACATCTTGGGTCACAAATCAAGCCTCACTAAATTTAAGAAAATTGAAATCATATCAAGCATCTTTTCTGACCACAACGCTATGAGATTAGAAATGAATTAGAGGGGGAAAAAATGTAAAAAACACAAACACATGGAGGCTAAACAATATGTTACTAAATAACCAAGAGGTCACTGAAGAAATCAAAGAGGAAAGCAAAAAATACCTAGAGACAAATGACAATAAAAATATGACGATCCAAAACCTATGGGATGCAGAAAAGCAGTTCTAAGAGGGAAGTTTATAGCTATACAAGCCTACCTCAAGAAACAAGAAAAATCCCAAGTAAACAATCTAACCTTACACCTAAAGGAACTAGAGAAAGAAGAACAAACAAAACCCAAAGTTAGCAGAAGGAAAGAAATCATAAAGATCAGAGCAGAAATAAATGAAATAGAAACAAAGAAAACAATAGCAAAGATCAATAAAACTAAAAGCTGGTTCTTTGAGAAGATAAAAAAAAATTGATAAACCATTGGACAGACTCATCAGGAAAAAAAGGGAGAAGACTCAAATCAATACCATTAGGAATGAAAAAGGAGAAGTAACAACTGAAACTGCAGAAATACAAAGCGTCATAAGAGATTACTACAAGCAACTATATGCCAATAAAATGGACAACCTGGAAGAAATGGAAAAATTCTTAGAAAGGTAAAACCTTCTAAGACTGAACCTGGAAGAAACAGAAAATATGAACAGACCAATCACAAGTAATGAAATTGAAACTGTGATTAAAAATCTTCCAACAAACAAAAGTCCAGGACCAGATGGCTTCACAGGTGAATTCTATCAAACATTTAGAGAAAAGCTAACACCCATCCTTCTCAAACTCTTACGAAAAATTACAGAGGAACACTCACAAACTCACTCTATGAGGCCACCATCACCCTGATACCAAAACCAGACAAAGATACTACAAAAAAAGAAAATTACAGACCAATATCACTCATGAATATAGATGCAAAAATTCTCAATAAAATACTAGCAAACAGAATCCAACAACACATTAAAAGGATCATACACCACGATCAAGTGGGATTTATCCTAGGGATGCAAGGATTCTTCAATATACGCATATGGAAGAAAAACAACCATATGATCATCTCAGTAGATGCAGAAAAAGCTTCTGACAAAATTCAACACCGATTTATGATAAAAACTCTCCAGAAAGTGGGCACAGAGGGACCCTACCTCAACATAATAAAGGCCATATACAACAAACCCACAGCAAACATCACTCTCAAGGGTGAAAAACTGAAAGCATTTCCGCTAAGATCAGGAAAATGACAAGGATGTCCACTCTCACCACTATTATTCAACATAGTTTTGGAAGTCCTAGCCATGGCAATCAGAGAAGAAAAGGAAATAAAAGGAATACAAATTGGAAAAGAAGAAGTAAAGCTGTCACTGTTTGCAGATGACATGATACTATATATAGACAATCCTAAAAATGCCACCAGAAAACTACTACAGCTCATCAATGAATTTGGTAAAGCTGCAGGATACAAAATTAATGCACAGAAATCGCTTGCATTCCTATACACTAATGATGAAAAATCTGAAAGAGAAATTATGGAAACACTCACATTTACCACTGCAACAAAAAGAATAAAATACCTACGAATAAACCTACCTAGGGAGACAAAAGAACTGTATGCAGAAAATTATAAGATGCTGATGTAAGAAATTTAAGATGATACCAACAGATGGAGAGATATACCATGTTCTTGGATTGGAAGAATCAATATTGTGAAAATGACTCTACTACCCAAAGCAATCTACAGATTCAATGCAATCCCTTTCAAAATACCTATGGCATTTTTTACAGAACTAGAACAAATCACCTTAAAATTTCTATGGAGACACAAAAGATCCTGAATAGCCAAAGCAGTCTTGAAGGAAAAAAATGGAGCTGGAGGAATCAGACTCCCTGGTTTCAGACTATAATACAAAGCTACAGTCATCAAGACAGTATGGTACTGGCAGAAAAACAGAAACATAGATCAATGGTACAAGATAGAAAGCCCAGAGATAAACCCATGCACCTATGGTCAACTAATCTATGACAAAGGAGGCAAAGATATACAATGGAGAAAAGACAGTCTCTCAATAAGTGGTGCTGGGAAAACTGGACAGGTACATGTAAAAGAATGAAATGAGAACACTCCCTAACACCATACACAAAAATAAACTCAAAATGGATTAGAGACCTAAATGTAAGACCGGGCACTATAAAACTCTTAGAGGAAAACATAGGAAGAGTACTCTTTGACATAAATCACAGCAGGGTCTTTTTTGATCCACCTCCCAGAGTAATGGAAATAAAAACAAAGATAAACAATTGGGACCTAATGAAACTTAAAAGCTTTTGCACAGCACAGGAAACCATAAACAAGATGAAAAGACAACCCTCAGTATGGGAGAAAATATTTGCAAATGAAACATCAGACAAAGGATTAATCTCTAAAATTTACAAGCACGTCATGCAGCTCAATATCAAAAAAACAAACAATCCAATCCAAAAATGGGCAGAAGACCTAAATAGACATTTCTCCAAAGAAGATATACAGATTGCCAACAAACACATGAAAGGATGCTCAAAATCACTAATCATTAGAGAAATGCAAATCAAAACTACAATAAGGTATCATCTCACACCAGTCAGAATGGCCATCATCAGAAAATCTACAAACAACAAATGCTGGAGAGGGTGTGGAGAAAAGGGAACCCTCTTGCACTGTTGGTGGGAATGTAAATTGATACAGCCACTATGGAGAACAGTATGGAGGTTCCTTAAAGAACTAAAAATAGAATTACCATATGACCCAGCAATCCCACTACTGGGCATATACCCAGAGAAAACCATAATTCAAAAAGACACAAGCAGCTCATGCAGCTTAATAACAAAAAAACAAACAACCCAATCCAAAAACGGGCAGAAGACCTAAATAGACATTTCTCCAAAGAAGATATACAGACTGCCAACAAACACATGAAAGAATGCTCAACATCACTGATCATTAGAGAAATGCAAATCAAAACTACAATGAGATATCATCTCACACCAGTCAGAATGGCCATCATCAAAAAATCTAGAAACAATAAATGCTGGAGAGGGTGTGGAGAAAAGCGAACCCTCTTGCACTGTTGGTGGGAATGTAAATTGATACAGCCACTGTGGAGAACAGTATGGAGGTTCCTTAAAAAACTACAAATAGAACTACCATATGACCCAGCAATCCCACTACTGGGCATATACCCTGAGAAAACCATAATTCAAAAAGAGTCATGTACCAAAATGTTCATTGCAGCTCTATTTACAATAGCCCAGAGATGGAAACAACCTAAGTGTCCATCATCGGATGAATGGATATAGAAGATGTGGCCCACATTTACAATGGAATATTACTCAGCCATAAAAAGAAACGAAATTGAGTTATTTGTAATGAGGTGGATAGACCTAGAGTCTGTCATACAGAGTGAAGTAAGTCAGAAAGAGAAAGACAAATACCGTATGCTAACACATATATGGAATTTAAGAAAAATAAAAAATGTCGTGAAGAACCTAGGGGTAAGACAGGAATAAAGACAAAAAACTACTAGAGAATGGACTTGAGGATATGGGAAGGGGGAAGGGTAAGCTGTGACAAAGCGAGAGAGAGGCATGGACATATATACACTACCAAAGGTAAGGTAGATAGCTAGCGGGAAGCAGCTGCATAGCACAGGGAGATCAGCTCAGTGCTTTGTGACTGCCTGGAGGGGTGGGATAGGGAGGGTGAGAGGGAGGGAGACACAAGAGGGAAGAGATAATGGAACATATGTATATGTATAACTGATTCACTTTGTTATAAAGCAGAAACTAACACACCATTGTAAAGCAATTATACTCCAATAAAGATGTTAAAAAAAAAAAGACACATGCCCCAATGTTCTTTGCAGCACTATTTACAATAGCCAGGTCATCGATGCAACCTAGATGCCCATCGACAAATGGATAAAGAAGATGTGGTACATATATACAATGGAATATTACTCAGCCATATAAAGGAATGAAATTAAGTCATTTGTTGAGACGTGGATGGATCTAAAGACTGTTATACAGAGTGAAGTAAGTCAGAAAGAGAAAAACAAATATCGTATATTAACGCATGTATGTGGAACCTAGAAAACTGGTACAGATGAACCGGTTTTCAGGGCAGAAGTTGAGACACAGATGTAGAGAACAAACGTATGGACACCAAGAAGGGAAAACCACGGTGGGGTGGGGATGGTGGTGTGCTGAATTGGGCGACTGGGATTGACATGTATACACTGATGTGTATAAAATTGATGACTAATAAGAACCTGCAGTATAAAAAAACAAAGATACAAACAAACAAACGAAACAACTAATACTAAACTTTCTTTGGGATATTTGTATGTAAATATGTTAATATAAATGTTTTAGACATTACATGAAATTTCTAAAAACCTTATATGTTCTGGTATAATGCTGTAAGTCATAATTCTAGTTATTACTTTAAAATTTATATCTCAGAAATAACTAAATTTCCTTGTCAATTGCATTATTATGAACTTTCATCAAATCTTTAACCACGGTCATTTTTAAGTCTTTTGTCATTTACAGACAGTTCCGGGTGTACTCTGATGCTTTTGCAAAAATGTTCCTATAAAAGGGTTTCATCTTCAAGGAATTCATGGAAAAGACTCTGACAAGTACAGGTTTCTGTTAACTGACTACACTGCTGAACTGAATGAATAAGCATTTTCAGAACTCTCATGGAAAACTGATGAATTCATAAAAGTGCTAACAAAAGATCAAGATGAAAAAAAATTAATTACATGGGACTGAGTGAACTGATGAGGATGACTATAATTTTTGTGACTTTCTGTTTGAATTAAAAAAAAAAATCCCACAAGGACTCAGAGGCAAAAAATATACAAATCAATTTTCACTGCAGAGTAAAGGAGCTGTTACAGTGGAGGATTACTGGACTGAATGTCAATATTATGACATAGTATGAGTGTGTTTCGTGTTTGGTAATTGCAATCATTGTTGCTTTTGTTGTGGTCATCCATTTACAATGCTTGGTGTCAGTTTATTTATCTCTTGTAAAAATAAAATACAGTGTGTGTGTGTGTGTGTGTGTGTGTTAAAAAAAGGTACAAATATACCTTGAAATACATTTTTAGATGTATCCAATATTATAAAATAAAATGTTTTCATTAACATTCAAAAAAGTATGAATAACTTTGCAAGGAGCATTCTTAAATATTTCCTTTTTATACACTTGGCAAAATATTTCCTTAGGGAGTACTTTATATCTATTATTATTATTTGATATAACTATTACATAATAATAGCTGTATTCTCCATAAGTCTCATGCCCCCTCAGCTGCCCTTAGAAGTGAATTTTAAAAGTTCCATTTAAAAAGTGAATAACCCAACAATATCCAACATTTGAGGGGAGATGCCGCCAAGGTGGAAGTTTTGAATCTTATGTATGAAGTATTTAGAAACTGAGTTCAAAGTTATTGAACCTACCAAGATGAGTTCTAACTCAATGAGTTCTAACTCTATTATGTTTTAGATTTTAAAAATTTACTTCAAGCTCAAAGATGATTTTTCCATATGATTATATCCCTTCTTTAAGTGCATATGGCAGCAGGGAATCTTAGCAATAGTTCACTCAGCATCTGGAAAACCTCTCCCAAGCCCTGAATGTTGAGGCTTGCTAGAGGACTAAACCTGAAGGACACAGCCCCAGGTAAGGTGATACTCATTAGCACTGACCAGGTAGAAAGCACCATTGAGTCTCAAGGCATTAAGACTGCTAAGGTGTTCTATCTAAGAGGCAGAATCTAATGTGAACTCAGCAGGGCATAATCACGTGATTCCATAGGAACTCAAGTTTAACTGTACTGCCTTTTGCCTTTTTAAACAATGACTAGAATTTCCCAGTGAGCCTGTGCAGAAGGCAGCCAGTCTTTGATGCTAATGAAGACCTATGAAGCCTAGAGTATGAGACAGCATAATCGAGACAATAATACTAACGCAGTAGTATCTTCACAAAATCCCTTTGTCCCCTCAAAGCTGAACTCGTTCTACGCATCGCACAAGCTGAGTTTATTACAACCTTTCTACTTGATAGAGGGGACAGAGGGCTCATGCAAGGTCACTTATGTCATTCCCTGTCCAGCGGGGCTGCTGGACTGTCCTCAAACTGATCTTGACTCGCAAAGCCTTCCACGATTCTGCCTCTTTTCTTGGAGTGACGCCACCCCTGGCCTATAATCACTTTGGGTGAAAATTTTCTTTGCTTGGGTCTCTTGGTCAAATTCAAGATTATTTAAACATTTCTTAACTGTCTTCAATGTGATATACTGGGATGTGTTTTAGAGAAACATTTGGAAATAATCAACTTTTGGAAATAAACAGGGCAAACACAGCTTATTTTCTTCGAAAAGCTACTGAATAGTAGTACAGCCATGAAAATACTACTTTCTTGCATATGGGAAATACTGATTTGACCACGAAATTTAGAAGGCTCTGCATGGATCTTTGAGCATGTTTTCGTCATACAACAGACACAAAGGATAAAAATATAGAAAGAGAAAGGTGACTGAAATGGATGCCTTAAAATATATCATAGCTGATCCTTATAAGCATTCAAATAGCAAAGAGTATGTGCCATATAAATGTATTACGTTAACTTTCCTTGGTATCTTTTGAAGAATCACTGCTCTTTCTTTAACAAGGAATTAAGACAGATTAAAATTAGTTTTATTTCATTTCTTCTAGCCACACTTAGAGTAGCACCAATGCCAATGCATTTTTTAAATAAACTAAGAACCAAAATGTCATATTCCTTTATCTCTATTGGCTCTCATATTCCGGAGCTATAAGAACCTTAAATTTTGGTTGGAAAACTATTAAAGGTCACTCACCCGATCAAAGACAGTAATCCACTAGATTCTACTTGCAGGCACCTGTTTCAAAGTCTGTGCATCAATCCCTTTTTCCAATACTAGCTCATCAATCACTATTTTAAAAATAATTCAAAAAACAGGAAAATAAGAATCAGTAATCTTATTTAAGAGAGAAAGCATGCATCACTTTCTGAGGCCCAAATTATAAGCCACAATAGGTGGCAAACATGAGGAGAACAGAATCTCATTTTGAAAACAGTGAAAGAATTTAGTAAGTTTTTTTTGTTGGTTTTTTTTTTCCTGAAATTGAATTACATTAGGAGCCTGTACAGTGTGGCCTTAGACTGACAGTCAGAGTGACCTTGAGCAAATTATTCTCATTGGGGCTCATTTCTTCATCTGTACAATAAGAGGAATAAACTAGACTATTTAATCCTCTCTGGGCCCTTGTAAAGTATGAATGTTCATGACCTTCCTCCAAAACATTCAAGAGTTCAACATTTCAATGTGTAGTTGAAATGTGTAAAATATATGCAGTGTAACTTTAAATAATGGAATTATCATCCCCTCTCGAGGTATTACCAATACCATGACTTTTAATGACTCCTTAGCATTTTGAAAATAATTGACTAAACAAAATACAACATAAATAAACAATATAACAAAACAATAATAAAGATATAACAAAAACAAATATAACAATAATTTTTTTCTACTAATATGAGGACCATCTGGCAAATATTTTCAAGCCATTTATTACAATGACCACCAGATAGATTAGATAAAAGAGAAGCATAAAAAGCCCAAGTATTTAGTCTTCATCCTGGGGTGGGGGAAGGGAAAGACAAAGGTTGGTGAACATGAATTGTTCACTCACTAATTGTTTTGCTTATCTCTATTAATATATTTTTTAAGAAAATACTATATTTTGTTGCTCTTCACACTCTATGATGAAGAAAATTGATTTCATGGTTCAAATATCAAGCCTACTGGCTACAAGAGCAATGAAAAAAGGTCATTCAAAAATAAAACAAGACAAGTAGTACAAAGTCCCCAAGGGTGGAAATCTGTAGATCTTGTGGATGCAGATTTTTAGAATTTAAATATGCAAATTCTCTCAGAGTTCATTTCCTAAGGTGAGTTTTATCATTCTAAGTATAACATTGCTTGAGTGATACAGAGGAAAGCAGTGGGGAGGTTTGAGACTAAATACCCAGGCTACTACTTACTTGCTGTGTGTCATTAATTAAATAAACTAAGTACTTCTATTTTTTCTGTGCCAGTTTCTGGCCTTTGTGTGTTTGGTTATTGTTTTTCTTTTCCTTTTTTTCCCCCATATATAAAAAAAGGGGCTAGACTGAAAGACCTTAAAGTCAATATGGACTAATGAACAGAACATGGGCTTAGGGATCTGGCAAATGGGGCTCCATTTGTACAGTGGATATCATACAATTGTTGTGGGGATTAACTACTAAATGTATATAAAGTGACTACCATTTTGGGTAACCCTTAATGGGAAGTTGGTGAATGGACTTTTTGGTTTACTTGTTTTTTATTGCTACTGTTGTTGCCTTTGATCTGTTTTCCTTTCCCATCTCTCTTACTTTGTAACTCCTCTTTGAATGATATCCAACCACTAGCATTGGTCTCCCTTAAGCCTTTAATAACTAAAGGCTCATATGTACAATATTCTCTCAACGGTAAAAGTAAACATTCATATAATTTAAGGGAGATTACTGATCAGTGATTTCTACTTCAGGTTTTATGCTATTAAAAGATGTCTCCAAACATGTCAAGTAGGTTCATAAAATTTCCCCAAATATTTTAATCTCAAATTATTTTTAATCAAGTTTTTCCCAATATATTTATTTTAAAATGGGCTTATATCATCTAATACATAGAATGTTTTAAATAATAAATAAATTTTCAGTACTTAGTGAAACCCCTTAAAAGGTATGGAATAAGTGGTCATATAAAGAAAATATACATTAAAATCACATTGGCCAAATTATAAAACCACCTTAAAGAGGAAAACACAAAAAGCTATACACATAAATGAGATCTGCTTTCTAAAAGAAGTCTGAATTTCTTTTTAAAAATCTGTGTGTCAAGTTGTTGTTACAAAAAAAAAGAAAAGTGTCGTGAGTGGTATTCAAAGGATGAGAAAATAATTGGCCGTTAGCAAGGTGGAATTAATTATAATTAATTTAAACCACAGATCTTTAAACAAACAGTTGTGATTTTCCATTATCCATTTTAAATTGCAGTGGCCTTTTGAGTGTTTTATTTTCTAAAATGTTGAACTATGTAACTTTTCCTTTTGACAATTTAAAAGATAGCAACCTAATTAAGCTTTTATTTTTCAATGTTAATGGCACAATTTTAGAGACTTATCAGCTAAAGTGTTTCATCTTAAGTTACTGCTACACATCCAATATTACACAGATATCAAGTGTATCTAAATCAAAATATAAAATAAGGTGAAAAAATAGAGTTGTCTTTTTGGTACGATGAGCTCCACTAGAATAATGAGATACATTTATTCCAGTGTAAATGATGATAAACAAAAGTATATAGATTGTGTAAAATATCAGTACTTTCATTATTTAATATATTCACCATAAGAGAGACAAGTAGTTTATTAGAATAAATATGGAATGTATACATGTATGTGCAAATGAATGAACTGTATGATCTACAAATCAAAAGTTATCTTGAACATGAACATGAGATTAAAATCGATTTCTAACTTCTGGTTCTAGTTATGAAGACTAATGGGTATTACACTTAAATTGCCATATCTCAGGTTCTTCCTCCCTTTACTGCCTGCTGTAAACAGCTATAAAATCAGACATAATATGAAGCAACTCCGTTCAAGTACTGGACATCAGATCAGCACAGGGCTGTAATCCTTGGAAGAAAGGAAACATAGGAAGTAAGATTCATAAGCTCCATAACCTCTTGCTTGGAAGCACTGTCCAAAGCACAGCAATGGGAAGTGTCTGGTAAGTAGAAGAAATGGATCTGGGGATCTGTGAGCTAAATGGGAATTCAATAAGACAGTAATTACAGGCATTGGACTTTCAACGAGACAGAGAATGAAGACTTTCAGAGGGAAACTCTAGTTGAGATTCAAAGAAGCCATTCCTTAGGAGTCCAACTACTCTAGCCCTTCCCCCCTCCCCCCACCAAAAAAATAAAAAGCCTAAAAATCAGCCTCAACAAGAGCAAACTAACCTACTACTAATTACCTATCAGAACACTCAACAAAATTTAAATGAAAACAAAATCTAAACTATTGACAATGTAGCCTTTAAAAAAAAAGTTCAACATGAATTCAAATATTACTAGACTAGGGGGAAGAGGAAAATGACTGATAAACAGGAGAAAAAATAGTCAATGAGAGAAGACCCAGGGTTCTTTTTTTGCGGGGGGAGGTATTCTAGTATTCTTAGATAAGGACTTTAAAACAGCTTTCATAAATATTTTCATGGATTCAAAGGAAAAGATGTATATAAAAAAGAAATAGATAGGAAATCTCAGCACATATATAAAAAATATTTTATTAAAATCAATTAGAAGTTCTGGAATTGAAAAAGAAAAGAAAAAATGTAACTGAAATATTGTCAATAAATTAAAAATATGGCAGGAAGAATTTTTTAAAAAGAAAAAAAAAGCAAATGGGACAAACAGATCTGAAATAGCAATATGGTTGATTTAAGCCCCCAAACAGCTCAATAATTATATTGAATGTTGGTATAAATAGACCAGACACTCCATTCATACAGAGACTGTTGAATTGGATAAGAAGGAAAGACTCAATTATATCTCACAAGAGATATATTTTGAATATAAAGGTCCAGAGAGATGTAAAATTATATATGTGTGTGTGTGTGTGTGTGTGTGTGTGTGTATATATATATATATATATATATATATATATATATATAAAATACACACACACAATTCTAAAACTAAAAATAGGAAAACTAGAGAGGCTAGTTAAAAATTGACAAATTAGACTTCTAGATAAGAAATGTAACTAAACATAAACAGAGAATGTCACACTGGTAAAAGCATCAATTCATCAAAAGACAACATGAGATGTGTATGCACCTGACTGTAGAGCTTTGAAATACATGAAGCAAAAACTGATAGATCTAAAGGGAAAAAAGACTAATCCATAACTATGGTTGGAAATGTTAACAACCTTCTCTTAGTAACTGATAGATAAAGTAGACCAAAAAATCAAGAAGGACACTGATGATGTGAATGAACAAACAAGATAACCTAATTAATATTTATAGAATACTACACCCAGACAGAAGAACATACATAATTTTCTAATGCACATGGAATACTTACTAAGGTAAATTATATGCCAGGGCATTTAATGTCTCAAAAATTTATAAGAATTAATGTTATGTTTGTGTGTGTGTGTGTGTGTCTGGTGTATTCTCTGATAACAACAGAATAAAATTAGATTCCAATAACAAGAGCAACAACACAACCTTGGAAAAACACACAGTATTTAGAAATTAAACAAAATACTTTTAAATACCTCATGGATTGTGTAAGTGAATCCACGGGATATTAAAATATCTTAAATTGAATGATAACCAAAAACAGAACATTTCAAAATTTCTGGGATGCACCCAAAACAGTGTTTATAGAGAAATTCATAGCCTTGTATATGGTTATATTTGAAAAAAAGAAAGGTTTAAATATAATGATCTAAGATTTACCTTGAGGAATTATCAAAACAAGTGCAAATCAAACACAAGGTATAAAGATGGAAATAATAAATATAAGAGAAGGAAACTGTAAGGTGGAAAACAGTTAAAAATTAGTTAGACCAAAAGCAGATTCTTTGAAAATGTCAAAGACATTGATAAACTCTTATTCACATTGATGAGGGGGAGGGAGAGAGAAAAGATGAGAGAGAGAGAGAGAATACACACTACCAATACCTGGAATGCAAAAGGAAATATCACTAAAAAGCCTCAAGGCATTAAAAGAAAAATAAGGAAATATTATGGCCTTTATGTGCATACATTTTCCAAATTAGTTGAAGGGTAGCAAATTCATTTACAAAGACAACTCACAAAAATGACACACGAGTAAAGAGTGAATATAAACTGCCCAATAACTATAAAATAAAAATAATTCCTAATGAAAAATTTTGCACATAAAGAAGCCCTATAATCCCAGGTAGCTTCACTAGTGAGTGTTATCAAATTTAAAGAAGAAATGTTATTAATTTTATATACATAACTTCAAAAAATAGGTGAAGATTAAACATTCCCAAGTCTTATCTTGAAGCCAGTATAACCCTAATACCAACACCTGCAAAGGACATTACAAGAAAAGTATACACCTATATTCCACATGAATATAGGCACACAAATCTTTAACAAAATGTTAGCAAATAAAACCTAGTAATACATTAAAAGTGTAATACAGCATGATCAAAAGGAGTTTATCCTAGGCATGTCAACATGCTTTAGTATTTTAAAATCAATTCATATATTTCTCTACTCATTAACCAAGTGGACAAGAAAAATAACATGATCATATGACTAGGTTCATAAAAGTAGGTTCATGAGTAGGTTCAAAAAGCATGTTGTAAAACTCAATACCAATTTGTGATTTTAAAAAAACCACAGCAATTAGACATAGACAGGAACTTTCTTACTCTAATAAAAGACATCTCTGAAAAATCTGCAGATAATATCATATTTAATATTCAGAAGCTTATTTCCTCCTAAGATCAGAAATAAAGCTAGGATCTCTGCTATCATCACTTCTACGTCTATCAAATATTGTACTGGAAATTGAAGCCACTGTAATATCTTAGTTAAGTAAATAAAATAAAAGGGATTAAAAAGGAAGGCATAAAACTGTCTGTGTTCACAGACGACATGACTATGTACATAGGAAATCCTAAAGAACCCACAAGCAAAAGTACTAAGTTTGACAAGGGAATTTAGGAAGCTCACAGAAGGCAAGGTTAACGATAGGACAACTGTAAAATAAATTAACTCATACCATTTATAAAAACATCAAAAACGCAAAATACCTGGGGACCATTTTAACAAACCATGTGCAATACCTCTACACAAACATTCATGAGATAAATTAGAGAAAACCAAAATAAATTAAGAAATACATCATGCTCATGGAATGGAAGACAAAATATTCTTAAGTTGTCAATTCTCCCCAAATTGATATGTAAATTCAATGCAATCAAAATAAATCTTCCAGCAGGGTTTTTTTTTTCAGAAATTGATAACTTTATTCCACAATTTATATGAACTTGCAAAGGACCTAGAAAACCAAAACAATTACAAAAAAGAAGAACCAAGTTAGAGGACCTGCATGATCTGATTTCAAGTCCTACTCTAAAGCAGGGATGAGCAAACTATTGCCCACAGGCTGGCTGCTTGTTTTTGTAAATAAAGTTTTAGTGGAACACAGAAACAGCCATTCACTTACATATTATTTGTGGCTGCTATCATTTTACATCAGAGCCAAGTCATTTTAAGAGAGACCTTATGGCCTGCAAACCCAAAACACTTACTGTTTGCCTCTTTTAGAAAAAGTTTATCAACCCCTGATGTAAAGCTACAGTAATCAAGATGGTGATACCAGCATGAGACAAAGTGAGCAATGGAACAGACTAGAATCCAGCAAGGGACTCACACATATTCTAATTTTTGTCAAAGACACTAAAGCAATATAGTGAAAAAGGGTCACTTTTTTAAACAAACAATATTGGAAAACTTGTTATCCATAAAAAAGAACCTCGATTTCCTATCTCAATCCACAGAGAAAAATTAATTCAAATTGGATCATAGACTTAAACATAAAAGCAACAACTACAAAGCTCCCTGAAGAAAACACAGGAGAATATTTTATAACCTTTAGATAGTCAAAGATTTTTTGAACAGAGCACAGAAAGTATTAATTAGGTAAGAAAACAGTGCTAAAGTGAACTCCAAAAAAAATTAAAACTTCTGCTTATAAAAAGTTGTTAATCCCAAACTGAGGCATATTCCAAAAAATAAATGACCAGAACCTAAAAAATTTCTGAGGTCCTGAAAGACAAGGAAAGCCCAAGAAACTATCACACATTGTTGGAGACTAAGGAGACATGAAAACTAAATGTAATGTGGTATCCTAGAATGCATTCCGGAGCAGAAAAAGGACATCAGTGGAAAAACTGGGGAAATCTGCATAAAGACTGTAGGTTATTTAATAGTATTGTACCAATGTTAATTTCTTAGTTTTGAAAAATGTTACATAAGATGTTAACATTAGAGGAAGCTAGATGAAGGGTATTTGGGAACTCTCTGGACTCTCTTTGAAACTCCTCTGTAAATCTAAAATTATGCTGAAATAAAACTCCTGAGAGGAAAAAAATGCTGCTATGAAAATGAACAGACAAGTCACAGACAAGGAGAAAAAAAGAAAAAATATATATATATATACATTCACATATAGATGTATATATATCGTGTAAGGGACTATAAGCAGAATGTGTACATAACTGATTCAGTTATAAAACAAACAAGCCAATTAAAAATGAACAAAAAACTAAAACAGACACTTCACAAAAGAAGCTATGCAAACCGGTCAATAAGCATATGAAAGATTGCTCCATAGCATTAGTCATCAGAGAAAATGCAAATTAAAACTACAGTGAGATACCACTACACCCCCACTAGAACGGCTAAATTTATAAAGAACAACACCAACAGTTGGCAAGGATGTAAAGCAAACCAAATTTTCATACACTGCTGGTGGGAGTGTAAAGTGAAATGACCACTTTGGAGAATAGTTTGGCAGTCTCTTGTAAAGTTAAACATAACTACACAAAAACTCTCTAATCCCACTTAGTACTGGCTATTTATCCAAGATAAATGGAAACATATCTACACAAAATGACTTGAACAAAAATGTGCAAAGACTGTTTTAAGCGAAAAACTGTTTTAATACTAGCTATTAAATAAAAGCAGATTCTTTTTTCTATCACGAAATGCCTACTCTGTCATAGGCACTGTGCTAAGAGCTTTAGAGATAAAAAACTTATTTAACCCTCACAGAAGCACTACATAGCTACATAGGTTGCCTATTAATTCATTTATTCCACAAATATTTAAGAACTTACAGTGTGTCAAGCAATGCTCTCGCACATAACAAACTGCATGTCGATTTCCCTGTTCCCATAAAGCTTGCACCCTGGACGGGGAGAGGGCTGATAGATAAATTAAGACAATGTTGACATGGGTAACAATGTTGTCCTCATTCTACAGATGAGGCTTGAGAGATAGAGGCTGGGATTTTGATCCAATGTCTCTGACCCCAAATGTAGAACCCTGACCACAACACTATCGTACCAAAAAGAATACCACATTACATTTCTTGTCTCTCAAGATGACATCGCTCCTCTCAAGTTGACACTTTAGCAAGTAGACAGACATTAAAACAAACTTAAGTAAGTAACTTTTAACTAAATTTATAAAAAGGAAGATAAACGGTCCAGGTTTCTGAACAGAAAATAGGACCAAGTCTGTGATTTCCATGAAGAAGAGGCAACAACAAAGAGACCTGGGAATACAGTAAGTAGACAAAGAGATAAGTACACAGTATCTGGCCCCAGCACCAATTCAGAACAGGGTAGGCCAAATTATTCTCCTCGGCTATTCTTATTTGGTTTCACACATCATATTTATGGTACATGGCCCTAGAATCATCAAGTTTTTGCTAATATAATAAAAACAAGGCAGGTAAATCTGTAAACCACCATTGTATAATTAAGGTAGAGTGAATTTGCCAGACTAACCTAATTTTCTCTAAGCTATTCTCTCTCCGGAGAGGCTTTGTGGCTCCTTTTTAAAGCAGCAGTACTTAACTCCATTACAGAAAGCTATATAAAGAAATGAGGCAACACTACATAAGTGGAGTGCTAGATCGCTCTTATTTCATTCACTTTGCATTAAGTCTCAAAAAAATAGATGTAAAACATGCCATGGACAATTCACTCTTTGATTAAAGTACCTCAACAACTAATAAATATCAGATACAAAATACATTAAATATGATTAGCTAAGGGAACTTCAGTGATTTTCATCCACCCCAATGTCTTGCAAGAGAAAATAGCTTCCCAGTAATATGCCTACCACACCTTCTTACTGTGTACACTATAGGTTGGCAATGCCAATCCACGTGTACATCCCTGAATATCACACTCTTGTTTTACTACCTTGCAAATTGGGCATGTGCTGTTTCTTTTCCCTCAACAGCCTGTTTCATTTATTACTGGAGTAAAACCAGCTCAGGCATCACATTCTCTGAAAAGTCTTCTCTGACATGCTCACCGTATCCTTAGGATCAGTTCTATCTTACACACATCCAGGCTGATTACTGCACTCAGCACTGTTATTTATTTACATGTCTACCCTTTTGACTCTTCCTCATAAATATTTCTCAACCCTCTCTTCATACCACCTCCTCCCATGAATCACACTAAAGATATTATACTCAGTGTGATATACAGACTGACCAATGAGAACAAACACTGGCCTTCTACAACCAGTACACAGTGCATAAATATGAAACTTTCCACCATACCCCATTGCCACTGTCCTAGGGAAGGCCACCGTCATTTCTGCTTAGCCACTTGCATTACTTCCTAAAGGCCTCCCTGCCTCTAAAGTCGCCCGCTTGAGTTCCCTCTTCACACTGTGACTAGCATAATCTTTCTATAGAGCTAATTCTGATTACTCTTCTAAGATTCAGCTTGGCTTTCACTTTCTCAGAAAATTATTTTTCAAATCCAAAATATAAGGTTCTCTCACTCTTTAAAAACTTTTATTATATAGTATTTGTGAATTTTAATTATTTAAGCCCGGATTTCCACTACAGTCTCAAGGACAGTAGTTGGGTCTTTAAATTTGCATATCCATCAGTATATCCTAACTACTTTATATCTGACATTTATACTTCGCTAAAAAAATCATTATGGAAAGAAGGCAAGAAGGAAGAAAAATCCATTTTTCCTAATGATTTGACTATCCCTAAATTTTTGCATCTTCTAATGTATTTCTTTGGTCTTTAAGTGTATATTCATAATTGTTAGAGGCTCAGAACCATATCCCTTCTACACCACAACAGACAAGATAATGATTATCAGGTTATGGAAACAAACATGATACTATTAGCATTTTGACTGTGTGTACTCATACCACACCACAGTTAGTTTTATGGTAAAGTAAAAGGGCTTGTCTACAATGACTGCAAAAGTAGCAACCTCAAATATGTACTAAATACATCATTACAGTGGTGTTTCTCATGAACAGATTTAGTCTGATGGTTGAGGTTATTGTACTATTCTATATCAAAACTGAAGACATAGAAAGGTTAAAAAGACAGATCAACACACCTAGAAAATCTTGCTCTTATATAAACTGTGTCACTATTTTATTTTACGTTCAAGAAAACATCTTTTTCAGACTGTAAAATAAACAGTCTTTGAAAAAAAACTTTAAAAATATAGAGAAGTATACAAAGTTTAAACATTTATAATTCCTACCATCCAGTTATATAATACATAAGCTATTCTTACTAAGCCACTAATCAAAACAAAACTTCCTCATCACTTAAGTTGAAAAGCAAAGCAGTAGCTTCAAACAGAGCCAACAAATGCAAAATAATAATAGTCTAGAATAGGAAATATACTCAAATACTATCTTTAGCATAAGTTCATTACATATTGTTTTGAAAACTTAAGGATTAATATTACCAAACCAAACAAATTGAATTTCAAACAAGATTTTATATCAAAATACTAGGGTTTAGATAAATCTCTAGTACTCTCATCTATAACAGATAGCCAAATATCCCAACTAACACCAACCATCAATAGAAAAAAATTGCAACAAAAAAATCACACACACTGGAAATGCCAACTGCACCGAAGCTCAGTACTAAACAGTACTAAAATGTGGGTTCCTTACCATTTGTGTTTTCAAAGACAAATTCATTTCAAAGTCAGGAATTTGGGGCTATATTTCATTTGAAGCAAAAAAGGAAATGTTTTTCATATAGTTATACTCTTCCCAGCCAAAAATGTTAGCCAAGTGTGATTTCATTCCAGAACTTCATGATGGCAGCTCTAGAGAACACAATGATGTGCTCATCACCTGACACTTTTGCTTAAATAGTCACAAATGTGTTTGCTAATTATCTGACCAGAGTTTTGGACACTCTTCCCTCAACCATTCCCAAAGGTGGCACCCTCTCATCCTTCACCATGTGCTTAAATGCAACCTCTTGGGAGGGCTTCCCCCTTGTTCTAAAACAGTCCCTCTACCCTAAATTACTCCCTCATCATCCACCTGTTTATTTCCTGCACAGAATAATGTGTCATATTCTTATTTGCATTTTGACTTGACTATTGTTTATCTCCTGTACTAGAAAAAGCATCATAATATAAAAGATCTGGTCTGTCGTGTTCATCTTTTCATCTCCTAAATATAAAACACATAGAAGAGGGCCTGCCCTAGAGTAAATGCTTAATGAGTACTTGTTGAATAAATAAATAAAAACAAGAATGAGAAAGTACATTTTTTTGCCTTCTTTCTATCACTAAATTGTATATATATGTATATTTTAATGGAGTCATTCTTACAAGTTGACTGTCTGAAAATGGCCTTCAGTGTGCATGCGAAACATCGTGCACTAATTATGAAACTTATGTACAGAGGATCCACAGTCACCGTAGAATTTGGGCCTTTTAGACAACTCTACAGTGCTCTGAGGTCTCCCAGATTCCTCAGTCAAAATTAATGTCCACACACCACTCCATACTCCAGTCATCTCAAACGTTAGCTTAGATTTTGAGCCAAACTGGTCTCCTTCATTTAGGAGATGTTGTGAGTTTAAGAGACTGCTTATGCTTTCTAATCTCTACTTTCTGCACATTAAATATACCTTACTCTCAGAATTGTTAATGACTTTTAAATAAGAAAATGTTAAAAAAAAAGGAAAGAAAAAGAAAATGTATGTTAACCCAAGGCCTTATCAGAGCAAGTGCTCATTAAGGAGTAGCTATAACACCTGTATTAGTTAGGATCAAGTTGACATATAAAATTAACCATCACAATATCATTAATCCATGTTTGGCGATGCTGCCGTATGCAATTATACTCTATCCATTTAGACCAGTTAATTTCAACTGCTGCTGAGTTCACTTGAAATACAGCATAGAGAGATAAGAAAAAGGACCATGTTAGGAAATATTAACTCGGCCTTTAAATCAACCACTTCTTTAAGTGACATCGTTTTTTTCTCATTAAAAATATCCCCCTAATCACTTCCACATTAAAATCTTCAAGATTTCTCTAAAACCATATTTAACATTCTACTAAATATGAGTTAAAAGAGAGCTAAAGTGCAAAAAAAATCAAAAGTAAAATAAAACTTTTGTTTTCAGCAACGTGTCTATTATCGGAAAATATGTTCCATTCTACCTAGGAGACAATTTGCAAAATAGACTTTTTTAATCCGGGAAATGAATAAGTATATTATTACATACAAGTGTAGCTGTGAGGAACTCTACTAGAGATTTTTCCTAAGCACTGCAATTGGCTAAACAAAATATTTAAGTTCTGGTATGCTTCACATATCCCATTAATTCCACACTGGATTTAAGTTCCTTTAAACGTCACTGATTTTTAATTACCATGCAAATGTATTAACTAAGCTTCTTAGAGCTAAAGGTTAGAAGCACATGGAGAAGAGCTGATAAAGGAATTTGCCTCTTTCCTGTTAATAACAAAAAATAATTTATGAATTCCTACTCTGTGGCTGGAACACCTTAAGATTATTTTCAATATATTAAAAATGTAATTCTCAAATAGCTTCAAGAGAAACCCATTACCATATCTGTTTTATAGGTAAGAAAACACCTTTATGAAATAATCAACAGGTATCGTAATTTCGCTAGAACAAGAGAACAAGCAGCATGCCGTGCTAAAAAGGTATGTGAGGAAGTCAGAGGTACGACTAACCTGGCGTGCAAAGGTTGGCTTGATTCCTGGGTAGCTTGTCTGCCTGCTGCTTCACGGAGGTTTGCCAAGAGGCAGCAGTTTTAGTAAATGAGCACTGAGTGTTGCTTACAAGACTTTGAGTTTTGACCCTAGCATTTACCAGTGGGGCGGTCACGTGTACTGTACGTTCTTACTCTTACTTTCCTCATCTGCAAAATTATACCAATTAGCATCACCTGCATTTAATGGTACTTAAATAAGTTGAAGGTCTTTTACTGTTGCTGACTAATCTCAGCTGCTTTGCCATATATATATTTCTCAATACTTTAGTTAATATTTATTGAATATTTCATAGTTACTAAGTGTACAGTATGAAGGGATTTATACAGATTCTTTCATTTAATCGCCACAACAACCCCATGAGGTAGATATTATGGTTATCCCTGCTTTGCAGATGAGGAAACGATGTGAATCAGCTGTGGTTTCACGGTTGGTGACTGCCTGACTTCCAAACTCCTCTTCTTAACCCCTATAGACACCATGGTTTCTGCAGAAAACACATGATTTCATCACTGCAACCAAAGTTAATCACTTCTGCGCCCAAATTATGGAAGAGAACACTGGAGATAAGAAAGGCAATGAAACCTCCCCAGACATAGGTAATTAATGAGGCCAAACTTGTACTCAGCTATTTTATGATGTTAAGAGCAGTGGTGTTTCTGATATGGCACACTCTTCTGATACATGTGCTGTAGGTGTGCAAAAGAAAGAGAACACCTAATTCCTGTCTTTGAGGAAGATTTCAACACAATGGATTTTATTCTTACAAGTGCCACTGTAGCACATTTCACCAAATACGCTTACTGGGAAATTATAAATTTACTTTGTCCAAAAATTGTTTTGCTCAATCCATGTTCAAATAATCAAAACAAAAAGAAAGGCATAACGGACTGCTATCAATAGCCCAAGTGCCAAAGATAAAAATGAAGCTCTGGGGGCTTCCCTGGTGGCGCAGTGGTTGAGAATCCGCCAGCCGATGCAGGGGACATGGGTTCGTGCCCCGGTCCGGGAGGATCCCACATGCCGTGGAGCGGCTAGGCCCGTGAACCATGGCCGCTGAGCCTGCGCGTCCGGAGCCTGTGCTCCGCAATGGGAGAGGCCACAACAGTGAGAGGCCCGCGTACCACAAAAAAAAAAAATGAAGCTCTGACTCAAGGAACTGAAAAGCACGGTCATTCACATCTATTAGTTCCTAGTCCTAGAGATGTCTCTACTTTTGTTCCTAGCAACAATCTCTACTTATGAGAACAGCTCACCTCATCTCACTTAGTAAACATTCTCACCTTTTTCATGTCTGTAAAGCAGCATCAATTTTCCAGATATTTCACTAGGCCTTAATCTGTTCTGTGACTGAATTTTGATGGTATGGTACGATACATAAATTAACAGGACAGAAACTGGCATGATGAGGGATATTATATGAAACATTCATTATGTGTTTGTGCCCAAACTTTTCACCAGGACAGCTGTGATGGAGGCAGAATTGGGACAAGGTGAATATTATCAGGTATATGTGGTTATTATTACGGTATCCTTGAGAGGCATAAAGGTTTCCCTCTTATGTCCTTCATAGAGTTAGATTAGCGACCTTGAGAGAGAAAATCTCACATCATTCTGCAAGAAGTAATAAGGTCATACCTGCCAAAGGCAACATAAAAGACTCTAGATCTCATAGGATATATAACACTGTATCCTTAGGGCTGGGAGTAACTCAAATTTGAGTTTCTCTCTGACGATGAATTTATGCAGCAGGCAAAGAGTGAGGTCACTACAAAAAAAAAATGTGAGTTAGATTTAAAAGGGTTAATTAACCTTGATCTTGACTTATAAGTATGGTGGATAACTACTGTTTTTCCCAATGACTTTGGCTGAAGCAATTTGGGGTAATATAAGGTTACACATGACATTTTTATGTCTGTGCCACTCATCCTCCTATGGCCTGCAAGAAAACCTGGAGGGGGAATTAATGCAAAATTTGGCTAGGCATTGCTTCAATTATAGTGACCCGCTGACTGCATCACTCTCTATACTCAGGCTGCCAAATGGGTCCTATTAAGTCACAGAATCATGCCTTAATGCCATAGGGGTGTGTTTAAAGGGCTGAGTCTAATGAACACATCCTACCTACATTTTGGTGAGAAAGAAGGGAGTGTGACTGAAATAACTCATAGATGACAAAATAAAACTGGAAATTTCTGATTTGTTCATGAGAGGTAAATGTGAAGAAAAGAACTTTCTGTACCACATGGGGAAAGCTTATTATTTTCTCAATATTTTATACAAAATAAAAAGTATGAACAAAATGAATCCCCTTGAAAATAGGAGTTCCTGATCTAAAAAAAATCCCAGTGATCTAAAAAACAAATTATAAGGGAAATAGAGACCAAGTTTTTATGTGCCTAAAAAGGAGGCCTCATACAGACATCTCCAACTGGGGACATTACCATTCCCTGTTGCTATAACTTCACTGAAAAACAGGTTGTCGGGATTAATGTTTTTAATCATCAGTTAAAATCCTCTGGGACTCTCTGACTTCTGTAACAGTTTATAGTAAAAGTACATTTGATTGTGAAAGTTGGAAATATATCTATTATATTTATGACTCCACCATAAAGCAGTCTTTTATAGGTGATGCTACTTGACCGTAGAATTGTTCTTTTTTTTTTTTTTTTTTTTGCGTTATGCGGGCCTCTCACTGTTGTGGCCTCTCCCATTGCGGAGCACAGGCTCCGGACGCGCAGGCTCAGCGGCCATGGCTCACGGGCCCAGCCGCTCCGCGGCATGTGGGATCCTCCCGGACCGGGGCACGAACCCATGTCCCCTGCATCGGCAGGTGGACTCTCAACCACTGAGCCACCAGGGAAGCCCTAGAATTATTCTTGATTACTGAGAGCATACCATTCATAAACACTGCATCCCACAGAAGCCAAAGATTTCTAAAAGTTGCTATAAATATACCCACATGACAAAGAAATGTTCTGATTCACACTAGGTAATAAAAAAGAGACACCGACAGAGTGTCTGGGTACCACTAGGTATTTTGAGAAGATATCTTCAAGTATACATATTATTTTCAAAAGTAATAAAAGACATATTATAAACTACAATTTATAAACTAAATCAGAATTCTTTGTGTCATATCTATAACACAAGCTATTGACCCAAGCTCCAATATCAAATTTGAGTTCAAAGTGGAATTTATTAACTCTTGAAACAAATCACTGTGGAAAGCAGTAGTGGCCGTTTCTTAGGCACCAATCTAACAACTACCTTTGAGCTTTATAAGGTTAACAAAGAACAGTATGTAGCTTCAGGGCAGAATTTATGAAGTGGTAATGAACATGTTCAGATGGCCTTTTCAGAATCTCTAAAGAAAGGTTACGTTTAGATGTCACTATGTTGAAAGCTGCTACGCCCTTTAACACGTACTAGAAAAGAGATGAATAAGCAGGTCAGAGGTTTCCTTCTGGAGACCATGAGCCACAGCTGAACTGATAACACTTTAAAAAGAGACTAGAAATTGATCCATGCACACATATAGACTCACAGAGTGCACTCACCATACATTCATTTCAATTACCTTGCAATTCCAAACTGCTTTCCCTGAAGTACAGTGATTATATTTGGCCTACACTAAGATACCACCGTTTTTTGAAGAGGAACACTTTTTTTTTAGAAACACAATCATGAACGTATGCAGGAGGCTTTACGATCTCTCCCCTAGGTACCTACCCTTCTGCGAATCATTCTACCACTAAAAGTGGCCACCCAATATCTACTGATGAAGGGAAAATCAATGAAGCCTTGCACTGAAACTTGTGAGATTCAACAAAAGTCATTATCATAATTTTATTAGATGTAAGTCTCCTCAAAGTCTCATCAAAGATTGAGGCACCAACTAAAGCATAAATGCAATCAATAAATGGTTCATAATTACTAAAGGAAATGCAGATTAAAGGAACAGGACTAAATTCTGAAAAATCCCAGGAACGTTTTTATGGGAAACTAAAATTAAAATATAATATCACAATTCAAGAAGACAAAAAAATGATTTGAACGTGAACAAAGGTGAAGAAAGGTGAAGTTTTGCAAGTCATTCTGCAGTTTGTTTGTTCTCTAAATCTGCAAATTGTGTGATATAAAAGTTAAGTCAAAGAAATCTTTCCAACAAGCCAAGCGAGGTCAAAGTGGGATAGAAAATACATTTGATTGTTTTACATGGCATCGAACACCATGATCATATTTTCTTTTTATAGTTCCCTTTTCCAGCACTGTTTTTGCCTCTTTAGCAGTGTTGATGTTAGATTTTGCATTAAAATGGAGCAGAAAATGGGTCTTAGCGACCTGCTTTTAAGATAATTTACCACCAAGTGCAATGTAAGGACATTAAAGGAAAGAGGAAAAAGTTCGAAGCAACTTAAAAAAAAGAACCAAGCCTCTCACCTGGACATGAGGTTTTGTGAGTTGTATAATTAGGAAGTTATGTCTGCAGCTGCCTCTAAGAGTATGTAGGGAGAACAGGCTTGTAAAAGCTCGATGTCAGAGTACTTGTCTCGTGTCGTCTATAATCTTGAACACTTACCTAACTGATACTCAGCTCTTTCACCATAAAATTACGAGACCGGGACATAGTGACCTGTAGATGCCTTTTTGCTTTGCTAATATTTATTTGCATGTTTTAATTTAACAAAGAAAAAATCCTTATGTAACTATGGAGTTAGAAAATCAAAAGACTCTTTTACTTTTTTTAGTCTGTTCAAATTCTCAGTATTCAGTTACCAGCTGACCACTAGTTCATCCTTTTTCCTTAGCTTCTTTGGGAAGAGTGTCCCTCTTTTTTGACACACTGTGATAGCCAACATTCATATGTATTAAACCTGATTTTTAATGAATGCCGAATGCTTTCCTCTCCCAGGAGATATCCTAAAAAAATTAAAGACACTGTCATATATAATCGGCAATAACTCCATGAGGAGACTTACTTCATTGTACAGATGAGGACATTGAGGCTCAGGAATTAGTAACTTGGTTAAGTTCACATGTGCTTGAGATGTTAATATAGTCCATCTGTGTCCAGACCATGTACTATGAAACGAGTTCACAAGAATGCATGCATCCTATGACAGCTGATAACCTGGTCGTTTTTGTATGGGCTCTAGGACCATAGATAACGCATATTTGTCTTTGTGAAATCAACAAAAAAGAAGCATGGCTAAACTCCTCACCACAGCTTGCCACATTAGACTTCAATGGTAAAATAAAGCTTGCCAAACAACAGCTGATGCAATACACTGCCTCAGAAAACAGATATAACAAATCATACTTACTGATTTGGGTGGTTGTCTGCAAGAGATGTACTTTGTTGGCTGTGACTAGGACCATCTATGATTTTACAATGCTTGATTAAGTATACCAATCCTTCAAACCTAGACAAATCTCACGGGGACAGAAAAGCTGGAGGTCCATTGGTTTTAGTGGTTTCTTGAGATTGCCCAAGGCATTAAAATGAAATGATGCTTAGCAAATCCAACTTGCTCCTTTTGGATTAACTATTAGGTTTATCAGCTCTTCAAAACAATGTATTTGGTGCTTACTCCAAGTACCTTAATCCTGGTCACCAAAACCCCCATCACTCTTAATACTTGACAAAACCTTTTCCTTGATTATACTTCCACTCATGTGCTTTCTGAAATAGTAAATAGAACACTGGATTTGAGTTGTAAAATCAGGATTCTAGTTCAAATTTTGCTATTAGGTTAACCATACGAGTTAAGTAATAATAAGTCACTTAACAACCCTGGATATTTTTTTTTCTTTGAAAAAGAGAAAGAGAGAGAGGGAAAGAAGGAAAGATATACATTTGTTATGTTCACTCCTCTCAGAAATGGTGAGAGGATCAAATGTGGTAGGTTATATTAAAGTGCTTTTAAAATTCTCAGATGTGGTAAAAATGTTAGCATTGGTATTATCATTGTTCTAAGTATTTATACTTAACCAGGAAATAGCTTTGGTAGCACATATTAAATTTCAAAAAATAGTGTTGAAAGATGGTATCTAAACCAAACTATGGAGGGTGAGATCTGAGCAACTCTGTGATGTCAAAGTCATAGATTTCTGTCTCAGCAAAGCAAGTAAATCAAACCATGAAGGTAGGACAGGCTGTGTACTCTGAACATTTGTATTTTATTTTACTATTTTTCACACTCTGAGAATGACCTTGGCAATTACTTCCAAATGAACTAGAGAAGACTGAGTGGTCTTTCTAGCATTACTAAGCTGTACAATCAGTTCTTTTATTTTCCTCTATCGTAGAAGGCAAAGGGGAGCTATAAAGCCATGTTGTAGGGCATCTGAATTTCCCAAGGTGAAATCCCAGGCTATTTCCAAAAAGAAGAGTGTCATTTTCTCTATATGAACCTTTGATCTTTGTCTTTCGAAGACAACACTCTTGTTAGACTCATGTACATTTAATAGCCCCCTACATGTTATCACACTTTTAAGATAACACACATTTGATTCAGAAAGAAAACTAAAGAGCTGACAGTAGAATTGGTGATTTGTTTTATATTTTAGCTGCTCAGTAAAATTCTCAGAAATATGAACAGATATTAGCATATAGAAATATTAGCATCTAACAACTTCATAGCCTCATCCTGCAGCCAGAACACCTTGGGATGATTATACCCCTAAAGCTCTACAGAATTAGCAAAGTGCTTATTCTGCAAAACAATTGCAAAATATTCAGTTGGAAAGAGGCACATTTTCTGATAAACAACACAACTACTACTTGTCAGCTCTTTTTCTGGCCTAATAAGCAATTCTGTCTTTTTTTTTTTCCCTAGTTCTTTCCAACTTTGGCTGCAAATTTAACAATTTAGAAATAAAAAATATCTGTTAAAAAATTTTTTTAGACTCAGTCTTCAGGATTTCAGAACTGGAAGGATATATTAACCCAATCCTTCCCCACTCTCGCAACAGAAATCTAACTGTGGTTTACATCACACACTAGTGCGTAGGTGAACCAGATTTAGAATACAGGTCTCCTGAATCCTAGTCTAGTGCCCTAGTATCTAGGAATCTATCTACTCCATAGCTTCTTTGAACACTGAATTATCACAAAGAATTATCTTCAGGATAACATTACCCTTGATTTGGTGTCCACTGTGTATAAACTGAAATCATGAACGTATCAGAGGTCTTGTGGCATCGTATAAAATTATTTATGTGTGTGTGTGATATTATTATTAGATATTATTTTTGAGATTTATTATGTGCAAAGAACTTTACTAACCCTTCTATGCATATTAAATCATTTAACTTTTAGAATAATATTTTAAGGCTAATACTACTATTAATCCTATTCTACAGGCGAGAAAAGGGATAGTTTAATGAATTAAGTAATCTGGACCAAATTACACAGTATAAGTAGAAAGAGCCAAGATTTCAGGGCCTAGATTTTCAACTACTACTTTGAAATGCTACCAGTGTTTATAAAAACATCAAAGAGAAAACATACACCTCATAAATTTTCACAAGTAACCCTACTTTTGTCAGGCTTAAGAAAGAAAAGTAAATTTCTACCAGTTGGAGAAGTAACAACCAAATGCATTTAGTTCTAACCAAGCAATAAAAAACAGATTGTGTATCATTCAGTTCTTTAAATACTTCACCAACTTCAAAGACAATATTAATAAAGACGTTCGGGGATCGAGGTTACAATTTGGCTTTATTTATCTGATAGGCTAAATTAATTCACTGTTAATTTTCCTGCTCTTCTTACATCTGAAATATTACAGCATATTTATTAAACGTTAATTCACAACAATTATACCTCATTTTATGTACAATCTGGTACTCCTGCTTAGCTCTGCTCTTTGGTTTAGTTTTTAATCCTAGCCATGATTCCAGTGTCCAAACTTCAGGAGTGAATGCTATCTGCCTTAAAGATGTCAAGTTGGGAAGCATTTTTGAAGAGATTTGTGTATTCTACAGTCATCTTTACTGATATGCAGATCCTTACATAACTGTAGGACTACTGTGATAATGTTGTACAAGACTTCCAAGAGCAAATTCTGAAAATCAATGAAAACACCCTTCAATAAAAATTGCAAGTTCAATGTAAGCAAAGGATAAAAACTTCTGAACAAAACTATAATTTTGTTGCATTGCAACTTCTTAAGAGCAAAAAGAACTAAAAAGGAATTATAGGTTATTCTAACATGTGTTTAATTCATTTCTTATGTAACTTCCATGAGTCAGAACCTTTTTGAGCTAGACCTGGCTGAGATTGGAATAGTCAAGAAAACAGACACGGTCTTGACCTCATGACACAAAGCAATGGTATTATTACCTAGTGGAGCAAAACTTTTAAAGTTCAAGAGTAAAAAAGATTTTCTTGATTCTAATTCTTATACCAACAATATATCAATTTTCTCAAAAGCATCCATATGTTATTAGTTCATAAAACTTCATAATTTGCTGTAAACAAATCTGAACATAAATTGCTATCACTTTTTTAAAAACTGTGAGAGTTGAAGAGCCAATCTAAGATAATTAATATGACACAAAGAGCCTCACATTATTTTCCATAACTATTCCAATCTTAATAAAGATGTTTTCCTTTTCGTGCTTCAATAACCTCAATTAATAAAAATTTATTTCTCCATGAAATTATACCTTTAACACATTCTTGTTTAATTTGAATCATTTCTCTTTCAAGTGAAGTCCTAATAAATATACAAGCATAAAAACCGAGTAATGATATGCAATTTCATATGCTGTACCTTCCACTGGATTATATACAGAGTATGTTATATTTCATGCCATACTTATTGCTTCAAAACAAACAATAACTTTTTTTTTTCTGTACTGACCCCATAGTAAATATTTTCGACTCTGCAGACCATATGGTCCCTGGTGGTCCAGTGGTTAGGACTCGGAGCTTTCATTGCCAGGGCCTGGGTTCAATCCCTGGCCGGGGAACTAAGATCCCACAAGCCATGCAGCACAGCCAAAAATATATATAAATAAATAAAAAATAAAAACAGGCACCCAGCCATATTTGGTTTACTTCTGCTCTAAAATATCAGTAATCTTTTGGCCAACACTAGCTGAAAAGCACAGGCGTCAAAAGCGTGTCTCATTAAAATCCAGTTTAGAAAGTATTCTGAAGTATATCTTTGAAGATAAAATTTCATAATTATCTTTGAAAAGGAGAAATAAATCTGTATTCCCTTTCAATTGTGCTGTAGTAAGTGTTCCATTTATGATAGTACTTTATTTGTATTTTTTATAAAAATATACAAAACCAAGACAGTTTTCAAAAGACTTAAGCCTCTCTTGATACATCAAGTCTGAATTTATTGAAATGTAGCATGTCCATACTTTAATACAAAACGATTCTAGTATAGACATTTCATTTTGCATATAAAAATGTATTTTCAGTAAACTCATGCAAAATAGCATGGAATTCCAGCTTTGTTTTAGTTTCTCTATATTGAGTCACAGGAAGCACACCTTCCTGCCTAAGGATACCCAAGGTCTTTTCAAGCTGATGAATGTAGCATTGTTAATTTCACATTATATTCCAGTCTACATCTAATTTACGCTCACTAGTCTTAAATAATTCAACCTGATAAGTTGATTACTTAGTGATAAATAAGTACTTAGGAAAAATATAACCATTTCATACTTGGTTTTATATTACATATGCATGTGTATGTGTGTGTGTCTATGTGCATGACAGCCAAATACTGTATACTATTGACAATGTGGAGCTGGTTTATAGAATTCTTTTCTCCTACAACTTCTGAGCTTTTGCTCAGAAGGCACATCTGATTTAAGCAACACAAAAGTTACAACTCAACTAAGGAGTCACTAAATCCAGTAAAATGTATATGGTATATTTTCTCCAAACTTTTATAACATTCATTGAGATATTTTCTAAAAAATCTCATGCATAACTAAACTATTCTAGCTGACAGGCTCAGAATGATAATTAGAATTGTTCAGATTAACAAGGTATTTAGGAGCTGAGGCTCGGGCTTCGGGTCGGAGCGCAGGGAGAGGACTGGGGCTGGCGGCATGAACACAGCCTGCAGGGGGTTAGTGCACCACGGCTAGCTGGGAGGGAGTCCGGGGAAAAGTCTGGACCTGACGAAGAGGCAAGAGACTTTTTCTTCCCTCTTTGCTTCCTGGTGCGCGAGGAGAGGGGATTAAGAACGCTGCTTAAAGGAGCTCCAGAGACAGGCGCGAGCCACGGCTAAAAGCGCGGACCCCAGAGACAGGCATGAGACGCTAAGGCGGCTACTGCCGCCACCAAGAAGCCTGTGTGCGAGCACAGGTCACTGTCCACACCTCCCTTCCGGGAAGCCTGTGCAGCCCGCCACTGCCAGGGTCCCAGGATCCAGGTACAACTTCCCCGGGAGAACGCACGGCGCGCCTCAGGCTGGTGCAACGTCACGCCGGCCTCTGCCGCGGCAGGCTAGCCCCGCACTCCGTACCCCTCCCTCCCCGTGGCCTGAGTGAGCCAGAGTCCCTGAAGTAGCTGCTCCTTTAACCCCGTCCTGTCTGAGCGAAGAACAGACGCCCTCCGGCGACCTACACGCAGTGCCGGGGCCAAATCCAAAGCTGAGCCCCGGGAGCTGTGAGAACAAAGAAGAGAAAGGGAAATCTCTCCCAGCAGCCTCAGAAGCAGCGGATTAAATCTCCACAATCAACTTGATGTCTGTGGAATACATGAATAGACAACGAATCATCCCAAATTGAGGAGGCGGACTTTGAGAGCAAGATTTATGATTTTTTCCCCTTTTCCTCTTTTTGTGAGTGTGTATGTGTATGCTTCTGTGTGAGATTTTGTCTGTATAGCTTTGCTTCCACCATTTGTCCTAGGCTTCTATCCTTCCGTTTCTTTTTCTTAATAATTATTTTTTATTTTAATAACTTTATTTTATCTTACTTTATTTTAATTTACTTTATCTTCTTTCTTTCTTTCCTTCTACTCCTACTAATTCTTTCTTTCTACTTTTTCTCCCTTTTATTCTGAGCCGTGTGGATAAAAGGATCTTGGTGCTGCAGCAAGGAGTCAGTGCTGTACCTCTGAGGTGGGAGAGCCAACTTCAGGACACTGGTCCACAAGAGATCTCTCAGCCTCACATAATATCAAATGGCGAAAATCTCCCAGAGATCTCCATCTCAACACCAACATCCAGCTTCACTCAATGACCAGCAAGCTACAGTGCTGGACACCCTATGCCAAACAACAAGCAAGACAGGAACACAACCCCGCCCATTAGCAGAGAGGCTGCCAAAAATCATAATAAGTCCACAGACACCCCAAAACACACCACCAGACGTGGACCTGCCCACCAGAAAGACAAGATCCAGCCTCATCCACCAAAACACAGGCACCAGTCCCCTCCACCAGGAAACCTACACAACCCAATGAACCAACATTAGCCACTGGGGACAGACACCAAAAACAATGGGAACTACAAACTGGCGGCCTGCAAAAAGGAGACCCCAAACACAGTAAGATAAGCAAAATGAGAAGACAGAAAAACACACAGCAGATGAAGGAGCAAGATAAAAACCCACCAGACCTAACAAATGAAGAGGAAATAGGCAGTCTACCTGAAAAAAGAATTCAAAATAATGATAGTAAAGATGATCCAAAATCTTGGAAAGAGAATAGACAAAATGCAAGAAACATTTAAAAATGACCTAGAAAAACTAAAGATGAAACAAGCAATGATGAACAACACAATAAATGAAATTAAAAATACTCTAGATGGGATCAATAGCAGAATAACTGAGGCAGAAGAACGGATAAGTGACCGGGAAGATAAAATAGTGGAAATAACTACTGCAGAGCAGAATAAAGAAAAAATAATAAAAAGAACTAAGGACAGTCTCAGAGACCTCTGGGACAACATTAAACGCACCAACATTCGAATTATAAGGGCTCCAGAAGAAGAAGAGAAAAATAAAGGGACTGAGAAAATATTTGAAGAGATTATAGTTGAAAACTTTCCTAATATGGGAAAGGAAATAGTTAATCAAGTCCAGGAAGCACAGAGAGTCCCATACAGGATAAATCCAAGGAGAAATACGCCAAGACACATATTAATCAAACTGTCAAAAATTAAATACAAAGAAAACATATTAAAAGCAGAAAGGGAAAAACAACAAATAACACACAAGGGAATCCCCATAAGGTTAACAGTTGATCTTTCAGCTTAAACTCTGCAAGCCAGAGGGACTGGCAGAACATATTTAAAGTGATGAAGGCGAAAAACCTGCAACCAAGATTACTCTCCCAGCAAGGATCTCATTCAGATTTCATGGAGAAATTAAAACCTTTAGAGACAAGCAAAAGCTGAGAGAGTTCAGCACCACCAAACCAGCTTTACAACAATGCTAAAGGAACTTCTCTAGGCAAGAAACACAAGAGAAGGAAAAGACCTACAATAACAAACCCAAAACAATTAAGAAAATGGGAATAGGAACATACATATCGATAATTACCTTAAATGTAAATGGACTAAATGCTCCCACCAAAAGACACAGATTGGCTAAATGGATACAAAAACAAGACTCATATATATGCTGTCTACAAGAGACCCACTTCAGACCTAAAGACACATACAGACTGAAAGTAAGGAGATGGAAAAAGATATTTCATGCAAATGGAAACCAAAAGAAAGCTGGAGTAGCAATTCTCATATCAGACAAAATAGACTTCAAAATAAAGACTATTACAAGAGACAAGGAAGGACACTACATAATGATCAAGGGATCGATCCAAGAAGAAGATATAACAATTGTAAATATTTACGCACCCAACATAGGAGCACCTCAATACATAAGGCAAATACTAACAGCTATAAAAGGGGAAATCGACAGTAACACATTCATAGTAGGGGAATTCAATACCCCACTTTCACCAATGGACAGATCATCCAAAATGAAAATAAATAAGGAAACACAAGCCTTAAATGATAATTAAACAAGATGTACTTAATTGATATTTATAGGACATTCCATTCAAAAACAACAGAATACACAGTTTTCTTAAGTGCTCATGGAACATTCTCCAGGATAGATCATATCTTGGGTCACAAATCAAGCCTTGGTAAATTTAAGAAAATTGAAATTGTATCAAGTATCTTTTCCAACCACAATGCTATGAGACTACATATCAATTACAGAAAAAGATCTGTAAAAAAACAAACACACAGAGGCTAAACAATACACTACTTAATAACGAAGTGATCACTGAAGAAATCAAAGAGGAAATCAAAAAATACCTAGAAACAAATGACAATGGAGACACGACGATCCAAAACCTATGGGATGCAGCAAAAGCAGTTCTAAGAGGGAAGTTTATAGCAATACAATCCTACCTTAAGAAACAGGAAACATCTCAAATAAACAACCTAACCTTGTACCTAAAGCAATTAGAGAAAGAAGAACAAAAAAAACCCAAAGTTAGCAGAAGGAAAGAAATAATAAAAATTAGATCAGAAATAAATGAAAAAGAAATGAAGAAAACTATAGCAAAGATCAATAAAACTAAAAGCTGGTTCTTTGAGAAGATAAACAAAATTGATAAGCCATTAGCCAGACTCATCAAGAAAAAAAGGGAGAAGACTCAAATCAATAGAATTAGAAATGAAAAAGGAGAAGTAACAACTGACACTGCAGAAATACAAAGGATCATGAGAGATTACTACAAGCAACTCTATGCCAATAAAATGGACAACCTGGAAGAAATGGACAAATTCTTAGAAATGCACAACCTGCCAAGACTGAATCAGGAAGAAATAGAAAATATGAACAGACCAATCACAAGCACTGAAATTGAAACTGTGATTAAAAATCTTCCAACAAACAAAAGCCCAGGACCAAATGGCTTCACAGGCAAATTCTATCAAGCATTTAGAAAAGAGCTAACACCTATCCTTCTCAAACTCTTCCAAACTATAGCAGAGGGAGGAACACTCTCAAACTCATTCTACGAGGGCACCATCACCTTGATACCAAAACCAGACAAGGATGCCACAAAGAAAGAAAACTACAGGCCAATATCATTGATGAATATAGATGCAAAAATCCTCAACAAAATACTAGCAAACAGAATCCAACAGCACATTAAAAGGATCATACACGGGCTTCCCTGGTGGCGCAGTGGTTGAGAGTCCGCCTGCCGATGGAGGGGACACAGGTTCGTGCCCCGGTCTGGGAAGATCCCACATGCCGCGGAGCAGCTGGGACCGTGAGCCATGGCCGCTGAGCCTGCGCGTCCGGAGCCTGTGCTCCGCAACGGAAGAGGCCACAACAGTGAGAGGCCTGCATACGGCAAAAAAAAAAAAAAAAAAAGGATCATACACAATGATGAAGTGGGGTTTAACCCAGGAATGCAAGGATTCTTCAATATACGCAAATCAATCAACATGATATACACCATATTAACAAATTGAAGGAGAAAAACCATATGATCATCTCAATAGATGCAGAGAAAGCTTTCGACAAAATTCAACACCGATTTATGATAAAAACCCTGCAGAAAGTAGGCATAGAAGGAACTTTCCTCAACATAATAAAGGCCATACATGACAAACCCACAGCCAACATCATCCTCAATGGTGAAACACTGAAAGCATTTCCAGTAAGATCAGGAACAAGACAAGGTTGCCCACTCTCATACAACATAGCTTTGGAAGTTCTAGCCACAGCAATCAGAGAAGAAAAAGAAATAAAAGGTATCCAAATTGGAAAAGAAGAAGTAAAACTGTCACTGTTTGCAGATGACATGATACTATACATAGAGAATCCTAAAGGTGCGACCAGGAATCTACCAGAGCTAATCAATGAATTTGGTAAAGTAGCAGGATACAAAATTAATGCACAGAAATCTCTGGCATTCCTATACACTAATGATGAAAAATCTGACAGTGAGATCAAGAAAACACTCCCATTTACCATTGCAACAAAAAGAATAAAATATCTAGGAATAAACCTACCTAAGGAGACAAAAGACCTATATGCAGAAAATTATGACACTGATAAAAGAAATTAAAGATGATACAAATAGATGGAGAGATATACCACGTTCTCGGACTGGAAGAATCAACATTGTGAAAATGACTATACTACCCAAAGCAATCTACAGATTCGATGCAATCCCTATCAAACTACCACTGGTATTTTTCACAGAACTAGAAGAAAAAATTTCGCAATTTGCATGGAAACACAAAAGACCCCAAATAGCCAAAGCAATCTTGAGAACGAAAAACGGAGCTGGAGGGATCAGGCTCCCTGACTTCAGACTATACTACAAAGCTACAGTAATCAAGACAGTATGGTAATAGCACAAAAACAGACAGATAGATCGATGGAACAGGATAGAAAGCCCAGAGATAAACCCACGCACATATGGTCACCTTATCTTTGATAAAGGAGGCAGGAATGTACAGTGGAGAAAGGACAGCCTCTTCAGTAAGTGGTGCTGGGAAAACGGGACAGGTACATGTAAAAGTATGAGATTAGATCACTCCCTACCACCATACACAAAAATAAGCTCAAAATGGTTTAAAGACCTAAATGTAAGGCCAGAAACTATCAAACTCTTAGAAGAAAACTTAGGCAGAACACTCTATGACATAAATCACAGCAAGGTCCTTTTTGACCCAGCTCCTAGAGAAATGGAAACAAAAATAAACAAATGGGACCTAATGAAACTTCAAAGCTTTTGCAGAGCAAAGGAAACTATAAACAAGAACAAGAGACAACCCTCAGAATGGGAGAAAATATTTGCAAATGAAGCAACTGACAAAGGATTAATCTCCAAAATTTATAAGCAGCTCATGCAGCTCAATAACAAAAAACCAAACAACCCAATCCAAAAATGGGCAGAAGACCTCAATAGACATTTCTCCAAAGAAGATATACAGACTGCCAACAAACACATGAAAGAATGCTCAACATCACTAATCATTAGGGAAATGCAAATCAAAACTACAATGAGATATCATCTCACACCGGTCAGAATGGCCATCATCAAAAAATGTAGAAACAATAAATGCTGGAGAGGGTGTGGAGAAAAGGGAACACTCTTGCACTGCTGGTGGGAATGTGAATTGGTTCAGCCACTATGGAGAACAGTATGGAGGTTCCTTTACAAACTACAAATAGAACTACCATATGACCCAGCAATCCCACTACTGGGCACATACCCTGAGAAAACCACAATTCAGAAAGAGTCATGTACCAAAATGTTCATCGCAACTGTATTTACAATAGCCCGGAGATGGAAACAACCTAAGTGTCCATCGACGGATGAATGGATAAAGAAGATGTGGCACATATATACAATGGAATATTACTCAGCCATAAAGAGAAATGAAATTGAGCTATTTGTAATGAGGTGGACACATGTAGAGTCTGTCATACAGAGTGAAGTAAATCAGAAAGAGAAAGACAAATACTGTATGCTAACACATATATATGGAATTTAAGAGAAAAAGAATGTCATGAAGAACCTAGGGGTAAGACAGGAATAAAGACACAGACCTACTAGAGAATGGACTTGAGGATATGGGGAGGGGGAAGGGTAAGCTGTGACAAAGCGAGAGAGACGCATGGACATATATACACTACCAAAGGTAAGGTAGATAGCTAGTGGGAAGCAGCCGCATAGCACAGGGAAATCAGCTTGGTGCTTTGTGACCTCCTGGAGGGGTGGGATAGGGAGGGTGGGAGGGAGGGAGACACAAGAGGGAAGAGATATGGGAACATATGTATATGTATAACTGATTCACTTTGTTATAAAGCAGAAACTAACACACCATTGTAAAGTAATTATACTCCAATAAAGATGTAAAAAAAATGTATTTAAAACAGTCAAACCAATTATGATTTATAATTTACCATAATGAAAGAGCTTTTATAGTTCTTAATCTTTGGTGATCAAGCCTGTGGATAAAAGTCATGATGTAGCCAAGTCTTCACTCTGAAACAGTATTTGTAGCAATATCCGCACACAGTGTGTCAGTTATGGTGTTTTATTTTCTGCTTGTAACTGTTCTCAACATGAAATAGCCCCTCCTGAACTATTTGTAATTGAATCATCCATACTGCAAGTAATAGACACCAGAGTTTAGATATAGCACATGATGATAATTTGGCTTACTATATCCAAAAAATTTTCTTGCTTTCATAAAGTTATTATGTACAAAATAAAAAATGGGATATATTAAGCAGAGACTACTGCTTTAAATCTAGACTGTACCCTCAGTGGTAATTTGTGTTGGTTCTATGGGGCCAAGTAAATGAGTCCTATGTAGAAGACTGAAGTGGAAATAAAACAATCACTTTTAAAATGTTTACACTGATTAGAAATATAACAAACTGCAAAAAAAAATGCACAATGTTTCTGTGCATACATCTTAAATATATTAGTGATACCCAAGGTGTATGCATAAATTGAAATGGAAATGGTGCTCTGAGTTGTAAAGTTAAAAGACACCCCCTTCTAGGGTGGTTATATGGCATTTGTTCTTTTGGCCAGGAATGAAAAATAATCACTGGATATAAAAATCCCATTCACAATAACCATAGAAGCTGAAAAGCACTGAATTTAACAAGAATTATGTAAGCCCTATGGGAATAAATTTAACAAGAAATCTGCAAGACTTACCCAGAGAAAACTGTAAAATTTTACAGAAGGACATAAAAGAATATGTATAAATAAGGAGACACAGTATGTTCTTCAATAGGAAGAACCAATACCGCTAAGTAAATTTCCTTCCAAACTCCTTCATAAATTATACTGCAATTACAACCAAAATACAAGTAGCATTATTTTTTTTAACATCTTTATTTGAGTATAATTGCTTTGCAGTGTTGTGTTAGTGTCTGCTGTATAACAAAGTGAACCAGCTATACGTATACATATATCCCCATATCCCCTCCCTCTTGCGTTTCCGTCCCACCCTCTCTATCCCACCCCTCTAGGTGGTCACAAAGCACCGAGTTGGTCTCCCTGTGCTATGGGGCTGCTTCCCACTAGCTATCTATTTTACATTTGGTGGCGTATATGTGTCCATGCCACTCTCTCACTTCATCCCAGCTTACCCTTAGTAGCATTATTTTCAACTTGCCAAAATTTAAAGATTGTATGAAGGCATAACTATTTCATAAAGGTTAAGTACAATTAAGTAGAAACATAATGAGGGGAGATTTGTCCTTTTTTTTAGTTATAACTGACATAAAACATTAACTCAGTTTCATTGTATAACAGGGTAATTCAGTATCTGTATATGTGGCAAAATGATCTCCACAATAAGTCTACTTAGCATCCATCACCACACACAGCTACATATTTTCTCTTGTGATGAGAACTTTTAAGATCTACTCTCTCGGCAACTTTCAATATGCAAAACAGTATTATCAGCTATAGCCACTATGCTGTAAATTACATCCCCATGACATTTATTTTAAAACTTTACACTGTATTTATTTTTATAAAAGTCTGTATCTTTTGACCCCCGTCACTTACTATGCCCACTTCCCAGCCCCTGCCTCTGGCATCCATCAATCTGTTCTCTGTCTTATCTATGAGTTCGTTCTTTGTTTGCTTTTAGATTCCATATATAAGTGAGATTATACAGTATTTGTCTTTCTCTGACTTATTTCTCTTAGCATAATGCCCTCAAGGTCCACCCATATTGTCACAAATAGTAAGACTTTATTCTTTTTATGGCAGAATAATATTCCATTGTATATATTTTATATATTTATATATCACATTTTCTTTATCCATCCATTGATGGATACTTAGATTTTTTTCCCATATCTTGGCTATTGTAAATAAGACTGCAATGAACATGGGGATATTTATGTAGATAGGCAGATAGACAGATAGATAGGTAGACAGACAGATAAAGTATCTTTTTGAGTTGGTGGTTCATTTCCTTTGGCTAAATACACAGAAGCAGAATTGCTGAATCGTATGGTAGTTCTATTTTTAATTTTTTGAGGAACCTCCATGCTGTTTTCCATAGTGGCTGCACCAATTTACATTCCCAGCAACAGTGCACAAGGGTTCCCTTTTCTCCACACCCTCACCAACACTTGTTATTTCTTGTCTTTTTGGTGACAGCCACTCTAACAGGTGTGAGATAAGACTACATTGTGGGAAATCTGTCTTAATATTTAAAGCTAGAAAAATTAAAAACACATAGTTTTGGTACAACAATATAGGAAAATATTAATGAGATAAGTTACAGAATAAAAACAAAGACCTAAGGACATATGAGATTTCATATGTGAGGAAGACAACATTTCAAATCATTAGGAAAATGACAGATTGACTTAAAAATTATTGTGACATCTATCTATCTATCTATCTATCCTACCTATGTATATTCCTGCTTCAGAACTTACTCTAAAATACATCTCAAATGGATTCAATTTCTATGGTAAAAAATACGTAAAATAATGACAGATGATTTGAACATTTCTTTTTTTAAATCTTATGGCAAACAAGACTTTTCAAAGTCTAAAAGCCAAGATCAAAATCCATAACATTCTTTAGTACATCAAAAGATAGTATTCACAAAGTTATTATACAAAGAAGTATGTTTGCAATATATGACAAAGGGTTATAATCTTAATATTGGGTTGGCCAAAATGTTCGTTTGGGTTTTTCCGTAACATCTTATGGAAAAACCCGAATGAAGATTTTGGCCAACCCAATGTATAAAAAGTTCTAACAAATAGCTAACAAAAAATTATTCTAATAGAAAAAAAATCAATAAATGACATAAAAAGGCAATTCAAAATGAAAAAATGCAAATGGTCTATGAATACAAAAAGGTATTTGAGATAGTTACCTGGCAATAAAAATTTTAACTGATAAAGGAAATTACTAATTTCACCTTAGAGATTAGCAAAGATGGAAAGGATGAATATCCTGAGGGAGATACCCAGGACTGGTCTGGGAGTGTGCAAATGGAACTCCCATACACTGGGTGGTGTGAATATTAATTAACAATGTTTTAAAGGAAGGATAGATTTGTAATATGTATCCAAATCTAAATATATAAATATGTAAAATGTATAATATCTAAAATATGTATCAACCCTGCTTTGGGTTCCAGTAATCCTACTTCTAAGAATTTAGGGGAAAAATGTTATAATTGCATCAAATATGAATACACAGGACAGTTTAATACAGTTTAGTTCATAAGAGTAAAAATACACAAAATAATCATAATGACCACCAACAGAGGACTGATTTCATAAATATGGTACAGCCATACAATGAAATTCTATACAACCACTGGATATTTTGTTACAGAAAAATTTTAGATAGCATCAAAAGATGCTCACAAAATGTTAAGTGCAGAAATCATATTATAAAACATAATGTATTGGAAGCAACCTAAGTGTCCATCAACAGATGAATGGATAAAGAAGATGTGGCACATATATACAATGGAATATTACTCAGCCATAAAAAGAAATGAAATTGAGTTATTTGTAGTGAGGTGGATGGACCCAGAGTCTGTCATACAGAGTGAAGTAAGTCAGAAAGAGAAAAACAAATACCGTATCCTAACACATATATATGGAATCTAAAAAAAAAAAAAAAAAAAAAAGGTAATGAAGAACCTAGGGGCAGGACAGGAATAAAGACACAGACGTAGAGAATGGACTTGAGGACATGGGGAGGGGGAAGGGTAAGCTGGGACGAAGTGAGAGAGTGGCATAGACATATATACACTACCAAATGTAAAATAGCTTGTGGGAAGCAGCTGCATAGCACAGGGAGATCAGCTCGGTGCTTTGTGTCCACCTAGAGGGGTGCGATAGGGAGGGTGGAAAGGAGATGCGAAAGGGAAGGGATATGGGGATATATGTATATGTATAGCTGACTTACTTTGTTATACAGCAGAAACTAACACACCATTGTAAAGCAATTATACTCCAATAAAGATGTTAAAAAAAAGAGGGGGGACTGATAAAATAAATTTTTACATATTGTGATATAGAAAAGTCACTCTGGCTTATATATGAGTTTACTTGAATTTTATGCTAATAGGTCGTTTGTGGCCTATGAAACATATGTTGTACAACTGTTTAATTATTGAAGAAAATGGCACATTGACCAGAAGTAAAGAATGTCTATGTTAAAAATAAAGATTAAATGTCTCTCTAAAAAAAGAAAAAAAAACCCATAATGTATACTATCTGATTCTATTTCATGTACACACGTGAATTCCCAAGAAGTCTTGAGGTTTAGCGATCCTTTTGCTAACAGTATTTATTTCTGAGTGAGATTAATAGAGATCTTCACTTTTCACTACAGTTTATTACTGATTTTTCTATAATGGAGAGAAATAAGTAATAAAAGCAATTCAGATTTAAAAATTGCAGACTCTTAAGAAAATTATGTGACAGACAAACTTACCTGTTTTACAAAGCAAACATAACACATAGCTGGAAGTAACCTTATCTCTTTCATTTAATTTGTTTCATTTTCAAATACAGTAACTCTGAACTAGAATTTAAGAAATGTTTACAAAGTTTTATCATCAGTGACAAATTCAGGACAAATTCAGAACTTCCCAGTCCCTGCTTTTGATATAAATACCTCTCCACAGTAACCACAGAAATAATCTCTAAAAAAATGCAATAGCATATTTTAGTCCAAGGACTGTTTGCTTTCAAAAGAAATACAGAACTTAGTAATTATTTTTAAATTATATATGTTCATATAGTCATATTCATATATGTATATATACACAGTGTTTTTAGATATACATGATATACCTGGCTTAATTTTATTCATAATTTTTATCAACCCAGTTGGACATTTGAGAAAGTAGAAAAAAAGAAAAGAGATTAGAAACATTTTGTTTAAGCCACATATTTTTCCCAACCTTGAGGAACACAAATATATTTAAACTGAAGTCTTTTGAACTGACCTTGAAATGCATCACAATTATTATTTCACACAAATACCAATCGTCATTTTACTGAATATTCTGAGATACGTTCCACCTCATTAAAATAACAAGTAAGATATGAAGGGCTGATATTCTCTTGGTTCTAAAAAAACCTCTCTTAAATTTAGTCAAATCTAATTTTGTTATTAATTCTCAGGATTACCAGATACATTTTTTCAGAGCAGATTTTTGTTTTGAGCCAGAATTGAAATCATTCCCTAGTGATGAAAGATGATTTAAAATGACCAAGAAAAAAGTAAATCATAATTTTCAATTTACCCACCAACCCTAATGATACCTAAACAGTGATAATTAGTATTGTAATTTATTTCCAAATGACTTAGACTATTTTTGCATATTACAGATTTTATCCTTCATGTTCTATTTGTTTGATTTTTATAAGTTTCCTAAAATTTATCTGGGGAACTGGAATGTGGACTATTAATCATTCTGGGAGATTATAGTGGAGGCAGGTCCATTCAATTTTTTAAACTTCCCCTTCCTTTAACTTGAGAAAAACACAAAATAAGTAGGATAGGAGACAAACTGGGCTCTAACTCCAGTTCCAGCACTTTCTAGCTGTAAAATAAAGGAAAGCTGTATTGTCTTGGTTCTAACTCACACACATCTTCTAACCCTCAGTTTAGCCATCTGTAAACTGTGATAACACCTCTTATTTCATAGAGGTTTTTGAAAATTAAATGTGAAGTCACTGAAAAATTAAACTTCATTTCATAAAATTATCTCAATAAATGGTGGTGATTCTTAGTAGTGTTATTAGTCATAAAAAATATATATCCCAGTTAAAAGGTATAATGCAATTTTTTCAAATCCTGTTTTTCATTGACTCTTTTTAACAGTATTTGTTTGCAAACTATCAAATGCTTAAAAGAACAAAGAGAATCCACATGCACTTTGATACCTTTGATTCCATATCATGTAAATTCAAAAGGACAGTCCCTGATTATATACACATTCTTATATGGCAAATCCTTGTTGCATATTTTATATGATACTCATTTATGCTAACAAAAAACAAAACACAGATAACTTTATTTAAAAAAGGCCTTCTGTTATTTCTCAACTATTGAAAACAATTACAAATTCCTCAAGGCCAGGAACCACATTTGTCTATCTCTTCCTCCATCTCCCTCTCTGGGTCTCTCTTTCTCGTTCTCTCTCTCTTTAAAGCCCAACAGCACAAGTGGCATTTAATTTAATCAGGTTTTATTCTTGCCACGACTGCACTATGCACCAAAACAACAACGCAGGAAAACCAGAGCTCCAGAATTGTGGCTAATTTTTAAAATGAGAGCATAAACCCTTAAGAGGTATTATGTCCAAATCTGGGAATTGTACAACCAGAACCCATTTATAACATTTGCCACTTTGACTAAAGCATCCTAAGTCAAGAAAATTCCATTACAACAAATTTCTACCTAAGTGATCTACCTGGTGATGATGATCACATCCAGTTAGTAAAATAAAAAGATAAAGCCATTTTAAAATGTGGTTCTCAAAACTGGCTCATTAAATAGATAGAAAATTGGCCTCCAAAACCTAAAGTCTAAAAATAAATCATCTAAAAACTCCGAAGGAAATAAGCTCTTTGTTTTTCATGTGGTCTGTAATTCCATAGATCTTTCAACTGTAAATCTGGCAAGTGCTTAAAATATTATGACTTTCAGAATGACAAAGGTATCATTCTCTAATGAATTCTGTTAGAAAAATGGTTTGCCACACAGGTCTACTAATGGGATTCAAGTAATGAGCATTCTTACAACACATAAGCCAGACGCAAATTTACACAGCCTAGCAGATCAGCCCCACCAGTGTCCAAGAGAGTACTGGCTTAGCAGTGCTTGAAAGAGGAATGGTTTACATGACTGACTGATCAGAGAACATTTCAAAAGATCTTCAGTCTATTAACTCAAACGTTCATTTGGCAAAAAAAAAAAAAGAAAAAGAAAAAAGAAAAGCAAAACAAAAAACAAAAAAATTCAGAAATCTGTATTTACAAAATAAGTCTTTCTTTGTCTGTAGGTCAAGGAAAAGAAAGAGAAAAGTTACTTAAATTTCATTTTTTGGAGCACTGTGTCTTCAATAACAGTGAAAACACAGAATGGTGATTTGATTTTACAACCTAATAACTGGCACCTACTCACTCACATTTAAAACTCTTTAACATTTCTGCTTCTTATTTTGTGATAGTCTTTTAAATGGCCTATAAATCATTTAAGATTAATATTTAAAACGTTTCATTGACTGTAAAAGATTTACAGTCAATGAAATGTCAATACCCTCACTAAAATGAACAAATTTTAAAGATGATCTTTGTATATTTGTTTAAAAGCCAGCTGTCTGATTATATAATTTTTTGGTCAATCCAGTTAACGTGTAGTCCTAGGAAGCAGGAAGATTCAACGATTATTTTAAAACAAATACTCCCTCCTGGAAGGGATGAACAGCACACTAAAACATTTTTTCTATGTTGATGCTTTAGAAGTTGCAAGGTAGGAATAAATGGGGCTGTATCCATAGAAAACAGCAGTCACCTTTGAATTATCTATATTATAAGCCCTACTATCCAAAAGTTCCCATTAACAGACTAATATGCAGAACAGAACAGACTGTAATTTTCCATCACTATTTGCTATATTCTTATTTTCATGGGAAATAAAAAACTCTAAGCCAGTATCAAGGTGAGTATGAGATAAAAATATTGTAACTTTATATATTTTTATCAAATCCTCTTTAAATCTCTATTTTGGGTATGTTTTATAATGGACATTACATATTGGTGCACAGATAAATAGACATTCATTTATTAAGCAAGTCAAGTAGTCTGAGGTTCAATTCTCATGATAACAGCATCATTTCTATCTAAAATTTTTTAAAAATAGCAGAATAAAAGGTGACTTTTAGAGATTATTTAGTTAAAAGAGAGACATGTAAAAGCCAGTAGATAAACTTTTAAAAAAATTTTTGATTCGATGGTCTTGCACCAATTAGGCACTAAATTACTGATCTGTAGACGAGCACCCTCAAGATGCTTAACCACTGAGACCTTCAAATTTAAGCATATACTTCAAGAAATACAATTAAGCAGCCATAAATAATTTGTAGGAAGCTATTTTAATGGCATTTTCCCTACATGTAAATGCATACTACTACTAGTACTAACCACCAATCAAACAGCTATCTTTTTAAACAGGAAGGAACAGTCAAATCATATTATCCTAAAACGTAGGTTAAAATATCAGTATTTCTGATATTACCCAGACCTCTTATAACCAAATAACTGATGCAGCTATTATTAATTATATTCATAGCATCAAACCCTGTGCTAATCCCTCCCCCCATTTCACAAACTTTGTTCGACCTTTTAAAATACAGAACTATGATTCTTTTCATCATTTGTGTCAAAAAAATTAGTATGGAGGTTCAAAGGGGCATTTTATAAAAATAAAAATCAGATCTGGAAAATGTTTTTCTACTCTCTCATTCTTACCCTTAGTAAGTGACCCTTACTTTTATTCTTTGTGAAGGTGCTTAAGACTCAGCATTCCTAGCATCCACCCCAGAAATTTCAGTGTCTCCTCTGCACAGGTGCCAAGGTCTTATGCAGTTAAGCTTCACCATACATAGGTATACCCTACATATGCACCCTACCGTTCCTGTCCACATATATTAGCTCTGTAATTGTAGAAATTATACAATCCCTCTAGTCCTTGTTTCTACACTTATAAAAGAGGATGATAATATTATCTACCTCATGAGACTTCTGTGAACATTAAGTGGGATAGTTATATGCGCTCTAAGTGTTTATTTTTGCAATATTATTATTGCTAACACGTAATGCCTTTCTTCATACTGTCTCCATGCCCACTGACTCCCATAGGACGGTTCTCCTTATTTTCTATCCATTCGTATTGCACTGATCCTTCTTGCTCAGTCCAGCTCTCCCTCTTCTACCAAGTCTTCTACAAATCCCACCGACTCTGACCACTTGGAGCTTTCTCATTGCAAAAATTCATATGATAACTAGAGACCAGTTCTGTTGTCAAATTCCTTTATTAGTGATTGTATTAGCTTCCACCTTCGCTATAAAACTAGTGTTCCTAAGACAGTGGCCCTCAGACAGTACCTACGTCAGTCACATAAAGAGATTTTAAACATGCGAATTCCTGAACTCCATCCTAGACCTCCTGAATTAGACTCTGGGCATGTGCCCTGAAAATACAAATATTAATACAAGACTCAGGTGATTCTGTTGCACAGTAAAGCCTGAGAACCACTGTAAAAGCCTGGATCTCAACCTTTTATTTTGATTCCTCTACCACAGGGATATACTACTCTCCTCTCCCACCGATCTGAAACACTCTTCTCTCCATCAACCCTCACCTCCCTCTTCAGGCAATGAAGATCACTCTTTCTTGACTCTAGAGCGAGCCTTAGGTCTAGTGTAAGAACCATTTCATATCCTTCCACAAAATAGCCTAACTGACATGGTGCTGGTTAAGGAGTATTATATAAATACTTCCTGTTAGCCTGATATACTGCAGTCTTTCCATTACCCCCTCCAACAACTCCTTTCACCACATATTTGTTGAGTATCTACTAATTGTCCGGAATTGTGCTAGGCACTGGTATGCAGACAATTTCCATACATTCGCACACCTCAGTATCTCTAATATTTAGCCATGGCTTCTTCATGTATCACTTTTCTAAGATACACGTAGATTCACCTTAAAAACTTCATTACTTTAATTCTGGCTATTGGGTTAGGAGAAAAGTTATTTCACCTTTAATTGCCCAAGCAATTACTTCTAAGTTAAGACCTCTTGGCAGGTAAGTGGGCAGTACATGCCAAATTACAGAGCAGGGAAAATAAGACTTGGCGATAAAAAGGCCAATAGAATGTTTACAAAATCAGCACTAGGCAAGAGACAATGGGTTAAAGACATGGCCATATTTTTCCATATAAATAGGGACAGAATAATATAGACCCATTTTTCTCCTTGTTTAATAAAATACATATTTTGCAAATAAAATGCATATCTGAAAGGAACATGTAAATCTTGTGTTTGTATCTTTTAAAAACTCATAACCATCTACTTTCTCATTCCTCTTTTAACTGTGTGTTTCAAAGTATTTTTGTGTCATCCAAAAATGTAAAATGATTTTGGAAAAGCTGAGTAATATCAGGCTAAAAATAGAGGAAAGAGTAGCTGTGTAAATGAGAATCAAATTGATAGATAAAAGTTTCCATTTATGCTATTTAAATCCAGTTCTCTATTTTATATATGATTTTTATGTAGTTGTTAATAGTTTATAAGTAAATTATATATTTATTTTCAAATAACCTATAGCTAGAATTATGACTAATAATCTATAAAATGTATTTTAAAATTTTTTTGAAAAAATATACAATAAAAAAGAAAATGTCAATATATTCATATGTTTGTATAAAGATCACCAAAAAGCCATAGAAGAATACACATCAGTTTACACTGGTAGTAATAAAGGTGTGCATTTTTTTAGAGAAAGCATAAAACTGCAAAAATACTCATGGTCTGTTAAGTGAAAACACAGACTATAAAATTCTCTCTACAAATAACTAAGTGTAATGTGTAAAGTATGAATAAGCAAATAGACAAGAAGTAGAAGGTATTATAGGCAAATTAAAACAGTTTTAATGAAGTGACGGGGATGTGGATAATTTTTGCCTTTGATGTTTGTTGATCTTTTAAAATTGGCTTTGTCATAATGTACCATGAAACAGAAATGAAAATGGTGATTAAGTATGAAAGCCATTACTCAATGAGAAAATCTCTTCTTTTCTCAACTTGTTTGGAGACAAAAGCACAACACCATATTCTACACTGGGGGTTCTGAGCTGAGGACAAGTTCATCCCCCAGGACACATCTGGCAATATCTGGAGACATTTTTGGTTTTCATAACTGCGAGGGTACCTCTGGCATCTAGTAGGTAGAAGCCAGACATGCTGTTAAACATCTTACAATGCACATGACAGCCCCCTCACAACAACAAATTATCTGGTCACGATGACAAGAGCACTGATCACAAATAAACGTTACAGAATGAATGATTTCAAAAGAAGCCAGTGTCCCACCCCGAAATTAGTCAGTACCCCTGTCACAGTGTTAAGAAAAGGACTTTCTCTGATTTACATTCTTATAGAAATTCTCAAGACGATTTAACAAGGAGGTGGGAGGGATCACACTAAAGCACGCTTTGAGGTGCTTCTAAAATATGAAACTTGGGATATTTCCCTCCCCTTCCTTCTCTTGCAGGGTAAGCTCACAGTCAGATTTTTATTTCATGTCACAATCAAGCAAGGGCATTGTTTAGGCTCCTACAAAGCAACAGCAAAGGACCTGCCCTAAGAGTTAACACAGAGAAAATGATTTATAAACTGCCTATATCATGTGCAATAATTGTTTAAAAATTGATGAATAAATCTTCTTGAGATGTAATCTTTATAATGAACCTCATTTATACTGTGTGGGCCAGAGGGAGTAAAGATCCGGGAAGAGAAGAAAAACACTCAACCACTTTTAAGAGATTATTCGCAGCAGTAATTTATCAGAAATCACAAAAATGTGTTTTCAATGGAAAAAATTCAATTGATAATAAAAGAAAAAAAGGGAAAGGGTCTTTTCACATAGTGTCCACCCAAAGCTTAAAACCACTGACACAGTTCTTGAACTTTATCATCCAACATTTTGTGACAGCTATTGGCCTTAATGGTTATATGACAGATTCTGCTGGAGCAATAGGAAAATTATTAGACAAGTTAACAGCACCCATTCATAATGAAAGAAATCATGACACAAGCAACATCCTTGACTTTTCAAGATCTTATATAACTCTTCCTTTATTACCTGGTAATAGATGTAATATAAAGTATAAATTTCTCAAGGACAGAAACCATGTCTTATATTTAATACACACTGAATAAAGTACCTATGTGAAAAAGTCATTTTAATGAAATTAAGATTTTTTTTCAAGGTGGAGAGATTGAGGAGTAACAGTAACATATAGGATTAGTTTATCTGATCTACCCACTGTTTCCAAAAAAATAAATAAAATAAAATAAATAAAAACAAACAACTACAACAAACCAGGTCCATAAGGAATGAGAATAATTTTTTTTTAAATGATGCCTTACTACATCTAAACGTGCAGTATAACCAGAGGGCTAAGATTGAGGGATGTAAAGTCAATCATTTGTTAGCTGGGTGACCTTGAATAAGTCACTTAACCTCTCTGGGCCTCAGGCTCCTCTTTTATAAAAAGGTGGACACCAGCCATATCACTGCTTTTATAGGAGGACTGGATGAGATAATACACATCAAGAGGATACCTGCACAAGTTAAGGGCCCAATGAGCAATAACTGTGATTATTTTCTTATATTAGTGCTGTGATGGTGGAAAATGTTGGGCATTGCACAGAGGGGGAGTTGAGGGGGAAGCGAAGGGGAAGCAGAAGGAAAAGAAGGCGAGAAAACGACAGCTTGCTAAAATTGGATAGGAGAGCTTCATTTATTGAGAATGAAGTCTGGGTCGGTGAGTCTTCACAACCCCTTCCCCTCGCTCCACATCCCGTCACCCACCCCAGCTCCTGCTTCGTGTCTGCAACCTACTCCCTTCTAGGGGTACTTCTCCAAATGATATATGACTTCTTTTAGCAGTTGCCCTCTCCCGACTTTGCTTCAGATCCACGCTTTTCAAAGGTGTAGTCTTCAACCACTAAGACTCCTCTCGCTACATTTACCAACACGCTCCTGTCACTTACTATAGCTGGGAGACAAGTCTCAGAACTTATTTCAATTGATCGTTGTGGCATCTGATGCAGCTGACCATCTTCTTCCTTTTTAAACTCTCTTGTGCCTCAGCTTTGAAGACATTATTATCTGTGGGTTCTCCTACCATCTGACTGCTGCTTAGCTACTTACTAATCTGTGTGGGCTCCTTTTCAGCATTCCACCACTTAAATTACACTGCTCACCAGATCCCCATTTTTTGCCGTCCTTTCACTTTCCCTTTTTAATTGTATCCATTCACACCGTTATAAGTACCACTTATATGCTGACAATGTCCAAGTTCATCTCTCCAGTCATGACGTCTTACTAAGCTCCAGACCTGTATTTTCCAATCTCCATTTGGAGATTCCATGTGTGGAGAAAAGTCAGCGTTTCCCAAAATGAACTGTCTTCCCACACACCTCAATCCCCAGCCCACCCCCAAACTGGCTGCCCTTTTGGTGTTCCCCATATCGATAAATGAAACCATCAGAAACTTACGATTCACCAAGTCCTGCCACTTCTGCCTCGTAAAAGCACTGATTTTGTATCTTCTCCTTTACATCCCTGTCTCCGTTCATCCATTCTTTCTGGATTTTTGCAGTGGATTTTCACCTTATCTCCCAACCTTTGGTCTTGCTGCACCCCTCATACTTCAAAAGCATCTTCCTCAAGTGTGAATCTGTTCAAGCGATTCTCCTACTGACATCTTTTCATGGGTCCCTACAGCCTTTGGAACAAAATGTAAACTCTTCTGCAAGCTACAAAAATGGTCTATATAATTTGATCACCACTTATGATCTCAATACCAAATCTTATCACTTCCTCACTCCCACTCCCAAATCCAGCCATTTAAAGCTACTTGCAAATTCCTAATCCCATTTATTTTTCCTGTTTTTTCTCCTATATGCCACTCTTTCTGCTTAAAACATTTATCCACAGACCTCTAACCCCCATCTTCACCTAGTAATTTCTACATAATACCTCAGAATTCTGTATTTCCAATATGCCCTGTGTATTTCTGCTTTCAAAGAACTCAGTGGTCCTACACTGTGATTCTTTCCACATTAATTGATTTAAATAGTAATTTAAAAAGTGTCTTGAATTTGAGGCCTACAAGTCCATGCTCTGTCTCTCCACATATATGATACTATGTAGTCAAACTTCCAACCAACGGTTGTTTACAGAGCAAAACCACATGGAGAGAGATACTATAACCTTGGCTACATGTATTTTATACAAATCATTTAGGAAGACAATAAATATGTAACATATCAGGCAATTTGAAATATCAAATAACAAATGAATGGTGAAATCAACAAGTGACAAAGGAACGCATGGGAGATACAGACAACTAGGTCCTCAAGAGGCTGCTCATAAAAATTTTTAGAGAAAATGCTCATGTTAAACATAAGTATGATAGGAGCCTGCAGTAGAATTAACGATAGTAAACACCAAGATGTTAAGTTTCATGAGGTCAGGGGACAAGTCATTCTTGTTCGCTGCTCTGTCCCTATGGCCTAACACATAGCTGGATCATAGTAGCTGCTAAATAAGTATTTGTGTCGAATTGAATTTTAAACTGTGCAGCTGGTGATGCAAGAAAACATCTGTTTAAAAAAAAAAAGGCAGCACTTTTCACCATTTGCCATTCCATAAAAAGGTAATTTGTGTATATGTTTACTAGAACGCTTTCCTCAAAAGTGAAATATTGCTTCACTCTTCGGTTGGCAAATGTGTTGTTCCAAGATGGAGAAGAATCTGCTTTAAATGAAGAGAAAGCTATTTCAGTCCATAATCCTCAGAGCCAATTTTGGAACTTAAAATGCATTTTCATCAAAGAATCTTAACAAAAAGAGTCCTGCCAATTTAACCAAGACATCTAAAAATGTTTCATTCTAAAGCCAAGCTTTCTGCTCAGGAACATTCTAATTGAGATTGTGTTCTTCCAGAGATCTTCCACTGGCTCAACAGTCACCTGAGTCACATGGGTGAGTAAGATACCATCATCACCCTCCTAAGAACTCAGAACTGCATGCCATTTAGGAATTCTGCATTTTTCTAACGTTTATGCTGGATTTCCAAGTTTCCTGGAACTTCTTTGTACCCAACAGAGCTATTATGATAAACCAAAGCAGAAACACATGTAACTTTGAGTTAGAAGTCAATTTGGCATGTCCCTCTCATTTCAAACATATGGAAACTGAGACCACGTAATGTAAATCACTGACCCAAGTACACTTAGGGCAGCGGCTGGAATGGACACTGGGTCTCCTTAGTGACAGGCTGATATTCAGTCTTCTATATAAGCTATGTTCATGGGACACCAGTACTTTCACTTGCATCATTTTATTAATTCTGGTACTCACCTAAAATATGTAAACAGGGACTATTATTCCCTTTTAGCAGGTGAAGAGATCAAGCCCCAGGACTTCCCTGGTGGTCCAGTGGCTAAAACTCCATGCTCTCTAGGCAGGGGGCCCGGGTTTGATCCCTGGTCAGGGAACTAGATCCCACATGCCTCAACTAAGAGTTCACATGCCAGAACTAAAGATCCTGCGTGCCACCACTAAGACCAGGTGCAGCCAAATAAATAAATAAATATATATATATATATATATATATATATATATATATATATATATATATATATATATATATATATATATAAAAAGAGAAACCAAGCCCCATGGGGCTGTCAATTCCCTCAAGTTGACTGAACAGCAGAAGCAGAACTAGTATTCAGGTCTTTCTATCTTTGTCATTTACCAGGAGCACCACATCGACATGGGCCATTTTTCCTTTCAGTACAAATGAGTCAATGACAGTCTAAATGGTCTGGTGCCTACCATTCTTCAAAGGAAGATTTGCTATAATAAAAGAAAGCTACAAGTACCAGAGGTTGCAGGCCACAAAGGATAATGAGGCAGAAACATGTGCATTAATCAATTTTGAGGTTTCACTTAAATAATCAATCAACCATTCTTTCAGAGCTGAATCTAATCGAAAGATCCTAACCCTTTTAGACCTGTATACAGTGGGCAATATGCCATAAACATCTTCTTTTATTTAGACATCAGGGATGGAATTTCCCATCTGTTGCTTCAAATCAAATAACCATACTTTAAAAAATAGTACATATCACAAAATTTTTCTTTGAAGGATTAAAGTCACTATGATTGTTAATCATAAAAGTGTTAATTTTTCAACAAGTAAAACTGTGTCTGGACAAGTCCACGTGTGTTAGCAGTAGGCTAAGAAAGGAATCTAGCATGGAATTTATAATGCTTGGTTCTAATCATTAATGCTGCAGTACTGACTTATTTACAACCTGACGTTTGTTTCTGCACTTTCAACATCCCGAGACTTTTCTGCAACAGTAAATAGCTTTAAGAGATGACACCTCGCCTTAACTGGGTCTATATTTTGACTAGCAGGTCTTGGCATCATGTCCAGCTCTGACACCTCTCCAAAATGCTGCATGCTGGTGAAAAATGAACAAAACTTAAGAAGAAGAAAACAATGCCACTACTCTTAAGCCATTTGGGGATATAATAGGTCTAAGTTCTCAGCTAACTTATACATCTAAGTTCTAATGCAGCAACTTCTAATCATCTCATCACTGTCTCTTTAGATTCTAAATATTTCTTAATTTTTCCATAAAGTCTCACCTTTCTGATGCTCTGAAGAGGAAGGTGACAGAATAAAATGTGGGAAAAGAGCATAAGTAAATCAAAAGACAGGACACACAGAGCTACACCTGATTTCCATATCACTTTCTTTTTAGCCACACAATTTAGATTCAAGTACCTAGGACTTAGCAGGTACCCACATGAGGACATTTTCTATTTTCATGGTAAAATTCAAAATATAAACTGATGAAAGACCTCTAAAATTTCACAAAAGTGAATATTTGTATATCTGAGAAGTTAAATGTTTAGTTTCCCAAGAAAGAAATATTCTCTACCCACACAGGAGATTCTCACAATGTGTGGGAAATCTATGGTTCTGAATCATCCAATAGCATCTTCAGTCTGTGTTCATACCCTATATCATAAAATGCTTTCCCAATAATTAGAATATAACAAGATACACGTCCTTAAAAACATCACTGAAAGAGTTGAATGTTCTCTGGAGTAGTCACAGATGTTTCATAAGCTTGTGATAGCTCAGGATTATCACCTATCTTTGGACATTGTATAAGGTTGGGCTGGTTATTTGAGCTTCCTCTATATTTGAATTCTGGGGTGATGAAAATTTCTATCATGTTAAGAGCATACCCACTACCTAGTATTTGGCTCTCGAGTGAATTAATAAGGGTCCTAACTTTCAAGTCCTGATGGCTGGCTTAGAACTGTTTTGCATAAAACCTTACACACTAGACCCTCTTCTTTACCAGTGCATCCTGTTTCCAGGCAAAACTACACTACAATACAATCTTCTGCAATGTGCTGTATCCTATTAGGACTGAAAGTAACCCTGGCATCTTACATTCAAATGTGGCCTTTCTAGAGAGACTTTTCCAAGGGTGAAAACTTCAAAAACACAGAGTAGAAAAGTCACTGAAGAAATGGCACAAGTAAGCAGGGGTATCTGGGACACTTATTGTCTTGTATGTCTGCAGTGCCCCAACATGGGCAGCAGGGGGCGCTCCTGCATGAAGCAACCCTCCCCTCAGCCCCGCCCCCCTTCCCCCCCAACCCATACACACAAGTGTTCCCGGGAGGGGAAGACGGAGGCTTTTTCTCTTAGCACTTGCCCCAAGACCAAGGAGGGGGCCACTAAGGAGTGCTGCTGTCCATAAATCACACAGGCTTAGGACATGCAGTGAATACCATTGCAGAAGTGACCAGAGATGACACACAGGTCTGAGCTTACCTTTTGAAAGCAGGGTGGCCAATTTTTATTTTATTTATTTTGGGGGTTAAAGGAGCACGTGAGCCATGGGCAGGGGGCGGGGCTTGCCATCAGCTGTAAAGAGGCCGGCTCCAAAAGCAACAAGTGGATATCAGTATCCCAGGGTCATTTATTCAGCCTCTCCACTAGTTTAGTTCCCAGGTTATATTCTCTGTGAAATGTCAAATCAAAACACTTCCCTTTTCTCTCCTCTTCTTTCCTTCCCTGACCCCACACCAAACTCAGAAAAATCACTTGATGAAGTGGGTTTCCCACTGAACCTTAGGAAATGTGACTCCTGCATGTGGCTGTGTTTTGCACATGAACGTGTGATGCATTTTACACCCTCTTCGCCAAGTCCCACAATTTCAAACCAGGTTGGAAAAATCTTTCGGGACCAGAAAGAGCCAGCTCTGAAGCCTCAAAGACAGTGGGTTCCAAAGCAAAATGCCCTGCCCTCACCCCACTTCCTACACATACTCATGCACACCCCACCCTCACCAGTTGGAGCCTTTCTCCTTCCTGTCCCCAAATGAAGGTTTGCAGAGACACAGCCATAAACCTCAATACTCACCATATTGACTTCAGAAACCATATCGATGCTGGCGATGTCGATGTTCATTCCCACAGCCACAGGGGGACCTGCAAACCAAAATGGCCAGCCACGTGATTTCTCAGAACTTCATGCATTCTTAGCAAGAGTAGTCCCCGGGCACGGGACACTCTGCCCCAAATCCCTTCCCACTGCTCACACTCAAATTCTTCAATTCTCTGCTCCTTTTTAAAGAGTGACAGGTACTCCTCTGGGAAATGCTCTATTGAACAGGCACACACGTGTCCGATGGGTGAGGGATTCCACGTCTGTCTACATAGGTAGGTATCTTAGCATGAGAATATACACAACCACAAAAGCACCGGAATCTGGCTAGCCCAAACGAAATGTTATATATTGCACTGCAGTTATATACTGCACCCCCTCCTCATTCTTCCCACCCCCCGCTTCTGTGCAGGTTTTAACTCTTTGAGCTTTGTTAGAGTCTGGAGTCAAATTAAATAGGCATATCAGTGTATCTAAGGCTGCAGCAAGAGAGGTCTCTAGCCCTTCTTCCACTACCCTCCCTATCCTCCCATCCCCCCAGGCCCCTCTCCCCCCACCCCACTGTCCCCTGCAGTGAGGTTTCCAGGACTGGATAATATCCAGACACCAGCCAATTTAAACCATGGCTAGAACTCTTCCAAAGTAGGTGGGCACAGGGGGTTAATGCGACTTCTCAACCAACGGTCTGCATATCTTGTCCCCAAAAATGTTCCCGATGGCCTTCAGTAAGCCAGGTTCACCGGGCACACCATTAACTAAACTTAAGAGGTTTGTATCTCAAGGAAACAAAGACAGTGAAGCAAAGGATTTAAACAGTGAAGCTGAAGGACAGCAGTCACCACTACAGGCTAAGAAGGTCTCTCTGAAAGACCATCTAAGTGCTAGAGAGTAACAAACTAGCTTAAGTTTGGCTCAGTTTCTCAATATTGTAACACAGAGACATGTTCAGTACACCACATGCAACCCACAATGAGGGAGAGGGAAGACAGCGCACAAAGCTCAAGAGACAGCTTAGGCTATAGCTGCTGGGCTGTTTCTTATTTCCAAGGCAACCCCATTACCTCCAAAATCTGGTCTCAGCCGAATATCATAGCCTTTCAGGAGTCTGTCCACCGTCTCTTTAACCAGCGACATATTACTAGGGTCATTGACACTAAAGAAAGAAAAGACAATAAACAGGCATCAATAAGACAGCAGGCACAGCGCTTCAGCATCTATCTGATCCTCACTACAGATCCCTGCTCACAGAGGTAGGCAGACAGAGCCTTTCAAAGTGAAAAAGGAAACAGAAACGCTAGACACACTTACCTCTGCGCACAGACAGCGGCGATTATTAAGGGGAACGGCCAGATCCCAAAGTAGCCCTTTTTCCGGACTCTCCACATCCCTTTAGTTTTGGACGGGATTGAGGGTTTCACTGGAGACAGGAGATCCAACTTAGTCTGCCCAGTGCAGTAATTCTAATGTGAGGCGCATGCGCAAGGCGTACCAAAACATCAAAGGGGCAGCAGCGGTTGCCTGGGACCGAGAAGATTTTCTTGTTAAGGAGGAAAAAAAAAAAAATCAAAGGGGAAAAAGGAAAAACATATATATGTATAATATATGCGTATTTGAATAATATAGAAAAGTCACCCCACAGGAGGACCCGGAGCAAAATCTTTGTTGTCCTTTTGTTAAGACAAAAACAACTAGAGAGTCTGTTAAGTTTTGGTACTTGCAGGAGGCAGTTTTGCACCTCGCGGGTTGTGGGGTTTTGGGGTGTGTGTGTGTGGGGGGGTGTTTCCTCTTAAATATGCAAAACCAGATTAGGAATTTAAAGGAGAGCAGGTGTGTAGTGCTAGGGGGAAGATGGGTGCCTGAGAGTCCACTTCTGGTATCAGCAAGCGGCGGGGGTGGGGTGGGGAGAGAAATCTGAACTTTATTTCCGTGGCAAATAGCATTCCCTGCCTGGGGCGAAATGGGTGCTGGAGGCGGCGGTGGGGGCGGGGGGTGGCGGAGGGAAGAGGAGGGAAGGGGAAGGTGGGAGCGGGAGTGAAAGGGGGAGGGAGGAAAGAAACCGATGGGAGGAGTGTTGAGCAATGCGTTGGATTTGGGGCCGGGAGTGGAGGGGGGGACGTAGCATGGAGAATAAGACAGACACGGAAATGAAAAAAAAAGGAAAAAAAGAATGATAATAAAATGATGCCTGGTCTTTTCTAGGAGTTAAAGAGCAAGCTTTTCTTCACTACTCACGAGCAATTTCTTTCTCCTTCTCCTCACTCTTTGCCCCCTATCCCCAGAGAAGAAAACCTCGGGGTCCCGGTTTCTCACCGTGTGACGTGCCTGACCCGCTGGTCCGGATTATTTATAGCAGGAAGGACGGGGGGCGGGGGGGGGCGAGGGGAGTAGAAAGACAGCGCTGTCTCTCAAGGTTTCGGTCTGATTCTGCATTGGGAAATTATTAGTAGGGAGGGTGGAGTTTGCAGGAAGGGTTGATGGGACTTGGGGTCCTAGGGAGGCCGGGTGGCGAGAGGCTCCGGCGGTGACCGGGTGCAGGAAGGGCTGGCGGCCGGGTGGGACTCGCCTGGCTGGCACCCACGCCCCCTCAGAGCACGCGCACTCGCGCGCGCACCCTGGCGGCACCCTCCCCGCCTGCCGCGCGCCCCTCCTCACCTCGCCGGCCTGCGCTCGCTGCCCAATCCCGCCGCGCGGCGCTGCGGTCCCCGGCTCCTCTGGCCCTCGGCCCCTCGGCCCTTGGCCCCGGCCGGGGAGGGTGGGTGGCGGTGCCTTGGGACGCAAAAAGTCAGAGCGGTCCCCGGAAGGCGGGCGAAATGAGGAAGGGGCTCGGGGCCTCCGCGTCCTCCCGCGGGCTCCGCGCCACCTCTTCCTCGCTCCCCAGCTCGGGGCCAGGAGGGACTCGCACGCCCCGGGGTTGCCTCTTCCCTGCAGCCGGAGGCTCGACCCGGCTCTCCGCGGCCGCCGGGACCCAGAGGCAGCAGCGAGCGAGCTCCAGGGTTCGAGAGGGAGGGAGATACACGGAAGAAATCTTTCCTCGGCTCGCGGCAAAGAGATGCGCCGCGGGCGCCCGGAGACGTTGCTAGTCTCCGGCAGCCGGGCAGTCTGAGGGTGCCCCGGCCCGGGACGGACTCTCCGGGTTCTCCCGAGTTTATCTGGCAACAGAGGAGCAGGGGAGGGGGGAGGACAGGTGCTCCCGCTGCCCCCTCCCCCTCTCCTTGGTGAACACAGGAGAAGTCAGAGCTGGAACCTACGTTCCGGACCCCAAAGCGGAACTTCTAACTCCTCCTCCTCAGCTTAACCTGTAACCGAGCGCCTACTACGTGCCAAGAGTGCTTCATTAGTTCATTCTTACAAGCCCAGGTTTAGCCAGCACCTCGCTTTTCCCACATTATGGATTTAGAAACTGGCGCGCTAAAGCTAAGGAAATTGCCCAAGGTCACCCAGGTGGCTAGAGGTGAAACCGAGATTGGACGCGAAAGCCAGCGACCCTAACCATTAGACAAGACGGTCTTGACTCGCCCCGACCTTGCCGGCCGCGGACTCCTCTTGCAGCGCAGCTCCTGCTGCCGCCGAGCCCCCGGAGGCCTCGAGAGACGCGGGCGCGCGCCTCGCACCAGGCTGGCCCCCGCCTCCGTCTGCAGAGAGGAGGGGGCGCCCGACGTCGCACCCGGACTCCTCAAGGTCCTGGTCCCTTCGGCACTCTTGACCCATTTATACCTCTTGGCAATCTCCCTCCTCCCCCGCCAAGGTCAGGGGTCATTCTGGGGCCGCCGGGTACTGACTCCAGAGGCAGTGTGGAGGCGGGAGGGCTGCTAGGGGGGAATCTGACAGCTCCCCTAGGACAGAAGGCGAGCGGGAGGGGGAGTTTCTGGATTTGAGACGGTAAAACAGCCTCTTCAACAGTGCAGACGTACGGATTTAGAGTGTGGCGGTCTCCCAGCTCCTAGGAGTCGGTCCAAAGATACACACATACGAACACGAGAGAGAGAAAGAGAGACAGAGACAGAGACACAGAGAGAGAGAGAGAGAGGGAGAGATTGGAAATCTGTAACTCTCCTATCTAATTACTTAGGTTGAGAGTTACAGGAATCAAAATACAGACCTATGGCTCAGGAAAACTGCCTATTTCCCTCTTTCTATGGACTCACAAAACAATGGTAATCTTTTACATAGGCTCACCCTACTGAAGGTGGGGAAAGTTTAGATTACGTATTAACGTTATACCAAAGGATTCCCAAACAGTTTGACTACACCAACTCCTGAAGCCCTAGAAAGCTCTTCTTCTTCTTGAAAACACCTTGAAATAGGGTTTTCCTTCTGACAGGGTTATCCACGTTGCACTTGCTGCACTACCAGCTCCTCTTATTTAAGCTCAGTTCAATTTCGGTTGAAAGAACAGGATTCAGTGAACAGAACGAAACCACGAATACCATCAGTCATCATCCACTAATAATAATAATAATAACAGCCCAGGGAAAAGTTAAACAGTATTTATTGAAGACCTAACATAAAGGGAAAATTAAGGGAAAGGAGGCCGAACAGCTACAGTAACCTGCGTCTCAGCAAGTAAGACAATAGCACAGTGCCAACAGTTTCAAAGGAACTGGAGGCAGACCTTTGGGCCCAAATCCCAGTTCAGATACTTAGTGTTTTGGGGACTTGGGCAGGTCACTTAACTTCTCTAAATCTCAGCTTCCTCTTCTTTAAAAATTAAAATATAGTGCCTTCTTTGTTTGCTGTAGAATGATGTAAACATATGTGTAGCATTTGGCATGTGATTAATAAATATCAGCAATTTTTAGTGAATAAGGAAGGAATAATGAATGGGCAAGAAAGCAAACAAGGTTTAATAGCATTAGCCTATAAAGACTGAGCGGACTTCAGTTTGGTGCAATGATCCTGAGAAGGCATAGATTAGCCTGAGAACAGAGAAGCAGATATTCCAAGGGAATTAAGATAAGGGTAAGAAGAAAATGTATTAAAGACCCAAGCAGCAATCAAAAGGACAGAAGACAAAATCGCATTTATTTTCTTTATGTGGTACCATCTCATTGTTATTTCTTAATAATAACGGTAACTAATCTAGAGATAGTCCTACTGGTTACAAACTCTGAGATCAATTTATGCCTAAAGTGGGTCTCTATTTTACAGCAGAATCAACAGTAGGACATCTCTCTGGAAGACTCGGCTGGTAATGCTGCCTAGGAATGTGAAATTTGGAACAACAATGTGCAAGGGAAGGCACTGCTGGATTCTGGAAATGTGTCAGTTGCTGCAGAGCATCCTCCATGATCCCAGATGTACGATGAGAAGGCAATATGTAAGTACTCTCAAGAGATCATGATTCAAAATCATGTCTGAGTATGAAGCATACAAATGCCAAGTAATAACCGTCATTAATCGTATGCTATTTGTCTTTGCTATAATATTTGTTCAGTAAATATGTACTGGGCACCTACTCTACATCAAACATTATTTGACGAGCACTAGGGATGATGTGTTGAAAAGGCAGACATGGTCCTTATCCTCTTGGAGCTTACGTTCCAGTGTGGGAAAGAGCAGTATAGAAGTGATAACACATGTAGCATGTATTATGAAGTGGGGAAGATAGGATATTATGGAATGCATAATTGATGCAAATAACTCAGTTTGAGGATTTGGGTAAAACTTGCCTGATAGAGTGATGTTTTAATTGAAGTTTGAAAGACAAGTTAGCCTGATGAAGAGTTGGGGGAAGAATATTCCAGGAAGAAGAAACAGTATGTGAAAATATCCTGGGCCAAGAGAGGATGGCATAAATGAAGAATGAAGGAAGAACAAAGACTAGGGGACAAGGGTAAGAGTGGCTCCAAGAGTGGTGTGTCTGGGGAGCTGGGCAAGAGCAATTCGGTTCCACTGACCTGTTCAAGTAGAGGAGTGACAAGATGAGTTTTAATCACACTGGAGAAAGGTGGTAATGGCTATAGGGGATTTCTTACTGCAAGAATCCAGGTGACAGGTAATGTTGGTCCAAATTAGGATAGTGATGGTGAAGATGGAGAGAAGGGGCTAGAGTTATGTGGGAGAACTGGCTAACTTTGTCATCCATGGGATATGAGGAAGGAGGGAGAAGAAGGATTCAAGAATGACTCAGACATTCTGGTTTGAGCATCTCAGTGGTGGTGGTAGAAGATAGTTGATAGGGATAGTACATTCAGTTTGGGTCACAATGAGTTTAAGTTCCCAGCTAGTCATGCAGGGTGCACTGGACATTTTGATATATGTACCTGAAGCTCAGAACTGAGGGCTGATGTGGGACCAGTACAAAATTTCTGCATCCCATCCTGACACTACTTCCCTTTCTGTCTGAATGTTTCTCTTTAAGACATATTACTGTCTAACATATTTTATTTTGCCCATTGTAATTCTATCTTCCTGACTGGAATGCAAGTTCAGAAAAACAGAAAATTTTGCCTGCTTTGCTAAGTGCTGTATTCTAGTGCCTAGTGCCCACAGTAGAAACCTAATATGTACATTTTAATGAATAAGTCTGTATTTGATGATCCTGCAGATGCAAACAACTTAAGTCATGGGAGTATATGAGACTTATGCAGGCAGGATGAACAGACTAAGATGAGAATCTTCCAGAGAAGGGCAATTACAGTCATCCAGTAGAGTGAAATTAGAAATGGCCCAAAAGGTAAGAGGAAAATCACTGTGGTATGATCAAAGCCAAGAAAAGATAATATTCTGATAAAAAAGGACTAGTCAACTGTATTAAATCCTTATAAAGTTTTAAAAGTTTTGAATAGATATGACATGCTCCTGGTATAAAATTCAAAAGTTGAGCCATTGTGTCCCTCTGCCACCCTGATTCCCTCCCTAGAATCTCACACAATTCAGCTGGGGGGAAGGTAACGTGGTATTCCACACCATAGCCTTTATCCTGTTGAAGAACAAGTATAGGATATGCCCACAGGTGCCAGGGCAACTTCCCTGACCTCCTGCTCTGGTGCAGCATGGACAAAGTTCTCATGGAACGTGGGTTACCTGTTTTGCTGAATTGATTGAACATTTGTATTTATTATTCTTTTTTAAAATGAATAATGAGTCTCTTAGCTTTGAATATTGATTGGGGTCTTTTTAAATAGTGTGTAGAAATTTCATTAATATTGAAGAGTAGGGAGAAAGTCAGGAAGAATATGCTGAAAGAAAATATACATTTATTACTTTCAGTACTTACTAATTATTAATAAAGTGTTGTCAAGTATATGGCTTCCTGGACCTACTGTAATATACAAATAAGAACCATTTTAAAATAACCTCTCCAAATATCTTATTTATGAATGCACCTTTATTTTTATGTGCTAAAGAATATTCCTAGAGTAGTTTAATTTTATCAAATATTTTCCCTTATGCTAGTCAAAAATACCCTCTATTTATTTGTCTGGCAAACCTTACCTTCACAGACACCAGAAAATTAAATTTCTCCTATATTACCATAAATTCCAAATTATGGGCTTATGGGTTAATGAGGTTTTGATCTGCAGAATTAGAAACGTGAATTCTATGCCCACTGAGTTCTGGCTGTTCCTCCTTCAGCAGATAGCACTAACATTAAACCTGAGTGTCTATAAAATTTTTGACCACAGTAAGACTGATGACATATAAATCAATTTAAATTACTTAACTAAAGTATAATATGTAGTAATAATAATAAAATAATAATATCAGTGTGTCAGATACTGTTCCAAATCCTTTATGTATAGTAAAATATTTAATCCTCACAATGTGTCTATAAAATATTAATAATTAATATCCCCATTTTATATATAAGGAAACAGAAGCAGAGATTAAGTAGCTATAAGATTGCACAGTTTATAAGAAAATATTAATGAACTCAGGCTCTTCCTGAGTCCTATGTGACTTTATATATAAAACTCCTGCAAATTTGTCTACAGTTCTCAGCTTGTCTCACCCATTGAGCTAATATAACAGAAATAAAATCATAGCCCAGACAAAGGATCTCTGCACCTAACAGAGACTTGATTTAACAATCAAATGACCAATAGGAAATTTTGAGAGCTAGAGTTACTGGACACCTTTTGAAGGAAAATACCTTTTAGCACCACCTCAAATGAATGCATCTTCAAGAGTACAGAAAAGTGTACCTCAAAGTACAAAATGAAATTACTGATGCTCCAAATGGAGGCAAAATTGTTAGACGAGGAAATTACCTGAGCTCTGACACCATGGGGATGCTAATTATATTCATGCACAGTCTCAGAAGCAATGCAACACCGTATCCCTTATCCTAGAAAAGGATAGAGTGGGAGAGAAGTCCTTTTCACCAACTGCTTCTCCAGACCGGCAGGGGAGGAGAGGTGTGCTTATCCATATAAATAAATGAGCAAAACTGCTGTATAAGCAGTGACATTGACAGTCCTAAGGAATAATTTCTCAGCATCCCTCTCAGGTTGGTTTCTTAGGGATGGCCAGTAAGAGATTGCCAAAGATAGATAATCCAGTATGCAAAATGGAATTTTCCAGAATGTGGGTCACGCAATCTGAGGCCTTTCCTGATGCTCCTCTACCAGGACTGTTTTTCTACTAAATGCCTGAGTTAGAAAGCCTAGGGTTTACAAGCCTTTTGAGGGCTTATAAAAAATGTTGGAATTCCAATGTACATACTGGGTCCAAATTTTAAAAAGCTGTAAATGTTGAAATTAATTAATGTTTAATTAGAAGTCTATAACAATTTAGTACTGTTCACAAATTCACATTTCATATGGGAAAGGTACATTTTAATGCGCTTTATGTTATGTGTCAAGGGGCCTCCAAAAGTTAAAGAACTTGGACATATGAAGGTCTTAAAAAGCTCCAGCTGTCTCCAGTCTCAGGCAAACTTACTCTCCCTACTTCTAGGCACCTAATGTCAATGGTAGTGTCTTGCTTTTTTCTTTCTGTTTTGGTCTTGTTTTTTCCTTTAAATCCCCTTTGGAAACATCTCCATTTGCTAATTCTACAGGGAATTTTTTTTATTCTGTTTTTATTATTCCCCAAGCTCAGTGCATTTGCCTAACTTGTATAAGGCACTCAGTAATTGATAAATTGTAATTACAGTTCTTAGTGATAGCTAATACTTATTGAGTGCTTGCTCACTAGCTGGCTCACTTTGTGATAAACACCAGTGATTACTCATTTAATTCTTTGAAGTGTACTTATTATTCCGTAGTGTATTATTCAGTGCCCTTGGGGTTGGAAGTGACAGGAACCAAATTCAAACTAGCTACAGTAAGTGACTATTAGGTCATGTAACCGAAAAAGTTAAGGGTGTTCAGCTTTGGCTACACGTGGATTCAGAGGCTTAAAGTACTTCATCTCCTAATTCTGTTTTAGGAAAGTTGGCTTCATTCTCAGACAGGCTCTCTTCCAAAGATGACCATTAGCTGCTCTGGTTTAGCATCCCTGAGAGTATTAGCCATTTACTAACTCCCCTAAAATTACAAGATAGGACACTCTCAGTGCACTTGGATCACAGTTCTACCTTCAATGTATTACTTGCTCTGATAGATGGGCATGTGTTCACCCCTGGTCCTGAAGCTGGGGTGAACCACATCCAAACCTTGTGGACTGGGAATGGCTGAGGAATGATTACCCAAAGAAAGGCCACTAATGTGCTCTCTCCAGGAAGAGGAAGCATGAATGATGAACAGATAGAAGCCACAGATGTCTACTGAAGGTAGGATAGGTGTTATTACTAAGCATATCTTGTTGATAAATAGTCTCATGGCGACTTGGATGTGACTGGAAGAGGGATCCACACTCATGGTATCTGTCTTACGTGAATGTCCTTGCAACTGGATGACAAGGCTGAATGGATGGATGCATCAATCTAGGACACCTGGCCTCTCAGATTCATGTCAAGAGTGGATGGGTGGATGATTGCTACTCAGATTTCAGCAACTCACATAGTCATGCATGAAACAATCATCCTGAAAATTGCTTTACAACAGTCATAACATACATAAATAGTTATAAGAATCAATGGAAAAATTTAATAAAATTATGAACAAGAATGACTAAGGATAAAGATACTCAGTAACTGAAAATGTGGGTAACTGAGACCTATTAGTAAAAATATTGTAATGTTAATGTCAAATAATTGCATTAGTTCCACTTATTCACAGTAAGACCTATCTGTATTAGCTAAATAAGTAAATTTTTGAAAGAATGAATTCTACAACAACCTTTTTTGCTAATTAAGCATTTAAATAAAATATTTCTCATATTTATAATCATAGGACATTTTCTTCCTAATTAGTTTCAACGTATGATTTTCCTTCATAATTAAAATTCACCTTTGTTTAATATTTAACTATGACACATAAGTCATTGCTGATAATAAATGACCTTTCCTGATACTTATATTTAACGTTTCTACACTTCACTTAATTTTCACAAAATACTATGAGGTGAGTTCTAATATTATCCTCACTTCACAATTTTCTGAAAGTAATTTTTTATGATTATGATTAAGAAAAGCTTCTCTCCAGAAAAGGAGGAATGGAGAAAAGTAACTAGTCAATGTCTATCAGAGTGAAGATTTCCTTTAATTGGAAACCTAAAGAGTAGGTGATAATAACCGCTGTTTCCTTCCATTTGTTTTAGCATAATTCTCCTGTAATAGAAACTACATGAAAATATGTTTTGTTCCTAGTTCCTGAGAAGAAGAATTTAGTTTTAGGTTCAAATAAATGATTACGAGCTGTGAGTGAAAGTGTTCCCACCGACAGTTACGGTATGTGGTGGCCTAGAGCATAGCCATGTCTATAAACTAAACAAAGTCCCTTTCAGGCCAGAAAGTCCAACAATCAATAGCTCCCAATGTTTACTTTTTAAGATATAACTTATCTTAACAGGAGTTTAGAATTAAATGATTTAGCTGTTGGGGCCGAGGATATATCAACAAGAAGCAGTGAGTACTTTGGAAATTTGGTACACTCCAGCCATACACTTTATCTAGAAGTTGGCATGCAGATCCCTGATGGTTCAAGAGATGATTTTGGATATTACATAGACAAGAAAGTCAGTTTGATGCCAGGATGCCATCAGCATTCTTCTACGACTTGTTACTTATCCATTTTAACTGAGAGGAGTAAGTCTTCAGATGCAGATTATTGGTTTTTATCATTATGACTATATTTCATTTTTGGTCAACAGTACTAGAATTCCACAAAAGATAGTGATATCACCTTTCTTTTAAGCACATTTATTTAAGTTAAAGCTGAGTAAATAAAAGGAAATATTGATAAAATCGCAGAGCAGGTGGTATGTGGATTTGACAAAAATAATGTAGGCGGTATGCAAACATTTGTCAATCTTTGACTACGCAGTATGGTCAGGAACAATCTGTCAAAGTTCTGTAAGCGAAACTGTCATAGTTTAGACTGATGTGACGGCCTTCTAACTCTTAGAAATCTATGATCATCAGAAGTTACTAGTGTGAGTGATCTGAATACAGGAGATGAGAGGTGAACCCGAACATCTTTAGACAACAGGGTCGTCTTTATGACACAGCATGTCAGAATCTAATTTAGCAATTCAGTGAATATACTCAGCAACTATTCACGTGGAAATGTGCTCAGTTTCACAGGGAACAAAAAGATGAATTAGACAACGTTCCTCCCCTCTAGGAGCTAAATTGTAGCAGGTGAGGGTGAGGAAGCTAGCAAAAATGATTAAGCAGTAGAATATTAATGTTACAAGAAAAGCATAAACTTCGAAGAGCATAACCCAAGGAGACTGCAGGAAAAAGAGATCACATGGTTAGAATTAAAGGGAAAGCCTTTGCTGACAAGATGCTCTCCGAAATGAATCATAAAGGATGGGTAAAATATTATTGTAGTTATTAGCAGGCAATGGGGAAGTTTGAGGTAAGTTCCTTCAACAGCAAATCAGTGTCTGGCTAAAGTAGAGAGATAAACGGCTGGCAAAGTCAGCCACGATGTGGAGAACCTTGATATCAGGATGAGGATTTCAAATTATGTAGATAGAGGTAGGGTTCCCTGGAATCCAGTCACCCTTTAATCATTTATCAGCGATATTATAGTTGCCATATCATTTTGATCAGAGATCAGCAAACGTTTTCCGATAGTAAATATTTTAGGCTTTGCAGGCAACTCAATTTTGCAGTAGTATTAAAGCAACTGTAGACAAACATAAACAATAAAGGTGAGTCATGGGTTAAGGAGTAATAGAGAAGGGAAAGAAAAATACTACTAGGAAAATATAGTGAGATCTTTACCAGGAAAGAAAACAAACAAGCCAAAAATCAAAACACTTCACATATCATGTAAATGGCACTAGTGATTTGAGAGGGTCTTGTATATTCAAAGGGGCACGAGAATATTTGGCAGGAATGGCATGGCATCATAGATAGATCATTTTAATCTTAGTGTGAAGTTGGACTGACTTGGGGAAGAAATCTTATATCCTAGATTCTTTTAAAATTAGACTAGAAAAGGACTTAAGAATTTATGGTAAGAAACCTGAATAGTGAAATGAATGCTTGCCTGTGCTTTCTCCCCTCTCGGGAGCTAGGATTATGTGGTATACAAGGAGCAGGTTGGCCCTTTCCATCCTTCCCTATGGAGAGGGAAGTATAAATGAAACACCAGAAAACCATCAAGATGTTATTTTGACTTAAAATGTCATTCTATCAGGAGAGAGAGAAAGAGAATGATGATCAAGTGTTTAAAAAGATAAAGAAAGTTTAAAAATTAAAAAAGTCAAGTATCACCTCTAACAGCTTTTGAAGACAGCAAATCAAATTCATAGATTTGGAAAGACCTTCCAGTAATCATTGAGATGTTAAGGTAAAATACCAAATTCATATAAATTTTTATAGATAAAACAAGAAAGTTTAAATAAATACCTAATATGCAGCAGGAATCTCTGGTATATAACTTCAAACAAGTTCATTTATTTATTTTCCTCTGTTATTAAGATCGTGCAGGAGACAATGCAAATGCTCAGTCCAAATTCCCTCAGATCATTTTTGTATTCCAACCGCACCGCAACACACACATATAACATATTTTGGGGAGTGATTTCTGTGGCCAGTACCTGCATGCAGCCTCTTCAGTATGCTACTCTTGGTCTACTGTGGCAGCCATGGGCCACTGGGAAATACCCGGAAAGTTTGCAGCCTCCCAGGGTGCCGATTAATCAATGATTATCAGGTGGGAAATAAAACAATTCTTAAACAACTTACTCTCCAGAGTTCCCTGTGGAATGAGGCTCAAGTTTATCCTCTGAATAGCTCTTGCTTGAAATCTCACCCTTGTTTGGGCTCACCCTCCCTCCCTTGTCTTATTTCCCCCACCTGCTTGTCATTTGCCCATGAATCCTCTCTTGGTCTGCTTCTAGAGAATGAACCGAAGACCAGTGGAACTTTGAGATGCATAACAGGGGGAAATATTTACTTCTAGAAAATCAGACATCATTGTTGGAACTCTAAAGCCGAGCATATCATGAGTTGTGTAAGAACAAGAACTAGCTTTATTTTTTTAAAAAACACTAGCTGTGTGATTGGGGGACCGGGGAGAAAGTGGACAAGTTACAGTGTCATCCTGTCTCTTAGTTGTCTCATATGTAAAATGAGGGTGTCAAACTAGGTGATCTCTAAAAAGTTCCTCCCAGACGTAAAATACTAAGACCTAAGTCAGGGGTTGGCAAACTATGGCTCTCTGGCCAAATCCAGTCCTGCCTTCTGTTTCATAAATAAAATTTTGTTGGAACACAGCCATGCTCATTAGTTTAGATATTGTCTGTGCTTACTTTCAGGCTACAACTACAGAACTGAGTAGCCTATGAAGTAGGTCTATTTTCATCCTCAACATTTTTTTAAGTCTGATGAGGAAATTGAGACAAAGTATGGTCAAGTAACTTCTTGCCCAAGTTTACAGGGCAAGTAAAGGCAAAGCTGAGATTCACATTCAGTCATTCTGCTTCCAGAGTTAGCACTTTTAACCACCATGCTGAACTGCCCTGATTTGAGAAGGCCACAATGAAAATGAATGTTGAATCCTTCTGACTCATAGTAACTATGTTGTGTTTATTTTGTCTTTAGTAGAGGGGTTAATATTAACAGGAACGCATGTGGAAGCATGAATGGAGGAGAGGGAGAGGGAGGGTGTCTGTAGGTTCAGCAAAGTTGTTAGGAAATAACACAAAGAATAAAATATAGCCTGCTTATTTTTTCACCATCACATGCAGTCCTAAAATGTGGTTTCATGTTCTTTTCATCTTTTCCTCATGGTGCAAATCACAGTCACGTTCACAAACAAATTCACAACTAAGATGCTTGACTTGGTCCTCACATGCCAGCATCCCGCATCTATGGAGCAGAACTAATCATTTTATGTCACTTCTCGCTTCTCATCCCCTTCCCACTTCCTCTGAGACTGCAATTCTGCTGAGGCAACGTGATGAATGACAATGCCGAGGGCAGACAATTTTACTTTTGAACAATCCACAGTGTTACAGGGCATCAGCAGAGTCTGTCTTGGGTTTTTTGTTGTTGTTGTTGTTGTTGTTGTTTTAGAGCCCACTGACATAAATTCCCTCAAAATATATTTGTATATTCTTTTCCACTGAGGTGGATTCTTATCCACCTCAGTGGAAAAGGTGGATGGAACACTGAGGTGGATGGAACAAGTTCATATACTGATGTAAGCTGAGGAAGAAGGAAACATGCAAAAGAGGAGAAGATAGAGAGACATTTCTCAATGTATCTTCCTTAAATGACAGGTAGGATTTCGATCATGGAGGGGTAGGGGGTGGCTAATATGAATTCCTGTTTCTTTAATTTATCATATGAACTTGGTTCAAATACGTGGTTTTGGTCATTATAGCTGTAATTTAACTCCTTTCTTCATGTAGGTAAAGTGGATGATAACATTCCTTACTCTGCCCAGGCCAGATCTCCTAACATTTGTAGTAATGTTTGGGTCTGCATTATGATTAAACCAATTTCTCTGTCTCTGTCTCTGTCCCTCTTGCTCTCTGTGTGTCTGTGTTTTACATTTCTGTTGTTAACTAAATGCCTGAGAGCGTAATTGTGCTAGCCACTGTGATAAGTGCTTAATATGCTTTACTTCATTTAATCTTCATATTAGTCTCTGGCGGTGGGTTTGTCAACTACCATTTTCAGATGAGGAAGCTAAGGTTGTAAAAAGTTGAGGGACTTGCCCAAGGTCACTTGACCAGTAAATAATATAATCAAGATTCCAACTCAGGTCAGTCTGCTTCTATCTTAACCCTATAGAAGAACCCAAACAGTTAAGATATAGAAATTCTCAAATATCAAGGTGAATCAAGAAAGATGTAGGTTGCCAAGTAGAGATCAGACCTTATGATGAATCTAGATCAACAGGGTAAAGAAATTGTATTACCAAGGTCAAGAACAGATTGGAAATATCAGTCATCAAGGTAATTAGAGAAATAAACATTTATCCTGCTTAGAAGCTTCATAGAGATCAGGGATTTGGGGATAGGTGTCTGATGTTCTTAGCATCTGGGCTAAGAAACAGGGTAGAAGGACCTACAAACTCCATTATCTTTCATTAGCATATAAGATGTAAGGGAACCTGATTCTGAAACAGAAATTTTCTGAACTATGGAAAAGGAATCCGCATTTGTCGAGGACTTACTCTGCGTTGAGCATTGTCCCTAAACTAATATACGTTAGCTCATTTCTCTTCACAAACATCTACGAAACAAAGATGCAGGAGGTCAGTTATCTTTTCTGCAACTACACAGGAAGAAGGTAGAGTATACTGTGGGTAGCAGTGGGAAGCATGTTGGCACTCTCCGATAAACTTAGAAAAATATACATTCTAGAGTGGTGGTATTATAAGCTTATAAAAGAAAAAGCTCTGATAATTTAGGGAAGTTCCAACATTTTGGTTTTTTTTTTTTTTTTTTTGCAAATCAATTTAAAGAAACCAAAGGGACAGAGTATCATGGTTTTGAAAACACCTGTTGTTTAAATAATGTCTACTTGCCTTGAAAGAAGTATATGTCATTCTTCACCACGTTTTAATCCTATGCATGTGGATTCCATAAACCACTGGATCTGCCTCTGAGACTGGAAAAGGATAAGGAAAACAGAAAAAATATAAGGTCTCTTGCTTAGTAATATAAAAAGTTCAAAGCAGACAGCCTGTTTAAAAATATAAATTCTGCATTCCTAATACTTTATTTTTAAGAGGGTTCTCCATGTAGAATATAATGCATTTGGAATTTAAGAACTTGATTTGTCAGCGTTGTTTCATTAAGATTTGACCAAGAAGAAAACTGACTCCTTAAATGAAGAAACAAGCCGTGGAAGGCGTTAGAATTGGTGAGGAACTTCTGTTGACAGTCATAGGTACCTTTTAAGAAAAACTAGTAATTATGGCATCAAATTTCCTTTGCTTAAATCGAAAGTACTATTCTATGAACTTGCACAGATGATGACTTTTTATTTCAGCCAGGATCATTTTTCCTTTTTATGCCTTATGCTTTTTTTTCTTCTATGGTAATTAACTTGCAGTGTTCTTCTGCACGACTTGAGGAGGTGCAACAGGCGCATCTAGTCAAATCCTTTTGCTCCATGGCCTTCCAGGCACTCTGTGTTAGAGCCCAGAATTACTTCTGGAACCTCACCTCAATCACTCTCTCTCTCCTTCACTCCCTCCATTGACAGTGGCCATGTACACCAAGCAGGCTCCTGCCTCTGAGCTTTGTCCTTGCTGCCCCTCTGCCTGGAAGACTCTTCCCCCAGATCTTCCCATGACGAGCTGCATGTCCAGGTCTCATCTCACATAGGACCTGCTCAGAGTGGCTGTCCCTATGCTTCTCCAACTCTGGTCAAGTCTCTTTCTATCACAGTATAGCCTTTAATGGCCTCTTCTGAACTGTATTCTTTAACCTGCTTATTGTCTACTTTCTCCTACTAAAATATAAAATTCAAGAAATCACGTCTATCTTCTTTGACAGAGTATCCAAAGGATCTGACACATAATAGGTCTAAAGTAAAATGTATATTGAATAAATGACTAAACCTCAAATTTCTCCTTCTCCATGGATCTTTCTTCCTTGACTTAATACTGCTTTTTTCTTCCTCAAATCAGAGAGAAAACTGCATATTTTTGAGATATATTATATGAGACACTTTGCATATTTTGATCCTTAAAACTATTAATCGAGGTAACTATTAATATGCCCATGGAAACTGACAAAGCTAATAAATATCAGAACCAGAATTTAAACAGATGTCAGGTGATTTCAAAGCTGATTGCCATTAAGCTATGTGGATGGCTTTTATTTCTTTTTCTTGCCTGATTGCTCTTGCTAGGACTTATAGTACTATGTTGCACAGGAGTGGTGAGAGTGGACACACTTGTTTCTGATCTTAAAGGAAGAGCTTTCAACCTTTCACCATGGAATGTGATGTTAGCTGTGGGCCTGACATATGTAGCAATATTAAAGTGAGGTCCTTGTGTGCTCTGTATCTCCCTTTATTACATGCTGTCTCCTATGCTTTTCCATTCCAATCTCTCCCCTACTTCAAATCATGGGTTTTATCCTGTAACCTTGAAATGGTTAGGAGTCCTTTGAATACCTTGTTATAGGTTTCTTTTACATTCCAATATCAAGGAACATTGGGTCAGTCACCTTGTAAACATGTTATCAACGCTTATTGAACTAAATTGACTAAATGAATAGACAGACGATAAAAATCAGAAAAAAATCCCACAGAAACTTCTTAAGAATTCACACTGTTTCAGCACCAAATGGAATCTACTGTCCAAATAAATATGGAGTCTGAGTCATCACGGTATATATCTTAAGGTGAATTACTGCAAGAGAGTAGTATATCTATATGTAGAAATTAACTAGTTCTTTTAAAGTTTATTGAAAAATTCCAGGAAATTGGCTGAAGTAAAATATTCTGTCCCCTAGATTAACAGATCATATCACAAAAGCCCTGTCTCAAAATGGACTCATTCTCTGATTACTTTCTGCCTCCAGGGAATTTTCTTGAATTTACATTGATTCTCACTGATTTCCTGCAGGTAAATGGTTTTCAAAAAAACTAGTAGGCTACTGAATGGAAGTACTACATATTGAGTTGGCGATTTACTTTTAAGCATCAGTTGAAAACACTGAAGTGACAAAAAACAAGTATAGTAGTACCCCCTTATCCACAGATGATACATCCCGAGACCCCAGTGAATGCCTGAAGCCATGGAGAGTACCAAACCCTATATATACTGTTTTTTCCTATACATACCTATGATAAAGTTTAATTTATAAGATAGGCACAATAAGAAATTATCAACAGTAACTAATAATAAAATAAAACAATATACTGTAATAAAAGTTATGTGAATGCGGTCTCTCTCTCTCCCTCTCAGAATATCTTATTGTACAAATTTAATGCCTTCTCCAGAGTAAATAAGTACTTATCACACGTAGTGGCCATAACTTTTATAGTTCAAGGTGTGATAGTTTAAAATTACTGTGTATTTCTTTTTCTTTCCTCACAATTTCATCAATATACGATTCATTCTCACCATAGATCTTAGCAACATCACGTACGACTTTCTTATTAAGTCGAGAACTTTCACCTTTTCACTTGAAGGACGTACTTTACAGCTCCTCTTTGGCAGATCTGGATTGCCAGCATCACTACTCTAGTACTTTGGAACCATTATTAAGTAAAATAAGGGTGACTTGAACACAAGCACTGCAATAGTGTACTGGCCAATCTGATAACCAAGAATGACGAATTAAGCTAAGTGACTAAAAGGTGGGATGTGATGGACAAAGGGAAGATTCACATCCAGGACAGGACAGAGCAGGATGGCACGAGATTTCATCACACTAGTCAAAGGGCGCACCATTTAAAATTTTGTGAATCATTTACTTCTGGAATTTTCCATTTACTTTTTCTGGACTTCAGTTGACCGTGGGTAACTGACACTGCTGAAAGCAAAACCGTGGATAAGTGGGGACTACTGTGTATATAATTTAGATCACTTAGTAAGACTGGAAATTAAGAAAAAAACAATGCTATTTTTAGAAATTAAACCAGTTACTTAAAAACACTTAATGTTCAATGCTTTTACTGAGCACCTACTGTGTGCCAGGTACTTTTAGGCACAGAAATACGGCGGAAAGCAAGACATTATCCCTTTGCTCAAGGAAGGTGTATTTTAGTGGGGAATCAGTTATTGAATAAATAAGCCTACAAGTAGATACATAATAACAAATTGTGGTAATGTGTTTTAAGAAAAGAAGGGGAAGAGTGAGGGAAAATGATGGGAAGAAGGGGTGGTGAGAAGTCATTATATGCTGTGTAAAACAATCCCATTTAAATTGGAATCTGATAGGTATTACCCAGGCAGAGAGCGGTAGAGACAGTGTTGGGTGGGAAATGAGGAGAGGAGTAGGAAGAGATGAGTCTCGTGGAGAGAACAGCAAGTGTGATGTCTCCCCATTTGCAGACAGGAAAAAGACTGACTGAGGATCTCCAATGTAGCTGGAGGAAAGTGAGCAGGTGAGACCGAAAATACAGAGACTTGGCCTTATTTGGTAGGTAAACCAAGTTAAGGTGGAGCTACTGGCAATGGCTGTTGAAAAGACATTCTCATGTGTATTTTTCAGTGATAGGATTGATTTAATCAGATGTCTCTGTACTCTTTTACAAAGTCCCATGAGTTCACATATTTCATCACTTACAAAGCAGTTATTGAATGCCTGCAGCAGGCAAGGCACCACACTATATACTGATGGCTTTTAGAAATGACCCATCATGCCAAAACAAATTGGAGCATTCGCAGACTGAATCACAAGAATACACTCTTTTCATAATATTGAAAAAATACTTTGTATTCAGTAGCCTTGGTTCAGAGCGGAAAGGATGAATGAATTCACAAATAATCCTCAGAATCTGTGATTTGGACCAAGGATCGGGCTCTGAGTCTTGCCCACTTAGGTGGAATCCTGGCTCGACCGCTTGCTGAGTGTAGGCAAGTGCATTCGTTTCTTTGAGCCTCAGTTTACTGTTTTGTAAACTGGGGATTATGGTAAAAATCTTACTTGACACACAAGTTATCTGGCGGGGGGGGGGGGGGCGCTAGACAGATAATGCATGTGAAACACAGATCTCAGTGTTTGTCATATATCGTAGAGTTCATAAAAGGTAACCCTTATATTGTACTCCACACACTGAACCAGAAGAACATTTTCTCTTTTATTATAATTTTCAGTTTGAGGGCATTTACTTGGCTCTAGCTACACCTGGCTGATTGTTAGAACTACCAGAAATTACCATTTGATTGGTCTGGGGGTATGGCTGGGCAGCTGCTGTGTTTAAAGCTTCCTGGGTGATTCTAATGTGTAGTGATGGTTGCAAACCACTGACCTAGAGGATGACAACGTCTAGCTCCACTCTGCATCTTGAACTACCTCAGGTAAGAATTCAAATAAGTGGTGAAATCGCCGAAGGGCAGGTGAAAGGAGGTACACACTGCAGCACTGAGAAATGTGAAAGATTCATCTACTGTGTTCCCAGGGCCCTGCTTGCCCTACATTTTCTGCCTGTTTGGTGTTCGTTTCTAACTGGCTATGAACATTCTCTTATCCCTGGGATTGTAGCTCCCACTGCCTCTTTGCAGAACCCAGTGACGCCAAAAGCTAAAATTACTCTTTCAAATTATTAATAGGAACGTCTTTGCATCATAAAATGTTAGTACATTTAATAGTCTCCCAGCAGCCGGAAAAAGCCTATGTATTTCTGAAAGTGTCTAATAAACTTGAAGGGGTACCTTACAGAGACAGTTTGAGATTACAGATCATCATGTTCTTCCACAAATAGTCCTCCTTCTTCCAAAGTTGACAGAAAAATCCTCCTAAGCCATCCCTTTAATTATGTCATTCTTCAGCGCAGAAACTTCCACTGGCTCCCTGTGACTACAGGAAAACTTCTAATTCCTTCAACATGGCTTTCAAGTCTCTTGACTGTCTGGACCAGCCATCATTTCTAGACACGTCAGACTTTTTCTCTTGCACTAACCCCGTGTTTTAGCCAAATGATCTACTTACTGTACCCTGAACTTACTTTGTGCTTTTTGCCCTCTATACTGGCGGGCAAACTAAAATATGTATACAAGTCATCTGGGAATCTTGTTAAAGTATATATTTATTAGTATTTATTACAGAACACATTTATTAGCGTTCTTGAGTCTGCGTTGGGATTGCAATGAGGTTCTACATTTCTAACAAATTCCCATGTGATACAGTGGTTGATGATGCTAGAACCACACTCAGGTAGCAAGACTCTACACAGAGACCAGTAAAATCTCAGGTGAACTATGCCCTACCTAGTCCTCTTTGCCTGTCTCATTCCTACTTGTCTTTGATGGTTATGTGACAGAGTGGTTCAATGAGATCCTCATTTGCTTTCTTTCCTCACGGTCCTTTCCCATCTCTATCCATTTCACAAAGATAGTATGACCCTGTGTGTCTCCTTGTCTCAGGAGAGATTTCTGTTTCTGGGCTGAAAGAAAGGTGACTTGCAAGACACATCCTAGCCGGTTTTTTGCTTTCTTGAGGCATAAGCCACTGAGAAGAACTGTGCTGGTTTTCTTGAGGAGGAGGAGGCAGCGGCCCTTTGAGAAGCAGCAGCTATCAGGAGAATCCCCTGCCTGGGAAGCGGATGGAGGTCTGAGGTCACATGCCTGAGGGGATGGTTGAGTGCTGTATATAGGGCACTGGACGCCTAGCAACAGTTCAGCACATAAATGAGAGAATCTTCAGCATTCAAGGAGGGAGGCTGCTTCCTGCCCATTTTTAAACAAATTCAACAACCTCGGTACAAATGGCCGGAGGTGGAATAAAAATAACCCATGTGATGTTCCACATGCTGGGGAACTGGAGAAAGGTTTTAGGTTGATTTATAGAAAATAAATGGATACTTCCTTTAGGGGTGAATGTTTGAATCAAGTTTCATATGTGCTAAACTTATTTCCGATCCAGTCTCTTCCCTGAAGCCTGAATTGATGTGTTTAAGGGCATCACGGCAGAGACGAGAAGTCCTGACTTTGTAATTCTGATTGAATTCCTAATTTGGGATGGATGTGAGCCTCAGAGTTCTCATTTGTAAAAATGTGGCTCACTGCACTTACTTCATAGGATGGTTGAGTGGGCTAGAAATAATAAATGCAGAGCATGTGACATGTAGTGTCTGATTAGTAAATGTTTGCTATTCTTATACTACCTACTCTACTACTGCTGTTACGACTACCATGAACACTTCTACTGTAATCAAGGCAGCATTTTATTCTCATAGCTTGACATCAGCAAAATTCCTAAAACAATGCTGTGCACATCGTTTATTTGAATATTATTCAGAATCCTCCTGCACAGCAACCAGGCTCTAAATAATAAAATTTTCATCATGATGATGCCTGTAAAGGTATTACCTACTCTCGATAGTTATTTTTCCATACAGCTCAGTGCCATACGTGTCGCATAAACTCTGAAGGCAGAAATCATGTTTTATATTTCTTTGTAATCCATTCGTTTTTAGTATCTTGTAAATAGTAGATACTCAGCCAATATGTGGCAACTGGTTGTTGCAAAACAATGAGTTTTGATAATTTAGGAGAACTACAGGAGACAAATTTTAGAGATAATTTTAGCAATCTAGGATTAGAGAAGGCACTGCATTTTACACTATATTACCTCCATATTGCTTCAAGCTTAACTGTATCCAAAAGCAGATTATGTTTTGTTGCTTGCCAAGTAGGTTAAATGTTAGGGTTCATACAACTATGGAAACCAGAGCGGGGAAAAGCAGACCACTAAAGAGAATCACTTTTCCTTCATCTGTTCTATAAATATTTTTACAAAGCTTTTGAACCCAGGGTATCAAGGAAGAAATCATTATGCTCTTAATCTAATTAAATAGCTCATATATATATATATTTTTTTTTTTTTTTTTGCGGTACACGGGCCTCTCACTGTTGTGGCCTCTCCCATTGTGGAGCACAGGCTCCGGAGGCGGAGGCTCAGCGGTCATGGCTCACGGGCCCAGCCTCTCCACGGCATGTGGGATCTTCGCGGACCGGGGCACGAACCCGCGTCCCCTGCATTGGCAGGCGGACTCTCAACCAGTGCGCCACCAGGGAAGCCCGCTCATATTTTTAAAGTAATATCCTCATATGTGTCAGCAAAATATGACCATTCCTTTGAATTCAGTTAGTCAGGGGTTAAATTTTTAGCAACAAATCTTTACAGCTGCTGTCAGAAATACAGTAATTACTTTGGTCAACATTCTCCAAGAAACTCCAGCTGTCTTATCAAGCTTGCTTTGTCAGAAAGACTCCTTTCCTGTTAGGGGGCATGAGTTGCAGAATAACTACGATGGTGCCAGTGAAAGAATTGGAATAAAAAATATTTCAGAAGCCATACTGTGACTTTTTTTTTTTTTTGCTTGAATTTGAGATTCTGTTCATATCTACTGTGCTTTTAGACAACCTTCCACCGAATTTTACGGACTTAAGTAAATGAGCATCTGTAGCTTTTTTCTTTGAAATTAAATCCATATGAAATCAATGCTAACCATGGCCATCAATCCAAATCTCCACCCACCCAACATAAACAAAAGTGAAGATGGCAGTACCATATACCCTGGATGCTCTAAGATTTTATCACTTTAATGGACGATCCTCTGAACAAAAGCCTAGCTCTAGAGCTAGTCAGGGGTCAAGGATGGTTCATCTGAGCAGTGTAAATTTTCAGGGAAATTCTCATTATTCATGGAGTTAGAGTCATTCAGAGATGGCTTTAGTTCATACAATTACTCATCCTGTCATTTCCTTTTTTCTCCTGTAAGGGAAGACTTAGCAGGGAGGAACCAGGGACCCATTAACTTATAGTCAGGTGACAAAGAAGGGGTACGTAAGGAAAGAACAGCAAAGGGGTGGTATCAATGGAACTGATTAAAGTACAATTAGAGTCCAAACCCCATACTATAGCACTTAGCAGTAGAATGTTCCAGTAGAAGACTAGCACTGATTATCATTATTTCCACTGTATCTAGAAGAAAATCCAAACTCCTTACCCTTATTTACCATCTATTAACAGGTGCCTGACCACTTTTTCAACTCCATCTCATACTATTCTCTGCTTTGCATACTATGGTTTAGACACTCAAACCTTTTGGATCCTCGGACTTAACCAAGATTGTTCCTAACTTAGAGATTTTGCACTGGTTGTTCCCTCTGCCTGTGTTGCCACCCCTTGAACTTTATATGGCTGGTTCCTGCTTGTCATTAAAATTGCAGCTTAAATGCCTTATCCTCCCAGAGGTCTCCTTTCCTCATCATACATAAGGTAGTCGCTTACTAGCTTTCTATGTATTTTAATTATCTTAACACTTAACATTTCCTCCTCTTCTTCTTACCCAGTTTATTATCATCTTCCTCCACGTGAAGATGAACTCCTCAGATGCAAAGTTCTGGTTGGTTTTGTTCACTCCAGTGTCCTCGGGAATTACAATACTGACAGGTATATTGTAGATTCCATTTTTTTTTTTTTTTTTTGCGGCACTAGGGCCTCTCACTGCCGCGGCCTCTCCCGCCACGTAGCACAGGCTCTGGACGCGCAGGCCCAGCGGCCATGGCTCACGGGCCCAACCGCTCCGCAACATGCGGGATCCTCCTGGAACAGGGCACGAACCCACATCCCCTGCACCGGCAGGCGGACTCCCAACAACTGCGCCACCAGGGAAGCCCTGTAGATTCTTAATAAACATTTTTGAAGGAATGAATGAATTTAAGAACAAGACGTTCATTACCTTAGGGATTTTTGGTCAAGAGATTCTTAAATTAAAATCCATAGATTATATAAATAACCTTGCATGAATAATATAATGCTTTTTTTTTTTTCTGAAGACAAGCCATGTTTTTTAGCAGAATTTCAAAGTCTGACCCACTGTCTCAAGTCTCAAGTTGAGTTCCCCAGAAGCGGTTCTGAGATGAGTATTCATGTGAAAGTGATGCATGAGGAAATTTCTCCAAGAAAAACAGGTTGTCAAGTGAGGAAGTGAGGCTGGGAATGCAACAGGGCCAAGCAACGGTTAGATATCGAAGTCCTACGGAGGGTAGCATTGGGTCCCTTTTATAGGGGAGCTCTGGAGATTGTGTAACCCCCACTCAGAGCTGTGGTTATCAGGGCTTAAGAAGCTGGAACATTTATACTCTGCATCCTTAGTCAGTGGCTCACGGCTTCCTGGAGCAGAGGTGCGGGTTATAGTTCTGACTTTCTCAGTTTGCAGGTAAAGCTTTCTCAGGAAGCCTGAGGGCAGTCTTCTAGTGAAGAGATGTTGGGAGTAAAAGCAGACTAGAATCTGATGTTCATGAAAGTGGTAAAGGGTTCCCAGGGGGTATAGATGAAGCACTGACAGTTTCTGTTATACCTCCTTCAATAGAAAAAGAATAGTTTAAGAATTACCAATCTAGTCTAATTCCCTTAATGTAAAATAAGGCCTACTGAGGTGAGGTGGTTTTCCAACAGTTACGTAATTAATTGGTGAGATTTGTCTGGGTCAGATCCAAGGTCTTCCAGTTACCAGCAAATTCACTATCTATCTATTAATTTTTAAAAATTCAAATTAAGATACTTTTTTTAAGACATGGAGAATACAAAGAAGATTAATTCCTGCCCCTGTTCTCAGTGATTTTATAGCCTAGCAGGAGTTAAAAGATGTATATAAACAAACACAACTATAAGTTATTACATAAGAAGGAATACATTTTTAGGGAAACTCAGAGCAGAGGGTATCACTTCCAGTTTAGGGACTCAAGAAAGATTTCATTGAAGTTGAGGCATTTGATTTTGGTGAATCCTTCTTGTTATAAGAAAATATGTTCATTCAAAGATATTTACATGAGCATCTACTATACTTTAGATATGATAATAAGGACTGGGAATAAGGTGGTGAATGAAAAAGGCAAAGTCTTTATTCTCATCTAATTTATATTCTATTTTGGTAAAGACAGGTAATAACCAAGGCGAGTAACAAATAAATAAGATAATGTCAAAGAGTGATAAGTACCATGAAGGCTATGAAAGGTAAACGAAGAAGAGCAGAGGAAGAAAAGTTGAGGCTACTTTAGATGTAATGATGAGGGAAGGCCACTCTGACATTTGAAATTTGATTTGAGACCTGAAAGATGAAAGGTGCCAGAACCAAAGAGAAAACCACTTAGGAGAAGAGAAAACCCAGCAAAATGAAGAGCAAAACCCCTTGGAATAAGTCAAGAAATTAAAAAAGAGTCACTTTGAACTTCAGGATCAAAGGGTAACCTGGCTTGAGATTAGTTTAGAGAGATTGGCAGGGTCTTGCAGGACTTCTTGTAAGGAATTCTTGTAAGGAATTTGCCTTTTAAGGGCAGTGGTTAAACATGACATTGCTTTATGTTTCAAAGCTTACTATTTGTACCAGCTATAAGAAATTGGAATTTGAAATTAAAAATATTTACATTAGCTCCTCAAAAGTAGTTGGGTATAAATCTAAGAAAATATGCAAAAGATCTGTAGGAGGAAAACTAAAAATACACTGATGAAAGAAATCTCAATAAGTGGAAATATATGTTCATAGGTTGGAAGACTCAGTGTCGTTAAGATGTCAGTTCTTTCCAACTTGATCTATAGATTCAACCCTCTCCCAATCAAAATTCTAACAAGCTATTGTATAGATATCGACAAACTGATTCTAAAATTTATATGCAGATGCAAAGGACATAGAATAGCTAACATGACAGTGAAGAAGCAAAATAAAATTGGATGAATAAACTACCCTACTTCTAGAGTAACTATAAAGCTACAGTAATCATAGCACCTTGTTTTGGGGAAAGAATAGACATACAGATCAATGTGGCAATTTAAAAAACTCAGGAATAGACCCACACAAGTTTAATTTATTTTTAACAAATGCACAGGCAATTCAATGGACAAAGGATATTCTTTTCAACCAATGGTGCTGGAAAGGATAGTTTTTTCAACCAGTGCTGCTGAAAAAAAATATCTGGAAGTCCAAATATGAGCCTAATCACAGATATTATACCTTATACAAAAATTAATCTAAGGTAGATCATATATGTAAATGTAAAATGAAGAACTATAAAAATTATAGAAGAAAACACAGGAGAAAATCTATGTGACATTGGGTGATGACCTTTTCGATGCAACTAAAAACACATTCAGGAAAGAAAAAAGGATGGTAAATTAAACTATATTAAAATTAAAATATTTTAATCTGAGAAAGAAACAGTTGAGCTTAAAGGAGCTCTTGGTTTCTAATACTATTCTCCAAATAAAAGGAGCCAAGACTCTTTGAAGAAAAGCATGACTCTGGGACTGGGGTTGGTATATACAAGATGAACCTGGGGCAGACTGTAGTGCCAGAAAACAAGGAAGAACTCATACCAAAGCAGAACAAAATAAAATACCATACACAACTACAGGGTATGGCAAGGGCACAGAAGCCAACTGAAAGAGCTCCCGATGGACACAACTGGAACAATTCGAGGAGCAAAATAAATCACAGAGTATTGGATTATAACATAAAATATAAAACAAATAGGCATGAATCCGTACTTACATATAAATAAGTGATTTAATAAATAAATAAATGGAGAAGAGCAAAGTTTCTTCTGCAGAAGAACTCCAAATAATTTATATAGAAAACCACCCCCCGAAGGTGGGGGAAGTGGGCATAACTCTCCACCCCTTAAGTGTGAGCTGTGCACAGTGTGACTTCCTTCCAAAGATTACCTTATGGAAAGAAGGAAAAGAATAAGTTTACAGTGGAGAAAGCTGACAAACACCACCTCAACCAAGTGATCACGTTTTATAGCCACAGTGATGTCATGTTGGTACTATGAACTCTTCCTATGATGCAATGAAATGGCACCTTACCTCTATGGCTATTTTCCCAAAACCCCATAACTCCATTTTAATAATAAAAAAAAAAGAAAGCCCAATTCAGAGGTATTCTAAAAAATACCTCTCTACTACTCTTCAAAACTCTCCAAGTCATCAAAAACAAGGACAAGTCTGAGAAACTGTCACAGTCTAGAGGAGCCTAAGGAAACGTCAAATGAATCTAATGTGGTATTCTGGATGGAGTCCTGGAATAGAGAAATAACATTAGGTAAAATCTAAGGATAGCTGAATAAAGTATGAACTTGAGGTAATAATAACGTGTCAATATTGGTTTATTATTGTGACAAAGAGACCACACGACCGTAAAATTTTAATAATAGAGTCAACTGGGTGTGGGGTATATAGGAACTCATTTTACTCTTTTCACAACTTTTCTATAAATATGAGATTATTCTAAAATAAAATTTTTACTAAAAAATGACTGTAGTGTAATAATAAAAAATAGGAAATAACTTGAGTCCATCAGCAGTATAGTAAATAAACAAATTTAGGCCTATGCTTACGATGGACTACTAAAGTGCACTAAAAATAACAGACTCCTCATGCATGCAACAACGTGGATGCATTTAAAAAATATTGTGTTGAGGAAAGAAGCCAGAATCTAGAGTGCACACTGCACGATCTCATTTATATAATTTCCAAGTGAAAGAAATCAAAATAGTGGTTTTCTCTGAGGGATGGGGATTGGAAGAGGGCACGAGAGAAATTTCTCAAGTTCTGAAATGTTCTATATTCCAATCTTGGTAGTAGGTACATGAAGAATATATTTATCAAAACTCATTGAATTGTATTTTTACAATCTGTGCCTTTCGTGGCATGTAAATTTTACTTCAAACACACCTACATTACAATTTTAAAAATACTTGGCTACTGTGGGGAGAATGAATTTTAGGAAGTTAGAATAGTATCAAGGAAACCATTTAGGAGTCTACTGTGCAAGTCTGGAAGGAACAAAAAGTGATATAACAGAGAATGTGCAAAATAGATGGATTTGGGATATATTTTGGAGCTGGAGGCACCAAGGACATGCTGTTTTATTAGATGTGGACCATTAGAAATTCTTATGGACAGAGCCCTGTACTTAATCATCAGAGCCAGACGTGAATTTCAGCTCTGTTACTTTCCAATTGTGTGATCACACACAAATAGCTTCATGTGTTTGGGCCTTTACTATCTCATGTCTTAAGTGAACTAATTAGAATTGTCCTACCTAGGTCCCAGGTTCCAAAAAGAATCGAATGAGGTAACGTATATATAAACAGTTTATAAATTATAGTGTTATTACAGATATTAAAATTATCAAATACATTATGTAATGAGTGCAACAGTACTGGAAAATATATCATAGGTACTTTAATCATCAACCATGAGCAGGTAAAATACCCTAGCTTAGTAGACAGGTGTGCTTGTCTGGATGCATAGTACAATTAAGAATCTCAAATTTGGACCTTAAATTAAGAATCCCAGACTACAAGTTAGAAAACAAATCTTGGATACCTGGTAAAGAGATCAAGGTTGCAGTACTGAGAAAATAGTGTTGTGTAGTATCTGTTATGAGAGTCTTTAAAATTCCATGCACAGTTCTTCCTGTAACATGACGACACCTCAAACTCAGTATAGTTTGCATCTGCCTGCAAATAAGCACAGAGATGCATTGTTATAGCTTCGAAACAACTTATCTGGGCTATGCCACCCTAACTCTATGCTCAGAACTCTCATGATAAGTCCAGCATGACAGCCAATCAAATGGTACCCTACTAAGGTTTCCTAGGCAACTGACACACAGGTAAAGAAACGAAATTCAGACAGTTGAGAAGAAAAATACTGCAGCAATTTCACCTTACTGATATTTTTTCTCCATAATATATATATATATATATATATATTTTGGTGGGGGGGACTGGTTTGGAAAAACAGAGCACTAAGAACAAGCATAGCAATGAGATAAAGGACCAGAACACCCTTGTTGCGGATGATAATACTGAAAATAGTGATGTGATTTCACAAATGTGTTTAACTTCCTAGAAAAGATTTTTGGGATAGCATTCTTATTCTATCCTCATTCTAAACTGAGATTTGTTAGGATTATTTTTGTATAAATATCTAATTGGGTGGGATTAGAAAACATATATTTCCTTCTTAATTTGAAGAATGTAGAACATACTCAAGACATCACAGGCTCTCGATAAAAATGATTGCGTCAATAAAAAACAGCACTGAACTTGCTGATTCTCTAATGTCCTTGCTCTATCCTCAACTCCAGGAACACTCACAATCAGTTCAATGGATGATGAGCAAGCACCGGATTTAGAAGGCAAAGGAACAGTAGTCTTTGGCCATTTTCCCTTTTCTGATTTGCCTTCACTTTCTGCATACCAAGGATGCAGCTGGTATCTTCTAGCTAAGGTCTAGGTAGATGAAGTGAACCCCTGCCTCTAACCTTTGTGTTCCAGTGTGTGGATTTAGCATTTTGAGAAGAGAGGAACCTGAGTAATTAATTCATTTAATAAACATACATTAAGCCCTCACAATGTGCCAGGTACTGGAAATGCTGACTGGTATCATGATTTTGAACAAGTACTTAACAACCAAAAACCCATGGTATATTAGGCCTAGCAAAATAAGACAGACTTTAAGAGTTGCACGTGACCAGATTCAGGATCTCTAAACCCTTGAATGCTATCTCATCAGCAACCACAAGAGATCAGAAACTGAGTGATACCCAGAAAACAAGCCAAACAAATGGATTTTCTTTATTAGCTAGGCTTTAACTCTGAATCCTGCCTATTTGATCTCTTGTCCTGATATTCAAAATATGAGCCCCCAGAATTTCTGAATTACCTTCAAATCTAGACGAGAGGAAGTTTTAAGTATCCAGAATATAGTTTGTTAGATAGGGAATCACATCTGCTTGTTTACCCCTATATCTTAAGTACCTAGCACAGAAACTGAGCTTGGTAAACTTTTGTTGAGTGAAAGAATGAAAGTGGGTTCCTTTGAGCCTCTTTGTCCCAGGACCCATCTTAGCAGACCGCGGGGTATGGTGTGAATTTCTGAGAGGAAGTCTTGAGCTCCCTAGAGAGATTAGATGAAGTCATTAAGATTCAGGAGTCATTTATTCTAATTCCCTCATTGAATGAATACACATAATGAATTCCAGGGAAGGGTAATGTTTGCTGAAGGTCATATGTCTAGTTAGTAGGAGAATTTCTGAGCTTCCTCCATCTTCCTACTGTACCACAGAAGGAATTAATGGACTGTTGGATGATGAACCTCAGGGCAGTTCCTTTCAAAGGGAATACCTGTATACTTGACCTTTGAGAGGTCAAGACCACTAAGAGTAAACATCTGCAGAGTAATGATAATAAAAAAGTAATGCGGGCTTCCCTGGTGGCGCAGTGGTTGAGAGTCCGCCTGCCGATGCAGGGGACGCCGGTTCGTGCCCCGGTCCGGGAAGATCCCACATGCCGCGGAGCAGCTGGGCCCGTGAGCCATGGCCACTGAGCGCGCGCGTCTGGAGCCTGTGCTCTGCAACGGGAGGGGCCCCAACAGTGAGAGGCCCGCGTACCACAAAAAAAAAAAAAAAAAAAAGTAATGCTATTTAAAAAATTCATACTTAGGCTTTTAAAATCATACTACAGTTCCAAATCGTCTGTAGATCCCATTTTTGAAAATTTTCTATATATGTAGGGAGAAATACCTAGAGTGACCTATAGTGAAATGCTATCAGAGATCTCTGAGTGTTAGAACTTTACGGCATCTCATAATTATTGAACAATAAAGTTCATTCTATGACCATTTTAGCCAACACATTCATCATTAGTTTTAAGACAAATATATGAATGTACAATGTTATACATAAAGACATCGGAGTTTGTGTGCAAATATAATGCTTGGCATATAGGTGTTCAGTACATTTTTGAATGCTTTATTTGTAAATATGCATATATACAAACACACATACAGTAGAACCCTTTAGACTACTTAATAAATTATTACATATTTTAGATAATGTAAAATGGACTAATTCAGATTTTGTCGATATGATGAAAGCATTAATTGTAAATTTTTCAGTCCTTATCGGGGTACATACTTTATAAAGAAATGGATTATGCTATCTAGAATTGATTATGTTGCCTCCAGAGTTTGGGTTTTATGAAAATCTTTTATATGGCTTTATGCATACGTCTGAGGATACCCCAAGCTGAACTATTTCAAAGTGAAAACAAGGCTGCAAATGAAAAGAAAGGCCGTCTTGCTCCTCTTGGAAAGATACAGTTCACCAAAGCAAAACTCAGTGAAGTCACTACAGCCTTGATTATTGTTCTAAAACTGTCAAAATATTCACTTCCAAATATCCTCTGTCTTCTCCTGCTTGTGGAGAGCCAACGATAGAGGGGAAAACGATAGAAAAAAGATACTGCCCAGTACAGCTATTCTGAGATGATTCTCTCAGGTGGTTAATCACTGGGATTAATTAGCAAGCAGCTACTGTGAGAACTTGATCTTTTTCCTTGATTCTTAGTCTTATATCGCCAGGTATTTTCTAAAATCAGGCTGAGCTTGTCCATAAATTAAGTATCGAAGCTTGCCCCTGAGGGAAGAATACTCACAGGTATCCATCCTGACAGCAGGAGTCATGCTCTGAATGCAGAGTAAGGCAGTGACTCGAAAAATACATTTGTTCCCACCCACAGCTTCTCCCACTGACAAATGCTGCGCCTCTCCGGGCCAGAATTCTACTTCAACAAATAGACTTACAAAAATAAAAAGAACAGAAACAAGGTGGGGGGTGGAGGCGATGAGAAAAGAAAAGCCTGTCAGAGATGGAACACCTGCATAAAACTGAATATTTAATTGTGCCCACGCCCCCAAAATAGTACTTTCCAAAGCAACGGAGAATTGCTGCCCCGAAACCAGTGCATGTGTCTAAAGAGGCCCATAGTTAAACACATCTGGTCATGCGGCTGGTAGGCTAGAAAATATGAAGACACTCGCTGGAACTGATTGTCACAACCATTCTTTTATAAGGCCTGATTCTACGCCGGTTAAGAATACTACCTACTTGCTGCCACCTCAACCTGGAGCACCATATTCAAGAAGCTTGTCTAGCGTTTCATACATAACCACCCAGCTACCTGAGCGGGCATTAAACATCGTTATTCATTTTTTTTTTTTTTTTTTTTTTTTTTTTTTTTTTTTTTTTGTGGTACACGGGCCTCACACTGCTGTGGCCTCTTCCGTTAAGGAGCACAGGCTCTGGACGCTCAGGCCCAGCGGGCATGGCTCACGGGCCCAGCTGCTCCGCGGCACGTGGGATCTTCCTGGTCCAGGGCACGAACCCGTGTCCCCTGCATCGGCAGGCGGATTCTCAACCACTGCGCCACCAGGGAAGCCCCGTTATTCATTTTTTAATGAACATTTCTGAGCCTGTGCTGGAGCTGTGCAGAGGCGGGTAGGGGGATGAGGGATGGGAGTAGCCGCTACAAAATAAGTATGACTCATGTCTTCTTTTGTGGGCATTGTGGTTCCATAAATTCATTATTCTATATAATATAACTAATCTATACATTTGCGATTTTGTACAGGATACTTTTACATTTGACATAAAAAATTACAGAGCCTAGATATTTATTCTTATATAATTCTTATATTTATTCTTATATAACCTGAATAATTGGCACCAGGTTTCAGAAAAATGGACAACTGAAGGACTAAATGTAAACTAAAGAGGTAATATGCCAACCGTCTAACTAAAAAGAAATTACCACTGCGTGTAGTACATGCCCAGGAACTATGCTAGTCACTCCATGAGTGCCTTTGTTTTTCATTTTTCTCCCTTTGACTTGCTTATAATTGTCATCAGGATTAGAAGCTGGGATATTTTGGGGATCACAGAGAGTCAACCTGAATCACAGTCTCCATGTAGAATGGAAGAACAGTCAGAGGGCTTCCAGGGAAAGAACCTCAAAGTCATTTTAAAAGCAGGATCTATTTGCAAGTTTCATCCCTTCTTTGAAGCATCAGGAATGATACCTCTGGGCTATCTCTCAATAAAAAAATAGATTCAGTTCATATCACACCGGGACTTCTTAAAAGCTCAAACTGCTTTGCAATATCATATAATATTTTCACACTCACAATATTTCTCTTTGTGATTATTTTTTAAGGGAGAAAAGCAAATATTTAAGAGGGAGAGAAATTACTATTCCTTATTACAAAATAACCTAGACACTCAAGTTTCTGTTAGATTCTCCAGCTTTCTGCTGCCCCGGTCAATGTATTTTAAGTGTAGATGATGGAAATCTCAAAATTATTTCTGTGTGTAAACACAAGGTAACTGAGATAAAAGCACACCCTACTAAAATATTATTGAGTCCAGGCATTGTGATAAGCATTTCATATTTATATAATTTTATAAGAACTTGGTTGTGACAATGATTAAGGTTGTCCTTCAAATATTTCCAGTTCTCCTCCAAGGTCTACGATAGGATTACACTTCTCTGCCCCCTTGAAGTTGGGTGGGGTCATATGACTTTCTTTGGTTTGTGAAATATATGCAGTTATAGTCAAGTCAGTATACAGTTACCTGCTCTCACTTTCCCTCTGCCCTAATTATCAACAAAATTTTACGTGGTAGCTATTCTATCCAAAAAGGTTCCAGAGTGAAAAGAAGTGGAGGAGAGCTCCTCAAATGACCCACAAAAGACATACAGCATGAGTGAAAGGGCAAACAAACCTTTGTTGTATAGGCCACTAAAATTTTGAAATTGTTTATCATAGCATCACCTGTCCTAGCCTATCCTAATTAATAGGTTATCAAGTAGGTATTATATGCATTTTACTCATAAGTTGAAGACTCAAGTAAATTTCTGATTTGTTCAAGGTCAAAGACTCAATAAAAGAAAGAACTGTGACTTGAACAATCCTTTCTGACTTTAGAGCCCAACTCTTTACCACTAAGCTTATACCGTGGACTTGAATTAGTGCTTGCAATACATTCACTTTCATGTGAACTTCCTCAGACTTAGTGGTTCTATAAAAGACTTGTTTGTGATACTGTTTCTTCAGAATATCTTTTTAAAGCTAAACCAAGATAATAAAAATACCTTCTATAGCTCTTTATGATTTACACAGCATTTTCACAAATAGTAAGTTATTATATCTTCATGATAAACCTGTGACTTAGACAAGACAGGTATTACCTTGTTATTACAGGTGAAGAAAATCACGACACGAAAAAGTTAATAGTTGACATGCTCAAGGTCAAATGGCTAGGCAATGACAAATTCGGGGACGAGAGTCCCAGAGTCATGAATTATTCTCCAATGACAGCAGCACGAGGGAGGTCTGAAGAGGTAGGGATCATTCCTGGCACCGTAGAGAGAAGCCTGTTTTTAAACTCAGCTCTGCAAACAATTTGCAATTTTATTTTGCAATCAGGATCATTGATAACATTTTCAAATCATTCTTCATTGCAATTAACTCTAAAAATAGAACTGATTAGTGTTGCGATAAAAATAGTAAAACAATTCAGGCTTAGATTGCAAGATGATCACGATTAAGAAAGTATCTCAAACCAAGTCCTAGAACCGAAAGAAAATACTTTAATAGAGGTTATTTCTGATCCTTAACCCTCACTTTCCAAAAAGAGAGATTATCAAAAAGAAACAAATTAAAATTGTCAAGAAAAATTACTGGATCTATGTGTAAAAGCAAGTACATTTTATATTTGAGAAATTGTATTTTTTTAAGAGATTTCCCTTTTTATTTTTTTAATTAATTAATTTATTTACTTATTTATGGCTGCATTGGGTCTTCGTTGCTGTGTGCAGGCTTCTCATTGTGGTGGCTTCTCTTGTTGCAGAGCACGGGCTCTAGGCACACGGGCTTCAGTATCTGTGGCTCGAAGGCTCTAGAGCTCCACAGCATGTGGGATCCTCCCGGACCAGGGCTCGAACCCATGTCCCTTGCATTAGCAGGTGGATTCTTAACCACTGCGCCACCAGGGAAGCCCAAGAAATTGTATTTTTGACAGTATACAACTGCTACTATGTGAACAAGTTTAGATTTCTTTCAACCTAAAAACAGCAATTTGCTCCTTGTTGTTGATTACAACTATTTTAATGAATGTATTGGTCACTGAGGATATACTTGATTTAGTATTTATTTTAATAATTACACATTATTTTTTTAAAATGATGTGGTTAGAAGTAATATTTTAGCCTTCAGTTACTAAATGTGATACAATTTAGAAAAAAATCCCAAAAGCACCACATGATCATAAGTAAATTTCAGCATGATAGTGCCTATTCTTCTTGTAGACTGTTCACAAATTCATTTTTGTAAATATTATTTAGAAGGGAAATGAGAGTGCCCCCGCTCCCTGCTCCCCGTTTTAACTAGATGGAAATGAGCAAGGGATACTGTTTCACTTGGGTAAGTTTGCACAGCAAGTAGCTGAGCCAGGGCTAGAACTCAGAACTCTAAACTATCAGTTCCCTGTCATTGGGTTTCACGGCCTTAAAATGGTCAGTAATCTCTTATATCAGTATACCATGGCTTACCAGACCACCGAGAACGTTGTCAAGGTGAAACCTGACATGACAGAGGAAGAAGGCCTGCATATTTTACATAGACCATTCCTTTTGCAATACCAGTGGAACTTCAAACATCATCTGAAGCCACAATCAGATTAGCTCCAGAGAGCAAAAACTCAGCTCCGAGGCACACATTTTGTAATTCTTTGAAACAAGGAAGTTTGTATCCAAATTTCAAGTGTCAGACACAATGCGAATTCTGATTTTAGCTCATCTCTGACAGAGGGAGCATAATAATTCTGGAAAGTGCTCAAACATTTCATGACTTTCCTCATCATCTTTAGCTTTGCAAAAGTCTTATATTCGGGCTTTTGACTTTGTCCTTGACCTACATTTAAATGATATTTTGATTCTTTGTTTATATTATTAAATGTATATGTGTGTTTCTATCTTATCTCTATATATCCATAGATATATCTAATCTAAATCCATAACTGCATCTATATCTATAGATCTCTCTATATACATATACGCATATATACATATATCTATGTATATACTACCTACACCTATAGAGCTACATACATATATAGAGAGATGTATAGATATCTAGATCTATAAATATCTCTATAGTTACATCTATAGAAAACATAGATATAAATATGTACACATATTTATGTAGACATATTTAGTCTCTATATGTACTTATAGAGATGCATAAGGATAAAATATATAAATTTGAAAAGCTGTAAGTAAATATCTTGAATTAAATAATTTCCACCCCTCAAGGCCTACCTCAAATACTAAATCCCTCCAAAAATTCTCCCCTCCAACGAAAATTGTTGCTGCCTCCTTTGAAAAGCTCGGCAGTACACCCCTCTCATGAAACTTTTCTCAATCAACCTTGGAATAATAATGAGAGTCCTCACATGTTGATATGCCAAACACTACCTCATTAATCCAATCTCCAACTTAAGCTTGAGAAGTAGCTTTTATTCTCTTCATTTGAAGGAAGAGAACCTAAAACAGAGAGATTGAGTGATTTTCCCAAGATCAAGTAACAAAAAAAGTGCAGAGGAGGAATTTGAACTAAGTTCTGCCTGACTCTGCTGCCTCATGTGTGATTTAGTCTCCTTTATTTATTAATTTCAAAACATTTATTGAGCCTTACTATGTGCTGTACTGCATATAAACTCCAATCGTCTGGCTATGGACCATGCATGTGTGGGACAACCTCCAATCTTACTAGCTAGGCTAAAATAACAGAATAGAGATTTCAGGGTCTGGGGACAGTGTGTGGAGTTTGAATTCAGTAAATTAGCAGCCTGATAAAACAAAACAAAATAAATTCTCTTCATAAGAGCATAGTAGAATCCAGAGTCTCTATACCAAATCGTTGACAATATTTGGGATATAACCCAAAGTACAATATATAAAAAACTGGAAAATATGGCTCATAATCAAGAGAAAATACAATCAATGGAGACTGACCCAAGATGACCCAAAATTTGGAATTAGCAAACATTTTCAAGTAGCTATTATAACTATAGATGTAAGGAAAAATAAGGTCATAAAGATTGAAAAGCTAGCAAATCTCAGCAGAAAACTGTGAACTATAAAAAGAATTAAATGGAAATTTGACGATTAAAAAAATACAATAAAGTAAAAAATTTACTGGATACCTGTAACAGCCTATTTAAGATGACAGAAGAAAGAGTTGGTGATGATAAAGTTGAAAAACAGAGGGAAAAAAGATTGAAAAATGATGAGAAGGGACTCAGATTTATGGAGCAATATGGAGAGGTCTAACACATGTGTAAATTAGAGGCTTAGGGTACAGGGTAGAGAGAATGGGGCAAGAAAAAAATATTTCCAAAATTTGATTAAAGGCAGAAATTAAATTCTTCAAAAAGCTCGTTAGCAAACCCCAAGAAGGACAAATACAAAGCAAACTTCATTTGACACATTATTGTCAAATTACTGAAAAATAAAGATGAAGAGAAAATCTTTAAAATACAGAGAAAAATGATGCATTATATACAAGAGAACAATGAAAAATTATTGCTAAATTCTCATCAGAAACAATGGTGTTAAGAAGATGGAAGAACAATGTATTTAAAGTTCTAAGAGAAGAAAAATCTGTCACTCAGAAATTTATATCCAAGAAAAATATCACTCCAGAATGAAGGAGAAATAACAGCATTTTGTGATAAGTAAAAATATATAAATATACATATTTGTTAGCTGCAGACCTGCACGAAAAGAAATACTGAAGGAAGTTCTGGCTGAAGAGAAATAATCCTAGATGAAACTTGAATGTTCAGAAAAGAATGGAGATCACTCTGAATAGTAAATATGTAAGTTAAAAAAACACTATATTTTATATTTCTCCTAATGGCTCAAAATTCAGATACTATTTAAACTGAAAGTATAGCATTGTACTGTGGGCTGTATAATGTACATAGACATAATGTATAGGACAACTTATAAAAATGAGGAATAAATAAAGTCATATGATTTGTCGATCTTTCATTTTACATAAACTAGCACAATATTAACTCTAGTTAGATTGTGGAATGTTAAAGATGTAAATTTCAATCTCTAGAGGAAACATAAAAAACAATAATGAAAAGAAGAATTAGCTAAAAAGCCAATAGAGAAATTGAGATAGAATTTTAGAAAGTATTCAAACCAAAAGAAGGAAAGAAAGGAGGGACAGAAGGGGAAAAATAAAGGATGGGACAAGCAGAAAATAAATAGCAAAAGAGTTGGCCTAAATCCAACCATATCAATCCAACATTAAATGCTGATGGACTAAACATGCCCGTTAAAGACATAGATTATCAAGCTGAATAAAAAAGCAAGACTGGACTGTGTTTTCTGTAAGAATTGCATACTGAATATGAAGACATAGGTCAGTTCAAAGTAAAAGAATGGAAAAAGATAGGCCTTGCAAACACTAATCATAAAGAAGGCTAGACTAGGTATATTACGGTAAGATAAAATAAACCTCATTACCGTAGTGTATTACCAGCCACAAAGCAAGACAGTTTTAAATGATAAAAGGGTCAATTCACTGGCAAGACATAACAATCCTAATATGTATGCAGAATATCAAAATATGTGAAGCAAAATTTGACAGAATTAAAGAGAGAAATAGACAAATACCTTTGGAGATTTCACACTCTCTCTCAGTAACTGAGAAAACGGTGAGTCAAAAGATTCAGTAAAGGTGAGAAGATCTGAATAACACTATGGAACACTTTGATTCAAGTAACATATTTAGAACATTACCCTCAAGAAGTTCAGGATATACATTCTTTTCAAGTGCACGTGGCACATTCACTGAAATCCCAGTGACTATATTATCTAAAAACCATGGAATTAAATTAGAAGTCAAAGACAATGAGTTATCTAGGAAATTTCCAAATATTTGAAAATACAGCAACACTGTTAAGAAAATAAAAAAGCAAGCCACAGATTGGGATAAAATACTGACAAAACACATACCTGACAAAACACTTATATCCAGAATATGGAAAGAACCCCTGAGACTCAGTAATAAATAGATAACTGAGTGAAAAGTAAGCAACAATATGAACATATGAATTGCCATTTGGTACACAAAGATGTGCTCAACATTATTAGTTATCAGGGAAATGTAAGTTAAACCACTGAGATACTGCTACACACCCACCAGAATGGGTAAAGTTTTAAAAGATGGACAACTCCAAATGTTGATGAGAATCTGGAGTAACTAGGACTCTCATATGTTAACAGTGTGAGAATAAAATGTTACCACCACCACTTTGGAAACAAAGTTTAGTTTCATATAAGACTGAACAAACATCTACTATTTCCATCAATTCTGCTTCTAGATATTTACCCAAGAGAAATGATAATATATTCCACAAAAAGACTTGCACAAGAGTATTCACAGCATCTTTGTTCATAATAGCCCCAAAGTGAAAACAATCTGGGTATCCATCAACAGGAAAGTGATTTTAACACACACACACACACACACACACACACACACACACACTGATGCTTAAACAAAACTGGCATTTGTATATTCAGTTTCAGCATTAAAAAGAAAGGAACTGATACATTCAAACACCATGAATCTCAAAAACAATATGCTGAGTAAAAGATGACTTACCCCAAAGAGTATATGCTATATGATTTCATTTATCTGAAATTCTAAAGCAGGCAAAATTAATCATGGTGAAAAATAATTAGAACAGGGGTTGCCTCTAAGAGTGACAGGGATAGGATTGACGAATACGGAGCATGGGGAACTTTTCTGAGATGATGGAAATGCCATATATTTTTGTTGGGATTTGGATTTCATGGTTGTATTCACTTGCTAAAACTTATTGAATGATTCACTTAAAATTAGTGTATTTCAGGAAGATGCCTTCTTCATCACAACAGAAGGGAAGGAGAGAATCAGGCTGTTTCCCTTTTATGCTACAGTGTTCAGGGATTAGGTGTTATTCGTCTTTGATTCTTCATCACTGCCGGCAGAGTGCTCTCAGATATAGTCTGCTTGGTAGATGTTAGTTAAATTAATATGTTTCTGTGATCTTCTCTATTTTCTGTTAAACATTTTTATAAACTATAGTAAACAATAATTTTATAGTAACAATAGGTACTGATGCCATTTTCAAGAATTTTAATAGGTATGTGTTAGTTTTAATTCTCACAATATTTGTGTGGTTCATGTAGCACAGAGTCAAAAATATGTAGCTTAAAGAAAGTGAGGCCAATTTCTGACTCTCTCCGCCTGCTCAGATTAAGAATTGTGGTGCGAAGTGCATGCTCTGAGTAAGTGTCGGAGAGTTTCAGTGATGTGATTACCGCCTGTTAATGAAAACCACTTCAGTCTGGTCTTCTGCAAATCGCCATGTTTAATTAGTGGGATATAAACCCAACTAGTTTTGTGAAGGAATTTGAATCTGTTTATTTCTCAAGGCAATTTTCTTAAAGGCAGTGAATTGGAAGTAGAAACATCTATTAGAAATCCTAGTCATTTTAACAGAAAGAAAGAAAAACCAGCTGACCCAGTTCCTTACTTTAAATTCCCCTGACCAGTGTCTTCTTCCTTGGGAAGTTGTCCAAGAAAGATAAGTCATCCCAAGTCCTCATCAAGAAATGTCTCTTTGGGTTGGATCATAATTTTCCTTGCTTTAATCAAACTCCCATCTTAAAAAATAAAGCAAAAATGTAAAAAAAACCCAAGAAGCTGCAGACCTTCACTCCAAATATTAATTTTCTTATTTTATTCAAAACACAATAATTCCAACTGCAGAATCTAATCTGTTGCCATACTCTATCTGATAAATCTTCTTCCCATGTTCTTCATCTATTAAATATAAAACTTTGTGTGTGTGTGTGTGTGCTTTGTAGTAATCTGGATGACTCAGCTGTAACCTTCATAATACTTCACTTGTCATTGGATTTATTTACCTTTCTTCTTTTAAAAATGTTGTCAAAATTATGTTAACAGAACCTGGATTCCTAAACTAGTTTTAATAAACTCTTATTCTTTAGCATTATTGCATTAGATATAATGGTCCGTAAGTTTCTGTCTTGAAGGTGAGAACATTACTGATGCCAGAGTGTTATAGGTTGTATTGTTTCCACACCCCACAAATTGATATGTTGAAGTTCTAACCCCTAGTACCTCAGAATGAGAACTTATTTGGAAATAAGGTTGTTGCAGATATAATGAACTAGGGTGAGGTCATTCTGGAGTAGAGTGGGCTTCTAATCTGGTACAAATGATGTTCTTATAAAATGGGCAATTTGGACACAGACACATACACAAAAGAAAACTATGTGAACATGAAGGCAGATATCAGCCAGGGAAGGCTAAATATGGCCAGCAAACCACCAGAAGCTAGGAGAGAGGTATGGAACAGATTTTCCCTTGTAGCCCCCAGACGGAATCAATCCTGCCAACATCTTGATTTTGGACTTCTAGCTTTCATAAGCCTGAGACAATACATTTCTATTGTTTTAAGCCACCCAGTTTGTGGTACCAGGAAGCTGATACATAAAGCAGTAATAGGCCCACTTTCAATGTAACCAGGAAGTAGGAGAAGAGAAGTTATAGCTGATTAAAAATTCAGTTATTTCCCTGAATCCGCCCTGAATCTTACTAACAAACCATTTCACCAGTGAGAAATGCCAGACAGACATGTCTGTGTAGGTAGCCTTTATTTTTGAGACTCCTGAGTCTCCCTGTCAGCTGGCACCTTACATGTCACCACCAAACTTGGTTGTTAGACATTAAAAATGGTGGCTGCAGAGGAATCCCAAGGCAATGAAGGGATTAGAGAGTAATGAAACCCTGAGTAATGCTGGATTACACTTGTTGGTGATTTAAGACTGTGGAGCAAGAAATTTGGGGCTTTTTCCATCAAATGAAAGCTTTTCTGTTTTACTCCTCTCTTTCCTTTACTCCTTTTTTAGCACTGAACTTTCTGGGGGGGGGCTTGGGAAAAAATTAGCTATTGATAGAAGAACTATTTAAGACTGTATGTATTCTGTTTCTCTTATCCTTTTCTTCAACCTGCATGATGCTGAGATATTCTGAATAAATTAATTGTGTTATTTGGATGTGGGTTTGTGGGGTGTTTTTTTTTTTTTTTTTTTTTGCTTTTAAAAGTGGTAGAAAATTTAACTTAAAGTAAAATGAACTTTTATTTTAAAATTGAGAAAGTCCAGGATTGTTGTGATGGATTCAGAAATGACTAAGTCCAGGAACTTAAGTGAAATTGATAGAGAACTGTTTCTTTCCATTTCTCAGCTCTGTTTTCTTCTCTCTTGAGTAGGAGATGTAAAGCTATAGAGAGCCATACTGGAACCCCCCCCCCAATAGGGACTCCCTAGAAAGTCCTGACATTCACTCTGAATGGACCAGCTTAGGTCATGTGCTCACTTATGAGTCAATCACTCTGCAAATTCTTTAGATTGGCTTGGACTTGGGTTACATATGTGTGTCTGGAGTTCTGATGGAGCATGGATTAAAGTCAGGGACAGATGTTGTACCAAAGAAATTCAGAGGTTGTAATTATAATCATGGGGAAATGATTCTGTTCTAGTAAATACAAAATAATTCTACTAATTAACTCATCCAAAAAAGTTTAATGTGAACAACTACTCTGTGGGAAGTACTATGCTAGGGACTGAGTATCAGAGTTGAATAAGATATGTTCCTACTTTTGAACAGTTTATAGTCTCCTGGGGAGGCAAATGTGTATATAAGCCAATAAAAATTTTGTGTGCTATGTGTTGTGTAATAGAAACACAGGTAACATGCTACATGAAAAGAGAGGAGGTTCTAAATTTTTTTTTTTTTCTGTCTGCCACATGGCAGGTCTAGGTGTAGGTGGAGATGTTTAGAAGGGCTCCACAGACGCTGTTTGAACATACCTTGAAAGATAAATAAAAAATGAAACAGAGCCATGGAGGCAGAGGAACAAGATATTTTCTACCAGTTATAGACAGGAGATACAGCTTTTGTGAGGCAAGCATACCAACCACTAAACTACAGAAATGAAGACTTTAGACCTTATTCTCTAGTTGTTTATGTGCCTGTCCAATCCTTAACCTTATGGTTCTGTTTTCTTTCTTTTGTTTCATTGTAGGTGAGTAGTCAAAAGTGGAGTCTAACAGACCTAATGTGTTTAAATGATAGGAAATTATCTCTTTAGTCCTTACTGCAAAGCTATCTCATGAACATAGAAATAGCATTTAATTTTACCCTAATGCTGTTTTATGGCTCCATATTATCTTTTTCTGCATCTTTTCTATGGGAATGTCTCTTTGTAAATACTTGAATTCACTGGAAACTTGAAATTTTTAATGTGCATGCCTATTAGTGTTTTTATACTGTAGTAGTTAAGGGGAGTGACTTTAAAATAGATGATCTTCTGTTTGATCCTGGATCCCCATCACCAGCTGGGGGATCCTAGGAAATTGAATTCTCTAAGCCTCTGTTCTATCATAATAGTATAACCCCTTAGGATGTTTATGATGATTAAAGGGGACAATCTATGCAAAGTGCTTAGCAGAATTTTGGGCACAAAATAAATGTTCAATAAATTTAACTTGATGTTGTAATAACCAAATTCCTTTAGAGAAGGATTAGCACAGACCCATTTTATCCAGAAAAGTTATCTCCAGTATCTAATTTAAAGCTGCTTCAATCATATGACCCCATTGCTTAAAACCAGTTTTTACTGATCGAGTGTTGGTCTCAGGAGTGGGTGAAACAGGGTCCCAATCTTGGTTCTGCCACAGTTAGCTTGAGGTTGGGCCAGAACCCCAAGCTTACCCTCAAGACTTCAGTTTCCTTATCTGTAAAATGACATAAATGACATCTATTGGCTTCCAACTAAAAAATTCCGTAATTTGGATAACATGGGGAGCTCTCTGCAAAACACCATCTTGCTCATCAGTCCAGGGTTACATCAAAAAATGTATTGTTATAAGCAGTATATTCAGGCATTAAATCAGAATATGAAAATGGTGATTCAGCAAATGTGTTATAGTTCCATTTTATGGTGGTGCATTTTATGGAGGCATGTACAGTAAACATCAACTACAGCATGGACATGCCCATTTAGGTGTAAATATATGTATATGTGACATTCATAATCCTATAAATAAGCCTGTGGGTATACAAAGAGAGAAAAATATGTTTAAATGTTTATTTTCTAAGCCTGGCTCTAAAGATTTCACTTTCAAGCTCTGTGAGCCTACCAGAAAAATGCTGGCCTCAACTAAAAACTTTGAAATGTGTCTTCGTAGACAGTAGGCTCCTAAAGATGCAGTGAGTCAAGGCTGGTGTAGTTGTCATTTCAGGAATCTTGAACTCAAAGTGAGGTCCATTTCCAGGTATGATTCTGATGGTATTACCTAAGCTGAAAGGGATATGCTTCCTATAATACAAGATCAATTCAAATGCTTTTGATAGTCTTCAGAAAAGAAGAGCCAAGCATAGTAAACAGAGTAAGAGCTAGGGATTCAGAAAGGTCTTGTAGCCTTAAATTCATTAAAACGTTGTTCGAGGGCAATATTAATCCTCAGTGGCCTTTTGCCTGCTCCAACTGAAGTAACTACTATCCTAGCAGATGTGTTTACTTGGTTTTAATGCTGACATATATCATCTGTTATGCACAGTGGGCAAAAGAATTGGACACCTCTAGTGTACACTATGATAAAAAATAAATACAATAAAACAAAAACAAACATAAAAGAAACCTATTTTCCCAGCAGATTATCTGAACTTGGTATATTTTAAAGGGGAGAATGCATAAGCTTAATCCCCTGGAAGAGCTGTCTACTGTACGGCATGGCAGTTGGGACTGTTTCTGCCATATTGGGAGGAGAATTGTGAAGATGACCATAGGGTAGGTACTAGGAAAATTTGGATTACCCGAGGTAAGCAGAAGAATGGAAGTAGAATATAAACCGGTAGGGTATTTAGAAAAGAACACTTAACAATGAACCAGTAGACCCAGGATGAAGCCCTGAATCCTCCATTAATTAAGTCAAAGACATTAGCCAAGTCACTTAACCTCTCTGAGTTTTATCTGTAAAATGGAATCTCTTGCATTTGTCTAGCTTACCCCACATTATTGTGATATGTGGGGTATGCTAGACAAGTGATATAATGTGTTAAAATGATACATAAACTTAATTGGCTAATTCAAAATTTAAATCTTCCACATCCATGAGCATCTAAAACACTATGAGGAGTACCTAGATAGAAGACAGGTTATTTTTCTTCAAATTCTTCCAGTGTAGTTTGGAAACAAGTCACATACATAAATCAAATAGAGATGAGAGACACAATGAACGATGGTGTCTTTTAAACTACATATGCACAGAAGCTAAAGGCATTGAGTATGTCTATTGAATTTTATTCCCTCCTCTTCCAACAATTTCCTCCCTGGACTTTTGTTTGGCTATACTTCTAACAGATTCTTATGTAAATATTCCCCCAAGGCTTCCTCCCAACCCTCTTTGTTGTATACTTTCTCACAGGGTGGATTCAATTACTTTTCTATTCAGGCAGGGTGGACCTTCCAATGGTCTTCACTAATACCAGCTACTTACAACCAGTAGCTATTCTAACTGCCCAGTGCTCATGCCTTATTGCCTGTAGTCCATGCCAGACTAGTTATTAATTCTCACCTTTGCCTTGGGTAACTCATGCCCCACATTTCCTATTTACTTTTCAAGAACTGCATCTGGAAGTCTCACCAACCTGTCAAACCTAATCACTAAATCTGAACTCACTGTAGGCTCTGCACAAACTTTCTTGCCTCTAGTGCTTATTTTGGTATATGGCATGATGATTTTCTTTTCACTCAGGCCTGAAAACTAGAGTGGATTTTTTTAGTTGTCCCTTTCCCTCCACTACTCAATAATTGCTCTACTTGTCATTTCTGCTTTGTAATACCATGTCCCCAACACCTTCGCTCCATTCTCACTTCCAGTACCTAAGTTGAAGGCTGTTTACCTGAATCATTGCACTTATTTCTCTGCTTCCAGTTCATCTTCCCTTATCCTTCCCCTTCATAAACAGTGTTTCCAGATCAGTCCTGATTACGTCAGTTTTGATTTTTAAAAAAATCTTCAATACTATTTCAACATTTAATAAAATCACCAATCAAAGGGCTTCATGTTGAGCCCAAAAACCTTCTCTTCCATATTTCTATTCATGCACTCTATACGCTGCTCAAATGCACAGAAATCATATTCAGTAATGGACAGCCAGAAAAGACATCATGGAAGAAGTAGTATTTGTCAGGATCCCTGCAATATGCTTACATAAAACCCTGCATTGATCCCTCATAATACTAATCTTAACACTAGATTACAAGCCCAAATCCACCCACCTCTTGTTACCTTCCCTGATTTCCACACAGTAGAATGTGATTTCTCCCTATATGGAAACTTCATAGGGTTCTGTCCTGTTTAAAATTGACTTACCTCTTTCTGCCTGTCATTATAGTTATTTTTTTGTATACTTGTCATTTTCCCTTTTTAGATTTCAAGTTCTTTGAGAGTAGGGACTTTATATTTGATTCTCTGCAATATATTCATTCAATACTCATTGAATTAGAAATTTCTAACAGGTAAAGTAATGCTTGTTTTGATTCTCATTTCTAAGGATGTAATTGAAATAAAGTCATAAAATATTACAAATATATGTAGTTATATATATTATAAATGTATACAAAAAAACCATCATCAATTCTGAATGAATTTTTCCTCTTATAAACAAATTTGAAGAAACAATTGCTACTAATTGTGCTTTCTTGTCTAACATACTTTAATATAGCATTTTATTCCATTGGAAAGTAAAATCAGTGTTTCCAGGGAAATTAAAATTGGCTAACCTATTTATTTTTTTGATTCACTCTCTAGCTGGGCACGACCTAAAAAGGGCTGTCAGGGGCTTCCCTGGTGGCACAGTGGTTGAGAGTCCGCCTGCCGATGCAGGGGACGCGGGTTCGTGCCCCGGTCCAGGAGGATCCCACATGCCGCGGGGTGGCTGGGTCCGTGGCCCGTGGCCGCTGGGCCTGCGCATCCGGAGCCTGTGCTCCGCGGCGGGGGGAGGCCACAGCAGTGAGAGGCCCGCGTACCGAAAAAAAAAAAAAAAAAAAAAAGGGCTGTCAGTTCACATACTTCTCTTTCTGAAATCAACATGGCAATTTTGGCAATGTTCCCGGGTGTTGGTGTTCCTGTAGATGTTTAAACTCAGTTAAAATTTCACATACAATAATGGATTCTATTAATCTCTTTAAAACATAGTCACTCTAAACGACATGGCAGTTAAATGAGATGAAGAGACATGGTACCCTATCAGGATACAGAGTGAAGTTAGAAGTCTTTGGAATATATCTCCATCCACGGAGGTCACCATCATGAAGATAAACTACCTTCTTTTCCCACAAGATGGCCCTTGGTGATATTATCTGAACCAGGATTTGATAATGGATGGACCTTAGGTATAAATTATTATGAATGTACATACAATTTTAATGTCCATTCCTTCTTTCAATATAATTTTATTAAATATCGACAATGTTCTGAAGATAGCTAAACCTCTAGAGAAGAATTTTTCTAAATGTGTTCTATCAGATACTTATTGTAATGGATGATATTTGCAAGAATTTTTTAAACAAATTCTTTGGTCAAATAATTTTGGTAAATGTTTCTATCCCCCTTTTAGAAATGTACATGCATATTAGTATACTAAAGGTTCAGATAAGTCAAGCACCAAAGAAACACGCTTGACTTTGTTTCATCCAGCTCCTCCCACCCTTTTTTGACTGGGAGAATTATGTATGTCCTCTCTCATCCAGTTGTTCCAGTTACCAATAGATTCCCCTCTGGAAAATAAACCTGTCAGATTTAGCATTGTCTCAGTATAGCTTACAAAGTCTTGTCACATTCTGACATAACACACATGGAGGGAGATACGATGTCTCATAGGAGGATGATGCCGTGTTTGGGTGACAATCAGGATATCAGTTTTCACCCTTACTCACTATCTGTTCAACTCTAAAATAGTCACTTTACCTCTCTGGACCAAATTATTTCCATTGTACAAAAGTGAAATAACCACGGATTTGTATTCTAATGGTGAAGATTAGACCTTATTATTTCTTGATGCTATCACTGCCAACTTTGAGATTGAAGATATATGCTTATAATACCACCAGGATGAAATATAAACTGTAGTGCACTTAAGAAGTTATGAACACAGGACAAAGAACATGTTGGGTGTGGTTAGCATGCAGTTGGTGTTGCTCACTGAAAGAGCTACAGCCCTCCCAAAGGGGCATCTGAAGAATTTTAGTGATTTTTTTCCCTTAGTTTTGTTCAATATAGCACTAATAGTTTATTACTATTCAGTCATATGATTTTAGATTTGGCTATGCATGTCTCTGAAACAACTGGGGAAAAAAAGACTGATTTGGGCAATTGAAATAATATGAAGTGTCATAATAAATAAAAGCTATCATAAAGTTTTAGGGATCCAGGGAAAAATGAATTATGGTGATATTTAATATATACTTGATCCACAACAGCTATTTTGTGGAAACCCAGTGAATGAATCAACACTATTTCAGAGGTTATGGATACAAACAAGGGATTTCTACCACTTTAAGACTAAATACTCTGTGCTATACTTACTCTCTTTTTAATGTAAGAATGATTTTTTTTTATCATTATTATAAAGAGAGGTAAATTTGTTACTTGGGTCCTGTGTCTGAAACTATATAGCTGTGTGACGTTAGATGATACCACTTTAACTTCTGTGGTCCTCGTGTTTTTTACATATGTGGTGAAAGACTTCGACCATACATACTTTGGGCCTAAAAATCTCTTATTCTATGAAATAATCTAGATATGTCAGAATTATGGTCAATATGAAGGTAAGTCAATTCAATACACCATATTTTCTACTTGCCCCAGTTGAAAATGTGTGTTTAGCATGAGGTTATTTGAGAATACCAATTCATGGGTAAACTCAGTTAATAGCCATTTTGGGCCAATGTGCTTTGGGTGAACGCATGATCCAAGTGGCTTTGAATATATATTTCAGAGATTGCAACAGTCTGATAAGTCATTGGATATGAATAAGTTACAAAAGTGACACCACAGCTCACATGGTACAAAACTGAGTTGCATGGTACTTTTTCAGAGCCAAAGGAAATATCTCATAGAAAATATTGTAGAAAAAGTATATGTTTGAGATATGGAAATAATAATCTAGATACAGTTTGAATCACTTTCTGTTATTAAGATGAAGGGACTAGTTTAAAGGTGCAATATGTAATAGATTGCCTAGATTTAAAATCCTATGCTACCTCCTACTAGTTATGGGCTTAGTGGGAGTTACCCTCATTCTCTGTGTTACAGTTTTCTCATCTGAAAAATTAGAATACTAATAGTAAATACCATACAAGACTTTTCTGATAATTAAATCTTAAAATGCATGCAAAACATAGTACCTGGATTTTATAAAATGTGCTCAACTAATGTTAGCAATTTTTAAAATTAATACTCGAAATTTCTGGTTTCAATAAAGGTAGAGTAGCTTGATACACACTAATCATTCTGCTAATGACAAGTATAAACTTTGGACAGATATTAAAACAAGTGTTACAAAACAATTATTTTAAAGTTCTGGAGAAAAGCAAAAGAAGGTAGAAACTAAAAGAGAAACAATCTTTAAAGGAAGGGAAATAAACTAAGTGAGTTTTGCAATTAAATAGCTTTTCCCCAAGGGTACCAGTAGCAAAGAAGGAAAAGAACTTGAAGCTGAAATCATCTGTTTTACTGGGACGAAGAGACAGAGGCAGGAATTTGGAGCTGCTAGAATGGCTGGAAATTGAGGGGAACATTCCTTAAAGAAAGATGCCACAGAGGGAAAAGCACCAAAACTGTGTACAAATTCTCCTTAAATATTGGCAGATGCCTTTGCATGTGCAAGGTGATACAAAAGGAACTCAGAAAAAAAGGCTGCTAGAATAAAGACTTGAGTAGAAATTCTGGCAACCTATTGTTAGAGAGACATTTGGAGTTCAAGTCCTAACAAGTTAGAGGAACTTGGTAAACATCTTTGGATTTCCCTTGAAATCCCAGAAGATCCATGCCTTAAGAAGGAGTCAAGGCTACATTCTAGTTCTAAGAGCAAAGCTAGGTTCTTAAGGGACCAATTAAAAGAAAATTACAATTACATCAAGTGAACCTGCTAGTTTTCTAAATCTCTACTGGAATGAAACACAACATTCTTTCAAAGAAGATAGCATAACCCAGATTTTCTACAATATATTACCCATAATGTCCAGTATGCACTTCAAATTCACAAGATATGAGAAGAGAAAAATTGGATGCAAAAATCAAAATGAAGTCAAAAGAAATAGACACATATATGACTTAGATAATGGAATTAGCAATAAAAATTTTAAACCAGGTTTAATAAACATACTGAAACATGGATTATAGATATATTGGAAGACTCAGGAAAATATGGTGAAACTGGGTGAACCAGAAGCGGAGAATCACAGCCAAGAAATGGAAAAACCTAAAAAAGAACCAAATGGGATTATTATAAGAGAAAAATACATCTAACATATATAAGATATTTGGATCGGCTAGACAGAGCAGAGAAAATAATCAATAACTACAAAGACAGATCAAGAGAAATTATTTAAACTGAAACAAAGAATTAAAATATGAAAATAAAAGCCAGAACAGAGCATTTGAGACTTATTACCTAATACAAAATAGTAATACGTAATCATGGTTCCCTAAGTGGAGGTGAGAGAATAAGAAATAAAACAAATATATGAAGAGATAATAGTCAAAACATTTCAAAAATTAATGGAAAATCTCAGGAAACCCCAAGCAAGAAAAATACAAAGAAAAACACACCAACGGGCATTATTGTCAGACTGTTGAAAACCAAAGATAAAGAAAAAAAAGTTAAAAGCAGCTAGAACAAAAAAAAAGATTCATGGTATTACACTAAACAAGAATAAGAATGAAGACTCATTTCTTATTGGAATAAAGTCAAAGACAGATGATAATAGAAAATTATCAAAATTTGTATGGAGACACAAAAGACCCCGAATAGCCAAAGCAATCTTGAGAAAGAAAAACGGAGCTAGGCATCAGGCTCTCTGACTTCAAACTATACTACAAAGTTATAGTAATCAAAACAGTATGGCATCAGCACAAAAACAGAAACATAGATCAGTGGAACCGCATAGAAAATCCAGAAATAAACCCACGGAACTATGGTCAATTAATCTATGACAGAGGAGGCAAGAATATACAATGGAGAAAAGACAGTCTCTTCAGTAAATGGTGCTGGGAAAACTGGACAGCTACATGTAAAAAAATATATAATTAGAAATGAAATGATAACACTCTTTAACATTATACACAAAAATAAACTCAAAATGGATTAAAGACCTAAATGTAAGACCGGGTACTATAAAACTCTTAGAGGAAAATACAGACAGAACACTCTTTGACATAAATCACAGCAATATCTTTTTCAATCCATCTCCTAGAGTAAGGGAAATAAAAACAAAAATAAACAAATGGGACCTAATCAAACTCAAAAACTTTTGCACAGCAAAGGAAACCATACATGAAATGAAAAGACAACCCACAGAGTGGGGGAAAATATTTGCAAATGATGCAACTGACAAGGGATTAACCTCCAAAATTTACACACAGCTCATGCGGTTCAATATCAAAAAACACCAACCAAATTGGTACAGCCACTATGGAAAACAGTACGGAGGTTCCTTAAGAAACTAAAAATAGAGCTACCATATGACCCAGCAATCCGACTCCTGAGCATATATCCAGAGAAAAATATGCTTCGAAAAGATACATGCACCCCAACGTTCATTGCAGCACTGTTTACAATAGCCAAGACATGGAAGCAACCTAAATGTCCATCAACAGATGAATGGATAAAGAAGATGTGTTACATACATAGAATGGAATATTACTCAGCCATTAAAAAAGAATGAAGTAATGCCATTTGCAGCAACATAGATGGAACTGGAGATTATCATACTAAATGAAGTAAGTCAGACAGAGAAAGACCAATACCATATGGTATTGCTTATATGTGGAATCTTAAAAAAAAGATGCAAATGAACTTATTTACAAAACAGAAACAGACTCACAGTCTTAGATAATGACTTAGGTTACCAGTGGGGAAGGGCGAGGGGGAGGAACAGATTGGGAGTTTGGGATTGACATGCACACACTGCTATGTTTAAAATAGATAACCAACAAGGACCTACTGTATAGCACAGGGAACTCTGCTCAATACTCTGTAATAACCTAAATGGGAAAAGAATTTGAAAAAGAATACGTATATGTACATGTATAACTGAGTCACTTTGCTGTACACCTGAAACTAACACAACACTGTTAATCAACTCTACTCCAATATAAAACAAAATTAAAAAAAAATAAAGATACCTCCTAAGTGCTGGTGGCAGTAAGGGTGGTAAGAAAACTGTGAACCTAGAATTCTAGATCCTATCCTCAAATATCTTTTATGAATGGAGAAGAGACTGACAGTTTTATTTGAGAGGGAGGAGATAAAAGCTGAACTAATTTGTCATAAAAAAAGACTAATAGAATTTCTTCAGGGTGAAGAAAAATAATCCACCAAGGAAACCTAGATACAAGAAAACATTAAGACAACTGGAAATAGTAAATATATGCGTATATAAGGATTGTATTATTCTTAACTTCTTTAAGTGTCTATTGATTCTTTAAAGGAATAAATAATTATGTTCATAGAAATAAAACATCTGATAATAGAAGCAGAGTGGGTAAGTTAAATTATACATGTTAAAGTATAATATTAATTTAAGTTAGACAATGAAAAGTTAATGATTCAAAACAAACATTGAAAAATTAAACAAAGAAATGAAACTAGTAGCTTAAAAGGGGAGATAAAATGAGGTAATGTAAAATACTCAGTAAAAAAGAAGGAAGAAAGGAACAAAATACCATACAGGACATATAGAAAATAAACAGGCGAAATATAGACTTAAATCCAATATGTCAGTAATAGCATTTATTATATATGGACTAAACGCACCAATTAAAAGAAAGAGATTGTCAGACTGGTTTTAGTGATGAGTGGTACTAAAATTATATATAAATACGTAGACTGGCTGAAATGAAAGGATGAGAAAAAATAAACAAAGCAAGCAGTAATCACAGAAGAGCCAATTAATAGCAGATAAGGTAGGCATTAAGAAAATGAGTATTACCAAGATACAAAAGAAGAACATTTTATAATGATAAATTATTTTCCTCAAAAATTAATAGAGTACAGAGACAAAACTCATGAAAGGACATAGAAAAATCGTACAACATTAGTAACAAGTGTGACCAAATTGACACTGCTGAACACTACCTGAAACAATTTCAGAATACATTTTTTCAGGTGCATATAAAACATTACTCAAAATAGACCATGTGCTGTACTATAAATTAAGCATTAACTGATTTAAGATTGAAAACATACAGCCTGTACTCTCACACCATAGTGGAATTAAATTGGAAATAACAAGAAAATTAGAAAATGTCCAAATATCTGAAACTTAAGTGACCTACTTCTAAATAGTCCATGTACCAAAGAAGAAATCATAAGGAACATTTTAAAATGTTAACTCAATGACAATGAATAAAAAATTTAAAAATCCTGTTTAGCAGGAAAGTTTTAGCTTTAAATTCATATTTTAGAAAATATTAAAGGTTTAAAGTAAGCAAATATCTCAAGGAATTTTTTAAAAAAGGATAAACAAACTCAAACAGAATAAAGCAAATAAAAATAAGAACATAAGAGATTTAAATACAGAATAAACAATGCAGAAAATTAACAAAGCCAAAGTTTGATTTCTTTGAAAAAATAATAAAATTAAAAATATTGATAGAATCGATAGCAAGACACAAAGAAAAAAGAAGAAACACAAATTAACAATATCAGGAAGGAGACAGGGTGTATCGCTACATAGCTGACAGACATTGACAGGATAGTATGGGGCTATTATGAAAAACTTTAGTCTAATAAAGTCAGCAATGTAGATGCTGACTACATGGATAGTCTCCTTGAAAATTACAATTCACTAAGAGTAACACACAAAAAAATTAAAATGTAATACCTTGTAACTATTAAAGCTGTGAACTAATTACTAAAAATTTTCCCACAAAGAAAACTCCAGGACCAGATGGTTTTACTGGTGAATCTTATCAAACATTTAAGGATCAAATAATAGCAATTTATAATAATTCTTTCAAAAACAGAGGAGGAGGGAACATGTAACAATTTGTTTTTTAATTAATTAATTAATTTATTTATTTATTTATTTTTGGCTGCATTGGGTCTTCGTCACTGCACACAGGCTTTCTCTAGTTGCGGCAAGCGGAGGATACTCTTCGTTGCAGTGTGCAGGCTTCTCATTGCGGTGGCTTCTGTTTGTTGGGGAGCACGGGCTCTAGGTGTGCGGGCTTCAGTAGTTGTGGCACATGGGCTCAATATTTGTGGCTCACGGGCTCTAGAGCTCAGGCTCAGTAGTTGTGGTGCACGGGCTTAGTTGCTCCGTGGCATGTGGGATCTTCCCAGAACAGGGCTCAAACCCATGTCCCCTGCATTGGCAGGTGGATTCTTAACCACTGCACCACCAGGGAAGTCCCCAACTTGTTTTTTGAGACCATTACAATAACTCTGATACCAAAACTGACAATAAGTATTAGAAGAAAATAAAATTTTAGATAGCATCCCTTATTAGCATAGATGCAACACTTTAATGAAATGTTAACAAAATCCAATAATACATAAAAAAAATGATACTACTCTAGAACTAAATTCTTGGACTTCTTCCAGAAACACACACTTGGTATTACTTTTAAACTCAATCAATATAATTCATAACATAAGAAGAATGAAGAAGAAAAATCATATGATAATCAATGTAAAAAAATACCTTTGATAAAATTCAATAACTGCTTTTAATGAAAACTTGTAGCAAACTCGAAATTGAAGAGATATTATTCAATCTAAAATTAATCATCTACAGAATGAACCTACAGCTAATATCATGCTTTTAGAAAAATATTTAATACTTTTAAAGATCAGGAACAAGGTAAGGCTGTCATATTTATTCACTCCATCAAGATAGCAGTTAGGAAGGGTGTGACTAAAAAGCTTTAATGAATAGGAGATATAACAATTCATTTAGAAAAAAAATCTTTGGTAAACTCTAATCACTAATATATCGAGGAGTTTATTACATCTCAGCAATGGCAACATTTCAGCTAAAAAAAAAAACCTAATCTAATAGCTGTGGCTGCCTGTAATCCTATGTTGAGACATTTTCTGAGATTTGTCTAGGCTCAGAGCACCATGACTGATCAGTGCTGTGTGCTCTGGTCATGGCAAGAGGAATAGAGGGCACATTTTCCAGGAGGTCCTCCAATAGTCTTGACAAAGGACAAAGAAGCTTAGCATTGAATAGCTGTAGTCTCAAAGCAGCTAGTGCCCATATTGGATAATTCCATTGGTAGACAGATTGCCTTCCCTTTGGTTCTAACTCTGCTTTGTTGAGTTACATAAAACTTGAATTCTTTTTTCAATATGTTATCATTTCGGGTATTTGGAAAAATCTATCAATTCTTATTAAGTCAAATAGTCTTTTCATTCTGTTGTTTCTCCTAATCCCAGGAGCTGTTTCTGCTTAAAAATGCCAAGGGGCGGGGCTTCCCTGGTGGCGCAGTGGTTGAGAGTTCGCCTGCCGATGCAGGGGACACGGGTTCGTGCCCCGGTCGGGGAAGATCCCACATGCCGCGGAGCGGCTGGGCCCGTGAGCCATGGCCGCTGAGCCTGCGCGTCTGGAGCCTGTGCTCCGCAACGGGAGAGGCCACAGCAGTGAGAGGCCCGCGTACCGCAAAAAAAAAAAAAAAAAAAAATGCCAGGGGGCACCCTTCTGCTAGAGGGTCAAAACAATATCCCATTTATCATTGTATCCCTAGACCTAGAATGTGCTAGAAGTAATGAAAATGTGTTGAATGAGTAGGATACCTTACTTTGTCCAATTGTGTAGTTAAACTTTGTTGCCCCAAATTCTTAATTTTAAAAAAAACACTCTCTCCATGCTGTAGAAATATCTAGTATACCTAGTAGTAAATTTACAAAGTTTTCAAAGTAATATTTCAGGTGTCAGAAAAAAAAAAATTTAACTATGTACAAAATGAAATCAGAGCACTTCACACTGCCTGTGTATGGTCCTGACATCTTCTGTCTGGTAGTTTGAGTTACAAAAGCAGATGTTTGTATCACAACACAGCTGCAAACATAATTTTATTTTTCCATTGCTACACTATGCTGAGTACTAGGTTAGATGATTTTACGTATTTGATCTTATTTAGTTTAAGAAAGGATTTATAGAATATTACAATTCTGGGTGTTGCTCCGCAGTTATTTTCTTGTCTTGTATCTTTCCATTAACATGGTATATAAGCTTGAATAAACTTTCTTTTTTTTTAATTAATTTATTTTTGGCCGCGTTGGGTCTTTGTTGCTGCGCACGGGCTTTCTCTAGTTGCGGCGAGCGGGAGCTGCTCTTCGTTGCGGTGCGCCGTCTTCTCATTGCGGTGGCTTCTCGTTGCGGAGCATGGGCTCTAGGCACGCGGGCTTCAGTAGTTGTGGCACGCAGGCTCTAGAGCACAGGCTCAGTAGTTGTGGCACATGGTCTTAGTTGCTCCACGGCATGTGGGATCTTCCTGGACCAGGGATCAAACCCATGCCCCCTGCATTGGCAGGCAGATTTTTAACCACTGCGCCACCAGGGAAGTCCTTGAATAAACTTTTAAAAAATTAATTATTAGCTTCCTCATTTCTAAACTATAGACAGGGATAGTGTTGCTTTCACAATTTTATCTCTAGTATATAGTTAAACGTCTGGCATATAGTAGGTGATCGATAAAACTTTGCTGATTAAATGCATAATAAAATGAATTAAAACACCCATCTCTACCTTGAACTCTTTGCTACAAATTCAACACTGATGCCTTCTTGTTCTAATAACCAATGGCAAAATTGTAGGATTTGAACAGTTGTTTTGTTCCAAGAATTCTGTTAGACACTTTATGTATTTTATCCCTCATCCCAATCTTACAGGGTCAAAATTTCTTTCATTATATGCATGGCTCTCTATCCACTACTCCTGCCAAAACAATATACATTCAAAGTAATTTCTTTTAAAATATCTCGAAATTTGTGGATCAGAAGACGAATGCTGTGTCGCTTATAAATAACAATTTTGCACAGTCAATTAAACAAAAGCACTGCATAAATAGAAAATGCTGTATTAATTAAGATGATATCTATGCTTTTGGTGAACATTTCTGAAAAATTACAAATTGATTTTATTCTATTCTCTGTTATGATTTTTTAGCACCATTATATTCAAGATAGTTTCTATTGTGATACAAATGTAACTATTTGGAGGTAATAGAGCTAAAATAAATTATTAACACTGATTTATATTATAATTTACTTCCAGGACAAATAATTTCATCCGTAAGTCTGTGTCAAAAGTGCAGTGCTGGGCTTCCCTGGTGGCGCAGTGGTTGAGAGTCCGCCTGCCGATGCAGGGGACACAGGTTCATGCCCTGTTCCGGGAAGATCCCACATGCCGCGGAGTGGCTGGGCCCGTGAGCCATGGCCGCTGAGCCTGCACATCCGGAGCCTGTGCTCCGCAACGGGAGAGGCTGCAACAGTGAGAGGCCCGCGTAATGGAAAAAAAAGAAAAAGTGCAGTGCTTTCAACATTCATCATACAAATCATTTTTCACATCTTTTCATAATTTAACTATATTTACTCACCTAAATGACTATAAAATTCACAGAAACTAATTAGGGAAAAATGATTGTTTCATTTTAGTATGTTCATAAGTATATTTGTGAAGTTGTTATGTACTGTAATACTGTATTATTCCATAATAAAATGTTTCCGTAAAATCAATTTTTTTTTTTCGTGGTACACAGACCTCTCACTGTTGTGGCCTCTCCTGTTGCGGAGCACAGGCTCTGGACACGCAGGCTCAGCTGCCATGGTTTATGGGCCCAGCCGCTCCGCGGCATGTGGGATCTTCCCGGACTGGGGCACGAAACCGTGTCCCCTACATCGGCAGGCGGACTCTCAACCACTGCGCCACCAGGGAAGCCCAAAAATTATTTTTTATTACAGTCATTTCATCCTGGGATGAAATTGTTTAATAATAATGTAGTTATCACATTTTTTCAAGATTATTAGCAGGTCTAGAGTAGAAGTATATCTTTTAATTCATTCACCAAGATTATTATTTGTTTATTTTTAATTGGCTCCCAAGGTGTCTTTTCTATTAGAAGGCAGTGTTCTTTCTATGTGAAGAAATAATATTAAGCAAACATTTTCCTTCTTTTCTTCTCTCTTTCCATTCTACAAGGTTCTTCTATAACATGTGACGTTTCTAGCAAAATACCTCTGATCTCTTCATCTTCCTCAGCACTATATAATTTAACATCCATTGCTAAGGATAACAGTCATCAATCAGCACAGTCATTGAGGAGTAGAGGCAAGGTTAAAAAAAAATCAACTAGCTTACTTTTTTCTTGGGTAAAGTGTAAATTACTATTCATGATTTATAACTTGGGTCAAAGGTCATTTCCTCTACGCAGCCTCCCCAACTTCTCAGACAGAGTCATCTATGTGCTTCTCTGACATTCCTGTCCCTCACATCACTGTCACATACCATACATGTAATATGAACACACTGGCAGTTCTTCAGTGGCAGAAACTTGTATTAATCCTGGCACCCCGCCCCTCTGGGGCTTAACACAATATTCTGCACAAAATCAGAAATCAATAGACATTTGTTCAGTGAGAAAACAAAATAAAATAAAATAATACAATATAAGAACAGTTAAAATTTTCATTCAAAAAGAAAAGAGAATATACTGTTCTTTTTACTAATAAACTTCCTCTTTAATAGAAAAAGATTTCCTGCACGAGATTTTAAGCAACTTAATCCTATAGACAATAATTATTGTGCCATTTATAAACAGGGAGTCATGAAATAATAGAGTATATGGTGATACAATACCATCCCACTTCCCACTATAGTTTCTTAGAATAGGATGTTTAAGATAAGTTAATTTCTTCTAATTAAGTCAGAGCTTGTAATACTCCCAAGAACTGATTATTAGTCACTTTTTAAGTTATCACTGATCTTAGAAGGGAAGGGACTACACATGATAATACATTACAGTGACTTCTAAAAGGCAAGATATTTTGACTTATACATAATAGAAGATGCACTGGTGGCTCAGAGGATTTAAGGCAAATGCTAGAATTAGCAACATACTAGTAAAGAACTAGTATCCCAATTTCCTGGTTTTAGGTCAGAGTTTTGTTATTGTTCTATGTAAATGTGTTAAAAGATATGCTTGTTCTCTTTCATTTATGTTTCTAGCGGGAGGAGGAGACTTCCCATTCTTAGGGAAGAATATTTGAATGGACATTTCCTCCCTTCACCTCCTCCTTTCCTCCATTCCATGCCAATAACTATCAATTTAAGGATATAACTTTAGCAATAGGTTTCTCAAATCCATGATAAAATTCACTGCATTTCTAGCCGCCACATTCTCCGGTTCTGCTTTACGGCGACCCTGAGAACTCTTCATTTGGCTAATTACATCTATTTATCAATTTGTTAGAAATCTTAGAAAGGAGGGGTGGGCGATCAAGCGGCACCACATCTCCAAATGTTGGAACAATTTCACCCATTACTTTATAGCCTCCCACCGTCCCACTTCAGATTCTAGAGTGCTTCCCAGTCTTCCTCACACCATGGCACATACAGAAAACTGTATTCTTCCGCAGAGGAGGCGGCCTGGCAACAGCCAACACAAGGATCAGCTACCCTAGACTCAGACTACTCCCCCTCAGGTGCAAAGACAATGTCTTACGGAGTGCTGACTAAACTTGACGCAAGGCGCTTTTTTTTAAATTTTAATGTCCTCTTTGTTTCTTTAACACAGTTGCTAAAGAGTGGTAATCATAAGGAAAAGGTTTTCTCACTGCAGGAGCCTCAAAGACTCATGGAAATTTAGAATCTAGCCTATTATAACATTGATACCAGTAGAGGCCAGTCTTACTTAACTGGTATTTTGATATGACAATTATAACTATTCTTATCTATTCCTTAAAACAGACATCATTAGGCAACTAGAGAAGGGTAGAGTGTTGCAATTATTTGTGTACTTCTAATAAATAACACTTAATATTTTAAAACATCTATTCCTCAAGTGAGTCCTTATTAGGCTAAAATCATGGAAAACAAGACTATGTTTGGGTTATTTATCCATTTGAGAAGCCTTTGTCATTTATTCAGAAGGATTAGTTTCTTTTTGTTTTGATTCCGTCCCCGTCCTCCAATTAAATTATCAAGTACCAACTGATTTATTTGGAAATGTATTATACCTATAAATGTATTATCTCTATGAGGCTCTATAATTCAGTGCATGATCTAGATAAATTAACCCCATCATCTATTGGTTTACTTGATCCAGAATCTGAAAAGTGAGGTTTTGGGAATTAAAGAAACTTAAGGCAGAAAGTCCTAAGTAAGCATCTAAACTAGAGACTGGCAATTTTTTTCTGTAAAGGATCAGATAGCGAATATTTTTGGCTTTGTGCGCTAGACAGTCTTCCTAAGGACTGCTCAGCTCTGCTGTTGTGGTACAGCAGAAGTGGCCACAGACAAAACCTCAATGAATGAATGTGGCCAGATTTGGGCCACAGAGTGTGGTTTGCTGACCTCTGATCTACATTCATCTCCATTTGTAGATAGAGAGAGTGCTGTCCGGACAGGACATACCTGTCTCTGGTTTCAGATCAGTGGCGAGAGGTCAGATCTCCTCCCAATTGTTCACTCTTTGCATTCTGTTGTATTACTTTTTTTTCTGGCAAAAAAGAGGGAAACAAATGGCATTAAAATCATCAGGGGTGTTTTATTCTGATATGTCAGTATTAAAATGTTAAACAAATACTAGTAGCTAATATTTATTCAGTACTATGTATTAGGTAAAATGCTTTTTAACATCTTTATTGGAGTATAATTGCTTTACAACGGTGTGTTCGTGTCTGCTTTATAACAAAGTGGATCAGCTATACGTATACATATATACCCATATCCCCTCCCTCTTGCATCTCCCTCCCGCCCTCCCTATCCCACCCCTCTAGGTGGTCACAAAGCACCGGGCTGATCTCCCTGTGCTATGAGGCTACTTCCCACTAGCTATCTATTTTACATTTGGTAGTATATCTATGCGAACTTTTTACATACATTTTATTTAATCCCCATTCAACCCTATGAGGTAGATACTTTTATTATCTCTCGTGTAGGTATAGGAAACTGAGGCTAAGGTAAATTGTACAGGACATAAAGACTATAATTGGCACAGCTAAGATTCCAACCCAAATACCAAAGCTGGGCTGCAATCCTACTCATCCATCATATCATATTGTCTCCATTGGTGAATGTGGTGGACATTTATTGTTTAGGGTCATCCAGCTCTGATTTCATATTATTTGATAAATGTAATGTAATCATAGCGACCCAAAGATATCAAGTCCTGATCCCTGTAACTTTTAAACTTTATATTTGGGAAGAGGATCCTTGCAGATGTAATTAAAGATTTTGAGATAATGTAATTATCCTAGATTTCCAGGTGGGACCTAAATAAACTCACAGATATTTTCATAAGGAAACTCACAGGTATCTTTATAGAGAAACAAGGAAGAGGAGGCAATGTGACCACAAAGGCACACAGCAGAGTAACCACAAGCCAAGGAATGCTGGGAGCCACCAAAAGCTAGGTGAAGCCTCGAAGAGACTCTTCCTTAGAGGAGTGGAAAGAAGGGGTGAGGCCCTACTGCCTGATTTTGGGCTTCTTGCCTCCAGAACTATTAAAAAAAATGTGTTTTGTTTGAAGTCACCAAGTCTGTGGCAATTTGTTACTGCAGTTTCAGGAAACCACTACAAGGAACCATACCCTGATGTTCCTCTTGATCACCACCCATTCCCTACTCTTTACTCATGTGCTTCTGATTGAAAATGAATACACCCTTGTTTCTAGGAGTGGTGCATTTGACCAGTCCGAAACGCAACACAAAATTACATTCCTTTGGCCATCATAATTGGCTCAGGAATAGATACATAAACTGGACATCCAATTAAAGTGAGTATGTGAATTTCATAGCTATTGGAGATAGATACTTTATCTTTCCTGCTTGAAAAAAGAGCATGTAGTTTAAGGACTACCTGGCAGACATCCTGCAATCATGAGGGGAGAGGTTGCAGAGAGCGAATTCGCCCTTTCTCCACCATCTTTGTTCTGTTCAGAACCTCAGTAGATTGGATGATGCCCACCTGCATCGGTGAGGGCAATCTTCTTTACTCAGTCAACGGACTACGTTCTTATATCTCCCAGAAACACCTTCACAGACACAGCCAGCAATAATGTTTTACCAGCTATCTCGGCATTGCCCAGTCAAGTTAACATAAAATTAACCATCACAAGTGGTTTCTTTTGAGCCCATGCATAAAGCTTCAAGTAGGGTCAGCTGTTAGGCTTCCTGATTTCATAAGGCCCAAAATTTCGTTTACAGTTAAAGCCAATTAGAATTGAGGTTTCTGTCATGACATCATAAAGACTCCTAATGTACAACAGGCTAAACATTGCAAAAATTTCTATAAATAAAAAACATAAATATTTATTTCATAATTTTTAGCCTCATTGAAAATGCAAACTTGGTCAGAAAAATATTTGGCACATAAAAATATTTTGGGCAAAATCTAGTTTATATTTAATCATAGTGCTTTCTGTGAGGAAAACAATACAATGTATGTGTTCATTCTTCATTCTCTATCTGCTGAAATGGTGAGTCTCACCACCTAAAAATCATTTTATCACTTTCTATTTATTCTCTAAACCCACATCTTTGCTTTCAGCATTTACGAAACTCTTATGATTTTGTCACTGTATATCCATTTCTTAATTTTTTTCTTCCTTTTTCATTTTTTTTTTTTTTACTATGCCCATGTTTTTATTTTATTTTTTTAACATCTTTATTGGGATATAATTGCTTCACAATGGTGTGTTAGTTTCTGCTCCACAACAAAGTGAATCAGTCACACATATACACACGTCCCCATATGTCTTACCCACTGCGTCTCCCTCCCTCCCACCCTCCCTATCCCACCCCTCCAGGCTGCCACAAAGCACCGAGCCAATATCCCTGTGCCATGCTGCTGCTTCCCACTAGCTATCTACCTTACTACGTTTGTTAGTGTCTATATGTCCATGACTCTCTCTCGCCCTGTCACAGCTCACCCTTCCCCCTCCCCATAACCTCAAGTCCGTTCTCCAGTAGGTCTGCGTCTTTATTCCTGTCTTACCCCTAGGTTCTTCATGACATTTTTTTTTTCTTAAATTCTATATATATGTGTTAGCATACGGTATTTGTCTTTTTCTTTCTGACTTACTTCACTCTGTATGACAGACTCTAGGTCTATCCACCTCATTACAAATAGCTCAATTTCGTTTCTTTTTATGGCTGAGTAATATTCCATTGTATATATGTGCCACATCTTCTTTATCCATTCATCCGATGATGGGCACTTAGGTTGTTTCCATCTCCGGGCTATTGTAAATAGAGCTGCAATGAACATTTTGGTACATGACTCATTTTGAATTTTGGTTTTCTCAGGGTATATGCCCAGTAGTGGGATTGCTGGGTCATATGGTAGTTCTATTAGTAGTTTTTTAAGGAACCTGCATACTGTTCTCCATAGTGGCTGAACCAATTCACATTCCCACCAGCAGTGCAAGAGTGTTCCCTTTTCTCCACACCCTCTCCAGCATTTATTGTTTCTAGATTTTTTGATGATGGCCATTCTGCCTGGTGTGAGGTGATACCTCATTGTAATTCTGATTTTCATTTCTCTAATGATTAGTGATGTTGAGCATCCTTTTATGTGTTTGTTGGCAATCTGTATATCTTCTTTGGAGAAATATCTATTTAGGTCTTCTGCCCATTTTTGGATTCGGTTGTTTGTTTTTTTGATGTTGAGCTGCATGAGCTGCTTGTATATTTTGCAGATTAATCCTTTGTCAGTTGCTTTGTTTGCAAATATTTTCTCCCATTCTGAAGGTTGTCTTTTCATTTTGTTTATGGTTTCCTTTGCTGTGCAAAAGCTTTTGAGTTTGATTAGGTCCCATTTGTTTATTTTTGTTTTTATTTCCATTTCTCTAGGAGCTGGGTCAAAAAGGATCTTGCGGTGATTTATGTCATAGAGAGTTCTGCCTAAGTTTTCCTCTAAGAGTTTGATAGTATCTGCCCTTACCTTTAGGTCTTTAAACCATTTTGAGTTTATTTTTGTATATGGTGTTAGGGAGTGTTCTAATTTCTTTCTTTTACATGTACCTGTCCAGTTTTCCCAGCACCACTTACTGAAGAGGCTATCTTTTCTCCATTGTATATTCTTGCCTCCTTTATCAAAGATATGGTGACCATATGTGTGTGGGTTTATCTCTGGGCTTTCTATCCTGTTCCATTGATCTATATTTCTGTTTTTGTGCCAGTATCATACTGTCTTGATTACTGTAGCTTTGTAGTATAGTCTGAAGTCCAGGAGCCTGATTCCTCCAGCTCCATTTTTCGTTCTCAAGATTGCTTTGGCTAGTCAGGATCTCTTGTGTTTCCATACAAAATGTGAAATATTTTGTTCTAGTTCTGTGAAAAGTGCCATTGGTAGTTTGATAGGGGTTGCACTGAATCTGTAGATTGCTTTGGGTAGTATAGTCATTTTCACAATGTTGATTCTTCTAATCCAAGAACATGGTATATCTTTCCATCTGTTTTTATTATCTTTAATTTCTTTCACTAGTGTCTTACGTTTGCTGCATACAGGTCTTTTGTCTCCCTATGTAGGTTCATTCCTAGGTATTTTATTCTTTTTGTTGCAATGGTAAATAGGAGTGTTTCCTTAATTTCTCTTACAGATTTTTCATCATTAGTGTATAGGAATGTCAGAGATTTCTGTGCATTAATTTTGTATCCTGCTACTTCACCAAATTCATTGCTTAGCTCTACAAGTTTTCTCGTAGCATCTTTAGGATTATCTATGTATAGTATCATGTCATCTGCAAACAGTGATAGTTTTATTTCTTCTTTTCTGATTTGGATTACTTTTATTTCTTTTTCTTCTCTCACTACTGTGGCTAAAACTTCCAAAACTATGTTGAATAATAGCAGTGAGAGTGGGCAACCTTGTCTTGCTCCTGATCTTAGAAGAAATGCTTTCAGTTTTCACCATTGAGAACAATGATGGCTGTGTGTTTGTCATATATGGCCTTTATTATGTTGAGGTAAGTTCCCTCTATGCCTACTTTCTGAAGAATTTTTATCATAAATCGGTGTTGAATTCTGTTGAAAGCTTTTTCTGCATTTATTGAGATGATCATATGGTTTTTCTCCTTCAATTTGTTAATATGGTGTATCACATTCATTGATTGGTGTATATTGAAAAATCCTTGCATTCCTGGGATAAATCCCACTTGATCATGGTGTATGATCCTTTTAATGTGCTGTTGGATTCTGTTTGCTAGTATTTTGTTGAGGATGTTTCCATCTATGTTCATTAGTGATATTGGCCTGTAGTTTTCTTTCTTTGTGACATCTTTATCTGGTTTTGGTATCAGGGTGATGGTGGCCTCATAGAATGAGTTTTGGAGTGTTCCTCCCTCTGCTATATTCTGGAAGAGTTTGAGAAGGATAGGTGTTAGCTCTTCTCTGAATGTTTGATAGATTCACCTGTGAAGCCATGTGATCCTGGTCTTTTGTTTGTTGGAAGATTTTAAATCACTGTCTCAATTTCATCGCTTGTGATTGGTGTGTTCATATTTTCTATTTCTTCCTGGTTCAGTGTCGGAAGGTTGTGCTTTTCTAAGAATTTGTCCATTTCTTCCAAGTTGTCCGTTTTATTGGCATATACTTGCTTGTAGTAATCTCTCATGGCCCTTTGTATTTCTGCAGTGTCAGTTGTTACTTCTCCTTTTTCGTTTCTAATTCTGTTGATTTGAGTCTTCTCCCTTTTTTTCTTCTTGAGTCTGGCTTCCGGTTTATCAATTTTGTTTATCTTCTCAAAGAACCAGCTTTTAGTTTTATTGATCTTTGTTATCGTTTCCTTCATTTCTTTTTCATTATTTCTGATCTGATCTTTATGATTTCTTTCCTTCTGCTAACTCTGGGGTTTTTTCGTTCTTCTTTCTCTAATTGCTTTAGGTGTAAGGTTAGGTTGTTTGAGATTTTTCTTGTTTCTTGAGGTAGGATTGTACTGCCGTTAACTTCCCTCTTAGAACTGATCTTGCTGCATCCCATACGTTTTGAGTCGTTGTGTTTTCATTGTGATTTGTTTCTAGAATTTTTTATTTCTTCTTTGATTTCTTCAGTGATCTCTTGGTTATTTAGTAGCATATTGTTTAGCCTCCATGTGTTTGTATTTTTTACAGTTTTTTCTTCCTGTAATTGATATAGTCTTATAGCATTCTGGTCGGAAAAGATACTTGTTATGATTTCAATTTTCTTAAATTTATCAAGGCTTGAATTGTGACCAAGATATGATGTATCCTGGAGAATGTTCCATGAGCACCTGAGAAGAAAGTGTATTCTGTTTTTTTTGGATGGATTGTCCTTAAATATCAATTAAGTCCATCTTGTGTAATGTGTCATTTAAAGCTTGTGTTTCTTTATTTATTTTCATTTTGGATGGAGATAATTTTTTTGAATGATGCTTTTGTATTTTACCTCTAAACAAAAGATTTCACCATAAAAATCTGCCTCCAAAATCATAATATCTCTTCATAGTTGGTATACAATCAAAATCTTAAAACTAACTTAAAATTCAAATCTTCACTCTGGAAGTTTAAATATTTTTTAGAGAAAATCAGTATCTGTTGTATGGGATAACACATTCAAGAGGGCTTTTTCAAATTTATTAAATGCCAATCGATAGTATATAATGATGACATCATTGCTTCATTAATTATCCAACATTTAAGTTTCCCCAGGTTAGTTTCAAAACAATCTTCTTTTGTCAACCCCTAAAGAAAGAAGATGGCCGAACATGTGACACAAACTTTTTAAAAAAGTAAAATGATATGTTAATTATTTCTCAATAAAACTGGAAAAGGAAACAATACATCCATTAAGTATGCATATATGACAATCATTACAGCATTATTCCTTTTTAAATCTGTAGGTGTTTGAGTTGTTTGTTAAGAAAATTACTGAATATATGAAGTTTCTGATAAAGACAGCAGAAAAATAAGTTAAAAACTCTTTGCAATAATCAGCATAGCCATATTGTCATGTAAAATAAAATTTATTTTATAGTATAGCTCTCATGGTTCCCCTACATCTAGAAATGTTATTGTGACAACTATTGCTAATGCACAGAAGTAATGGAAAATGTGGGATAATTTGACCATATGGAATATAAGAAGTTGAAAACTTTGGACAGCCTGACCATATGAAAAAAGGCTCCTTGATGCATTTAGTTAGATTCTGCCTGTGATAACTGAGCTAACTGTCTGAATAACAGTGCCCACCACTTATTACACAGCTGACAGAAGTGATTCTATGATTAACCTGGGTTGGTTGTTTCTATGGCTCAAATCACTGGATTTACAAAATTGTTCTGAACATCAGATTTTGCTCCATCTTGGAAGCATGTTCAAAATATAACCAGGAATATAGTATGCATATCATAGACACAGTTTTGTGGTGTGCACACATGGGCCATGATTTGGACGTGCAAAAACGAAGACTTCTGTTTGGTCTGTTGCTTTGGGAATAGATGTCGGTGGAATTAATCTCTCTGCATGTGTCATCCTTCCTATCACTGGTACCATGAGCCTCTTTCCAGAAGATGTCTCCTTTTTCCTTCATTGCTGTATATGGGTATTAAGTTCCACATTCATCATTTTCTGCTGTGTTTTAATTTTTTGGTTATATGGATATGTTAAAAATGGTTATAGCATTGTTTAGATAGAGCAGACTAATAAAAGGATTATTGAACTTATTTTACTTCTTAGTTCACATGTATGGAAACTATAACTATAGTAACTTGAGTTCTGAGACCAAGAACAGAATAATAATTTTGTGCTATACTTATGATGGTCTTTCCTTTGCATTTTTGCTTTGACACCTAAACTTTTTCATTTTTCTGGAGATAAAGCCTATGATTAATAATTTTTCACTTTCATTGTTGTTCATAAAGTTTTAAATCAGTTCTGTAATTAACTGAACAACGTAGACTTACAATCCAAGCCTTGAATTAAAGTTTGTATATGTACTATTGAAAAAAATATTAAACTTTCTCTCATCTTTTTCTGTGAATACAGCAACACATATTTGCATGTTACAAAATTCAAGGCATTGTTCAAATATTTCCAAAGTAAAGAAAAAGCAACTTACACATTTAACTAAATTCATAAGTTTCATATAGGTTTTTATATTGGTTCAATAACTTCATTGAAGTATATCATAAACAGTATCCTGCCTGAGCACTGTTGTCTTGATTTGTATATAGAAATCAATATTTTAACATACCAACAGTTCATTTTGTGTTTCCAGCTTATCTTCATCAACATTTTACCTGAGAAATCACACAATTGTGAAATTCATCTTTTCTTTATTGCAGCAATAACCAACTGAGACTAAAGGCCATTCTGGTCAAAGACACAAAGGAAAAATACAATCATTGATTACTGAACATTTCAGCTCCTCTCTTCAAAGGCACAAAAAGCACAAAGAAAGTCAATATAAAGCAACGAGTACAAAGTGGTGCTTTACAAGAGATTATATGGAAATTAATAATATGAACACTACTCCTTTTTCATTTCTAATTCTATTGATTTGAGTCTTCTCCCTTTTTTTCTTGATGAGTCTGGCTAATGGTTTATCAATTTTATTTATCTTCTCAAAGAACCAGCTTTTAATTTTATTGATCTTTGCTATCATTTCCTTCATTTCTTTTTCATTATTTCTGATCTGATATTTATGATTTCTTTCCTTCTGCTAACTTTGGGGTTTCTTTGTTCTTCTTTCTCTAACTGCTTTAGGTGCAAGGTTAGGTTGTTTATGGGAGCCTCTTTCTTAAGGTAGGATTGTATTGCTATAAACTTCCCTCTTAGAACTGCTTTTGCTGCAGCCCATAGGTTTTGGGTCATCGTGTCTTCATTGTCATTTGTTTCTAGGTTTTTTTTTATTTCTTCAGTGATCACTTCGTTATTAAGTAGTATATTGTTTAGCCTCCATGTGTTTGTATTTTTTACAGATCTGTTCCTCTAATTGATATCTAGTCTCATACCATAGTGGTCGGAAAATATAGTTGATACAATATCAATTTTCTTCCTTTACCAAGGCTTGATTTGTGACCCAAGATATAATCTAACCTGGAAAATGTTCCATGAGCACTTGAGAAAAATGTGTATTCTGTTGTTTTTGGATGGAAAGTCCTATAAATATCAATTAAGTCCATCCTTTTTAATGTATCATTTAAAGTTTCTGTTTCCTTATTTATTTTCATTTTGGATGATCTGTCCATTGGTGAAAGTGGGGTGTTAAAGTCCCCTACTATGAATGTGTTACTGTCGATTTCCCCTTCTATGGCTGTTAGTATTTGCCTTATGTATTGAGGTGCTCCTATGTTGGATGCATAAATATTTACAATTGCAGAAATACAAAAGAACATGAGAGATTACTACAAGCAACTCTATGCCAATAAAATGGACACCCTGGAAGAAATGGACAAAGTCTTAGAAATGCACAATCTGCCAAGACTGAATAAGGAAGAAATAGAAAATATGAACAGACCAATCACAAGCACTGAAATTGAAACTGTGATTAAAAATCTTCCAACAAACAAAAGCCCAGGACCAGATGGCTTCACAGGCGAATTCTATCAAACATTTAGAGAAGAGCTAACACCTATCCTTCTCAAACGCTTCCAGAATATAGCAGAGGGAAGAACACTCCCAAACTCATTCTACGAGGCCACCATCACCCTGATACAAAAACCAGACAAGGATGTCACAAAGAAAGAAAACTACAGGCCAATAACACTGATGGACACAGATGCAAATATCCTCAACTAAATACTAGCAAACAGAATCCAACAGCACATGAAAAGGATCATACACCATGATCAAGTGGGATTTATTCCAGAAATGCAAGGATTCTTCAATATAAACAAATCAATCAACGTGATACACCATATTAACAAACTGAAGGAGAAAAATTATATGATCATCTCAATAGATGCAGAGAAAGCTTTCAACAAAATTCAACACCCATTTATGATAAAAACCCTGCAGCAAGTAGGCATAGAGGGAACTTTCCTCAACATAATAAAGGCCATATATGACAAACCCACAGCCAACATCGTCCTCAATGGTGAAAAACTGAAACCATTTCCACTAAGATCAGGAGCAAGACAAGGTTGCCCACTCTCACCACTCTTATTCAACACAGTTTTGGAAGTTTTAGACACAGCAATCAGAGAAGAAAAGGAAATAAAAGGAATCCAAATAGGAAAAGAAGAAGTAAAACTGTCACTGTTTGCAGATGACATGATACGATACATAGAGAATCCTAAAGACACTACCAGAAAACTACTAGAGCTAATCAATGAATTTGGTAAAGTAGCAGGATATAAAATTAATGCACAGAAATCTCTGGCATTCCTATACACTAATGATGAAAAATCTGAAAGTGAAATTAAGAAAATACTCCCATTTACCATTGCAACAAAAAATAAAATATCTAGGAATAAACTTACCTAAGGAGACAAAAGACCTGTATACAGAAAATTATAAGACACTGATGAAAGAAATTAAAGATGATACAAATAGATGGATAGATATACCATATTCTTAGATGGGAAGAATCAAAATTGTGAAACTGACTCTACTATGCAAAGCAATCTACAGATTCAATGCAATCCCTATCAAACTACCAAGGGCATTTTTCACAGAACTAGAACAAAAAATTTCACAATTTGTATGGAAACACAAAAGACCCCGAATTGCCAAAGCAATCTTGAGAATGAAAAGCAGAGCCGGAGGAATCAGGCTCCCTGACTTCAGACTATACTACAAAGCTACAGTAATCAAGACAGTATGGTACTGGCACAAAAACAGAAATATAGATCAATGGAACAGGATAAAAAGCTCAGAGAGAAACACACGCACATATGGTCACCTTATCTTTGATAAAGGAGGCAGGAATGTACAGTGGAGAAAGGACAGCCTCTTCAATGAGTGGTGCTGGGAAAACTGGACAGGTAAATGTAAAAGTATGAGATTAGAACACTCCCTAACACCATACACAAAAATAAGCTCAAAATGGATTAAAGACCTAAATATAAGGCCAGAAACTATCAAACTCTTAGAGGAAAACATAGGCAGAACACTCTATGACATAAATCACAGCAAGATCCTTTTTTACCCACCTCCTAGAGAAATGGAAATAAAAACAAAAATAAACAAATTGGACCTAATGAAACTTCAAAGCTTTTGCACAGCAAAGGAAACCATAAACAAGACCAAAAAACATTCCTCAGAATGGGAGAAAATATTTGCAAATGAAGCAACTGGCAAAGGATTATCTCCAAAATTTACAAGCATCTCATGCATCTCAGTATCCAAAAAACAAACAACCCTATCCAAAAATGGGCAGAAGTCCTAAATAGACATTTCTCCAAAGAACATATACAGATTGCCAACAAACACATGAAAGAATGCTCAACATCATTAATCATTAGAGAAATGCAAATCAAAACTACAATGAGATATCATCTCACACTGGTCAGAATGGCCATCGTCAAAAAATCTACAAACAATAAATGCTGGAGACGGTTTGGAGAAAAAGGAACACTCTTGCACTGCTGGTGGTAATGTGAATTGGTACAGCCACTATGGAGAACAGTATGGAGATTCCTTAAAAAACTACAAATGGAAGTACCATACGACCCTGCAATCCCACTACTGGGCATATACCCTGAGAAAACCATAATTCAATAAGAGTCACATACCAAAATGTTCATTGCAGCTCTACCTACAATAGCCAGGACATGGAAGTAACCTAGTGTCTATCATCAGATGAATGGATAAAGAAGAAGTGGTACATATATACAATGGAATATTACTCAGCCATAAAAAGAAATGAAGTTATTTGTAGTGAGGTGGATGGACCTAGAGTCTGTCATACAGAGTGAAGTAAGTCAGAAAGAGAAAGACAAATACCGTATGCTAATACATATATATGGAACCTAAGGGGAAAAAAATGTCATGAAGAACCTAGGGGTAAGACGGGAATAAAGATACAGACCTACTAGAGAATGGACTTGAGTATATGGGGAGGGGGAAGGATAAGCTGTAACAAAGGGAGAGAGTGGCATGAACATATATACACTTCCAAACATAAAATAGATAGCTAGTGGGAAGCAGCTGCATAGCACAGGGAGATCAGCTCGGTGCTTTGTGACCACCTAGAGGGGTGGGATAGGGAGGGTGGGAGGGAGGGAGATGCAAGAGGGAAGAGATATGGGAACATATGTATAACTGATTCACTTTGTTATAAAGCAGAAACTAACACACCATTGTTAAGCAATTATACTCCAATAAAGATGTAAAAAATAAATAAATAAAAAATAAATCCTAAATCTACAATGTCAATGCTAGTGCTGACACCCCATAGCCTGTTTTTGTTTTTTTCAGATTTAAACCTCTGAAAAAAAGTGAGTTAATAAAAAATTATTTCACAGGGAAAGAAATAATAATAATACGAACACTACCTGTGTAGAACTGGATGGTGAAATCTACGCCCTAAGAAATTGCTTAGCCATAAATTCCTCCTTTGTCTTCCTTCCCAAAGGACTTATAGAAAAGAAATATGCTTTTTGGAATATTTAATTTGCCATTTTGCTGTCAAACAATAATCATTGACAAGCTAGAGTTGGGAGCTGAGGTGTGAAAATGGAATGATAGCTATGAAGAAAAGTCCTCCTAAAATTTTATGTAGGTGTTAAGTCAGTAGTCAGTTAATGGCCTCCACTTACACCCTGGCGATACATCCTTAGAACATATGTCCGGCATCAAAGACTATTCCCTGAAACATCCTTGGATCAAACCAAAGTCAAGTGACATGTGTGAGGCTGAACAGATCTGTGAAGATGACATTTTCAGGAACTGGAAGAGCTCTGAGATTCTCACACTCTGAATACGGAAAGGACACAGAAGGTGCTGAAATATCCCATGTCATCACTTCCTGGCGAGACTGGCACGTATGTGAGTGGTTTCAGACCCTCTACTAAGACACTTCTTTTGATGGAATTATATTGGATCCAGTTTTTCTCATGTAAAAATCTAGTCTTTTAAAAATCCATGTCTCTTCTGAAGTGCAAAAACAGGAAGTCTTCTAGCCAAAACACATTCAAAAGTAGATTGAGGCCAAATCAAGTAAAAGATTGCAGAAATGCCTGCTTTCCATCCTTTTACACTCTCATTCACACAACTTTCCTTTCCTAGGGTTCTCTTCTGAGGCAAGCAGCTTCCTTGAGATATTGGCAAGAATCTTCCCCAAAAGTACTGTGAACTTGAAAGAAAAATGGTATTTGTAGATATTCAAAAGTATCACTCACCTCTCTGCTAGACCCAAAGTGCCTCTTTTCTTCCAATTTGACTTCCATCCAGACAGAGTGAAGAACTATATGCCAGAATACTTCAGGCTGATATACCTGAATTGCCTCATTGGAACCAATCCCTAAAAGCCTTTTCAGTGTTATAGGTACAAACAGTTTAACTGCTACCAAGTTAAGAATGTTGTACTTGGTGTTAGGATCAGTGAGAAGAGTACTGAATAACCCTGAAAAAATGTTACAAGCGTTTGAGAAATAGTTGTATTTGAGTGCAATTTAAAGTACATGGATGCTAGCAATGCTTATCACAAAACTCTGAAAGAACACCATGTTATAATACATTTTGCAAATAAAACAGAGAAAAGAAATATATTCTCCGTGCCAGAGGGAAGCGGCTTGACACTGAGTTCTCACAACTGAAGTGCTGTATTTGTAAGGGAGTATGTACCTCTAGTAGATATAGAAACAAAAGATAATCTTTTATCCATCTGTTGTCTGGAACATATAACATGTAGCTTGTGGGCAAGTGAGAGAATTATTCACAGGCTACCATTTCTACTTCTCTGCTATCCAAATATCAGTGATGTGGCTGGAATTAAGTTCTAGAAAGTCTGAATCTCTGCCTTCAGAATTTGAAGTCATCAACTTTAAACGCTCTGATTGAATTCATATTTCTTGTTAGCCTTTTAGTCTTTTGCCTGGGGAATTCATTTATTTTTATCAGACAGAGAGCTAATACTTGTTTACATAATGGAGTATAATTTAATAGAGCAAAATTCCATGATAGTTAAGCACCACAGAGTACAAAGTAATGAATTTAGGAATTGCCAACGTCTTCCATTAGGCTTTAAAAGCCTTAAGAGCCATGGGTTGTAAAAATATATTTTAAAAAAATCACTCTTTGTAACTGAATATCTGTTGTACTGGACAATCCCTTGCAGTGCTACTGTCAACACCAACATTGCTAGAGCATTAGCAATGTAATTGGGAGAGAAGGAGGTGGGGGGAAAGGTGAGCCAGGGAGGTGCAACAGACTCCTTTAATAAAAAGGGGAACAAAACAATTTCTAGATTTCTAGTACAGTGAAAGAAAACATGTTCATTAAAAATAAAAAAGACAACCCTCAGAATGGGAGAAAATATTTGCAAATGAAGAAACTGACAAAGGATTAATCTCCAAAATTTACAAGTAGCTCATGCAGCTCAGTATCCAAAAAAACAAACAACCCAATCCAAAAATGGGCGGAAGACCTAAATAGACATTTCTCCAAAGAACATATACAGATTGCCAACAAACACATGAAAGAATGCTCAACATCACTAATCTTTAGAGAAATGCAAATCAAAACTACAATGAGGTATCACCTCACACCACTCAGAATGGCCATCATCAAAAAATTTACAAACAATAAATGCTGGAGAGGGTGTGGAGAAAAGGGAACCCTTCTACACTGTTGGTGGGAATGTAAGTTGATACAGCTACTATGGAGAACAGTATGGAGGTTCCTTGAAGAACTAAAAATAGAACTACCATACGACCCAGCAATCCCACTACTGGGCATATACCCTGAGAAAACCATAATTGAAAAAAAGAGGCATGTACCACGGTGTTCATTGCAGCTCTATTTACAATACCCAGGACATGGAAGCAACCTAAGCGTCCACCGACAGATGAATGGATAAAGAAGATGTGGCACATATATACAATGGAATATTACTCAGCCATAAAAAGAAATAAAATTGAGTTATTTGTGGTGAGGTGGATGGACCTAGAGTCTGTCATACAGAGTGAAGTAAGTCAGAAAGAGAAAAACAAATACCGTATGGTAACACATATATATGGAATCTAAAAAAAATTAAAAAATAAAAATGGTTCTGAAGAACCTAGAGGCAGGACAGGAATAAAGACGGAATAAAGATGTAGATGTAGAGAATGGACTTGAGGACACGGGGAGGGGGAAGGGTAAGCTGGGACGAAGTGAAAGAGTGGCATGGACTTATATACACTACCAAATGTAAAATAGAGAGCTAGTGGGAAGCAGCCTCATAGCACAGGGAGATCAGCTCAGTGCTTCGTGACCACCTAGAGGGGTGGGATAGGGAGGGTGGGAGGGAGTCACAAGAGGGTGGAGATATGGGGATATGTGTTTATGTATAGCAGATTCACTTTGTTATAAAGCAGAAACTAATACACCATTGTGAAGCAATTATACTCCAATAAAGATGTTAAAAAAATATATCTGAATAGGTAAGGACTCCTGTATTCACTACAATTGGATATGGGACAAGATCTATAATTCAGAGATTGGGTAAACTTCTCCCATTCTAAGTATGCAACAATTTTCATCTGGCCTAGATTAAATTATTTTATAGCATACAGAATACAAATTCACACCCAAAACGGAAATATGTTTCTGTTCCATTTGACTGCTTAACTATAGATGTTAGAAACAATAAAGTTTGAACTTTAGCTGTGCAAAATATTTATATCGAAGAACTGAATCTTACTTCTAGCAGCATGAGCACGTTCCAAGGAATATAAGACAGCTAAATGGTTTGAGGTAGTCCCTTTTTTCACATCTGGATATCATATGTGCAAAATGATTATCTGATGAAAAGCTGGACGAATTCACATTTTTTTCTAAATAAAAGAGCTTTTGATATGAATTTTTAAAACTTTGTTAATTTCCCCCTTGTCATCCTTTTTCTATTTTCTCGTTAAGTAAATTGAGAGCAAAATAAACTTATAGAAAAAGATGAAAGTAATAGCCAAAATCCAACCACTCAATTGTCAAACAGTGAATAGATTTGTTATTTTAAACAATTTTATAATTAATTTTAATTATATTTAAATATGCTTATGTCAAGTAGCAAAACTTTATCATTTTTTCATTTTTTTCTTTCATTAATTTTTATGCCAAGAATATGCTTACTTTTTATTAATTTATATAAATATAATTATTATTTGCTTATCTTTATTTTGCATCAATACAAAAGAATCATCTTGATTTAGAAGACTGATTAAAAATATAACTGTTGTTTAATATTTTCCTCTGTCAAGGTTCTTTTAAAGTTTTATCTTAATAGGCCAGATAAATTTAATGTTTCATTCTCCCTTAAAGCTGCTACTGTAAATGAACATTTTTTTGGTTGCTATGGAAATTTTTAATTATGAATGTATTCTCTCTTGCTGAAATAAACTTTTTTAAATTAATTAATTAATTTATTTATTTTTGGCTGCGTTGGGTCTTCGTTGCTGCATGTGGGCTTTCTCTAGTTGCGGTGAGCAGGGGTTACTCTTCATTGCAGTGTGCGGGCTTCTCATTGCGGTACCTTCTCTTTGTTTCAGAGCATGGGCTCTAGGTGCGTGGGCTTCAGTAGTTGTGACATGCGGGCTCAGTAGTTGTGGCTCATGGGCTCTAGAGTGCAGGCTCAGTAGTTGTGGCGCACAGTCTTATCTGCTCTGAGGCACGTGGGATCCTCCCGGACCAGGGATTGAACCTGTGTACCCTGGATTGGCAGGCAGATTCTCAACCACTGTGCCACCAGGGAAGCCCTGAAATAAATTCTAAATTTGACAAGTAAAGCTATGATTAATTCATATTTTATTGACATTATTTTCCATTTTTACGAAGTTTTAGTTAAAATCTTGCAAAATTAGAATATTACCCGCTCAAACCTCTCATTTTGAAAACATAAAAGAAAAATGATAACTATTTCTTAAGCATAATTTTATATAATACAAGAGAGAAAGTGTGGTTATTTGTCTACATAATTTTTATTCACTTAATTCATGAAACTCCCATCTGCTGTATTACAGTGCATTGAAATAGTTACCTTGCATTGCAATTTTCAGTTAAATCATTTCAATGGAAGAAAGCATTTATGGACTGTAAAGTATTAAACTTACAAAAGCAATTTTTTTCCCAGTGCTTTCAATAATAAAGATACTTTTATAGTCTTAGTGTATATCATCATGGTAAGAAAAAATAACTAATTGGTTTATCAGAACCAACTGAAAAAAAAAGATTTCCTTATTTGTTCTTCAAGCCGCACTGTTCTGAGTTTCTTGATCTCAATAGTACAATTTTGCCTGCAGCACAGTTTGTAACCATGAAGAGTATATTTAAAATAAACAACAATAGGAATAAGCTATTCAATTTTAAAAATAGAATCCTCTACTGAATAAAACTTTCCTACATTTTAAGATATTGGATGATAACCTGAGCACTGTTGACAGCTAACTGTGGGATCTTAGGCAAGTCTGTTCTTAATTTTGAGTCTCAATTTACTAATCGGAAAACAAAAGAATGGCATACATATTCTTTACGGAGGGACAAACAATATGCACAGATGTAAGATTAAGAGCCCAAACCTTTAGGCAGGCAGAGTTGAGTGAAACCTAACTTTCAGAAATGATATGTGAAATGATATGATTTTGGACAAATTACTTCACCCCTATAAACTGTAGCTGTACTTGTAAAATGAGGATTACCATATTTGCCAGACAAGGAACCATAAACAGAACTATCATGTTGGGAATATACCAGAGGAGGTGTGTAGCAGGAAACAAAGCAAGATGTGTGACAGGGAGGATTGTGGCATGAGGGAGATGCTGACTCAGACCAAAGCAGAAGCAGAAGAGTTGGTGAGACACGGTTAGATTCAGGATGTATTTTGAAGGAGAAGCTAAGAGAACTTGCTGATTAATTGCATATCAAAGGAGAGGAAAAAAGGAGACTAACTAACTCTTAGATTTTTGACCTGGATAATTAAGTGAATTATATATGATTAAGTGAGAGGGAATCTAAGAAAGCACAGCTGGGAGCAAAGGGGTGCTTGGTGAAATATTAAGAGGTCAGTGTTGACTACCTTAATTTGAGATACCTCTTCTCTAATAAAGAAAAATTTTCCACTGGGTTAAATACTAAGGAAATAAGACAGTTTCAGAAAGTAAATTTAGTAATATTGAGAGCCACTGTTGATCCAAACAAAAGTAGTTTCTAAGTAGTAGTAGAAACAAAAATTTGATTAGGGTAGAAGGATACGATGTGAAGACAGAGAAAAATGTGAAGAGTTTTCCTAAAAGAGAGGCAGTGATATGGAAAGAAGAGCTGAATAGGGAGATAGGGAAAGGGTCATATAATATATTTGAATTGGGGTATATTATGGCATATTTTACGCTGATGAAGTGACTCAGTACAGAGAGTACAACTGATAAATGTAGTGAGGGATGCAGAGATGATTTCAGAAGCGAAAACCTTGAGAAGGTGAAATGGTGTTGATTTTATATCTATGTGTTAAGATTAGCCTTAGAAGGAGCAGGAGTAGTTTGACCACAATTACAAGAGTGAAAGCAGCATATTTTGTTACAGCTCCAGTGGGCTCATCTCTCTCTCTCTCTCTCTCTCTCTCTCTCTCTCTCACATACACACACACACACACACACACACACACACACACACACACACACAGATCTTCTTTATTTTGCATCATGAAAAAAAAGCCTAAATGTGAATACTGTTATGTAAACTGGGTCATAGGGTAAAAAAGAATAGAAGTTGTAACAATAATCTAAATATGCCATGGGGAATAGAGCAGAGATTGTGAAATAAAGGAATCCCATAAGTGTTAGTATTGATATATTTGGAAAATAACTTCCAAAATATTAAAATAATAGCTCCTCATTTATTCAATGTTATAAGACTGGATTCTTTCTACTGTAGTTGACAGAACCCAGCTCAGGCTAAAGCAAAGGAGAATTTATTTGCTCAGGGAACGGAAAAGTTCAGAGATATCTGCTAACTTCAGAAACAGACTAGAGTTCAAACATGTCATTGAATACCTGTATCTCTCTAGAATCAATCAGTGATTTACTCTGGTCACATTTCTTCTCAAACAGATTTCTACCTTATGCTGGAAGGTGACTAATGGCAGCTCCACACTTACATTCTTCCAGCTCAAAAGCTTCTCTGGGAAATATGGCTAACCCTTCCTAATAACTCAAAAACATTTCCAAGACTGAGTCCTAGTAGGCCATCTGGGGTCACCATTTATCACTTCTGCAAAGTATAGTAGGATGCCCCAGAACTGAATGAGAGCATCATCTCCACCAAATCCTCATGGACTGAGAGTGAAGTGGTAATTCCAAGGCAATGGATCTTGGTGATTGATTGAAAAATGCCCAAATATTAACAAAAATCATGCATGATTTCAAGTTCCTTAGTTTGGAAAACTGAGTACACGATAAAACAGTGAAAATGGCTAAATGTGAAAACAGAAACAGCAGCAATTTTAAGGCAAGAATAGGATAACATCCAGTTTTGAACAATTTACTTTCAGGTGGCATTGGGATAATTACTTGGAATCGTTTAAGAAGAAATACATGTTCATAGATTATGTAGAAAGCTCAGCAAATGAAGAAATTTCTGCTTATATAGTACATTTAATTGTATATATTATTTTGAGTTTTATATAAATAGTATGTTTATAAAAAATTTGCTATGAGAATCCTTGTGTAGAGTACAACAGATGTTTCAGTGTATAACTGGCTGCTACAGAGAGCAAGTATGATAGTGTTTTTTATTCTTTGAGTTTAAATAAATTTTAAAAATAATGATGCTTTAATAAAGATTGAAATAATGACAAAAATCATTATTTTACTAGGGAGCTAAGATTTTCAATAACAAAACAGGTCTGATATGTAAACCATGTATAAACTTAAGAATCTGATTTTAGGTTGGTACAAGCTTAATAAAACACGGCTGCTGTTTCTCCTCTGTCCCCCAAATGACTTTCCCTTCCCCTTGGATAAGCAAAGAAACCCGAGTTCCAGGAAAAAAAAAGCTATGGATACAAAATTTTAAATAAATTGGCCCCTAAGTAAAGGTAGCAAAAGTGTTCATATTCACTCATGCCTCGTAGAGTTCCTTTCACACGACTAAATGGACACGTATTTTTATATTCTCTGTAAACAGGACATAAAATAGCATAATGGTTCAATGAGTTCCATATCTGAAACTGTGGTCCAGTTTAGTCATTTGGGTTCTTTGACTGCAAGCAACAGAGGCTGATTTAGACTAAGCTAAACAAAATATATATGTGTATTGGAAGTTACAGTTTAGTCATAAAATCGAAGAGATTATGGACTGAATTATTTCCCCGTAAATACATAAATTGAAGTCCCAATTCCCCAGTACCTCAGAATATGAACTGTATTTGGAGATATTCACTACAATCCTTAAAGACATAATTAAAGTGAGATCTTATAGGTAGACCCTAATTCAATATGACTGACGTCTTTATAAGAGGAGATTGGACACGGGCATGCACAAAGGAAAGGCCATGTGAAGACAGAGGGCCATCCACAAGCCTAAAAAGAAACCAGCCCTTGATCTTGGACTTCTAACCTCCAGAACTATGAGAAAATAAGTTTATATTGTTTAAGCTTCCCAATCTGTGGTACTTTGTTACGGAAGCCCTAACAAATATGTTACTGAACAACCAAGTCTCAGAAAGAATGCAAATAAGGTGATCTCCAGGAATTGTAAAAACTAGTGAATAGTTACTTCAGTATCACAACCCATGTACTAAATAAGTGTAAATTCTGTCCGTCTTTACACAAATTCAATCAAAGTACAAAATTCCAGAAGAAAGAATCTGATTGGCTAAGGCTAACATTTCTACCTCTTGGCCAGGACAAAAAATTATCTTGTTTTACAGCTATACCAAAACTGCATAAAACAAGAAAGGGATAGCACCTAAATAATAAATACTTCCTACAACAACTACCAACATCTTTCATAATGTCACACTCTCAACAAAGGAAGATCAAGTATAAAATCCTAAAGTCTACAGAGTAGGAAAAAGACCAGAATATTCTAAGACCAGACAGAAACTCTGCATGTCTGGAGAGGGATGGGCGGGCGTAGTATTAGGCTATAAGATCAGAGAGGAAGGGAGAGAGTGGCCGTATCTTTTAGAGATGGTTTCATAGGTCAAAGAAAGAAGTTTACATTTAATTTTCAGTGCAATGTGAAACCACTGCAGTTTTATTTAGACCCCAGATAGCCAAATAAGACTCAATCTTGGAAAATTGTTTGAGCTATTATGAAGGGGTAGTCATATGTCCTAGAGAAGCTAATGAGCTAGAAGAATGCAAGTGTGGAGCTGCCATTATCCACCTTCCATCACTCACAACAATGTGAATATACTAAAAACTCCTGAATTGTATAACTTTGAGGGTGAATTTTATAGAATGTAAATTAAGTTATATATCATTAAACCCGTTACTGGAAAAAAAATGGCGATTTAACAGTAAATCAAAATTGAAAATGAACTGATCAGAAAAATTTAAATCTCTTACCACTGACCCAGTCTTTAATGAACGTCTTTGATGTGGGTGGCTTTCAATGGACAAACATCTACAAAATGACTTTCTTTTATTCCTTTGCAGCCAACTGAGTTAGAATATCTCTATTAAACAAACAAGTTCTGTTTCTTGGACACATTTACATCCTTCTGTGAACATGGGTTAAGGTGGGAAAGACGTAAAAAGTCTATATTGCTCCATTTCTCCATCTGATGTAATAACCATAGAAATTTGGATTTTTTAGGTGTAGCATGATGTGCTAAGGAATCTACTCATTAGTTATTTAAAATACTAAGGAATGGGAAAAGATTTCTCAGTACAAAGAATTAAAGTTGCAAAATTTCTCAATGTTTTTCTTTATACTTCCTTCCCCTTTTGCATGTGGGTGTTTCTGGTGTTCAGTTCTGTACTACTCAACAGGTAAATTAAACATCTGAACAGATTCCAGCAAAACAAGAGCACCAAAGTAGTAAAATTATTGAAATAATTTCATACAGGATTTTTTTAAGAAACCACCAAAGCTGTCATAAATCAAAAAATAATAAAATGTTTATTCGACTTCCTTACTCTTATTTTATTTGGGAGTTATGTAATTTGAAATCCATATACAGAAACATGATCTTAGTTCAATAATGCTTTAAGGGTGTTCCTGAGTGTGTTTCATTAGAAGAGAAGTAGAGGAATTGGCAAATGATTGAAATTTATGGAATCTCCTTGCACATCTGTTTTTTCCAATCTTTGAAGGTACGATGTGTTCCATAAAATCTCCTGAATCTTTACTGACTAAATATTTCCTGTGGAATCATAGTACAGAGAGAGGATGATTCTTATTAGCTGGCTCAGAGATGAAGACTTAGAATAGGCGTTAGAAAACATGGGGGCTCAAGCTGATCAAGAATAAGTCAAATGACTGATGAATGCACAGAGAATTATGGTAATTTTGGAGACTATGGATTTAGTGTGCTTATAATCATGATGGTTTAATTTTTTTTTCTCCAATAGTAGACAGCAATCTGATAAGATGTTTGGTGTTCAGAGCAGAGTTTTGTTTGTTTTTGTTTTTTCCTTTTTTTCCTGGCATATATGTTAGTAAGATAAGTGTGCTATAAAATGGGGGCTACTGGGGAGAAAATAGTTGAGACAATCAAGCTTGTGGTTCTAGTAGGTTTAGGGAAAAGATATCAAGAAGAGACATATAGACTGAGGAATTATCAAAAGACTGGAAATCTCCATGAGAACACAGAGCAGAAGCGTTGCAAACAAGATGATGACAACCTTGGATTGATGGGTCTGGTGTTCAGAGAGTAAATACTGTTAGGTGTTTCTGAGGTGGGGTTTTTCCAGGCCCTGAAGTTCCCAGGATGTGTCCCTGGGAATAGGTGGCTGTAGTGGACTCAGTGAGAACACTGCTGACATAAAACGGATCCACGAGGAGTTACATGAACAGTAAAATATCTCATAATTATGGTAGAGGTTTTGGTGGAGGTGAAAGCTGTGCATCATGTTTCTAAAGGAATAAGGCCAAGTGACTCAAAGGAGAGTAGCTGACTTTAGGTTTCCTGTCATTTCTCTATGCAACCAAGATTTGACTTTTTCTACATGATTTCCTCTCTATGTCTCCAGTTTGCTGACGGTAGATCCTGGTACATTTCAGCCTCCATAATCCTGTGAGCCAATTCCTTATAATAAATAGCTTCATACCGTATTGGCTCTATTTCTCTAGACAACTCTAACACATGTAAGTAACAAAATTTGGGTAGGTCTTTTTGCTCCCAATATAGATCTCTGTCCTACTCCATCCCTTTCTATCTTCATGAAAGTTCTAAGAACGTCCTTATTTCTTTCGTTGAATTTCTGACCTATCTCTCAGTGGGTATTAACCAAAACTGTAATTTAATAAGAATGCTTGAGGTTTGATTTTTTTTTCCAGCTTTAATGTAGCACTGCCTGTAGGTTTCTGGGAAGTTTCTCAGAGTACACAGGAGCCTGATTCATCTACACACTTACCTAAAAAGAAGAATTCACACTAAATAAAATAAGCACTCCTCCAGCAATGTAATAGTGTAACACCCATTGAGATGTCCTTATAAATAACCCCAAGTGAAGAACATTAGAAAGAGGTACACATTTATATCCACGTCTCTATTACAGAAAAAATATGAAATATGGATAAAGTATCTAGTATCCTTAATAATATCTATGTATACTTATATTCTGTTCACACATTGGCACTTATTAGTATGCCAGAATAACATTATTTGCAATGATGAAAACATTTTTATAGCACATTAAATATATTTTAAATTACATAATCAAATTAAACACTATTGTTATGCTATTTCCCTAATATAAGCAATAAATAAAAGATTTAAACAAAATATATCAAAACATAGGGCAAGATGAGTGCCTTTTAAAAGCTGTTTCTTATGGATAAAGAAGAGGTGGCACATATATACAATGGAATATTACTCAGCCATAAAAAGAAACGAAATTGAGTTATTTGTAGTGAGGTAGATGGACCTAGATACTGTCATACAGAGTGAAGTAACTCAGAAAGAGAAAAACAAATACATTATGCTAACACATATATGGAATCTAAAAAAAAAAATGGTTCTGATGAACGTAGGGGCAGGACAGGAATAAAGACGCAGACGTAGAGAATGGACTTGAGGACATGGGGAGGAGGAAGGGTAAGATGGGACGAAGTGAGAGAGTGGCATGGACATATATTCACTACCAAATGTAAAATAGATAGCTAGTGGGAAGCAGGTGCATAGCACAGGGAGATCAGCTCGGTGCTTTGTGACCACGTAGAGGGGTGGGATAGGGAGAGTGGGAGGGAGACGTAAGAGGGAGCGGTACGGGGATATATGTATACGTATAGCTGATTCACTTTGTTATACAGCAGAAACTAACACACCATTGTAAAGCAATTACACTCCAATAAAGATGTTAAAAAAAAATGTTGGGCAAAAGTGAACACAATATACAGAACATTAAACAAAACGAAAAAAGTTGTTTCTTAGTCTTGTGCATCAGAAACAGAAATAAAACAGAAATGACAAAAGTTAGCTTAATGATTATTTTACATTTACTAGAACAACATCTTCAGAATGATTATAGAGTTTCTGACCCAGGTCACATGATATAGACACGACTGTTACTGGGCTTCACATCTAGAATAATATTTTTTTATTAGTGACTAAAATGAAGCCACTACCCTGAGCAACAAGGTACTGTGGGCTAAAGTGATATCATCTTTTATCTTTCACAAAGTCTTAAGGGACTTGTGTTTATAAAACCTTCAAATATAACTGACTGGTGTGATCTTGCGAAATACAAGTAGTTTTTAATGGGTTGGTTGGGACACTTTGGGAATTGCTTTTTTTTTTTTTTGCCATATTCATTTTCCTTCATTTGACAATGCTTTCTGGCATTCAGATTCTGCCACCCAGTACATTGTGGGTGTTGAAGGTACACAATTACGTTTTTCTCAATGATTTTCTTGGCATAAAGAGCCAATATGGAGCCCAATAAATATCCCTCAGATGTGCAAATACATGAAGAGCACCCCAGGAGAGAAGTATAACTGAATAACAACCTTGAATTGCTCATAACACCATGGTTTTTATCTGGTCACATATATCTCCCTGAATATGCATTATCTGAATACTCTTCAAGCTTGATCCAACAGCAGAGGCTGCAGAAATGGATGCAAAAAATCCTTTATTCAATTTGCAGTTTTTCACTCTACTCCATTCTCATATGAATTACCACCTGAATTTTTTCTATCCATTATAAAATGACACCTATTAAAAACGCCATGTGTTCATGGACTATAGGCATGTGTATATCCATATGCACACAAATGTGTGTGTGTGTGTGTGTATTATTGGGAAGAACGGAAACAATAAAATGAAGTTTATTCATTCACATGCTCACTTAAGCAATATGTATTAAATACATTTTATGTGTCAAACACTGTACTAAGTACTCTGGAAGTAACTCTTTGAATATCAGCTTACATTCTAAGTGGGAGGAGGGATACTGTTAAACAAAGAATTACATAAAATATTTAACTATTATTATGATAAGTGCACAATAGACTACTATGTTCTGTGAGGATAGCTAATTGAAGAATCAAAACTATTTATTTGGAGTAGGAAATTGGAAATAGGTAAATTTAACTGTGAAATTGACATTTAAGTTGCAACTTGGAGTATGAGATGCAAGGTCAAGAGGATTAACAAGTGATATCCATCATAATAGATCTATTCCTGAGATTATAAATTCAGAAATCTCTGAGGGATATGCCTCAGTGGAAAAGACTAGATAATGAATGAAATCTGGGCATCAAGTCTGTGAATAATTACCAATACCCCTTACCACCGTTACAGATGAAATATCATTTTGCAGCTGAAGACTGAGGCCAAAAAATGTTTTTGAGAAGAAAACTAGTTTATTGCTTTTATTTCTCTATTCCAGGTCCTATTTTCTTCATAAATTCTTTTCTCATTTTGACCCCCAAGAGGGTCCTGAAAAAGGATTATGAAATAGTGAAAGAAGCGGTATTTGAACAAAAGGCAAATAATAGACAGGAAAACAGAATATTACACGTTTGTTGCAGACATAAATCTCTGTTGACAAATTCTGGCTTGCAAAATACGAAAACTCTTCCTTCCTGATGCTACAGAAATAGGGTCTAATTTAGTGCCAAGACATGGACTGGGGACAGGGCATCTGTTCTCAAGCATCAGTTCACAGAGTTGACAGTGAAATTTCATTGCCCCTGCCTGTATGGTCCTGTGAGATCTAGTGGTTCTCCATAGCTTCTGAGCTATTCCTGGGGGACAGACATCTGCTTGTAGTCCCATTTGCATAATCTACCAGAACATCATTTCTATCTTGGTGCCTTGCCTCCCAGGTGGTAGAGCTGGAAAGCATGGCACAGCTCCCTTGCTCTTTCCCAACCTACATATATTTCCATGTTTTTCTATTCCCCTAGCCTGTGGGAATTTACTTGTAGTCTGAGTGAAATCTTTCTGTTTTCATGTTTCTTCAAACCACTTTGTTTAAGCCTACCACCAGACCTTTTGGAAACAAAAGCTAAAAACTAAAGTGTATTCATTGCTTTCTGCCCTGTAGCAAGGGAGGATAGAATTTGCTGCCTGATTTACTGGGGAAAATATAGAGGTAAAATGAAGAGGAAGAAATAAAACATAAAGATATCAAAATATTTCCCAAAGATTTCAAAATATGAATGTGTGGTCTAGAAGAAATGATTAAAAATGAAACAAAAATAGATAATCCATTGATAAGTGAAATAAAATTGAGCCTTCAAGTGCAGTCTCCAAATCCAGTCTGCCAATACTTTTTATTTGATCTCTGGAATCACACGTAAGGTCTAGTACATACTAGATCTAAATGTTTGTCAAAATTTTCCAAAAAATGTGAAGTGTATATGTTTTCATAATAGATTTTTTCAAAATACTCTTTTGTGGTATTTCTGAAATTACATATATGGCCTAATTCCCTATTATGCTATACCTACAGATCTTCTCAAGAAAAGATAGCTTACCACTTAGAAATATAGGATACAAAAGTCCACGTATATGGAAAAGTTTGTACAAGAGTTTACAAACTGGCAGGCCACCAATTAATCTGCATTGAGTCACGGGCTGCCTTCCCTAGACAGCAGATTCTGAATCAGGGGTTAGCATGTAGGCATTTTATTAGGAAGTGCTATTGGGATTACCAGCTGTGGAATGGGAGGGACTGGACTAGAGAATTTGCAGTCTTAACAATGGCCCCAGCCAACTCCACGGGAGCTCTGAAGCTAAGGTGGCCTTCTGTATTCAAGTTCTGGGGAGGGGGCTAGATATTTGTATCCATGTTATTGAATGTTGGCTGCTCCAAAAAATATTTGTGCTTAGCTACAAGCCTCTTCAGCTGATGGAATCTGGAAAAGGATTCACAGCACTCCCAGCAGGTAGAGAAATAAGTGCTTCAGTCTTAAAAGGAGATTTGCAGCAAGAGGCATACCGTAACATCCATTACACACAGTATTTAAGGAAGAAGATGAAAAACAATGGTGTGCATATAAGTAAATAAGTCAATGGAACAGAACTGAGAGCTCAGATATACCCCCAAGCAAAAGTGGAAAATTGTTATACAATAGAGGGGATATTATAAATCAGTGAAGAAAACAGAAACCATTTTATGCTTGGTACTGGAATAATTGCATTACAATTACAACAAAAAATAGATCCTTAATACTACCCATTCACAAAAATATATTCCAGATAATAAAGAATTTTAATGGAAATATACTTCAAAGCTATAAGAAAATATACTAGATGTTTTTATTTATAGGAGGAAATAATTTATTAGATAAAACCCAAGATCATATGCTATTAAGAAAAAACAAAATAAAGTTGACAACATTAAAATGTAAAAATGTGTGTGACAAAATATGCTGGAAACAAAGTAATTGACTAGGAGAATGCAATGGTTGAATATGTAACAGCAAAATATTTTTAATTTATATAAATTAACATGAAATTTTAAAATAACTTTACTAATTTATAAATTAATATGAAAGATGAGCAACTAAGTAATAAAATGGATAAGGACGGTAAATAGGTGATTACACTAGGAAGAAATACAAAAAGGCCATAAAATATTTTTTGAAATCTTAATAGTAAAGATATGCAAATTAAAACAACAATGAGATATGTCAAATGTATCAGATTAGAAAAAAAAGGCTGACAATATTGACAATATCAAGATTGGTGCAAAGGAGACAAGAATTTGCATGTATTAGGGCTGATGAATTGATGTATTGGTAAAACAACTTTGGAAAACAATTTTGCAATGTCTAATAGAGGTGAAAATGCACAAGCATAAAATTCTTCAAGGATATTTTATACATGTATAATAAGGGACATGTAAAAGGATATGCATTATAGCATTATTTGTAATCTAAAACATTAGAAACAACCCAACTCAAACGTTTGTAGAGTGGCGAATATAAAATTGAATTATGATACAGCAAGTCTAGAAAGTGATATTTAGTGAAAGAAGCAAATGACAGATTGATACAGTGTAACATTTTTGTAAATTAAAAACATAAACTTATCTAATGCACAAACACACATGTGGTAAAAATACAAAAGCATTTACTCTGAAGGTATATAACATATTAAGATATTATTTGGCTTTCTCAAGGGAGTAGAAAAGAATCTGGAAAGACACAAACAGAACTACAGCTTGATTTGCAATTTTCTATGTCCAAAACATTTTAGCTGAAGAGAAAAACATGTTTATGTTTATAATCTCCTGCTAGGTGGCACAATGCATGGAGACTACTCTCTACACATTTCTATATTTGAAAAACTCTTCAAAATAAAATAACTATTGTCAATTTGTCAGTTCTTCCTAACTTAATCTATAGATTCAATGCAATCTCAATAAAAATCCCACCAAGTTATTTTATGAACACTGACAAACTGAAATTGGGAAGCTAGACTTCATTTGCGTTAAAAACTTCTGCTCTGCAGAAGACAATGTCAAGAGAATGAGAAGATAAGCCACAGACTGGGAGAAAATATTTGCAAAAGATATATCTGATAAAAGAAAGACTGTTACCCAAAATATACAAGGACCTTTAAAAACTCAAAAATAAGAAAACAAACAACCTAAGTGAGCCAAAGACCTTAACAGAAACCTCATCAAAGAAGATATACAGATGAAAAATAAGCATATGAAAATATGTTCCATATCATATGTCATCAGGAAAATCAAATTAAGACAACAATGTGTTACCACTGCATTTTATTAGAATAGCCCAGATCCAGAACGCTGACAACACCAAATGCTGGTGAGGATGTGTAGCAACAGAAGCTCTCATTTATTGCTGGTGGGAATTCAAAATGTTACAGCCACTTTGGAAAACAGTTTGGTGGTTTCTTAGAAAACTAAACCTACTCTTACCATATGATCCCATTATTGTGCCCCTTGGTATTTACCCAAAGGAGCTGAAAACTTACATCGATGCAAAAACCTGTACGTGGGTATTTATAACAACTTTATTCATAATTGCCAAAACTTGGAAGCAACCAAGATGTCCTTCAGTATTGAATGCATAAATATATTGTGGTACATCCAAACAATAGAATATTAGTCAATGTTAAAAGGAAATGAGCTACCACGCCATGAAAAGATGAGGAGAAAACTTACATGAATTTTGCTAAGTGAAAGAAGCCAATCTGAAAAGCTATACACTACATGATTCCAACTATACGACATTCTGGAAAAGGTAAAACTATGTAGAGAGTAAAAAGATCAGTAATTTTCAGGGGCTCAGCTGGGGGAGGGCTGAATAGGTGGAGCACAGAGGATTTTTAGGGCAATGAAAATACTGTGTGTGATACTCTAGTAGTGGATACATGTCATTCTACATTTTCCAGACCCAGGGAATGTACGAAACCAAGCAGGAACCCCGATGTAAACTGTGGACTTTGGGTGACAGTGATGCGTCCATGTAGGTTCACCAATTGTAACAAATGGGCCCCTCTGGTGGGAGAAGTTGATAATGGAGAAGGCTGTGCACGTGTATGAGTAGGGGATGTGTGGGAAATCTCTGCACATTCCTCTTAATTTTGCTGTGAACTTAAAATTTCTCTTAAAAAATAAAGTAAAAAAAGTATAATATTTTTACCACATAAATAAAACACTGTCTCCTTCTTACCTTAAATATAAGAAGCTATCCAGCAACCCCACTCCTAGGCATATATCCAGACAAAAGTACAATTCGAAAAGATGCACGCACCCCTATGTTCAAAGCAGCACTATTCACAATAGCCAGGACATGGAAACAACCTAAATGTACATAAACAGATGAATGGATAAAGAAGATGTGGTATGTGTGTGTATACACACACACACACAATGCAATACTACTCAGCCATAAAAAAGAATGAAATAATGACATTTGCAGCAACATGAATGGACCTAGAGATTATCATATGAAGTGAAGTAAGTCAGAAGGAGAAAGACAAATACCATATCACTTATATGTGGAATCTAAAATACGACACAAATGAACCAATCTACTAAACAGAAGCAGAGTCACGGTCATAGAAAACAGAATTGTCATTGCCAAGGGGGAGGGGAGATGGAGGAGAGATAGACTGGGAGTTTGGGATTAGCAGATGCAAACTATTATATATAGCATGGATAAACAATAAGGTCCTACTGTATAGAACAGGGAACTATATTCAATATCCTATGATAAACCATAATGGACAAGATTATGAAAAAGAATATATGTATGTATAACTGAATCGTTTTGCTGTACAGCAGAAATTAACACAACATTGTAAATCAACTATACTGCAATAAAATTTAAAAAATAAGAAGATATGTGGCATTTTGCTAATGTAGTTTCAAAGTATAAATTGGCTGGAGCTTCACAGTAACTGCCTCTTTTCTATAAAATGTATTATCTCCAGTTTAGTGTCTGATTTCTGGTTTTGCTAGAATCGTCTGCTTCCAAATCTCCTCTCATAATTAATGCCTTCTCCGTTCTGTATTATTCCATTTTATCTTGGGTTTTAGCTCAGATACTACTCCAGATGAAGTAATCAATAGATAATGTGAATAAAGTTGATCCAAATGACTAAGTGAAAGTCATCAATAACTGTTTCATTGACTGATATTTATTTATATCCTATCTTCTTCCCTGAACGTTTTGAGAAGCATCACAGAAAAAGAAAAATGCAAAGTATAGAATAGGAATAGAAAAACAGGGACAGGAATAAGAGAAGACGAACACAAACAAATATTATTCAGTTTTGACTTTGAGTTTCCTGGCAGCAAGGTCAAAAGGAGAAACATGCTCAGTTGTACAGTCTGTGAAAAGAAGAACTTGTCAATTTCTTATCAAGGCAAATATTTTCCTGTCACTTAGTTTTACAAGATATTTCCCAGATGGGACTTATAATAGATACTAATTGATGTAACGGGTAAAATTTATTTTGATTTCTTTCCTGTAGGAAATTTTAAAAAAATCTCAGTTTGTAACTTAGAAATGCAACCCAGGAAGAGTAACTCTGGTAGGAGCTAAACTAGGGTGGTTCAACTATTTAGGCCTTTGATGGCCTGAGTGCTTTAACTGAGCATCAGGTCTTTTTCTATTAGCCATTGGAGAGTGGCTGGATTAACCGTATCAGATGGCCATGGAATTCAGGCAGAATATCTTAAAATATTAAGAAAGATATTAAGAAACATACTGAGAAAGTATTTCTCAAACTTTTCACAAGCCTCTCACCAGGCTTCTGCACTTAATTTGTGCAGATTGTGCCTGGCCCAGCAGCTGAGTGTGCCAGTGGCAACAGACACATAGCCAGCACTCCTCTCCCTATGCCTTCAGCTCAGAGTAAAGGGTATCTTGTTGTAATTAATCTACCTACAGGGGGTTCCTTGCCTGTGAGAGACCGCTTAGAAAGCAATTTAACTATCACTTATCTTCGTTGGCCCCCTACCTTATAAAGTATGACAAAACTAGACAAGAATATCCCTTGCTATTGGAATTAGTTCACTCCTAGGTTTCTACAGTAAGTATCAAAGGATTTTTATAGGATTCATCTGAACATTTATCTGTATAAATTCATTTCCTAATTCAGGAAGCAGGGAATCTCTTACAACATTCTCAGCTTCTTCTGTAGCTAGAAGTGGCCCTTTGATGCGGTCCTTTATTTCTTCTGTTGAATGGAAGTATGATGACAAACCCAGGTAGCCAAATTGCAACCATGAAGGAAGACTACATGAAATTCTGCTGTGTCAGCATTGCCATGACTCAGCGGCCAAAGCCAGGGGCTGCCTACCTCCATCCTTTTCCTACTGTAAGAAAAAAAAATAAGCCATTTTCTTTATACCACTGCAAGTTAGGTTTTCTGTTTTTTCATCTATTGCATTCCTTACTGATACAGTGCCATAATAACAAAGCACACAGCAACAACAACAATAAATTCACATAAAGTCCACAGAGCTACATAGCTCTTGTAATTCTGACATATCAGATACTGTACTCCTAGCATGCTCTCTCCAAAACCTGTTAAAAGTACTTTTAAATAATCCATTTGTTCCTTTGATGGTCAGAGTTTGTTAGAGAGCTTTCACCAGCTGGGTTTTTTGTTTTTCTGGGGCAATATCATCAGTCACTGATGAGTCATTAGCTCAAAATTTTGCATCAAACACCTCTTAGCTTCTTCTCTGAATAGTCCCCCACCCCATCACTTATTTTTTCCTCTCTGAGATTAGATCATTCATATATAAATGGCAATCCTCCTACATTTTATTTTAAAAAGAAACATTAACTTCACTTTCAGATTTTTCATCATTAGTGTATAGGAATGCAAGAGATTTCTGTGCATTAATTTTGTATCCTGCTACTTTACCAAATTCATTGATTAACTCCAGTAGTTTTCTGGTAGCATGCTTAGGATTCTCTATGTATAGTATCATGTCATCTGCAAACAGTGACAGCTTTACTTCTTTTTTTTTTCCGATTTGGATTCCTATACACTAACGATGAAAAATCTCAAACTGAAATTAAGAAACACTCCCATTTACCATTGCAACAAAAAGAATAAAATATCTAGGAATAAACCTACCTAAGGAGACAAAAGGCCTGTATGAAGAAAATTATAAGACACTGATGAAAGAAATTAAAGATGATACAAACAGATGGAGAGATATACCATGTTCTCGCATTGGAAGAATCAACATTGTGAAAATGACTATACTACCCAAAGCAATCTACAGATTCAATGCAATCACTATCAAACTACCACTGGCATTTTTCATAGAACTAGAACAAAAATTCTCACAATTTGTATGGAAACACAAAAGACATAGCCAAAGCAATCTTGAGGATGAAAAATGGAGCTGGAGGAATCAGGCTCCCTGACTTCAGACTATGCTACAAAGCTACAGTAATCAAGACAGTATGGTACTGGCACAAAAACAGAAATACAGATCAATGGAACAGGATAGAAAGCCCAGAGATAAACCCACACACACATGGTCACCCTATCTTTGATAAAGGAGGCAAGAATATACAGTGGAGAAAGGACAGCCTCTTCAATAAGTGGTTCTGGGAAAACTGGACAGTTCCATGTAAAAGAATGAAATTAGAACGCTCCCTAACACCATACACAAAAATAAACTCAAAACGGATTAAAGACCTAAATGTAAGGCCAGACACTATAAAACTCTTAGAGGAAAACTTAGGCAGAACACTCCATGACATAAATCACAGCAAGATCCTTTATGACCCACCTCCTAGAGAAATGGAAATAAAAACAAAAATAAACAAATGGGACCTAATCAAACTTCAAAGTTTTGCACAGCAAAGGAAACCATAAACCAGACAAAAAGACAACCCTCAGAATGGGAGAAAATATTTGCAAATGTAGCAACTGGCAAAGGATTAATCTCCAAAATTTACAAGCAGCTCATACAGCTCAATATCAAAAAAACAAACGACCCAATCCAAAAATGGGCAGAAGACCTAAATAGACATTTCTCCAAAGAGCATATACAGATTGCCAACAAACACATGAAAGAATACTCAACATCATTAATCATTAGAGAAATGCAAATCAAAACTACAATGAGATATCATCTCACACCAGTCAGAATGGCCGTCAACAAAAAATCTACAAACAATAAATGCTGGAGAGTGTATGGAGAAAAGGGAACCCTCTTGCACTGTTGGTGGGAATGTAAATTGATACAGCCACTATGGAGAACAGTATGGAGGTTCCTTTACAAACTACAAATAGAACTACCATATGACCCAGCAATCCCACTACTGGGCATATACCCTGAGAAAACCATAATTCAAAAAGAGTCATGTACCGCAATGTTCATTGCAGCTCTATTTACAATAGCCAGGACATGGAAGCAACCTAAGTGTCCAGCAACAGATGAATGGATAAAGAAGATGTAGCACATATATACAATGGAATATTACTCAGCTATAAAACGAAACGAAATTGAGTTATTTGTAGTGAGGTGGATCGACCTAGAGTCTGTCATACAGAGTGAAGTAAGTCATAAAGAGAAAAACAAATAACATATGCTAACACATATATATGGAATGTAAGAAAAAAAAATGGTCATGAAGAACCTAGGGGCAAGATGGGAATAAAGACACAGACCTACTAGAGAACGGACTTGAGGATATGGGGAGGAGGAAGGGTAAGCTGTGACAAAGTGAGAGAGTGGCATGGACATATATACACTACCAAATGTGAATTAGATAGCTAGTGGGAAGCAGCCGCATAGCATAGGGAGATCAGCTCGGTGCTTTGTGACCACCTAGAGGGGTGGGATAGGGAGGGTGGGAGGGAGGGAGATGCAAGTGGAAGAGATATGGGGATATATGTATATGTATAACTGATTCACTTTGTTATAAAGCAGAAACTAACGCACAACTGTAAAGCAATTATACTCCAATAAAGATGTTAAAAAAAAGTAGAAACATTAAGTCATTTAATATGGCAACATGAAGGACACAATTGTTCCCATGAAGGCCTCTGACCTTTCCATGGCACTTTCAAATGTTCATTTTTTTTCTCTTGCTTTGAGAGTATCCCTTTAGGAGGCCGTAGGTTTGGAATTTACACCTTATCCAAGTCCAACAGAATGCATGCTAATAGACTTCCATTCTGCTTGTTCTTCTATAACGTTTCCCCAGGTCTCATCACTGGGCTTGAACCCAAAATTCTGTCCTGTCTTTCCTATACTCCAAGCATCGGATAATAGGCAAACATTCTGGGCCTTGGGTAGCACTGCCAGGAGATGATGCTCAGTAGTCCCCTAGTGGCCTGAAAGAGTTCATGCAGTATACCAAAGTGCTTATTCTACTCCAAGGAGGTGTGAGAGATTCATGAAGCAGCAATATCATTAAGTAGCTGCCAATTAGCACATTCCTTTCCAGAAGGTCCACAAAGTACACTCGAGATTCCACATTGTCTAGGTTTGCTATCTAGTGTGTCGTGCAGTCCATCAAAGTGTCATACTGTATCATGACAATCGGAAATTTTACTGTCAAGTTTGGGATATAGACTCCTGAGTTAAAAGGCTCCTTTTAGGAGCTAGTGACAGTAACCCACTTACCTGAAGCAAAAAAGTGCACTTTATAAGAAAGCTACAGTGCTTTCAGGAGGAACTCAAGGGCAGAAATGGCAACTAGATAATGAAGGAATGAAATCAAGGAGGCCATCAGAAATCTAGGTAGCTGCTCTCTCAGATTTTGGGGTTGCAGTGACTTGTCTCTGTTTCTTTCTGTAGAAAGAAACGTTTCTGTTTTGTTTTGTTTTTTTCCCCTCTCTCCACACAGATATTTCTCTGATGTTGCATGAACTTGGCCAAGCATACCTACCTCCAACACTGGCAGACTTAGTAAATTACACAGACCAAGCTTTAATTTTCGACCCCATTTCTAAATGATGGAGAAAGAAGACTTGATCTGACCAAAAATGATGATGATAGTGATGATTATGGTGGTAGTGGTGTTGATGGACATTTTTATTTCGTGTTTACTGTGGGCAATTCCCCATGATAAACACCTTTATGCATTTTTCACTTAATTCTCATGGAGACCCTGTAATCCCATTTTATGGGTGATGAAGATGATGCCTAGAGATGATAAATAATTTGCCTAAAGTAACTTGCCTGCTAATGAACCCAAATTACCTGATTCCAAAGTGGTCTAAACAATGGAGGGTTGAGGTAGGACCGTTGAGTAGGACAAGTATGACGAATAAGGCTCCACCCCATGAGACAGCAGGGCAATTCTCAGAGAAAAAGTGCTCTTATGAACTGTTTACAAAACCCCATTATGGTCTAGTATAGATGTCTGTGCCTTTTCTCAAATGCTCTAGTGAGGAGCATGGACATCTCCCTCTATTGGACTCAGTTTTCTCTTCTAGTCTTTTTATCCATTACATTCTTCTTTGTTTCCTGTATTCCAGTTTCTCAGAGTTATTTGTTGTTCATAAACACTGTGAATTGCCATGCCTCTGCGCTTACCACGCAGCCTGGAAAGGCCTTTTCTAATCTACTAAAAGGTTATTCTATTGCTGAAACTCAGTCCAAATGTCATCTTTTTCATGAAATAATCACTGATCCCTCCCTCCCTACAGAGATGCCTCCTAACTCTGTTTCCATAAGCACAGTGTTAATAAATTATATCTTTTGCACTTAGCATTTTATCTGCTCTATCACACTGATTATGAATATCTACAACATGAACTTCCTGAGGGTATTATTTAAAAAAAAATAACTATATCCTCAACATATAACAATAAATAAAGTCTAAATTGAACTGATACTGGCTGAACAGGTATAAATCATGAATTCGTATGCCTGTGTTCTTTTAGATATGATATTTTGGTCTCTCTATATTTGTGTCTTGAGGTTTGAAATCCATATTGCCTGCCTATACTTTTGGGAGCACCAAAATGCCCTATAATATGTTCAACATTCTATTGCTAACTAAGCCAGAACAATTTAAAGTGGCTGTACAGAAAACTGTCCCTTTATTGTCCTTTGTTTCCCAGAGCAATTTTATCCTTTTTGCACTGAATTCCCAAGAGAGACTGCATGGGGATTTTCTACAATGTCCACTGAGAGGTCACTTATACCTTAACAACAATGTAAAAAATATTGTTGGTCCAGGGAGTTTAGAGCCTTAACTTTAGACAACAATGTCAGTATAGAAGGCCAAAAGGCACATGAAGAGATGGTCAACACCGCTAATTATTAGAGGAAATGCAAATCAAAACTACAATGAGGTATTAACTCGTACCAGTCAGAATGGCCATAATTAAAACGTCTACGAACCATAAATGCTGGAGAGGGTGTGGAGAAAAGGGAGCCCTCCTACACTGTTGGTGAGAATGTAAATTAGTATAGCCACTATGGAAAACAGTACGGAGGTTCCTCAAAAAACTAAAAATAGAATTACTGTATGATCCAGCAATCCCACTCCTGGGCATATAACCAGAGAAAACTCTAATTCAAAAAGATACATGCTCCCCAATGTTCACAGCAGCACAATTTACAATAGCCAAGACATGGAAACAACCTAAATGCCCATCAACAGATGAATGCATAAAGAAGATGTGGTAAATATATATACAATGGAATATTACTCATAGAAAAGAATGAAATAATGCCATTTGCATCAACATGGATGGACCTAGAGATTATCATACTAAGTGAAGTTAGTCAGACAGAGAAAGACAAATACCATACGATATCACTTAACTGTGGAATCTAAAAAAATGGTACAAATCGACTTTCACAAAACAGAAACAGACTCACAGACATAAAAAAACAAACTTATGGTTAGCAAAGGGGAATACCAAATGTAAAACCGATAGCTAGTGGGAAGCAGCCACATAGCACAGGGAGATCAGCTCGGTGCTTTGTGACCACCTAGAGGGGAGGGATAGGGAGGGTGGGAGGGAGGGAGACACAAGAGGGAAGAGATAAGGGGATATAAGTATATGTATAGCTGATTCACTTTGTTATAAAGCAGAAACTAACACACAATTGTAAAGGAATTATACTCCAATAAAGATGTTAAAAAAAAAGGGGGGGTAAGGATAAATTAGGAGTTTGGGACTAACATATACAAGCTACTATATATGAAATAGATAAACAACAAGGTCCTACTGTATAGCACGGAGAACTATATTCAATATCTTGTAATAAATTATAACGGAAAAGAATCTAATAAAGAACATATATATATATGTATGTGTGTGTGTATAACTGAATCACTTTCCTGTACACCTGAAACTAACACAACATTGTAAATCAACGATATTTCAGTTAAAAAAGAAAACGATGTCAGATCTGTCATATATAAAGCACAGTGTATAAGAGCATGTACTTTGGAATTGAGATACTTTCTAGCTCTGCGACATTAGGCTGTTACATACGTTTGTGAGCTTCATTTTACCCTTTTGCGCAATGATGCTAGAAATGGCTGCTTTATAAGGCAGTTACCCAGATTAGAGATAATATCAACATATATGATTGACATCTAGTAAGTGTTCAATAAATATTAACCATTATTATATAATCTACCACTTTTACTTCCTCCTTTAATACAACTTAGTAGGACCTCTCCATTTTTCTCCTCCAATGTACCTCCAAAGTACATTTACCACCAAGAACCTCTTTAAATTCTTCTCACATCACTCCAGAAAAACTCCATAGCTGAGTCTTTGAACCCAAATATTCACTCAAGCTCTCTATCAAACTGCTCATCTTTAGGATGTCCCCAAAATAACCTCAATCTTCTGCTGAATGTTCTTAGGGATCATGTAATTTCCTCCTGAAACATATATTCATGAAACCCACTCATGGTGTTCCAGGCCATACTTGAATACTTTTGTTAATAAAAAAAATTCATTTTCTTCTATGATAGTCCATTCCATCTTTGGATAAGTATGACAGAAATTATTCCTTTAAAGAATTGAAACATATTTTTCATTGGATTCTTCCCACTGGCCTTAGTTTGTACCTAGTTGGTTTTGAGTTAGAATAATCTGGTTTTAAATTCTAATTCTGTCACTTACTAGCTGTGTGAGATTAGGCAAGTTACAGACTTAATGACCTACAAAATAGACTCAATTATAGGCAACTCATAGATTTTTGTGTTAGCAGTGAATAAGTTGGAGTATGCGGAATTCTTAACATAATTCTTGGTACATGGTAAATGTTAAGTATTTGGTATCTATTATTAATACTGTGTTAATTTCCACTGACACAGTCTTAAATTGCATTTATTGACTGACTTGCTTTCCATAACAGTTTCTAAGACAAACAGGGAAAATGTTTCAAGTCCTCCAGTATTAGGTGGGAAGTAATCATACAAATACCGGAATCCTTTGGTTCAAGCTCCTCATATATTTAAGAACACTAATGCTCAAATAATAAAGTTACTTGCTTGAAGTTATTATTTGACAAAACAACAGCTACTGGTTTTTTGAGGCTCAGTTCTAACACTGTGTTTTAAAGCCCAGTGGAGATTTGCTGTGAGAAGACACAACCTTGTGCTGTACAAGAGGCAATTCCATACCTATCCTGAAGATTTTGGTTGTTTGTTCTATACTTAATGTATAAATGCATAAACGTGTGTATTCGTTCTTTTGTATCATAGTAAGTACTATTTATTGTCTGGTGCCAAGTTTGTTTTTTCTATGCAATGACCTCCTCCAGTCATCGTTGAGTCTTTAATTTCACACACACAAACCTGTGTTGTAGGTGTTGGTACAAGGAGTTCAAAGTTTAGGACAAAGAAGGGAGACAGACTGTTTTCACTTCGTCCTTCTGCTAAGCCCAGTGTACTGTTGGGGAGGATGGTAGTTCTAGGCTTTCCAGTGGAGATAAACAGCAAAGCAAGCAAGTGGTTGTCCAAGGTAATTTAAAAACATATTTAGGAAAAACAGCTGTGAAGGAGACAGGTATGAGATAAATGTTCTCTAATTTACCAGAAGAAGGTAATTCTCTAAATAGGGGGAGCTCCCAAATGCTTGCTTTGCATAGACAGTACGCTACATAAATGACCATACATTTCTCAGAGTCATAGCCATTGTCATGTTTTTGAACTCTCTCTTTTATGGCTAGTTCCACAGGAAAATAATAACTGCAGTCAAATCAACAATGTTGCTACTAGAGCTTGTCTGCCAATTCTGAGAGGGATGTGTGTGAACAAGTGACTTCATTACGTACAGACACCAACGTATAAATCGAATGCACAGAATTAGAGAGCTTGAGTACCTTAGGTCCAGCACACTCATTTACAGGTAAAGTCCTCAGAGGTGAAATGACTTAGATTACATGCCCTTATTATCCTTCCAGACCTAGGACTTTTTTTTTTTTCTTCCTACTGAGAGTAGTAAAGGTATTCCTTCTCCTTCATTAAACTACTAATTAAAACCCATCTGAAAATAGACTCAAGTATGTTAATCTTCTCTTTAGAGACAAATGTAACAACTATCATTTGTTCCTTTTTTGGATAAATAATTTTCAGGAGAAAAACATGCCTATTCTATAGGAATATGTATATAAATGCACATATTGCATTTTTTTTTTACCCATGATCATTTTTTTTACCGTATGAAAAAATATTCAGTCTTAGAAACCTAAGTTTGAGGATGATACAAATAAGAGATGGATAGTAAACATAATGATTGAAAAAAATGATACAAAGTTGCAGGGATTATTTAGCCATATTTTGGAGTCCTACAATGAATAAAAATAATAAGTTGTAGTAAAAACGAATAGAGAATTATTTAATAGCATCATATATTTAGGGTTGTAGTGCAATCAATGGGAATTGAAAATATGTTGTGGTGATTAGTTGTAGGAACTTTAAAGTAGAGGGAAAAGAATGAGAGATGAAAACCAGGGTCTATAATGACCAAAAAAGGATTTTAGGAGTCTTAGCTTAAATTAGAGAGGACATGATAGGTATCTTTGTTTATGTGGCTGTCATGTAGTTTTTCCCTGAAAAATTATTTTGTGTAGCTTCAAAGGTGAGAACTGGGACCTGGGTGCAGGCTTCAACTCAGCACAAGTAAAACAATGTGAGAAATCACACGTTGAATACCACTTGCCAGGAATGCTGGAGGGAATTCAGGTTTTCGATGAGTAACCAGAAAATTCCATGTAACTAAGATGAGGTAATCTTAAAAAATATATTTTATAAGAAATCTTGCACTTGTTCTGTTTTCACTGTTGTTGTTGTTTTGTTTTGTTTATAGCTAATTTCTTGATGTTTCTCAAATGACTTAGGTCTTCAGAAATAACTCTTAAGACTGTGCTGTATGGCATCAAGTTACCATCACTTTTGTAGAATCTAAAAATACAGACTGTGAACGAGGTAGATAGTGGGCCAGAAGATGCTGAAGAAGACATCTGCTTCTTGCTCTTATGCTCCTGAATTAAATATATATATTCACAATACTTTATTAATTTTATTTTTTTAAAGATTACAATTTTAAGGTTTAAAGAGACTTCTTTTTACTCCAACTTTCTCTTACCAGACTGGGCGGAGAATGCTATTTCTTGGGTTCAAACATTTTGCTTTTGACCTGTGGCAAGCCTAATAAAATAGTGCCAGCAACATCATCATTAAACATTATCTATGGGTGCTTTATTCTTACAGCATTTCTACATGGGAACCTTAATAAGCTATTTCCAGATTGTCTCTTATAGGCAGCATTCATGAAACTGGCCAGGTTTCTAAAGATAGTGGTAAAATTTTGTACCTTAGCTTGAGACGCCACACCTTTGACAAGAAGGATCAGCGAAGTACTCAACACTTTAAAAAAAATGCTAATCCAAAAGCAAGATGGTCAAGAGCTGTGGGAATGTAATTCTGGTGTCTTATAAATGCTTTTTCCAAAGAAGAATGAGGACCAATTTTTAAATAGAGAGGAAAGGGACGTCTGATGCAATAAACCTGGTGAAATCAGAAAGAGAATCTGAGAGGATCCCAATATTGTTAGACATTTTAAGCAGTGAGAGCCATGTAGAAATCCTTCTGTGAACCACGGAAATAATAAATGCTGAGCCCGTTGGAACATAATCTCAATCAGCAAGATGCCACTGCCTTCCAGATTTCCTCACAGGGCCCTGCGAAGTCCATGCCAAAACTAGCAGTGGATTTCTCCCATCTAACCTCCCCTTATGCCTTATTCGATTATTGTCACTGCTCTCTGACCATGCACTGTCGCTTCAGACTCTCATTTCCCAACTAAGTCAGTCAGAGGAGGCTAAGTGTCCATTAGGACGTACTCTAAGACCGCAAACCACCTTGTTCCATGTGAAAAGACGGAACAGAGAGTGAAGAGAGCAAGGGGAACCCTGCAAGTTTAGCTGGCAACCTTCTCACCTACTGGATTACTGGCCAGACACAAACAAGAAGGGCTATGAGTGGTCCGGGAGATTGCTCTAGTTAACTGGCAAAGGGGAGCTGGTTGGGAGGAGGAGAACCCAGGAGGAGGGAGAACTGGGCATTTCAGTGCACCGCAGGATGGCATCGCCTCTGCCCTGGCTCTACATTATTCTATGGTGAGTAAGACTTTTTTCCGATTTTTCCTTTTTGCTCGGAGAAAAGGGCAAGCACACACCCATTGGGTGACTTCTATACCAAATCATGGAAGCAGCCTGGGTGGTGTGGCATGTATGTGTGGTGGGGCAGACGAGGCTGGAATGAACAGCCTATTTCCTCTGAGGCCAGGAGTGAGGGTCATTGACTGTCTACTCACAGGGTAGAAAATGCCCTAGGGAAACTGGAAGATGAAGGAAACTTCTACTCCAGAAACATCAGTCGGATCCTGGACAACTTGCTTGAAGGCTATGACAATCGGCTGCGACCGGGATTTGGAGGTGAGAGGCGTCCTTACTAGACCAAACGTCTGTACTTTTCTTCCCCCTTAGTGCCATTCCAAGGCACAGAGGCCTCAGGATAGCAGAGTGGCAGGTTGCAGAGCTTGGGGAGGGACCATGTGTATGTTCCCATCCAGTCTCTGTCCCCTCCTCAATTCGCAACCTTATATGCCAGTCATTTGAACTCTAAGCCTCACCTTTCTCAAATGTAGTGTGAGTGTATGAACTGTGCTTGCCTCATAGGGCGTTTGAGTGTAAAATGAGATTTGCCATATAAAACACTTCCTTTAGCATTTATCCCATGAATGCCATCACTAAACATTAATTATTGTTGTAATTTTCTTTAGAATACTAACCTAGTTCTCGTCCATTCCTTAAATTTCACAATTTTGCCAGAATGCATTCAAAATAATGCAACTGGTGTGAGTTTGTAAAGTTGAAAATCCAAAGAATTCCTGCTGCTGGAATTACTTTAGGATGGGTTGCAGATTCTGGCCATGAGAAGGGACTTTGTGATAGACTTATTCAGTTCAGTCCCCTTAACATCATTGATGATAATTGCCCCCATCCCTCTGGGCTCATTTCAGGTGCTGTCACTGAAGTCAAAACAGACATTTACGTAACAAGTTTTGGGCCCGTGTCAGATGTGGAGATGGTGAGTGAGCTCTGAGTGAGGAGAGTAATTTTGCTTAGTTGGGGGAGAGGGCTGAATCCCAGAATGAGTGATAAGGGGCGTTGTTACCAAACTTGGCTCCAGATCCAAAAGCAATATGTGTGCTCCTGCTGGGAAGGAATGGCCCTTAGAGCAGATTCCTGGCTTCATCTCTTTCACATTTCACTAAAGGCTCTGCTTGAATACTAATCTGAGGGGCCTTTTATGGTGATACCCTCTCTTCTGTTCACATATCATGCATCTATTCTTCCCTACAAAGAGAAGATCTTTCCCCATCTTTATGAAGTCCTAGTAAATTTTTGGAGGAGAAAAAAGAGAAACCAGCAAAGATGGTATGCTACATAAGTGTATATTGAGAATGTCTATTAAATTTAAAACATAGCTGTTTGGGCAGTGTATCTTTCTCGGTATGTGTTATTAAAACAGTAAAGGGAGTCCTTTGGAAAGAGTAATGCATTCCACCTTTTATGTTTGCAAATGGACCAATAGGTGTTCTGGGGACTCTGTTCCAGGTACAGATGGCTATAGGATTCATAGTAAGCGGCAATGAAAACCTGAACCAGCCTTCTAGAACAAAGTATATTATGATATTCCTTCATATTTCTCAGGTAGTATGTCCCCCTAAAAGTAAAATATACATACTAAAACGGAAGAAAAACGTAACTCTTTAAAGTGGTGCATTAAATGTACTAGGGGAATGTAATTCTAGAAAAACAGTTATCAGATACTTTCATCTTCTGCTTTTTGAGTTGACGAGATAAGGAGAAAGGAAAGGAGGAGGAATTAAAAAAAGGGAAAAAGGAAGGAGTAAAAGAGAAAGAGAAAGGGGGGCAGGAGAAGAGAAGAAAAAACAACACAGAAGAGGGGGAGAGAGTGAGGAGTACTTTATTTAAGAGATAAATGTCTTAAGACTTGAGAGAAATTAGAGTCAGCATTCTCCAGAATTCTCAATTACTTATCATATTTTTTCATTTGAGTACTGACTCACCCCAAGAATAAATAACCACAACCATATCTTATGGTACCATTGAAATCTGGGGACACTTAGAATTTATTTTATGCATGTGTCTCTTTTTTAAGACACACATCTTATATTTGTACAAGAGAGGCTTGTTATAGCCTGGGTCATCATTATATGGATATGTTGTGTGTCAAATTATAGTTTTAAAATATAATCACCACTTGCAGTAATAGGTCTCATAAAGGAACATATAAAGTAGGCAAAGCAATTCTTGGCAATATTTTGACCTAATTATAAGTTGTTATTTATCATTGACTTTTGCAAAGGCCCTTATCATAATTCTTAAGATTTTTAATGTTATTTCATAAAAGCCACAAATTAAAACTCATAATTTTGATTATGCATGCTTAAATGATGCTCTGTTTGGGTAATCATGGTAACATTTGCTTTTATGTTCTCTGAGAACAGTATAAAACAATCATGATGTGCAGACAAGAGTATGCTTATCAAGTAAAGTTTCTCTATCCTTGGAACTTTACTAAGTGGTACCATGTTGCTCAGAGATACCTTTGAAGGTGAACAAGCTGCTAAGGGACTGGTTAGACTCACTGATGGTAGGAAGGTCAGCATAAAACCTAGACTAAATCTTTTTCTATTTTTCTTCTAAATTAAGGAGGGGGAGCTCAATAGGTCAATAGATGAAGAGATGGATGACTGATAGAAAAAGAGGAAGAATGTTAAGGAGGGTGAAGGTGGAAGAGAGAGGTTTGCACAATACAACACTACCTTTTATAATAATATTACAATCTTGGAGTGTGAAAACATAATAAGTCACTGAAATTATCACTTTCCTGATAGGTTATTGTCATCAAAAGTTGCTTCATTTCTTGAGTTTTAAGATTGGGTATGTAAGCTAGTGAATGAACTATTCTTAATAAGCCATCTGCCCAGCATGCATGAATCTCTTATTTTGTCTTAGGAGTATACAATGGACGTTTTCTTCCGCCAGACTTGGACCGATGAGAGGTTGAAGTTTGGGGGGCCAGCTGAGATTCTGAGTTTGAATAACCTGATGGTCAGTAAAATCTGGACACCTGACACTTTTTTCAGGAATGGCAAAAAATCAATTGCTCACAATATGACAACTCCTAACAAACTCTTCAGAATAATGCAGAATGGAACAATTCTATACACCATGAGGTGAGGTTTCCCCAATTCTACTTCCTCTGCCCAAATTATCTGCCCATCACACTAACTCAGAACCACTTATTTCAATGTTCCTTAGGCTTACCATCAACGCTGACTGTCCTATGAGGCTGGTTAACTTTCCTATGGATGGGCATGCTTGCCCACTCAAGTTTGGGAGTTGTAAGTTACAAAAAGCTTCTGAGAGTCAAATAATGCATTCAAAATATATAATTATTTGGTTTTAGTCAGACACTGGAAAGCAAAAGAGAAATATTACTCTGACGTTCTCAGTATGATTCCAGGAATTAACTTACTTGATCACGTCTCTCTCAATCATACAGTCAGAGGTTTTGGTCACCAGGATTAAAGAAAATCATTTAAAAAATTTGTTTGTACTTCCTTTTTATAATGAACAAGATTTGCTTTGAAAGAAAAAAAAAACACACAATTAGCCAGATTTACTTCTCTGTTTAATTTGTTTAAAAAATTCAGATGCTTACCCCAAAAGTGAAATCATATATACATGGAAAAAAGGACCACTTTACTCAGTGGAAGTCCCAGAAGAATCTTCAAGCCTCCTTCAGTATGATCTGATTGGACAAACAGTATCTAGTGAGACAATTAAATCTAACACAGGTAAGCATTTGATCAATGCATGGATGTAATCCTGCATGGTGACTCCAGTGCACATTTTCAAAATATCTATTTCTTTTTCTTCTGCATTATCCATCCTCAGCTAAACTTATTGTTTTAAAGTGATAAGTAGCTTTCTTTAAAATTGATTTTGCAACCATGTGCATATAAAGATTTGTGTAGCCTTGGAGTGAGTAGTTTTGTATGTATATGACACAAAGAACCCCACAGAAAACAATGAGCTGATGTATCTATCATCTGCTGATTGAGTAGCTTTGTCATATATTGAAAAAATGCCTTTGCTTGTTTTCTTCCCACCCATATTAATTTAAAGATCTGCAAGATTTATTTCCAGTTGCATTCTTTCTGCACACTGTCAACAGCAATAATCCTGATATACCTGTCTTCCAACAGGTGAATACGTAATAATGACAGTTTATTTCCACTTGCAAAGGAAGATGGGCTATTTTATGATACAGATCTATACTCCTTGCATTATGACGGTCATTCTTTCCCAGGTGTCTTTCTGGATTAATAAGGAGTCTGTTCCGGCCAGAACTGTCTTTGGTATGCTTCACTCTTTGGGCTCTACTTTCTGTTCATCCTCCAGCTCACATTGCTTGTGTATCTTAGGGGAATGTTCACACCAGTGCACTTTTTCAACCCACAAAGGAAATAAACTCCTATCTCATTCAGACACATGTATCATATAAAATGACCCTCATCTTATCTCACATTGTGTGGCGAATCAACAAAAGATTAGTCTCAGCAAGAATTCTGGCTGGTTTCCTGTGACTTTGACGTGCCCTATTTAGGAAAGTTGTTTTCTTGTTGGTTTGTTTTGTTTTTTAAACTCAATTTGCTTTTTCATAACTAAAAAAAAAGCAGAAAATTAAAAACTGACATGTAAAGCAATGAAAACAAAGGCTAAGATATTGAACCCACAAATACATAAATTATATCTCACTTTTATTAGGTTGGATCTTAAAAAAAATTGCCATTTTTAGGTCTAAAAATAGATAAATATCACCAGTTTCCCCATTGTTCAACCTAAATATTTAGTTACATTTATGATGTACAGAATCATTACTAGTGTGATGGAACAAAATGAAATAAGAAAAAGAGCTATAACAGAAAAATATCATCTGTAACGAAATCCAATATTTTTCTCAGTTTTTGTGATTATAAATTTAGTAGTTCATAGGGAAGGCCTGAGTTTAATTGAAATCTCAGGTGAATTTTGACTTTTTAATTTACCATACTAAAATAGATCTCTTTTTGCAAGTTATAAAAGAATATTTATATACTGATGTTTACCATCTTTGAATTATATAAATCCTCCAAGACAGAAGACTGCTGGCAGATGAGTAATGAAATTATTTTCTCATGATTAGATATTTTATCTTAAAACCAAGCTAGAAATAAAAAAAATTGAGAAATCTAATTTATATTTATTATTCACACCAAATAGACTTATTAAATATGATGAAAGATTATACCAGCATTAAATTTGATCAGAAGTTCAAAGCTTTATTAGTTATGTAATAATTTGCTATATTATAATATATTATTATTAATACACATCACCACACTAGGCTTTGAAGGAAACCAAAATGTGAATGCCTATGATAACTGTGAACAATTAAAAATAATAAAATAACAAAAAATACATTTGTAACAAAAATCCTCTCCACCAGCATGTTCCCACTTGATCTTGTTATTGGATTGCAAATGCTAATAGTGCATTTCTCATTCTGTTTCATTCTAGGGATCACCACTGTCTTAACCATGACTACTCTAAGCATCAGTGCCAGGCACTCCTTGCCAAAAGTGTCTTATGCGACCGCCATGGATTGGTTTATAGCTGTTTGCTTTGCTTTTGTCTTCTCTGCTCTTATTGAGTTCGCAGCTGTCAACTACTTTACCAATCTTCAGACACAGAAGGCCAAAAGGAAGGCACAGATTGCAGCCTCACCCCCAGTGACAATAGCAAAAGCGACTGAACCCTTGGAAGCTGAGATTGTTTTGGTAATTGTTTACTTTTCTAATGTTAGCTACCATATAGGAAAAGGCAGCCGGAATAGTTACCACAAACAATTAAATAGTCCAAAAGTAATATTAGTGGGGCATGAGTTACATAAATTTGGTTCCAAGGCCAACTTCTTCTCCAGCTTCACAGAAAAAAGCCAAGCAACAATCCTTCATTTATCTTTGCTCTAAACTTTTGGTATTCCTCTTTTATCACCCTCACTAATACTGGCAGATTGCAAGCTCTCAGAGGAGACAGAAAATTCTTAGCCTTTAGATGTTTTCTTTGAACAGGTTCCGTTATACCGACTAGGGAGAATAAAGTTAAAAAAAAAAAAGTTCCTAATGAGGTTTCAGAGTCTGAAGGAAACAAGCAGGGACTCCATGGACCATTTCTGTTAGAAACCCACTCGCTGCTTTATTTCAGGAGGGCACAATGTATATATTAGGTTCTATGAATGCTGAGTCATAAGCCAAGTTTTTGACTCATGTGAAAACGTTCTCATGTTCACATTCATGTTATATGTATATAATATACATATTATTATGTATATTAATGTGGTTTTTTTGAGACACAATCAGTGAGAAATACCTATAAAATTAAGTTTAGATTTGCTGTGGCTAAGCTCTGGTCCCCAAAGTTTTTTTGAATAAAAAATAAATGATAGTATTAATAATTCAAGGGTCTTAAATGTGCCCCCAAATTTCAATTTCACATATGAATAAATTCTCACAACAATCAAATCGCATGTACTTTTTAAAAACTGGATTATAGAACTGATTGACAAGTGTACATTTTTATTTCAAAACAAACTCTAAACAAGTAGCTCTTGAAAAGAGGAAAATTTTGCTCTACAAAATCAAGTAATGCAGACACTTTGAACTGAAAATTTCTTTATAACTGATCAATTCTCATGACTATTTCCAAATCGCAAAACCACATACAGCCCAATTAATTCTTGGTTAAATCTTATGATAAAAATTATAAAGCTATATGTGTTTTACTTTCCAAATACTCAGGTGTTTATTGGCTTTAAAAGATAATTTTGTATTGAAACTTTTCTCTTTGATAAACTTAGAAACTTGTTAGAGAATTTACATTTTCTTTAAAGGATAAGACCAATCCCATGATAAGTGGCAATATGTAATTTAAAGACTTTTTTTTCTTGAATTAGACTTTGTTTTTAAACAAACAAAAAAAAAGTTTGCCATCCAGTAATCTGGTCTAATTACACTTACGAATAAAAAACAGAGCCTCAGAGAAGGAAAACATTAGGCACTAGTTGGTAGAAAAACTAGGAATTGATTCCAGAACTCCTAACATCCACAGATTTACAGAGGCTGAGGCCCAACACTTTTTCAAAGACTGAAATATAATAGAGTGTGTACCCCTGGACAAAACATTTTCTGTATGTAGGTAAGGTTATTCCCAAAATTCTTCCCTTAATTTAATGATGTTTTCTTTATATACGTGTGTGTGCTTTGAAAGTTCACAAAAATATAAATTTTGTAACAAATTTGTTAAGGATCCAGTTCAAAAGACTTGAAAATTATATATTTCAGAAAAGATAAATTCAAAATATTTTTGAGAATTATTTTGTTTGTAAAAATAAGTGATTATGTTACAACCTATCTGTACTTACATAGGTATATAATTGACATATTGTCCAAAGGTCATATATTATCTTAACATATAGCTGGAAAGGAAGAAGGAATTTATCATAATTCCATTTAACAGTTTCTTATTTGAGAAACACAGTAAAAATAAAAAAAGAAATTCATGAAAAAGAGGCTAAGAAAAGTGATTTTGAATATAGTCACTGATCTGATATTGAAACAAAAAGAAAGACCAACTTCCTTACTTCAACTCTTTTAAAATATATATTACTAAGAAGAATATGATTTCAAATCCTTAGAGAAAGCATAGAGTTATCGTTCCCTAAGTCCATTATTTTAAAGGTATAATTTATTAATAAGATGGAATTTAAGATCTCAGGTCTTCATATAAACTATCTTCTAATAGTTCTAAAGTAGTAACATATAATGAGCAGGTTCTTTGGGAAGTTGGATAAAAAATTGCATTTAAACCATCTCAAAGCAGTTTTTTCCTTGCAAGTTGACTTTTTTCCCTACAAAAAATATTTCTAAACCTGGCTCCACTTAAAATATTCCAAGGCAATGAAAAGGAGAATTTTGTTTCTGAAAGGCTAAAGTGTAAAAATAAAAAGAAAAGTAACCAAACCTAACAATATTAACCTTGTAGGCATCAAAAAATATAGATGATTACATAGAACATGTACAGTTTTATTTATTTATGTCAAAACTTGGCTATTGCCTTATATAATATAGAGGAACAAACAAATTACACATTTCAAATTTATACAGCACAATGGTATATTATGATTGCAAGGTCATTTTTTCTTTCAAATACCATGACATTTTAAAATGCCTATTCAGTTGTACTCAAAATGACATTATTTGAGTAAGTTGGACATTGAAATAGCAAACCAATGTGGTAAAGCTGAAATGAGATTAAGTGCTTGGATATTTCATGTGATTCTAACTTGTATGTTTTAATATGCACATTGCTTTTCAAAGGAAACTGCTTAGAATGAATGTGAAAACTTTATCACTTTGAATTTGACCTTGAAATTTACTATAATAATGACAAAGAGATTCAGGCATTTAAAGCCTAGTACTCACACCTGAAGACTCATCTAAAACTAAATCTTCAGAAGTGCTCTATAGAGTATTAATCTTTCTTATTTTAAGGCATTTGGAAGTGGAGACTTTACATTTTTGGATTTGGAGAAGAAATTGTCCACAGTTTCTTTCCTGCTTATAGGGTATCTTTCCATATTGTTTTTATTTGGTATGCTATTTTGGCTTTAGAGAGTTATTCCTGTATTTATGTTTCAGAGCTTATTACGTGTCTGGGGTAGATTTATTTTATATATAAGACCAAGTTTAGACTTTGATCTCTTTCTGGATGTTTTGCTAGTTTTCTTGTTACTTTAAAAATCTAAGCCCTCACCACTATGTTCCTAAGAATGAATCCCCTGGCCCCCTACCCATCAATACATCCAATGTGGTTTCTCTTTTTTTTTTTTTTTTTCTTGCGGTACGTGGGCCTCTCACTGTTGTGGCCTCTCCCATTGTGGGGCACAGGCTCCGGACGCGCAGGTTCAGCGGCCATGGCTCACGGGCCCAGCCGCTCCGTGGCATGTGGTATCTTCCCAGACCGGGTCACGAACCTGTGTACCCTGCATCGGCAGGCGGACTCTCAACCACTGCGCCACCGGGGAAGCCCTGTGGCTTCTCTTTTTCACTGAACGTGTAATGTTCTTGGTAAATTATCTACAAACTAAGTTGACCAAAATTTAATTGGTCAAGATAATAACTATATTTATACTGATTACTTCTTTTCACCTGACACCAATTTATTGAGTACCTATGTGTTCATCAAATTATTCATACCATAAGCCTTTATTTGTTAAGTGCTTTTTTGCCAGATCCTTTGTAGAATGCTGAAGCTACCTTAGTAAGTGACGTCAACAGGGCCTCTTCCATCATGGAGCTGCCTGTTGAGCATGAAGAGAGGAAACTACTCAAGGAGCCATGACAATATACTGTGATAAAGGCTGTGGTTAGAGATGTGTAGAAGGCTGAAAAAAAGCCATGAGACAGTACCTAACTCAGTCTGGAGGGGTGATTGTGGAGGAAGTGATGCCTATGCAGAGAAAAGAAAGATGAGCCTGGCCCTGCTCTAGAAACTCTCAGTCAGTTGTGAGAAACTTGGGCACAGAGAGGGAAATAAGACATATTTTCCTTCCTGCACTCCTTTCAAGGTTGGAACGTCTGCTGGGCCATTACTATGTTGCCCTTCACCTGTGTAGAAAAATATGAATCATAGCATACTGAAAGATTTACCTCCCCTGTTCCAAATCGTGCTAAGATTTCTTTCAGTACTACCATTACTCCAAAGAATGAACAGTTGAATTAAGACCATCAGAGACTCTGAGCACCAGAAAGATCATGATGTCCCTTCCCCATGGTAGCGCTGTCATATGACTTATAGAGAGGGTGGCGTGGATTAGATGAGGGGTGTAGGTGGTTGGCTCTCTCCCTATACCTTCCATCAAATCACCATTCAATATTCCTTTTTGCACCCTCCAAACATTCCAGTATGGTTTTCAGACATGCCACTAGCACCACTGACCCACCAGATTGCTACCAATAAGCTGCTTCTCTGCAGGCATTCTGGAATTGTCTCCGCTCCTCAATTCTACCAGCTGTAAAATAAATGTGGGGACATTTGACACACTGATTTATTTTCTCCATAATGATTAATATGTAGCTTAAAAAAGGTCAAATAATAAATGTTTTCAAAAATATTTTCTCTTATTTTTGGTGCCCCTGTTCGCTGGTTCTAAAAGCAGATACTTTGTTTGTCCTTTGAGTAATGCAGCCCTGGTTAGAATATTTCTCCTAAGAGGTAACCCGTTGCCCCCTCTTCTTTAATATATTAGACTCACTAAATGCTGTATCAGAATTGCTCTAAGTACTTCCCAAATGCCTCATCCCTATACCAAATAACTGATTGTCACAAAGTCCAGTTTGACTCCAAGTACCTTTGCAATATGGCGTTACTTAAAACAAAACAGTGCTCTAAAAATACCCAAAGCAGGATGACACTGAACAGCAGGGGAGCCCCGGAAAAATTCAAAACCACAGGCGTTCTACTCAAAACAGTGACAGCCCCAAGCTGAGCCCTCATCTGGACTCTGACAAAAGCTTATTTTACCATCAGCTGAAGCTGCTGAGCTTACAATAGAGCAGGCGGGATCCGACACAAACCTGTAGCTTGAATGGTTTGCAATATTGGCTTTCTTTTCATTTCAGAAATTCAGTGTGATTCTTCTAAATTTTAGGTGTCCAGTCTCCTACACTGCCGATTCCCAATTATCCAGGAGCTGATTATCCAGCGTGTGGGTTAGCCAGCCCTCTGGCATTTCCTTGAGCACCTTGTATTTGCTGCCTGCTAGAAATCCCCCAGCCATCATTGGGCAATGAGACAGTGTAATTCTAAACCAGTGAAGCTCAATGGTGGGTGAATTTTCCCCCAGAGGACATTTGTCAAGGAACAAGGATATTTTTGGTTGTCAAAACCCCGAGGAGGTGGTTGCTACAGGCATCTTGTGGGTACAGGACAGGGATGCTGCTCAACACCCCATGATGTACAGGGCAGTTCCCACAACTAAGAAGTATCAGTATATCCGTAGCTTTGTGGTTGAGAAACCATGCCCTAAACCCTAAAGCTGATGGAAAGAAAAAGTAATATTTATTAAGAGTGGGGCTTCCCTGGTGGCGCAGCGGTTGAGAGTCCACCTGCCGATGCAGGGGACACAGGTTCGAGCCCCGGTCCGGGAAGATCCCACATGCCGCGGAGCGGCTGGGCCCGTGAGCCATGGCTGCTGAGCCTGCGCGTCCGGAACCTGTGCTCCGCAACGGGAGAGGCCACAGCAGTGAGAGGCCCGCGTACCACAAAAAAAAAAAAAAAAAGAGTATGGTCTTAGGGATCTGAGAGGGATTGAGTGAGGTACTGCTGCTTATTACTTGTGTGAGCTTTCTGCTTACACCTTCATTTGCTCATCTCTGAAATGAAAATAATATTTTTACATGATAGATTCTTCCTAGGAATAAGCAAAATAATGCATGCAAAGTGCCATGTAGTGCTTGTTAATGGTAGGCATTTAGATATGGTAACGATAATATAATGTAATATCAACAATATGCTAAAATATAGTGTAAAATAATCATAAAACGTTTTGTTCCCTTCTCTTTGCCTGACTACAAAGTCTTGGAAAATGTTTAGATTTTCATTCACTTGTTTATTCGGCATATGTTTATTAAGCGTTCACTGTGTTCTGTGCACTGGCTAGGAACTGTGGAACACTTACACATGAGAATAATATGCCCTCTACCACTAAGGCGATTTCATGTCAGGAAAGGGGATAAAGCACAACGGAAATAATATTTACAGGGAAGAGGTGATGACAGCAGAGAGTTGTAACAGTTAGGTAGGCAGAAATGTGTACAGAGAAAAAACACATTTCCTTTCTCAAGTTCTTAAAGAAAAACACCTTACAGCTGAAACAGTAATTGGCTCTTTCTTTTTTTCTTTTTTGTTTAATTTTCTTTCTTTTTTTTTTATTCAAGTATAGTTGATTTCAATGTAAGCTTCGGGAGAGTCAGTGACTCCTAAGGCATGTCTAAGTCATACAGCAGCTAAGTAGTATCTATGGAATTGCAGTCTAGGGCTTTCTGACTCTGCTGCCCTCTTAACTCCTAAGCAACCCTCCACAGAGATTGTCTGGGGAAGCAGATGAGGAAAAGAGGAATCCTACTGTAGGAGACCTTTAATTCCAGGCTAATGCCATTGTGCATAAATTTTTCATGCTGTTAGGTGGTGAATGATGTTGCTTAACTCTGGACAAGGGTTATTCAGCAATCTTCATTAAGTCATTTGTGACACTGTGACGATGCCAAGAGATTGACAAATAAGTTTTCCCAACATCTCCAAAAGAGAGAGAGAGGTAAAACAGTGCCTTACATTTTTATGCTAGATTATGGTTTATAATCACTTTCATCTCAGTGAACTTATTCATGTCTGCCCTGTTTCTCCCTAAAAACGGAAGAAACATAGGTGTCAGACAGACAATGCATGCTATTAAAAATCAAGACGTGTTTAGAAGAAAATCTGCTCTAAAGCCTTGCCCTCTTTCTTTCCATTACGATCCTTAGAAAATTTACTAGAGTAAAATATTTTAATGTTCCTCATATCTGGGAGGAAGAGAACTCTTTCTGAAGAATTAAACAGTGACAAATTTTGCTCTTTCAGGTGGAGAATATTTTAATAACATATATAATAGATGAAAATTCAAATCAGAGTTTGAGAAACATGATAGAAAGCTCTTGGCAGACAATGCTATGTTTATTCTCTCATACAGGTAGCATGCATTGAGACCAAAATACCACTACTCTGGTCCTATCCACACACTATCTAGTGACCCTGGGCACAGTAGTCCTGGGTTGTCACATATTTTTAATAGAAAATGTCACTTATTTCCGATCCAAGATCAGTAGACTTGGCACTCTTCTATTTTAAATTCTCTTCTACCTCCAATACCTATGATTTATTTCATTCTGTCCAGAGTGCCTAGCCTAATACTGGGTCAACAGATAACAAATAAAGATATTCTTTGCTTGAAATTCACCATGGTCATGTCAAATCAGACTTCATACTGATTTATTTTTGCTTTTGGTAAAGAAACAAATTTTCCCACGGTCCCTAAAAGCACAGTGGGCTTGAACTCTCTATGATGACTATTATAGATACTGGGCGAACTTCCATGACAAATCAAAAGCAAAATTCAGGATGGGAGTATAGAGAGGAGCGGTTCTCAGGGTGGTTGTTTCCCACAGTCCAAATGTCACCACGTCGGTGGGTAATTCTGGTCCTGTGGCTCAACCAGCACAGGGGAGGCGGCAGCCTCATCCCGTTGCTGGGGGGGCTGCTGTCTAAAGCTCCAGGAGTCTGTGTCCACGTGAGTAACACACCCTGCCGGGCAGCAAAGTGGTAATTCTGCTGCCAAGGAGAAAACGAGGCAGCTTTACAAGAGCAGGGTTAATGTACAGCCAGGGTGTGAAGGCAGGGACCCGGCAAGGACAACCTGGCCACAAGCAGAGTGATTGTTATAGGTCGTAGACAAGAAAAGGTAAGAATCAGAGGAAGCCCCCCAGTCTCCACCATTATGAAAGGAGTCTAACGCAAATAGAATTAGAGTCTCTGAACCAGGCTCAATACTTTAAAGGTGAGAAAATGCTGGGATGAAACAAGCAGTGAGATTGACCAAGGCGGTTTATTACGGGCTGTGAAACTATGGGCGAAGCAATTCCCACATCTGGACCTCAGCCTTCTCATCTGTTACTTAATGCACTGAAGATCCCTTTCAAGACTAGGATTGGTTGTCTTATGATTTCAGTAGAACAGAAAATCTCATGATAGAAAAGAACATATGACAATTCTGAAGTTAGTAAATATATCACTTTGGTAACTTAAGATGGAGGGAGACCAGTGGAGAAGCTCTGAATGGAAAGCAGAAAGCTCTCAATATACAACTCTGGACCAAGAGGTAGTCGTATTTCCAGGGGAGAACAGTCATCCCACTCAATATAAGGGTATTTCTATTTTGTCACTGGCTTTTGATGTACATGAGCACCTTTATATTTTTTTTGCTGTTGTTGATACCTCAGTTGGTTCAAATTTATGAATGGTAAAGATTAGACTGTTGGCTGGGAATGTGTCTAGAATGTGTCTAAATAACATTTAGCCGAGCTTTTATTTTCTTGTATTGAGTAATTGCCCACACATTCCCAAATGAAATTCCCTCTCATTGCCCATACCCATTGCCCTATAGGTTTATGCATAACTGGGGTGGTGGGTGGATAAGCCCTTATAACCTGGCTTATCTTCTAATGGTACAACACTCAACACAGTTTCTGGGGCATGGAACATGCTTAGCATCAATTGCTGATGTATTAAATTAGAGGACGTTGGATGTTAGCAAATCGATGTTTTTAAAATTTGTTTTACCGCTTTCTTGGAAAAGTAGCGCCATCAATTACTATCAAGAATTTGCTGATATTTTAACTTATATAGTAAGTAGTCAGTAACTATCTGTCAATGACGGAAAAAATGAATGATTAAGGGATGTCTATTCTTTTACCCAGGCTGAATATATATGTATCTTTTCCTTTACAGCATCCTGATTCCAAGTACTATCTGAAGAAAAGAATCACCTCTCTGACGTTGCCAATAGTTCCATCCTCCAAGGCCAGCACAGTCCTCACAAGAGCTCCCATCTTACAGTCAACACCTGTCACCCCCCCACCCCTCTCTCCTACCTTTGCGGGTACCAGTAAAATAGACCAATATTCTCGGATTCTCTTCCCAGTTGCATTTGCAGGATTCAACCTTGTATACTGGATAGTTTATCTTTCCAAAGACACGATGGAAGTGAGCAGCAGTGTTGAATAGGTTGCAGCCGTAATAACCTGTATTCTGTGAGTTCTCATTTTCTGAATGTTTAAAAATAGCAATGAGACTTGTATAGATGCTTTTCTGAACATGAAATCGAAATTGAAAATCTCTAACACATAGCTTTGAGTAAGCATGTATGGGCAAGAAAAGCAATAACGTTACTCCTCAAAATTGGAAGGTGAAGGTTGGTGAAAAATATGACTTTTCTGCACATTAGAGAAAATTTTATAAAAGGATAAAATGGATTCAAGATGAAGTTGCCAATCTTTGTCCTTCATTGTTCAATATTTTAATTGTCACTGTGAATATCATTTACCACAAAGCAAATAAAAATAAGAAATGCTGACACTTCCAAAGCCTGCCTTAAAATGTTTATTTTGGCTTAGTTCTCAAGGAACAAAATATAAGTAGTCTAAATATTTATCAGTAGGTTAATACCAGCATGTTGGAGGCCTTTATGCTAGTAAAATGGCTTTCAGTGACATTATAAAGCCTGTATTGAGCTTAGCCATTTCTTTTTAACCTTGCTGTGCTACTTTACCTCAATAAAATATGGTGTTTGTATACATATGAATTATACATAGATCATAAATTATATATGCATTTGGACATAGCTTTAGTTGGACTGCAGTACAGTGTTGTTTTATCTCACTAAGCTCTCCTTTTAAAATAATATGCTCATTCATAATTCCATGAAGTGGTCGAAGGCTTGTATATTATGACTGTTCTTATATCTCATATGCTTTACCTTTCTAAGTGTATCACTAAACAAAACAACAATAAACATGGTTCTCTGGGTCTGTTTAATAAAGCTCAGAAGTTTCCTTAAGTATGGGGAAATGAAGTGGTTACCTCCCCAGTGTTAGTGTCCCTGCAGATTCTGAGAGATAGAAGGTATGGGACAGCCAGGCTTGGTCACCCAGCTCTAAAAAAAACACGTGAATTTGTATTCAAATAGTCAATCCTGCTAGAAAACAACGGAACAACATCTTCAAAATGCTGAGGGAAAATGATTTTCAACCCAGAATTCTGTAACCAGCAAAATAAAGATAGAGGATATATTAAAAAAGTCAATCCTTCATCTCTTTTCTGCTCACTCAACACACTTTCTGTTATAAGATGAATGGAGTCTGAGGATCTAATGTATAACTTGGTGACTATAGTTGATGACACTGTATTGTGTAATTGAAATTTGCTAAGGGAGCAGAAACTAAATGTTCTCACCAAAAAGAAAAAAAAAGTAAATATGTGAAATGATGGATATGTTAAGTATCTTGCAATATTTATTTATCAGCTGTACTTCAATCAAGCTGAAAAAATGAATGAAATTCTTTTTCTTCCTTTCTACTATTGCAGCTCTTTCTGATGCTAACTCTACCCATGTTTCTCCCACACAGAATGGTATTAGGGAAACAGGAACTAGGAGTGGGAGAAAGCATGTGGTGTGGTTTGTGCCAATCAATAAACCCCTCATGAGTTGTAGCTGGCTCTTAAACATCATTGAGATCAGCCAGAGCTCTGAACCCAGAAAGAAATATTCTGGAATTACTACCTCTTGCCTTTATCCAGGAAAATACAAAAAAAATTCTACAGCCAAACAAATTAGAGTTTAATTGCAATAGCTCTCTACTAAGGGTGAGGAAGTTGAGATATCCATCTAACTGCCCTATTAATTAGCTCATAAAAAAATCACTTAGCCTCTGGAAGACATAGCTCTAGTCTCACCTATAGGACGAGGGGGATGGAATGGATACCCTCTGAAGGTCCTTCCATTTTGAACAGCTTATGTTTGTTTCATTACTTCTTTTTTTTTTTTTTTTTTTTTTGTGGTACGCGGGCCTCTCACTGTTGTGGCCTCTCCTGTTGCAGAGCACAGGCTCTGGACGCGCAGGCTCAGCAACCATGGCTCACGGGTCCAGCCGCTCCGCGGCATGTGGGATCTTCCCGGACTGGGGCACGAACCCGTGTCCCCTGCATCGGCAGGCGGACTCTCAACCACTGCACCAGGGAAGCCCCATTACTATTCTTTTCTATCTAGCTTAAGTCATTATACAAGGTCTGCTCCTGTTTTTGAGAGTACATTAAATAATTAAATGCTACGTAGGTGTTAATCACATTATATCCTATGTTACATTTAATCTTCATAAACCTGTAAAGTATATACTGCTGTTATCTCCATTTAAAGATAAGAAACCAAGGCACAGTGAAGATGAGTAATTTTGTTCAAAATCAAGTGGCACTCAAGTGTTATAGCTGAGAGCCATACCTAGGCAGTGTGAATACATAGCTTGTTCACTTAACCATAACCATACAATGCAAGTCTATTCTGTAATCCTCTCCAGAGTTCTCTCGCCTTGTCTTTCATTTCCTGTAATAACTTTCCTTGTATCCTGACCTGCCTCAGCATTTATTCTACATTTCACTGCAAAGCACATTACTGTCAGTCAACATCTATACTTGGAGTTGAAACAGATAAGTAAAACCCACTAAAATCATTACATATTATAGGCATTAGATTTCTCCTCAATTTTTTCAAGGGATCTTGAAAAAATTTGCAAAACTTCTGAACTGCTAAGGATTCTAGAGAATACTATTTCTCAGTGTATATCATAGAGTGGTAACAGAGGTTAACTGAAAATAGAACAGTTTCAGAGTTAAAAATTTTTAACAGAGCTAAAATTTTTTAACTCTGTTAAAAAATTTTAACAGAGTTAAAAAATTTGAGGGGAGATGCTGAGTCAAAGCAAAATACGTTTCTTTTCTGCTGGAGTTCTCAGAGCCTTTATTATGCTTATGTGCATTGTGATTCTCTCATAGTTTGCTATAGTATTTAACATTTCCCAAATCCACATGGCCATAAATATTATTTTGCAAGGAGGAAATGCTGGAACTAGCATTTCCCAGAAAACAGTTTGGGAAAGACCACCTTGGTATTATTTATACTATCCCTTCTGTCCCACCACCAACTAAACAGATAAAGGATTGAGTCTCTGAATGGGCAGATGACTTATCCTAGTTCATACAGCTATTAGAGACCAAATTAGGACTGCATAAAATAAAAACCAGACAAGGTATTTCAACAGAGAGAATTTAATACAGAATGAGCAACACAGAGATAGTAACTGCAGGAGTCAGACACCAAAAGGAAGATGACAGGGTTAACAGAACCTAAAAACTTGTGCAAGTGGCCTTTTAGAGCTGGATTTAATCATCTGTAGAGAGGGCATCACCTGGATGGGGTATTAGCTCAGCAGCTCAGAGAAGAGAACCCTAGAGCTGGGAATCAGACCTCCAAGGACAGGGTACCACCCGGCTGATATGAGTATCACAGGTAATCAGAGCAGGGGCTCCTCAGCCCTGGGTCTCAGACCTCTGAGGTCTGCCCACATGCTGCTAGCATCTCAGGAGCTTGAGGGAGGACACATACATTTGAGATCAGACTTGCAGGGAGGAAGGGCTGCTCGGCTGAAACTGCTATCTTTGGGAGAGCAAAATGAAGCTGGTTCTGGGAGAACCAAAAACTGGAGACTGGAATCAACTGTCACTTCAAGGTGACGGGTAACATTAAAAGGCAAAGCAAGACTAAAACAGGGAGAATATTCCTTTCCCTTTTCACCTGATTTCTAGTCTCTCTTGAGTCCCTCCTATTGGAAGAACCTGACAGAAATCCTAGTGGCAGAGAAGAAATGAAAATTAAGGAGTTCAGCCAGAGCATCACAAAATAGAGTATAGAAGGTTGGATTTGGAGCCGACAGAAAAATGCTTAATAACTGAAATAATTCACTCCCCTGGTTATCTGGTACCATATACACACCTCTGTACATACTTATACTGTTTCACAATCGTAAGATGCAATTACTCTTCATACAAACAAAAATACTGTCTTCATTAGTCCGAAAAGGAGATACACAAAATGCAAACAGCCATTGTGTTCATGTCTAGGTAACAATCACAGCAACCATTTCTGATGATATTTAATCTTCTATTACAATCAGAGTCCCACCTGAATATTCTGTTTCCTAAAGACTCAATTGTAAACCTATCTATGAGAAACTACCTTTACATAAAACAGTAAGGGGATAGGAGAAAGGAGGTCAAAAGAAAGCATATAATATATACAAATATTAATATGTCTAAATATCTATGTGGTCTTTATGGATAGGAAGAGCTATATCTATCTCTGTGAAAATAATAGCAAGCAAGGAATAAACTATACATAGCTCCTGTAGTCCCCATTTCTGTAATTAGTCACATGACTGTAGTAGATATAAATAACTCCCTTTTTCTACTATCCTTTTCTCTCAGTCAGCATCCCAGCTGGTTGATTTGGAGTTCTTTATCGCACAGAATTACTGAAGGGTCTTAATCCAACAGCAGGATAGTTTTCTCACATCCAGGAAGGTAGATTTCTTCCACTACTAAGATATCTTAGCCTTGGAGTTCTAAGATTCTCAGCATTGTTCAAGTCCCCTCAGATGTCACCATACAAGTTTCAGTCTCACTTTCCCAATTAATATCCTCGCTTTTTCATGAGAGACATGGCAAGTGTAAGATTTTGATTTCCACTGTAATTCTTCAATCAGCACAATTAAAATATGCACCTACTTTTTAAAAGAAACCAGCCCTGCACTATAAGAAAAAGAGATTCTTTCGAGTGCTTTAGAAGCTCTTCTGTTCTCTATTGCTTGAACTGAGGCTTAAAAGCCCTGAGTTTATACATTTCTGTCTGTAGGTTCTCCAGTGCAGTTAGAAGAGGCATCTCACCCACAGTTCTTGTAGCAATCATGATTACTATAAGAATTAAGGATTGAAGACACTGGGTTTTCAGGATATTACATTATAATCAATAAGAAGTGATCATTTAAATTAATTGTAATATAACTTTACATTATGAATTACTAGTATTTCATTTCCCACTGGAAAGGAGATCAGTACTTCATCAGAGGACACGGACATGACGAAATAATTCTCAGAATCTTCTGGCATCAAATAAGTTCAGAGAGAGAAACAGCTACCATCCTTAGGACTGGGGTAAAATGAAAAAGGGCTAGTTATCATCTTAGGGGAAGATTCCCAAGGAGCTGGGGCTCAGACCTTTAAGAAGGGGTCAATGCCAGGGGAGTGATGAGGCTATTCCTGGCAATGCAGTAAGAATCAAGCAGAGGTCTGCCAAAGTAGAGGGAAAAGTATGAAGACGCTCCTTATGCAAGAAGAGGCTTAAGAAGGAATGAAGAAGTCCCTTCTTACTTTTCCTTCTGCCTTCTCATCTCCCTATACTGCCTCCTATTCTCAGAACTCAGTAGGAAGCATTTTAAAAGGAGAAATGAAAACTGTGCAGTTTAGTGCCACTGTTCTCAAGTATAGAAGGGTGGGTTTGCAACTAAGTGACAGTAGCTTAAGCACAAACACAGACTGAGACATAAACTATTCTGGTGTCCAGTGTAAGCTCTTGAAAATTCTTCCTTAATGGTTGAATTCCAAAAGCCATAATGAGCTGGTGGGGGAGCCATACAGGAGCAGGGAGATTTGTTACTAGAAACCACTTACTAGTAAAAGCCCATTTCTATGTGTTATAATCAAATGACATATGTTATACACGTAAATTGCCCAGAACAGTGACTGGCATATACAAAGCACCATAATAAGTGATCGCTTAGAGTAGTAATAGTATCATCATCATAGCATCTTACTATACGTTAGTATTAAGCATTGATATGCAATTGATGAAATTAAGGTTAAAAACATTTTATGTCAGGTTATGAAATGTATAATCACAAACTTCCTGATAACAGATATTAGCCGGTACAAAAATAAAATGTATGCTATCACACCAAAAACAAAACAAAGCCACAAATTACTGTTGAAAAGTTTGAGTGATGCCCCAAAGGGTACATTTTCAAAGAGCTTCCTACAAAGTTTGGCTATTTGATTATGTGTTATGGTTTAATAATGTTCTTAACCCATGATTTTGCCAGTCCAATGCTTTCTGTCCCAGAAAAATCGATGACAATTATTGTCTTAAATCCTCCAGAACCTGAGCTACATTCATCTTTCTGAAGGCATGTGTTCATGAGCATGTGGGTAAATATTGGGGGGAAACTAGAGATTAGCATTATGATAACATAATGTCCCTTGGAACGGCAATTCGTGCAGACTAGATGACTTACGTAGAGTCAGAAAAGACAATCTATAAACACTTTTCTTACATTTCTTAAATTAATTTGCTTGCTTCTCAATTAATACAAAATGGATTGACAGACTACCTTCTTTAACTTTTACGTTTTAGTTCTAATTCAACACATTAACATCTCCTAATTTAGTTACCAGAATTCCTCTCAACTCCCACCACCATCCTCAGCTGTGAAATAGTCAAAATAAATAAACCAAAATAAAGGTACTGAAAGGCAAGTGTTTTACTCACAGCAGAGTCATTCCACCCTCACTCAAAGCTTACACATTTATATTTTAAACCTAGTTCACACTGGTTAATTTGTTTCTTATCCCAATGTAGATAAGAGGAGTGAAATGTGGAGAAATAGGGGGGCATTAGAATCAGATAAACCAAAAGTAGAAATGACAGCAGAGAGAAAGCAGTTAGAGAGTAGAATATAAAAATCAGTTTCAAAATTGTGGGCTCATTGTATATCGGGGCACACAGTCCTCCATTATAAAGTAATGCCTCACTGCCCTGGTGCAAGTGCATTGGAACAGATTTCTGCACTAGGTGAGGTGAAACCATGAACAAGTCAGTTACTTCTCTAGGCCTTTATTCCTACATCTTTATAATTGAGGGTCTGGTTAGATGATTTTCAAAATACTTTAACAACGTAAATTTCTATTATTTTATAACAATTTTAAAATGAGCTTTCCATGACCTCCATTTAAAATGTCAGAAGGGTATGTGACACCTTTTAAAATCTCTCTCCCAAAAGCAGTTAAAGGAAGTAAAATGATTTGGTCTTAATAGTAGTAAATACTTGTTATTTAGCAGAAGTAGGACATTTTTATAAGTACTTACATATATTTTTGATTTAATCATTACAACCATTCAGTGAAGTAGATTCTATTCATGCACATTGTTCCATTGAGGAAACTTAGGTTCACACAGGTGGTGTTAACTGCACAGTATCTCATGGTCAGACAGGATTCAAGATCCATTTTTGTCTTTTGCAGAACTTTATACTCCTCACCAAGTATCACAGATAGGCTCCATGTACTTGCAAGGGTGCTTCTGCTCTATTCCTGGGTCACAGGTCACCAGCAAGTTTCTGGTTTGCAAAGGTAGACAAGTAATCTGTGCTATTCCAATTACAGCCTATTGATAAGGAGCATGGCCCTGCCCCTGGCTAGATTCTGTATTGTACCAAGTTACTGCAAGAACATTCAAGTGATTCAATATGATTCCCACTGCTGTGCCCCCATATGACTTGAACACCAACTTATCAGCAAGAGATTGCTGATACATGGAGAGATTTCTCTTCTTTTTTGAATATGACTAATTATCCATTGATTTATATTTTTAAAAATCTGTCATTTCTGTGTATGTGAAGCAAAGAAGTATGCACAAATTTCTTCCCACAACATCTTGACCGAAAGTAAAGTCCCCTTTCTCTAACAATGGAAATAACATGGAAGAGGCTACGGCTCACAGGAGAGAACATAGACTATGAAGGCTTTCTGGGATAGCTAAACATTTTAAAACATACCATCTTAGGCAACTTACTTAAACTCTCACAACCTTAGTGATGGGCTGCACCAAGCAGGCCTACAAGCCCTGTACTTGCCCATCCTCAAGACTGAAGAAAGCCTGGAGTCGGTGAAAGAAACATCAGTGGTTTAATGGATGGAGGATCTTACACGTCTGAAACAAGGTCCTGGAGTGACACCCCACTATGTGCTGCAGACAGTGGGCAGGACATGGCGGCAGTCTTCACTCCCAGGGACAAGGGGAGGTTACCAGTTATAGGAGGAATTGACCTCAGGTTGTCTCATCCGTTACCAGGGAAAGTAGAAGAGAGGCACACCCCTCATGGCCCCTTTGATAAGCTATCATGGTGGAGATGTTCTGATCTAAATCACTAGCTGGGGTGGGGGCAATATTTAAGAAGGTCAGGAATGTGAATGGGGTGTAAGTGAAGCAGGCACTGGTCAGGCAGGGGATGTACCGAGACCAAGAGAACAGTCATCTTGGGTGGCCTGACCATACACTCCACCCCTACAGACCCTGCAGGACCCTTGCAATCTTGGTCTGCTCCTCTTCCCCATATCCCTGGGGTCAGGTATGTAGGGGGCACTGCAACCAGATACCACAAGTACCGTACAGACAGCGAACGTCCAGAGAGCATCAGGAGTAAGATACCTAGTATGCTCAGAACACTCATTCGCCAGGATGTGGGCAAATTTTAGAGCCGAGCACTTACCGGGTCAATGGAAAGGGAGTCAATGACAGCAGTGTCCTGACAAGTTATAAGGAAGGTAAGGCCACCCCTGGTTTTCACAAGCCCAGAGCCACCCCCATGGGGTGGGGAAGGACGCCTGCTCTAAAAGAAACATTCTGGTGGCCTAGCCAGCAGTCAAACTACAGGTCTGCCCACCCATGTTATGTTGAGTGCCATTAAGAGCTGGACCCATGAGGTCTTTCCTGAGAAAAACAGTTAATCCCACTAGTTGGGCTCATGTGCCCAGAAGCCAGCCTATTCCATTCCACACAGCATAGCCCAAAGGGGTTCATGGGCAGTCAACTGTACAGTAACATTTATTGACGGGGATCCTTCTGACGTATTGGCATGTGGGACAGGAAGACGGTGAGAGTTGTTGTCCCCCATTGTCAGCCATCCCCACAGAGTCACATTAGCCAGGTCCATTTTTCATGAAAGTCCAGAGGAGAATGAAAACAGCATCTCACCGTAGACCCCACAATTAGATTCATTTGGCAGTGAGGCCACGGTAGCTTCCCAATCCTTGAATAGATCCCTCCGCTCAGGCTACGGATGATACGTAAGACATCTAACAGGCACAACACAGGGGAGATCATGACCACCAAACAAAATACAAGCAGTATTCTGAGATAATACCACACCTGCCCGTGGTTTTTGTCCTGGTCTCCCATATAGTTCAGAAAAACTCAAGTTTTCAGTAATACAGCAATGTGTCCATAGGCCACAAAGCAGGCCACTCCGGTCAGTAAGGTTTAAGTTAAATCATGTATAAGCTAGAATGACTTCCCCGTATCTCCATATGTGACAATGTTCCCATAATTTCCCCCTTTTGATTGCAAATCTTTTGATAGACCAAAGTATATGTCACTAGAAGCCAGGGTGAATGCTGCCTGCCCTGGGTCCAGATTATGACCTTCTGTGCTTGACCTCCTTCATATTTGTCTAGTTATCCATGCTGGGGGAAAAGGGATCAGATACTGCTCAGAGGTATGTTAATGGGGAAACATTTTATAGGCTACACATTTCATCACTTATACGGAATTGTTACACGAGCATTGTGCATGTGCTTTCAGTGGCAGACTTAAAGCAAGCAGTCATACATCATGAGTAGTTATACTCTGTGACAACTTCATTAGACAATTTTCTTTTCCTCCTGAACATCAGGGCAAAAGTGAGGCAAATACAATAACTTTTATAAATCTAGACCTCAATCAACAGGAATAGAATTTCTTATCTACTGAAATATAACATTTTTCTCTCTAAAAGTACCCTTATCACCACCAAACACAGCCAAATCAAGACTAATTTGTTTGCAAAGTAAGTCTGGTCAATTGACCACATAGGCTCCTCCAAACTGGCTGAGGTAGGACTCCTCAGAAGGAATCTCAGACTGAATTCCCTAAAGGCCTCTCAAGGCCAGGAAAGCCATGCCAGAGGTCTGCCATCAGGTTCTGCCTCAGTCGATTTCTCTCTGCTAGAGGTCTCCAAAATATAGAGATTCCCACACATGCCAGGAGACAGTTTTTCCCATCCACCTGATAAGGTTGCTCAGAACCCAAGAGTCTCCAACTTCTGAAGGGACCAGGCAGAGAGACAAGAAAAATGTTTCAATTCTACCCACAGGTGTAGTTTACCAAACTGCTATAAGTTATAACCAACTTGAGGGAAGGGCTTCCCTATATCTGGAAAACACAGATCAAAACCAGTAATATCAGACTTTCCTGGTGGCGCAGTGGTTAAGAATCCGCCTGCCAGTGCAGGGGACACGGGTTCGAGCCCTGGTCCGGGAAGATCCCACATGCCGCGGAGCAACTGAGCAACTAGGCCCATGCGCCACAACTACTGAGCCTGCGCTCTAGAGCCCGCAAGCCAAAACTACTGAGTCTGAGTGCCACAACTACTGAAGCCTGCGTGCCTAGAGCCCATGATCTGCAACAAGAGAAGCCACCCAGTGAGAAGCCCGCAAACTGCAACAAGAGTAGGCCCCGCTCGCCACAACTAGAGAAAAGCCCGCACACAGCAACAAAGACCCGAGGCAGCCAAAAATAAAAATTAATTAATTAATTTAAAAATAGAAACAAAAAAACAGTAATATTCCAGACAAAAAGCATAAAAATTATAACCATATTCACCAGTTCACTCAGTAACCAATCTTTTTTTTAACTTTTTAGGAAGCCATCAGGCTTTCCATTAGGATTCTTTAATTTTTTACCCCATTCAATGGTATCATAAAATTTATTAGAGACCTAAACTTGTCAAAATGTCCTTCCTATGTATCTTCTTGAAGATGAAGCACTTTTGCAAAAGCATCAGAGTACAACTGTCTATAAATGACAAAAGACTTAAAAAGGCAGAGTTAAACACCTAATTACAATAAAATAAAAATAAAGACACTTGGTTACATTAACTAGAATTCTGACTGATTATAATCAGAACCCTTAAAAACCTTAATATCTGGTAAAAACCAAGAAGCAAGTAATCGTGAATATCTGTCATACCAGCATTTCCTGATTGGAAAACTTATGCTTTAGTCTTCCCCTCCTAAGAAGGCAAGGGTAGGTAAACTTAGACCAGCCCAGCAATTAATGTTCTACTATTTTATTCTATTTGAAAGGACCCAAGCAATCAGTGAATTCTCTTCATTTAACTTGGTTTAGTTGCAAATTACTAAAATCTGGAGAGACTACTTTAGACAGACATTCCCCAAACATAATTATTCCTACAGAGTTTACCTACAAGCTCTTATTTCATTTACATCTCGAACGCATGAAAAAAGAAATACCAATTTCTTCTAGAAAGCTAACTTCCTCTAAGGGCATAAGCAAAAACCAGTTTTAGCATGTCCAAAGAGACCCATCTTAGACATTTTCAGGGATTTTTCTTTTTTTTCTTTTTTTCAGTTTCTAAATAGCTAATTCAGTTTCAACAAGTGACAGTAATAGACAATAATACAAATCATTCACTCACGTTCACATGCCTCACTTTCAGAGGAACCAGTATCAGCATTCAAGTTAACCTTCGCCTTGGCTGTCAGCTCAGCCTCTGTGACCTTTCTTAACACAAAAAGCAACAGCCAGCCCACAGCTGCGGCCACTTCTTTTTCCCCCCACTGGAAAGGCGGCCAATATCTCCCCAACAGCCTACTGTGAGTTCTCTCTATTCCCTTGGCGGCCCCTGTTCATCAAGGACAGCCACCACAGGGCCCACATATGTGGATGGCCACTCTGAGATTCCCCTCTGCAACTTTCCAGCCACACATGTTAGTGGATGGCCCACAACCTTCCATCCCCTATCCTTACTTCCTGACATCTCGGTGCTAAAGGGAGTCTCCTTAGTCTTCTGGCTGCTCCACCAATTTCTGGGCTGCACCATGCAGTCCTACAAGGCCTGTACCTGCCCAGCTTCAGGATGGAAAAAGAACCCAGAATTGGCAGGCGACAGAGACATCAATGGTTTAAAGGAAGGTGGCACTTACTTGTTTGAAGCAAGGTCGTGCACACCCCACCTTGTGCAGCAGAGGCAGGCAGGACTTGGCGTCAGTCTTCGCTCCTGGGGGGAGGGGGAGGTTACCGGTTATAGGGGGAATTGATGTCAGGTGGGCTCATCCGTTACCCGGGAAACTAGCAGAGGGGCACGCCCCTCACCACCACTTTGATACGCTATCAGGTGGAGATGTTCTGATCTGAAGGTTAGGGCAATCACCAGCTGGGGCAGGGGCAAGTATGTAGGGAGGTCAGTCATGTGAGTAGGGTGCAGGTGAAGCAGGAACTGGCTGAGCAGGGGATGTACCGAGAGCAAGAGAACACCCATCTTGGGTGGTCTGATCATACACTTGGTTTTCTCATAGAAAAACCAGTGATAATAATATTCCTTAGCTTGAAAGGTTGTTGTGAAGTAAATGAGTATGTATGTAGGACAGCATCTGACATACCGTGTTTAAAAAACATGATGCTATTAGCTGCCTCAGAACTATCACTTAAGAGCCTACTGATAATTGGAGACACCTGAAGGCTATGTTCGGGCTCTATTTCTTTTCATTTCCCCAGTGCCTAGTGCAGTGCCTTATGTCTTTTAGAGGCTGCATAAATTTCTGAATGCATGTCATTTGCTTCTCTAAGCTTGTAATTATTTTCATCTCTAATGGACCAAAAATACCAGCTTTGCCTACCTGAAAGGGTTATTATAGGCTATATAGTACACTAAGTAGTTTATTTTTATAAAATCTCTTCTACAGACAAAAAAAGCGCTCATAGGGGCTTCCCTGGTGGCTCAGTGGTTGAGAGTCCACCTGCCGATGCAGGGGACATGGGTTCGTACCCCGGTCCGGGAAGATCCCACATGTCACGGAGCAGCTGGGCCCGTGAGCCACGGACGCTGAGCCTGCGCGTCCAGAGCCTGTGCTCCACAACGGGAGAGGCCACAACAGTGAGAGGCCCACGTACTGCAAAAAAAAAAAAAAAAAAAAAAAAAAGAGCTCATATACCTTGCTCACAATCAGCAAAGAAAAGCAGAGCCAGAATTTGAATCCAGGTTTGTCTTATGTCTGAACCAGGATGATTTGTTGCTTGTGTCTCATGAGCTAGGTTATGAGAAAGGGCTTATACCCATATAAGGCATTTGTACATGGTAGCAAGTTTGTAGCAGTGGCCTCTTAACAGCTAGTTCTCCTCAGTGAATTATGTACTCTCCTTCCCTGTTTATAAGTCTATCCTAGATATTGAGAAGCACTATTTAGGGTAAATGAGGGGAGAGTACTCTTGCCATTGCCACACAGATAATTCAAGTGGGTCAATTATCCAGTATGTGCATTATTCATATCCTTTCATCTTTCTAGTAATTGTCCAACTGCTGGCTCTTTTCTCAGTGTTAATAGCAAAAACACATTTAGATCAGGTCATTATGAAATTAATTAACAGGCCATCTAAAAGTCATTTGGAGAAAAAGAAATACCAATACATGTGTACAATATCTACGAATTTAGTATCATCATTTTCACTTCCATGTTCCAATGTACTCATCTGTAAAATAAGAATACCAAAATTCTTTCACTATATTCATGAGGATTAACATTTAAATGTACAGATCCCTCTGTAGTGCCTGGTACATGTTCAAAGATCAGTAAACTATAGCATATTGTGAATAGCAATTAGGATGAAGGTTGAAGTTTTTTAAACCAAAATATCCATGGAATAATCAATGTCAAACAAAATGTGGCTCATTCTTCATATATTATGCAAATACTGAATTCATATCAAGTGTGGTCATCGGGTTCAAGAGGGGGCCCACATAGGCAGGACTATATATTATAGAACAGGGACAAATTTAACAAGTATGGTGACATAAATTATATATATCAAAGTCTCCATTCTACATAGATTGATCTCTAATTCAATACACATTGTCTATATGTGTTTCTGTATTTTCTCTTTTTCTGAATTTATTTCCCATTATTAATCTGAAATATAAACTTCATTCATCCATACTGAGCACTTATAATGTGCCTGAGCTGTGCAGAAATTTAGAAAAAGAAAAACCTGATATACACCCTATTTCCTCAAGGAACTCTGGTGAAAAGAGAAACATCAACAGATAATTAGAATCTCGGGAAAGAAGTGTTAATAGAAATATTTGTAACACAATATGGCAGGAATGAGGAAGACATGGGTAAGTGAGCGCCATGCTCTGCTAGGGGCATTAAGTAACACAGGAAGAGATGACTGATCTTTGCCAAATTGGCTCACTCCCCAAACTTGTTCATTCTATTTCTCAGTAGAAACTGCTGCAGTGGAAGCTAAGAATATGGAGGTAAATAGAAAGGTTCATAGGTTGATGCCTATGCATTCTTTTTTTAATTTAATTTAATTTTATATATTTTTTAACATCTTTATTGGAGTATATTTGCTTTACAGTGGTGTGTTAGTTTCTGCTGTATAGCAAAGTGGATCAGCTATATGTATACATATATCCCCATATCCCCTCCCTCTTGCGTCTCCCTCCCACCCTCCCCATCCCACCCCTCTAGGTGGTCACAAAGCACCGAGCTGATCTCCCTGTGCTATGTGGCTGCTTCCCACTAGCTATCTATTTTACATTTGATAGTATATATAAGTCCTATGCATTCTTTATCCCTGGCCTCGTCCAGGAGGGGAGGAAGAGAAGGGTGTTAGAAAACTGAATCGAAGAGAATTCTTTCTAATAGAACAAAAAGAGGAGTTCACTTGGTAGCTCTTTGAACGAAGCAGCACATAGTTTCACCTCTTTTGTCACCCTCTGTTCTTCCTTATGTATTTTCAATATATCAAGTGCTTTGGATATATTGTCTTACCTAACACTAACAGTTCAACGAATTAGAAATTATTGACCTAGTTACAAAACTGCAAAAAAATAAGGTCGAGGTTTTAGCCAAGTCTACAGAGCTGGTTAGTGGTAGTCAGTCATCAAATTCACTCTCCTACACAGCTTCAATACGTTGGAGAATGAGAGAACAGGAGCATATTACTACTAGTGTCATGTCCAATTCTATAAATACCAAATACTTCTAAAGAAAGCTCCCAATTTTATTTCTATCTTACTTATGATTCACTTGTTCAATGAAAAACAAAAAGATAAGGAAGTGAGACCTAGTTAGATGTATGCTTTTTACATGCATTATGCATACTTAGAAATGTAACTTTGTAGTTACATTTGTACAAATTTGAGAAAGTGTTAGGATCATTGGGATTTGGAACAGCTAGTCATTGTTTTCACTGGCATTTTCCATGTCAGTGGATAAATGGATAAATGATATCAGACATACTGACAATAACATTATTTTGAATTTGTATAATTCATCTAAGTAATTTAAATATTGACAAAACAACTAAATTATCAGTCTTTTATAATGAGGAACAAAAAGGTTAAAGAATTTGGGCAAGAACACAGTAAATTAATGGAAGAGCTGATAAATTCATGAAGGCTCGTGAATTGCATTGAGTTGTTAAATTCTTGTTTGTAAAATCAGGAAGAACTCAGAATTCACTAAGGTGTGGTACATAATTACTTTTCTTGAAATATCATCAAATCCATGAAATAAATCTGTAAGAGAATATACTTTTGGCCACATGAAAAAAGCATATGTGTTATTATTGGAGTACTTCATCATACTCTAAGAGGTAATTAGTGTTAAAAATAAACCTGGGGAAGGCAATTCTTAAAGTAAAAATGGGCATATTTATTCATCTACTTAACTCCCTCAAGGAGATATTATGATGATTAACTGGATCATGACTACAGAGTAGTTTATGAAAAAACACCTTAATTCCCAAAATTATTAGCATGATTTCACCACAATTATCTCCAATTTGTACCCTTTCCTGAATTAAATTTCAACTTTGTTGGCTCCTTGAGGAAAACGGAAAAATCACTCAATGCTAGAGGCACACTCTCTTTCAAGAGGTTATGTAAAGGATAAAAAGAGGCAAACTTTATTTAATACATTGTGCAACCCTGTACTTATGCCTCAGAACAACCCTGTGAGGAATCAAATTTCCGCTGTTTGGCAGCTGCATCTCAAAGGACTCAGTGAAGTTTTAGACACATATTAATGGAATGATAGCGCAGGAGGGAAGGATAGAGAGCAATTAGTCTGACATCTCCATTTTATATAAAAAAACTGAAAGCTGGAAAGTAAAGTGATTTGCCCCATGAAACACTATCACTTGATATACTCTTGACTTGAGTTTGTTCAACTCTCTATTCTATTGTTCAATGTTTCACACTTCAGTGTGTGGGCATTTCGGGTTTAGACACTGGGAGAAGCATCAGGGTATGTCTCTCTTTCAACATATAAGGAGGATTCTTCCTGTAACAGACACTGTTTCTGACATCCAAAAACAAATACCATTTAGATTAGTACTGAGATATGTGCAGCAGCTCACTAACTTGAGTGCTTATCTACCGCAAGATTGTTCAGCTGATAACTCCTGACCAGAACATGTCCATAATTAGAATTACAAGAGGTTGCCAAGCACGAATCTACCCTCAGCAAAGTAAAAACCACTCTGGACTCTGATAGAAAAGTAGAGAATATAATTTCTTGGAAAAAGTAAAAGTCATCAGATTATAACTAATGTAGCTAACTAGCCACTTTGAGCTCAACAAATCAGTGATATCAACTATTTCTTCTTCAAATGATGTGAGAAACTGAAGTCCATGTTTCATATTTACTATGATGACACCTTTAGAAAATAAATGTTTAAACTGCTTTTAGGAGGGTCAGTCGATGAATGAAAATGTTTCTCCATTTGTCAAGTGGCAAAATTACTTCCTTTTTTTTTAGTATAAATTCTAGACTCCTATGAAATGCTGTAATTGTGCCTACCCAATTTCCTTTTCAAATCAATCAAGCATTTATCCATGAGGTCAATTTCTCAGAAGATAAACTCAGAAAGTTCAAATAATTTAAAAAGGATTTGTTTTAAAGACTAACATTTTAAACTAATGAACAGAGCAAACAAGCCAAATAACACTATACAAATTATTTCTTTCAAGCGATCATGTCTATAAGCTCATATAGTTCAACTTATTTGACTCCATAGGAAACGGAATGAACAATAAAATGACTTTTCCTACAAGTTTCATTAAAAGTTCCTTTTTAATTTTACTCTTCTTCCTTTTTTAAAATCAATGCTATTCTCAGATTATTTGGAAGGAGGTCTGTAATGTAACATCAATAATTCGCAATAGTGGTTTATTTATTTTTGCATGGTACAACAGACTTACAGTTTATTCTTTAGTGTCTTTGTGCGTGTGTCTATGTCTATGTGTCTGTGCATGTACTCTAGTTTTACTTAAAATATTTTTGTAGCTTTTAGGTATAATCTATATACAAAAAACTGCATGTATTTAACATATACAATCTGATGTGTTTGGACATATGCATACATCAGTGATATCATCACCATAATCAACTTTATAAATATATCCATCACCTCCAAAAGTTTCCTAGTGTCCCTTTTCTTTTCTTTCTTTCTTTCTTCTTTGTTGGGATAAGGACATTTAACATGACACCTACCCTCTTAACAATTCTTAAGTGCACAGTACAGTACTATTAACTATAGGCACTCTGTTGTACAGCAGATCTCTAGAATTTATTCATCTTTTACAACTCTATACCCATTGAACAGCTCCCTATTTTCCCCTCCTCCCATCCCCTGGCAACCACTATTCTATTTTCTGCTTCTGTAAGTTTGAATATTTCATCTTTCTCATATAAATAGAATCAAGCAGTTACTTGCCCTTCTGTGACTGACTTATCACACTCAGCACAGACTTCCAAGTCCATCCATGTTGTTCTTTTTTTTTAAGACAAATAATATTACATTGTATGTATATATCACATCTTCTTTATCTATTCATCTCTCAATAGACAGTTAGATTGCAAAGTTGCAGGATACAAAATCAACATACCAAAAATCAGTTGCATTTCTATACACTAACAATGACCTATCTGAAAAAGAAATTAAGAAAATGATCCCATTTACAATAGCATCAAAAGGAACAAAATACTTAGGAATAAATTTAACAAAAGAGATGAAAGACCTATATACTGAAAACTAGAATACATTGATGAAAGAAATTAAAGAAGACACAAACAAATGGAAAGACATCTATGTTCATGGATTGGAAGACTTAATATCATTAAAATCTTCATATTTAAACAAATTTAAAGGTCTCCTTTTGATACAAATCTCAATGTACATGTACCAGTTAACTAAATTGTAAGACAAAATGGGAAAATTTCCAAGTTTAATCATGAAAGCAAAATGACATAGATCTCTATTTGTGGGCTTATTCATCCTATGAAATTTCACCTATCCTCATCGTGTTATTGATAATATTTTAATGCTGTCCTCATGTTTTATACATTTCAAAGCACTTGAAATTGATTTTTTTGAGTTGATCCTCTTAGAATCTCAGTGAAATCCACATGAGAAGGTACCATTATTCTCATTTTATGGAAAAGAAAATAGAGGGCACAAGCGGTCAAGTGATTTTCTGAAGCTTCCATAGGCAGTCACATGTGCTTTTAATAGAACTGATCTGTGTCTCTCAGAGTTTGGCTAACTTTATAGCACTCCAACTCATGGCACTGTAACTGAATAGCAAATACATAAAATATGAAAATACGGCTCAAACTATAATAACTTAAAGCAGTATTTCTCAGCTCTTTCTTTTAGACATACATAAGGAGGGGGATATTATTTTTAAGGTCAAATTGAAGATCTAGTCTGGAAATTGGTTTTATCTGAATAGCAAGAAAATCTGCAGTCAAATCTCTGTTTTACTGACAACAACATGAACGTGCTAGAAAAATAAAACTTCAGAGATTTCCTGTTATACAAGTATTTTTCTTAGCTCTCAAATACTGCAAACATTTTAAAGTCTCTTTGAAGAAAGAAAAGAGAACACATATATCTCCCCTTTTTTGCATTTTTAAAACTCTTTTGGAGTATTTCAAAGATAAATTTATAGTGTAGATAGTTTCTCTGTGTCTTCTGTAAACCTAAAGAGAGGCAATATTGTTATATGAACCTCCATTTATGGCAGTATGAGGCAGATTTAGAGCTGTTGTTCAAAGCTTTTTTGATGTGTTTCTTGGGCCACTGTAGAAAACTGGGGAGGGAAAAAAGCTCTAAAATAGTTTATACTGCTTTTTATTTATTTATATATTTTTCAGATTATACACTGTGAGGTTGGAGAAAATCTTAAAACTGCAGCAAATACTGAAAGAAATGCTGAAGTAGTTTAAAGTATAGTTGAAAACAAGGGAAATTTGAGGAATAAAAACTGTGAAGTTACCTATAGATATGATGTTCCAGTCTTCCTCTTCTATTTATCTTGCAGGCATATTCAAGTTTGTTCTTTCCTTTTCCTGCAAGGCATTATATGGCTATAGCTTGTATATACAAGGGCTTGGTAGAACTATTCTCATAATACAGCTTTGCTAATACTGCTTATTCAACTGCTATCTACTATTTCAAAATAATGACTTAAATTAACCCACTCCTTAGTCTTATAGATAAAGCAATTCCTAGGGTGAATTTTTCTCATTGGGTAGAATTTTTCCTAGAAGAGCTGAAGGAAAAAACCTTTCCACATTTCATATTTGAATTGACCTTAATAATTGACTGAATATTTTATTGACCAAAATCTCCCAGTAAATGCAAAAAGGTAGTATAAAAAGAACACTCAGAATTTCTAGCATTTCATATCTCTTAAAGGCAGCTTAACTGTTAATATTCAGGTAATGACATTCAGTAAGTATAATATAATAAACATGCTTTTCTTGACAGCTTGGATAACAAATCAAAATGAAAGTTTTATAGTCACCAAGATGTTAGTCTGGAAAAAGCTGAATTTAATTTATAGCTGAAATGGTGATTTTACCTTCATCATGTTTCTAGTAGTATTCTCTTTCTTCTTTTTATTATTATTACTAAAGAGTGGTATGTATATCTCCAAATATATCAGGATACATATATATACACATACGTATACATATGTATGCATATATATACACATATTTATATGTGTGTGTCCTAAGTACCCCAATAGTTTAAACAATTTTGTGTTTTAATCTGTCTTGACTGAACTAATTTTATGATGATTTGAATTCTGGGCATTTCCTGAGTGAGTGTGATCAATACAGGAATATCTGTACTACAGACAAATTATAGTATCTATTCCTGCCACAAAACGTCTCCACTGGAGATGATGTAAACATTTAATTTCCTGCTTTAAAGGTATAATAAAATTGTAATTCAGGCTACAAAGTTGTAGCTTTTTTCTGCTTATAACCTTATTTTTCATCATTTGAATAAACATGACTATCCATAACTATTAAGGACCACCTTTCTCAACCACAGATTAAGTTATGTGTAAAAAGAAAAAATATGCAATTAGAGTGATCAGTCCCAACACTCCAGACATCTTCAAAAATATTGGCCATACTTGCAGATGTTTGCTGTATGCATCCCTTATGTATAGTGACTTAAGTTAGAAACATGTGAAACTCAGTTAGTGCCTCTATCTTAATACATAATTAAATATAGAAAGATTTGACTTTCCATTTTTACTTGTGTGTATATTTCACTATTGTTAACCCCAGCAACTATTGCTTGTCATTTTGATACAATTCTAGTAAGACACTCTTCCTTTCCAAACATTATTTTCAATCAAAGGAGGAACAAACATATTTGAAAAGACTTCCAGGAGGTATCATAATGTGGGCAGGGCAGAAAGAGTGATTACTTTTAAAGAGCAACATTTATTTTGCCCTAAAATATTCTTTGAGAAGTGCCAATTCTGAAAGACAATACCTTTGTTACTGTGCGGCTACTTCACTTTTTTTAAAAAAAAACTTTAATGTATCTATGATATAAAATGTTACACATTTAACTTTTCTGAAATACATATAGGATGTACACAATGGAGGAACACAGCATATGGGATTTGCTTTCAAAGCCAGTATGTAAGGTAAGAATTATATGCTACCAAAAATAGGCTGTAATTCTTTAAAATGCCCATGTAAAATAGACCGTATGTCCAGTTTTGTTCAGTACATATTAGAAAAGTCATGTGGTGAAAATTACATTTCTGTAAATACTAGAAGCCCAGGTCACAAGATACACTCTGGGTAATAGGAAATGAAAGAGAAAATGGGAAATTCACTTCTGTCATTTCAAGATTACTCCAGCCCATATACTCATGGTGAGAAATGGCCAATAGGGCCATCTATGCTTTTTAAATTGTCATCTATTTCTCTCCCTCTCTTCTTCTCTCCATCTCTCTCTCTCATTCTCTCCCACCTCTTCCCTCACTCTCTCCCTCTTGTTCCCCTTCACTCCCTCACTCCTTCTCTCTTTCTCTTTTCCTCCCTCAGCTGAAAAAAACAGAGTTGAATTTGTGTGGCTAAAATACAATCATTGCAAAATCTAAAGGTATACTGATAAGGAATACCTTATCAGTAAAACGTTTTCAGCACAGCCATCCTGCATTAAATTCTCTACCTACCTTACATCATCAATAGGCGCCATAAGTAGTTAAGTATTTAGTAAGTTTCTACCAGGTGCATAACAGCATTCTGAAAACTAGAATGCTGTCTGGGGATGGGCATCTTTGCAGTCTCGCTCTGCCTCACTCCAGCGGGTTGGTGCCATCTCTTTTTTTTTTTTTTAAAGTGTGGGCTCAGAACTGAAAATAAATGGTCAAAAAATTTTAATCTGGGGGCTTCCCTGGTGGCGCAGTGGTTACGAATCTGTCTGCCAATGCAGGGGACACGGGTTTGAGCCCTGGTCCGGGAAGATCTCACATACCACAGAGCAACTAAACCCAAGCGCCACAACTACTGAGCCTGCGCTCTAGAGCCCATGAGCCACAACTCCTGAGCCCAAGAGCCACAACTACTGAAACCCATATGCCACCACTACTGAAGCCCGCGTGCCTAGAGCCCATGCTCCGCAACAAGAGAAGCCACCGCAATGAGAAGCCTGCACACCGCAATGAAGAGCAGCCCCTGCTTGCCACAACTAGAGAAAGCCCACACAGCAACCAAGACCCAACATAGCTAAAAATAAATAAATTTTAAAAAAATTAATCCAATAATAGATTTATTATCTCATCTCATATTCTATTAATTAAGCCTAAGATGACATGTTGGCCATAGATCATGGCTGACTTGTATTGCTTTTATTGTCAAACAGCCCCTCAAACATTTTTTTTGAGTTTGTATATATACCTTTATATTTTTTTACAAACTGTATATATACTTTTATTAAATCACATTATCCATTTCCTGCAATTCAAGGAAGTACTTGCTTGTAGTGGGCTGGTATAGAGAAGGAGAAACTATTATCCCTGTATATTCAACCAAGAGAAAGAGTTTTGACTTTTATGTGTATAGTTCCCCAACAATATCTCATTAAATTACTAGCCAGTGGACAATCCATGATAAAGTAGTGTCTTCTTAATAGCTTGTCTATATAGCAGCCTGATATATCTGTCAATCAACAAGCATGAATCTGGCACCTGCCATCTACAAAGTATTGATACTGTGCAAGGTATAGAGATCAATTATATTTGTGGCTTTGCTTTTAAACAAAGAGCACGATCTCTATTGTGTAAAGGTGTTTTCTATTTTTATTATCTTTTGTAATTTGAATTATGAACTTTGCAGAATTCATGTCACTGCTGTAGAGAGCAGTATCCATAATCACTAAAATGTTGTTTTCCTCAATATATTCACTGATCTAATGAGTGTGTCTTAGTTGTGTGTAAATGATACTTACAGCAACTGCTTAAGTTAAAACACAGTCCAGAAATAGTTATGTTTTACTGTCATGAACGAGAACTGACACTTCTATTCCTGAACTTAAGATACATAATATCACTTGTGCTGCATTATGTATTCTGGATTTCTCTGTGAAATCTTTAACATAGGAAATTATGTGCAGACACGATAAAACTCATAAATTTAACAAATCTACTTAGTTTGTCAGAGCAAACTTTATCCTAAGAGTAGTTACAAATTTCTGCACTGGTAACAAAAGCTCAATGATAAAGGATTTTATTTGCTTACCTCTAAAGGATTTTATTTGCTTACCTCAGTGGAATAAGAAGGAATGTGTTTTGACTCTCATTGGGTTGTTGTGTACATAGATTAGGAAAGAAAACTTCGTGCTATATCATAAGAATTTTAAAGAATTAGGGGCAAGGGTTATCAAGTGCTTACCACAGTTTGCTTTTCCTTTTTAAAAAATAACACAGACTATCAATACAACATTCAAATATTTATAGAACATAACACAAATTATTGTAAATTGCCATATAGATTTCTGTAAGGAGAGTATTAATATCACTCCTTCACAGGTTAATCCATCCTTTTCCATAGACTTCAGATTGAACTTTTAACCTCTGATGGCTATCTTATAATTTTTTATGCATGTTCATAAAAAACAACTTGGTTAAAAGAATGTGGTTGTCTCAAGGTAAAATTATTCCTATTACTATAAAAAATCAATGGTATCTCATGCCCTGAGATCAATATAATTATATGTAATTATCGTACAAATAATATCTTTGTAGAAAAAAATCCATTTTTTACCTGCAGACGAGGGTAGTTCCTTCCCAAATCCTCAAAAATGCATTAAGATAGATAGATAGATTGATCGATAAGGGAAAGCATGACATTTTTCTGAAAATATAATAGAGGACTATATATGTGTATGTATCGAGACTGAAATTTGGTATAAAATAAGGATTTTCTTACACTCCATTCAAGGAATCAAGATAACTAATGATTTTCAAGAATACCATTTTAAGGGATTTAAGATCTCTATGTATTCAATCTTTATAGAACAAAAATTACAGGAACAAAATGCAGAGTATAAAATCAATAAGAAAACAAGGGAACATTTATAAAAATAAAACAGTAGTAAAACTAATATTCCTTTCAGCCCATGATATTTTTAATTGACAAAAAATGAAATAAGAAGCCAATTATAGTGAACATAATAGATGGATATTAGAATAGAGAATACACTTTATTTTTAAGGAACTATGGACCATTTACAAAAGTTGACCATATATTAGGTCTCGAAATAAACTTCGGTAGTTGCTAGAAAATAGACATTTCATAGAAATCATTCACTGTTCAAAGTGTAATCTAGCCAGAAATTAATTGAAAAACAGAAAAAAAACTTACACCTGAGTAAAGAAAGAAAACTTCTCCCTAGTTAAATTAAGAATTTGTAAATCTTTGGTGAGGTGTCTGTTCAGGTCTTCTGCCCAATTTTTTTTATCAGGTTGTGTCTTTTATTATTTTTGAGTTTAATGATGTTTTTAAAGATGAGAATAATAACAGCTTTTTATATGCTGATGGGGATGATCCACTAGAGGGTGAAAAATAATGTAAGAGAAAGGAGGGTTGCTGGAACACACCTTTAGGATGTGAGAAAGACGGGGTACAGTGCTCAAGTCTCTAAATTACTCAACCACTGAATTTTCATTATATGAAAACTAAACAGTGTCTTTTGCACACACAGTATTCAGTATATGCTGAATATATATAAAGTATATATACACATATATATTTTGAAAGTATGTACATATACTGAAATGCAATATGAGAAACGGAGAAACTTAATTATGAGGTAAATCACAAGGTTGTTAAACAAAGAAACATTGTAAAAAACAATTTATTTCCCTGAAATATGCACATTTTAAAGTAGTATCTTGTTTTAAAAACTACAGTAGCAACTAGTATTTTCATTTCTTAAATATTAGTAAGAGATTATCTTTCCCCTGCATTTCTTTTCACTACATTCCTTCTGACCTAACATATAGGCTTGTAACATAGAGGATTGTAAAAAATACAATAACACTATATGTTAGGTCAGAGGGAATGTAGTGAAAGGGAATATAGTTTATTATTTATAATTTGTTATAAATTATTCATTATAATCACATATTAGGTGTTATATCAAATTATAGTTTATTATAATATATTAAAATTATTTATATATTGGAATAAATTATTGGATTGATTTTTTTATAATTTAGTCCATTATTATTATATGGATTGAATGAACCTATTTGCATGCAGGCTTTTATTCATCCTTGTCTTTTCTTTCAGTTCTCAGTTTTCCCACTCTTTCCCATTCTTCTTTTGTCATGCCTTTTAGACTTTTTTCATGTCATTTATGACACTGGGTTTTAGTTATAGAAGAACAGAGTTTAGTGAAATTTCGGTTTAGTGAAATTATTCAAAGACATTACCATCTTTGAAAAATGTATTAAAATTTCCTGTAAAAGTGTTTAATCATGAAACATGTCTTCTCTTTGCCAAATTTATAATTTCAATAATGCATTTTCCTATATCAGACTAATTATTCTGACATTTCTATTCTGATACAGAAATGAAAAATGAAAGATCCTTGGCTTTCAAAGAATTTCTAAGGATATCAGGGAACTATTTCAAAACACATACCCATTTAGCTGACATCAACTGACACAACTCCTGCCTTTAAGTTGCTCAGTCTTGTAGGAAGATAATAAATATATAAATGTTATAAAATATAAGAAGTAAGATTGAAGCTATTTTATATAAATGTCATAAAATATAAGAAGTAAGATTGAAGTGAGAAACAGTTCCTATCTGTTGTGAGAGAATGGTCTCTCACTTAATGCTATTCTTAGGATCAAGTGAGACAATGCAGGAAGATGGCTTAATACAGTACCTGTTAAAAGGTCAGTGTTCATTAAATGATAGTGCTAGAAATTGTTAGTTTCATTGATCTTTCTCTTTGTTGGGGTTCTCCAGAAGCAGATACTAAGACAAGAATTTGAGTGTAAACAGTTTATCCAGTAGGTGATCCCAGATTACTTATATCATCAAGCTAGTTACCACTGTGAGCTTGCTTAATCTTGCCAGGGAGCTCAGGAAGATGGTCCACATCACAAGATCACACCTCAGAGTTATCCTCCACCTCCACTCCATGGAGTGTGGAAACTAAGGGTATGTATCCAATTCACAGGCTGCCATTGGTAGAAGATGGACTACAAGGACATTAATTCTCTTATACGTCTGCCTTGTTCTAAGTATAGGTTCATTGCACCTGTGTCCTCTCCCCCAAATTCTTCTGGTGGAGAACTATTCACATTTACAGTGAGAAGCATTTTGATGTTGAGATGAAGGCCAATCACCCACAGTATCTGCTACTTTCTACAATGATGGTAATTGCTATTACTGAAATCATTTAGGAGAACAGACAAGAGTCACCCAGTTTAATCTATGAGAGTAAAGGCTTTCCAAAGAAAGGGTAATCAATGTATAATATTTGAAAGATGAACTTCTGGAAGGTAGAAATTTTCCACATAAAGAGGGAATATTATGTAGGAAGGTCTGAAGGCTTTGGAGAGCCTGGTCTCCTTGATAACTGAAAATAGTTTGATCAGCCTTCAATACAAGTTGGGGATAAAACCTCTAAGGGGAAAGACAGAGAAGTTGGCAAGGACCAGATCACAAATGATATCATATGCAATGTTGCAGTATTTGGGTCTTATTCTAAGAACAATGGTGGCCCACAGAAGTATTTTAAAGCAAAGAGTCACATGATCCAATCTGAGATTTAGACAGATTTCTTTTCTGCTATAAAGATTTGCCTAGATTTCAAAGAGATTATCAGTGGTCTTTGATCATATAGAAAAAAATGTGTCACAGGTGCCTTCCAGGCACAGGATTCAAAAGGGTGACATTGTTTCTAAAATCAGAAATAAGGGTCTTTCCCATAGGGAAACATTTTGGTATTTGTTATAAAGACCCTAAACGGTCAGACTAGTATGTGCTTTCCTAGAAGAAAGACAAGAACTGCCCAGTAAAAATGAGATCTCACATTGAAAAAAATCAACAAAATGCCTTTGGAATAAATCATAGATGGGAATAAGTACACAGATGTTCAAAATAAAGAAATCTTGTTAATCTGGGTGACAAAAAATTTGAAAATAAAAGAGTCCAACTGAAGCATTCTTAAGAAAAATTTAACACTAGATATTCTCAAAATATTAATAGTAGCTATCCGAATTTTGAGTGACTGTTAGTCTTTACTCTTTTGCTTGCCTGAGGCTTTCTTTTTTAATGTGTATCTACAGTTCACATAAAAGTAACATTAAATTCCATATATATGTGTTAGCATACGGTATTTGTTTTTCTCTTTCTGACTTACTTCACTCTGTATGACAGACTCTAGGTCCATCCACCTCACTACAGATAACTCAATATGGACATATATACACTACCAAACGTAAGGTAGATAGCTAGTGGGAAGCAGTTGCATAGCACAGGGAGATCATCTAGGTGCTTTGTGACCAGCTAGAAGGGTGGGATAGGGAGGGTGGGAGGGAGGGAGATGCAAGAGGAAAGAGATATGGGAACATATGTATATGTATAACTGATCCACTTCGTTATAAAGCAGAAACTAACACACCATTGTAAAGCAATTATACTCCAATAAAAATGTTAAGAAAAAAAAAAGTAACATTAACAACAAAAACCAACACAGCACTATAATTCCACTATAGAATTATACTCTTGGAGGACTGTTAGAGGCATAAGTGGCCAAAGAGAGCTGAGGGATGGTAAATATATTTTATCTTCTGTTCTAATCTAATAACCTAAATATATTTTATCTTCTAGCTCTAATTGATAACAGTTGCATAGAGCACTGCGATAGGAATGATTCTGAAGCTGACCTTGATTAGTGATGCCTGCCATCGGTACAGAATGTAGAAATTATGGTATCTGGTGTTTTCCATTTGTTATCAAAATCTGCTCCCTCATTTCATAGAGGGCAAAATGGAAGCCCTTTGAAAGGAAAGGATTTATTGCCTGAGATCATACAGAGTTCTAATTACAGATCAATTATATGCACTTCTAATTCAGTGTAGAATAATATATATGTCTTGAAAAAGTCTCATTCATATACTAAACACTCCATGTGGTGAATCTGCAAATAATATAAGAATCCCTTAAAAATGCAAAATTAAAGAAAGAATAAAAAGAGTTCTGAGTTATCCTAATCGCTGAATCATTTTCCGTATTCAGAATTCCACAGCCTGAGCTAGCTAAGTCCACCTGACTCTGAGATCTCACTTTTATTTTTAAATCCACGAACTAGCATGCCCAGACGCGAGGTATCATTTTCTCTAAATTAAATAACAATCAAGACTCTGTCATTTTCCTAATGAAGACTCATGCATAGCACCAATCCTTCTGAAGTATATTCAGGTAAGGATGTGTGATTTTAACATCCAGACTTGCTAAGGGACTCATTTAAAGAAAGAGTGTCCTAGAAGGAGCTCTTGAGATTCAACACATGATTAAATAGGGAAAAGCTGGCAGAACTTGGCATTTTTTTCAAAGGAGAGCAAAAACTACAAGATTGAGATCTGCTACTGACTCATTTAACAAGGAACACAGCAATTTCCAATGAAGATGGAAAGTAGTGATGTTTAGGAACAATTATGACTGTTGTGGTACTTTGTGGACCACAAGGTCCAGATCACTTTTCCTCTCAGGATTCAGAGCTAATCTTATACACAAGTCTCTAAATAACCATCTCTGTTTGCATCACTTGACTGAGGAGGTACCTCCTATGCCCTTTAGCTTTCAGCTGAGTTGCCACTTTAGTCAGGAAGTTTTTTCTCTTCCCCAAACTGGGTCTTGCAGCTTTCCTATACATTCACTTAGTGTTCTTTATTTATTGGGTCATAGCACATATCAGTATGTTACCTTGTCTATTTATGTGCATTTTTCCCTGACCACATTATAAGCTATGTGAGGGCAGAGAGCATGCCTTTCATTTCTATTGATAATTCTTCCATAGCTACAATTGTATCTACTGCATAATAAATGATTACTAAATACGTCTGAATGAAAGAGCAAGTGAGTGAATTACAGAATTACCCATTATATTTTTATCAAGGTATTAGGAATATAAATGCCCTAGGCTCATCTCACCATTCCTTTTAAAGCTGCCATTCAATTCACAAGGGCTGATGGGGAAATGGGCATGGGGAGTGCATTATTCCTGAGCAATCACTAAAGATGTTCTGAGGAAGGCAAAACCCTGCCATCCTGATTTGTCCTCAAGATCTAAAGTACCACCTACGTGAAAAAAAGAGACAATAAAACCTAACCTATTCCTCTGGTGGTCATCACATCAAAGGGCTTATATATTGATTTGGGATGCTATCATTTACCACAATCGGAGCAAGTAAAACAATAAAAAATGTCGGTGTATAAATCTCATTAACTTGTACATTTTGAAGTTGATAGAAACAAGTAAAATTGGCTTTGCTTCATTTCAGAGTAATTACTGTACTCAAAACTTAGAAAGTCAATAAATGCATTTCAATGTATATGATACAATAATCATGCATTATGGTCCATTTTCAAACAAATCATAATTGTTGTCTGAATATAACTCAAATCACCATGGAACTTTCAGAAATGCTAAATTACTTGCAATTTGAACATGCTAAAAATGCCATGCCATTTACCACACAAAACAGATGAGTGATGGGCCAAACTTAGAAAATGCAATTTACTGTAAGTGGTATTACTAAAACGCTTAACACATGGTATGGTCACTGAGGTTACACAAGGATGGTTTATTAAAAAAAAGTCTGGTTTTAGATATTTTCATGGATTTCCAATTAAGATGATTTTAAATAGTTTAAGCCTTCTGTGTTTGGAAAATATCAACTCAGTCCAACCCAAAATTCTTTTTTTTTTTTTTTTTTTTTGGACAAGATGCAGAAGTCTCTCCTCTGGCCATCGAAATAATTTTGAGCTCTTTAAAGTCTCTCCTTGGGGTACAGGTACTTTTTTTCATTTAGTTAGTGTATTCTAATTGAGAATCCTTTAAATGTCAGGCTCAATGCTAAGGGCTGACTATAAAGAGTTTAAAGACACTATCCCTATTCCAAAGGATTCATGGTTTAGCACAAGATGACCATTGGTGACTAAAGGTTTGAAAACATCAGTCTTTCACCTCAGTGACTATAGGAGAATCTTCCCAAGCAATGGCTTGAAAAGTGAGTAGGTTTCAATCAGGATAGAGTGGGTAAGCAAACACTCAGAGTGGCTAGTAAATCTCTAGATGACTGGCAATAGGCCACTCAAAAGAAAAAGGCAGAGAGATGCCTGATCACAGTGGCCCCTGAGTGTCATGCTAAAGTGTGAATTTTATCCCTAATGGTAAAGATAATCCATTAAAGGATTTTAACCAGAGCAGTGACCCTTCATATTTATTCATTAGAAGGACACCTCTGTTGGCAGTGTGCAGCACTAATTAAAGAGAAACAAGACCAGGCAGATTCCAGAGCAGAGGCTGATCCAATAATCCAAGTGAGAGATTAAAGCAATCAAATGAAGATCTTTACAAATATGGGAAAGAGGTCATTCCTGATTGGGAATACCTCTGTCTGAATGACTAGTGATATACTACTTCCTTATCTTGTGAGCTGGGTGGAATAAAGTACATATATCCCAAAGCTAAATTTAAACTGATTCCATATAAGCATTTCATAAACCACACAAAGATACATCACATTTGGATACATACTTCATAAATAATACTTTTATGTATCCCTCTAACTTTATCACTTATTTAGTTACCCAAACGTTTGATTGAGCATTCACTCTGTGTATGCACAGTGGGAGGCACACAGGGAGTTATACAGGCATAATCTCAATCCTGAAACATCTAGACTTCTGGTTCCAAATCACAAGAAGCTAGTTATTTAACAACTGAAGGCAACATTTAAAAAAATACCAAGATATTTAAAAGCACGGGTTTTTTTTTGTTTTTTTCTTTTGCGATACGCGGGCCTCTCACTGTTGTGGCCTCTCCCGCCGCGGAGCACAGGCTCCGGACGCGCAGGCTCCGCGGCCATGGCTCACGGGCCCAGCCGCTCCGCGGCACATGGGATCCTCCCGGACCGGGACACGAACCCGCGTCCCCTGCATCGGCAGGCGGACTCTCAACCACTGTGCCACCAGGGAAGCCCAAGAACGTGTGTTTTGAGCGTAAGGAAACCAGAGTAATATATCTAGACTAGGATAGTAATAGGAAGATTTTCTTGTATATATTGGGCACAACTGGGCTTTAAAGAAATGGAAAAAGACTAGAGGCAGACCCACTCTAGATTATGTAACAGAAATAAAGATCTAGCAAGGAGAATGAGTTTGGGGCATATGGAGGGGGTCAATATGGTATACCGAATATCCAAGTGCTCCTGGGAGACTGGCAATTCTGCTTTCCTCCAACGAATCTGCATTTATAAGGAAAGTTCAGCCCTTGAGCCTGAGAAGTCCAAAGGGTAGTTAGAAATGAATAATGCAAAAATGTGGAGATGAATAGTGGTAACAGAGTCCCGTCAACTCTTCAATGTCCTATTCCAGATTCTTCTTGCAATCTTGCTTTCGGCTTCTCTGACACACTCTTTTAGCATCGTGACTAATTCCGTTTCTCTAATTAAGTAACATATTTGGTTTTATTATCATATTTAAACAGTCACTCAGGTAACCCACTTTACGAAGGAAAAAGATTTTAAATTCTTCAGGTGGGTTTCATGGTTACACTTCCATTCACCTTTCCAGCTTTTTTGTGCCAGCTTGCCTGTTGCCCTCTTTGCCTTTTGTCAGTTCACTAAGCACAGCCAGCTTGTTCCCTTGTGAGGATCTTTCTGGACAACTGTTGCTCTTGCTTGCATTGTACTTCCTTTTTCCTCTACTCTTGACTATCTCTCCACTGTTACTTCAAAGCTACAGTGTCACTTTCTTAGATAGGACTTTTGTGGCAGCCCGCTGTCTACATTTGTTCTCCCTGTTAAATTTATCAATACATATGATTTTTAAAATTTGTGTGTTATTTTAAGGTTTGTCTTCCTGTAAACTTATGAATAGCATATTTTTGGTTCATTTCTATATACATATTGCCTATAATACTCTGGAAACACTCATACATATTTTTTAAATGTATTTATTTTAATGTATTTATTTTTATGGATTTTAATGTATTTACTTATTTATTTTATTTATTTATTATTTTTGGCTGCTTTAGGTCTTCGTTGCTGCACGCGGGCTTTCTCTAGTTGCGGCCAGCGGGGGCCACTCTTTCCTGCGGTGCCCGGGCCTGTCACAGTGGCTTCTCCTGTTGCGGAGCAAGGGCTCTAGGCGTGTGGGCTGAAATAGTTGTGGCACATGGGCCGCAGGAGTTTTGGCACACGGGCTCAGTAGTTGTGGCTCGCCGGCTAGGAATTAATGGATAGAGAGATGGATAAATGTATGAGGAAAATAAAGCCATATTTTGTTATATTTATGCCCAAGTATTGTGTCTGGTGCTATTGCAAATGTATTTTTTTAAACGTTCATTCCAGTAGCTTAGCATTGGTATGTTGTAAAGCAATTGGTTTATATATTGACTTTTCTTCCTAAGACTTTTCTATTCTTGTGTATTATTTCTGGGAATGTTTTGGGAATCAAGAGGGGTGGTTTGGTATTTTCTACATAGACAATAATTATCTACAAATGAAAACATTATTATTTCTTTCCAACTTGTTTAGCTTTCTTTTTTGTTTTATTGTACTATCTAGGATCTCTAGCACAGTATGGAATAGGATTGCTGATAAAGGACATTCTTGCCCAGTTCTCCTTTGTAAAAAAGCATCCGGTCTCTCATATTACATATGATGTCAACTGCACATTTTTTAATGGATATCCTTTAATAAATTAAGGATGTTAGGTTTTTAGTTTACTTGCAAGTTCTAACTTCCTTAATAAGTTAGAAAAACTGCTCTCTGCTTCTATTTTCTGGAAGAGATTGTGGAGAATTGGTATTATGTCTTCTTTAAATGTTTGCTAGAATTCACCTTTGAAACAATTTGGGTCTCTTGCTTTCTCTTCAGAAGTTATAAATTATTGATTCAATTTATTTAATACAGATAGGATTTATCAAGTTATATATTTCTCCTTGTGTGAATTGTAGCAATTTGTTGAATTTTTCTAGTGAAATAGGATCAATAGTGACAATCCCGTCTTCATTTTTAATATTAGTAATGTGTGTCTTACACCTTTTTTTCTTGGTTAGCCTGGCTAAATGTTTATCAATTTCATCAGCCTTTTATAAGAACCAACTTTTGTTTCAATGATTATCTCTATTGCTTTCCTGTTTTCAAGTGCATTGATTTATGTTCTAATTAGTATTATTTATTTTCTTCTGCTTGACTTAGGCTCACATTTCTTTCCTTTCTCTAACTTCCTAAAGTGGAAGTTTAGATTATTGATTCTAAATACTGCTCTTCTAATATAAGCATTCAATGCTAGACATTTCCCTCTAAGCACTGCTTTTATTGCCTACTACAAATTTTGATAACTTGTATTTTCATTATTATTTAGTTCAAAATATTTTTCATTTCTCTTGAGACTTCTTCATTGGCCCATATAAAAGAAGTGTACAGTCAATCTCCAAATATTTTGGACTTTTCCAGCAATCTTTCTGTTATGATTTCTAGTATAATTTCATTGTGATAATGAAGGTATACTTTGTAAGATTCCAATTTAAGAAAAACTGTTAATAACTGTTAGTGTGTGTTTTATAATCCAGGATGTGGTTTATTTTATTGAATGCTCCATTGAGCTTGAAAAGAAGTGTATTCTGCTGTTGTGAGATGGAGTATTCTAAAAGAGTCCATTAGAACAAGTTGATTGACAGCAGTGTTCAATTTATCTATATTCTCTGCCTGCTTTATTTGATTTTCTTTCTGATTTTCTGCCTGCTTTATTTGTCCATTACTGACAGATGACTATTGAAGTCTCCAAATATAATAGCAGATTTTTCTGTTTTCAGTTCTATCAATTTTTGGCTTATGTAGTTTGATGTTCTACTGTTAGATAAATACACATTAAGGACTGTGACATCATCTTGGAGACTCAACAATTTATGATTATTTAATGCCCCTTTTTACCCCTAATATTTTCCCTTGTTCTGAAGTCTGCTTTGTCTGAAATTAATATAGTTATTATATATTTCTCTTCATTAGTGTTTGCATGGTATAACTTTTTCTCAATCCCTTTATTTTTAATCTATATGTACTGTTATATTTCAAATGGGATTTTCCTCGACAACATAGAGTTGGGTCTTTTTTAAAATTCTGATAATCTCTTTTAATTCATGTGATTAGTTCTATCTCATTTAAAATCATTATTGATATAATCAGATTAATATCCACCATGTTTATAACTGTCTTCAATTCACTGATTTTGTGTCTGCACCTCCTCCTTTATTTTCTGTCTTGTCTAGTTTTTTTTTTGTTTTTTTTTTTGCGGTACGCGGGCCTCTCACTGTCATGGCCTCTCCCATTGCGGAGCACAGGCTCCAGATGCGCAGGCTCAGCGGCCATGGCTCACGCACCCAGCTGCTCCGCAGCATGTGGGATCCTTCTGGACCAGGGCACGAACCCGCGTCCCCTGAATCGGCAGGTGACTCCCAACCACTGTGCCACCAGGGAAGCCCTTGTCTAGTTTTAATTATGCATTTTATATGATTCTATTTTGTATCTCCTATTAGCATATCATTTATATTTCTTTAAAAAAGTTTTTATGAGTGGCTAGCTTTCAGGTTATGATATACATTTTCAACTTATCCAAGTTGATCTTCAAATAATACTATACTGTTTCACATGTAGTACAGATAATATAGAACGGAAACTTCCTAGTTCCTCCTTCCCATTCCTTGTGGCAATGTTATCATTTATTTCACTTATCAATATGTGTATAGAATTCACTGCGTATAGAAATCTTATGTGGAAAACATGGTCTTTCATAATGAAGTATGATATGAATAGTAAGGTTTTTAAAAGATGTTCTTCATCATGTGGAAGAAATTAGCTTCTTCCCTGGTATGCTAAAAGTTTTTTTTTTAATCATGAATGAGTGTTGAATTTTGTGAAATGATTTTCCTGTGCAAATACTCATATGGTAGATTATAATAATTGATTTTTGATTATTGAACCAGTCTTGCAATCTAGAATAAATCCCACTTGTACATGACATATTCATTTTATACTTTGTTGGATTTGGTTTTTATTTATTATCTATTGGCCTGTAGTAGCTCACTTACTTGCTCACTCCTTCTCACATTTATTTAACAGTGTTTGTCTGGTTTCTATATCTATGTAATGCTGGCCTTACACAATAAGGTGGAGAGTCTTCCCTCCTGTTCTATTTTCTGGGAGAAGTTGTGTAAGAAATGGTTAATTCTTCTTTTAATGTTTTGTAAAATTCCCCAGGGAAGCCATCTGGGCACAGAAAATTTTCAGGAGTTTTTAAAGTACAAATTTACTTTCCTACTTTATCTTGATTGAGTTTTAATAGTTTGTGGCTTTCAAAGAATTGACACATTTCTTTTAAATTGTTGAAATTTTGAGCATTCCGGAGGCATTTATCCCAGAGAAATGAAAACTTTTCATTTTTTCACAAAAAACCTGCACATGAATGTTTATAGCAGATTTATTTGTAGAAATCACAAGCTTAAAGCAAGCCAGATGTCCTTCAACTAGTAAATTGTTAAACAACCTGTGATACATATATATCCTGGATAACCACGTGGCGATAAAATGCAAAGAACTTATGATAAACTCAACAAACTGGATAATCTCCAGAGAATTATGCTGAGTGAAAAAAAAAAGTCTTTCCCAAAATATTACATATTCTATGATTCCATTTATATGACTTTCAATAAATTAACAGAATTAGAGAAATGGAGAACAGGATATTGGTTGCTAGGTGTTGGGGAGGGAAGGAGAAGGGAAGTGGGTGTGACCACAAAAGGGTAGCATGAGTGATCCTTGTGGTGATGGAAATGGTCTGTATCCTGATGGCATCAATTTCAGTATTCTGGTTGTGGTATTGTACTATAGAGTTGCAAAATGTTCCCATTGGTGGAAACTTGGTAAAGAGCACTGAGAGTAAAGAGCATCCACAATCCTGCTGTATTATTTCTTCTAACTGCGTTTGAATCTACAATTATCTCAAAACAATAAATTTAATTTAAAACTACATTTAGGAGATACGACACTCAAAGGCAACATAGGAACTGTTTGCATCCTGATTAAAAAAAAAAAAAAACTCTCAAAAGATTTTATGACGATCAAGTAATTTGAATATAGATTGGTTATTTGATGATACCAAAGGAAGTATGATTATTTTGTTCGGTGTGATAATTGGCACTGTGGTTACAAAATGAAACTGTTTGAGATTCATACTGCAGTACTAGGGTCAAAAGAATGGTGGTTTTCTTTGAAATACTCTGGAAAAAAAATATAAAAGTGTGTAGAGGATTTATGAAACAAAATAATATTGGAGAAATAAACTGGTGCTGCATCTTGTCATCCTATGGCCCTTGCTGCTGCTTCTTCCCACAATCCTGGCCAGAGTCACTGCAGTAAGCGCTGAAAACCCAGATCCCATTTTCATGGGATATGTGCACACATTCACACCTCAGACCCCAGGACACAGTAAGCGCACCTGTTCCCAAGGACCCAGGTGCTGTGGTAATTTTGCACGTACCTCATCCCAGAACCCCAGCTCTGCTACTGCTCTGACTGCCAGCATGCCAGGCCAGGTGCCAAAATAGATCTCCTCAACTAGAACTTACTCCCAAAGGCAAAAACAGAAACAAAAACAAGAAGAGCCTAGCAGTAGTAGCCTCTAAGGAGCCTAATAGCTCTAGCTACCACTGCCACTCACAGGTCCTCCGTGGTGCCGGCCACAGAAGATCTCCTGCAGTTTGCACTGTTAACCTCAGCTGATGCAGCTGCATGAAGATTATGCCACCATGCTTTTCCATGAACCAAAGGCACTGCATCCCATCCAGCTGGCACTCTCACAGCCACCTTCAAGTGAATGTCTTTCCCCACTGAAGCTAGTCCAAAAAGGCTTACTGTGCCCTCAAATGCACAAACATCAACACAAATCTGGGGAGAGTGATGGCCATCTGGGTACATGAAGCTCAAAGATGCTCAGATACAAACCAAGAGATCTTCACTGAGACACATTATAATCAGGCTCTCAAAAATCAGAGAATTTTGAAAGCAGCAAGAGAAAAAAGACTTATCACATAAAAGGAAATCCCAGTAAGGCCATAAGCTTATTTCTCAGTAGAAGCCTTGCAGGCTAGGAGAGAGTATGATGATATATTCAAAGTGCTCAAAGAAAAAACATTTCAACTAGAATACTTTACGCAGAAAAGCTGTCCTTGATGTTATACACAGAAAACCATAAAGACTCCATTGAAAAATTTATATGAATTAGTAAATAATTAATATGTGAATACACTTATGAATTCAGTAAAGTTGCAGAATACAAAATCAACATACAGAGATCAGTTATGTAAGAACTCTTATGATGACTGATTCGAATTTTATCAAGTGATTTTTTTCTGCATCTACAGAGATAACCATATGGTTTTCTAATATTTTAATTTTAGGAATTTTGTGTCTGTGTTTACAGGTATTATTGGGCTATAACTTTATACTTCATACTATACTTGCCTTGCTTTGACATCAATTTTATATTTGCCTCATAAAATGATTTGGGAATATTTCATATTTTTCTATTCTCTTTAATACTTTTTGGAGATACAAATTATCCTTTCCTTTAAAGTTTGGAAGACTAAATATAGCTAGATCTGGTATTATTAATATCATGGGTTGATTTTTAGCTATGGATTCACATTGTTTAATAGTTAGAAGTTTATTCAGATTTTCTTTCCTTCTATAATCAGTTATGTTAAGTATTTGTTGTCTATTTAAGTTTTCAGCTGTACTATATGTAAAATCATATACCTTTTTTTGTATATATGTCGTCTTTCCCATCGTATTTTTAGTGCTCTAAAAAAAGTGTGGGACTTCCCTGGTGGCGCAGTGGTTGAGAGTACGCCTGCTGATGCAAGGGACACGGGTTCATGCCCCGGTCCGGGAAGATCCCACATATCGCGGAGAGGCTGGGCCCATGAGCCATGGCCGCTGAGCCTGCACGTCCGGAGCCTGTGCTCCATAACGGGAGAGGCCACAACAGTGAGAGGCCCGCATACGGCAAAAAAAAAAAAAAAAAAAAAAAAAGTGTGAATTTTTTATCTTTCTGATGCTTTTATAATTTTGCTATTTGTTTCTGTTTTTCTAAAGTTTTACTACATTGTGTCTTTGTGTAAATTTATTTTTATTAATCCTCATTTCTTGTTTTTCATCAGCTTTGGATAATTATAACTATTATCTCCTTAAATACTGGCTTTAGTTTATCTTATTATCTCTGTTCTCTCTTTTTAGAAATTACATTAGACATATGTTGCAGTATCTCATTCTGTTTGAAAAAGTTTTGTTATATTTTGACCATGATTTCCTTTACTTTGGCTTTTTTATTCACTAATATCCTCAACATTTAATACTATTGATTCTGAATAAATCATGTATTTGAGGGCATTTATTTATTTATACATAGATTAAATATGAGTTGACTGTCAGCTGTGTGTTTGTGAGGTACCATGTAAGGCACTGAAGATACAACGGTAAACAAAATTGATATATGTTCTTCTCTCATGGAAATTACAAATGCTATAATTCTTCTTGTTGCTAGATCACTGCATACAACCATGTTTATTTCCTTAGGATATGTTTTAGACATACATTTCCTGGTTGAAAAAAATGTGAAATGTGCTAACTTTGCCAATTTTTTTTTTGCTGAGAGCTTGTACTAATTTATACACAATAGCAATGTAAATGATGAGAAGCCTCTCCCACAAAAAACTATATAGTGTGTGTATGTTTGTGTATGTGCATATACATGTATACAGTCAGTAAAAGTTTTTTTTTCCTTTTGGATATTCTCAAGCATTTTCTATATTTTTAAAGTAAAGATGGTAATAGGAACATACATATCGATAATTACCTTAAATGTATATGGATTAAATGCTCCAACCAAAAGACACAGACTGGCTGAATGGATACAAAAACAAGACCCTTATATATGCTGTCTACAAGAGACCCACTTCAGACCTAGGGACACATACAGACTGAAAGTCAGGGGATGGAAAAAGATATTCCATGCAAATGGAAATCAAAAGAAAGCTGGAGTAGCAATTCTCATATCAGACAAAATAGACTTTAAAACAAAAACAAGAGACAAAGAATGACATTACATAATGATCAAGGGACCAATCCAAGAAGAAGACATAACAATTGTAAATATTTATGCACCCAACATAGCACCTCAATACATAAGGCAAACACTAACAGCCACAAAGGAGAAATCGACAGTAACACAATCATAGTAGGGGACTTTAACACCCTACTTTCACCAATGGACAGATCATCCAAAATGAAAATTAATAAGGAAACACAAGCTTTAAATGATGGACTTAATTGATATTTATAGGACATTCCATCAAAAAACAACACAATACACTTTCTTCTCAAGTGCTCATGGAACATTCTCCAGGATAGACAATATCTTGGGTCACAAATCAAGCCTTGGTAAATTTAAGAATATTGAAATCATATGAAGTATCTTTTCAGGCCACAACTCTATGAGACTAGATATCAATTACAGGAAAAAAAGCTGTAAAAAATACAAACACAGGGAGGCTAAACAATACACAACTTAATAACCAAGAGATCACTGAAGAAATCAAAAACAACCTAGAAACAAATGACAATGAAAACATGATGACCAAAAACCTATGGGATGCAGCAAAAGCAGTTCTAAGAGGAAAGTTTATAGCAATATAATCCTACCTCAAGAAACAAGAAACATCTCAAATAAACAACCTAACCTTACACCAAAAGCAAATAGAGAAAGAAAACAAAAAAACGCCAAATTTAGCAGAAGGAAAGAAATCATAAAGATCAGATCAGAAATAAATGAAAAAGAAATGAAGGAAACGATAGCAAAGATCAATAAAACTAAAAGCTGGTTTTCTGAGAAGATAAAAAATATTGATAAACCATTCGCCAGACTCATCAAGAAAAAAAGGGAGAAGACTCAACTGAATAGAATTAGAAATGAAAAAGGAGACCTAACAACTGACACTACAGAAATACAAAGGATCACGATAGATTACTATAAGCAGCTACATGCCAATAAAATGGAAAACCTGGAAAAAATGGACAAATTCTTAGAAACTCACAACCTTCCGAGACTGAACCAGGAAGAAATAGAGAACATAAACAGACCAATCACAAGCACTGAAATTGAAACTGTGATTAAAAATCTTCCAACAAACAAAAGCCCAGGACTAGATGGCTTCACAGGCGAATTCTATCAAAAATTTAGAGAAAAGTTAACACTTATCCTTCTCAAACTCTTCCGAAATATAGCAGAAGTAGGAACACTCCCAAACTCATTCTACAAGGCCACCATCACCCTGACAGCAAAACCAGACAAAGATGTCACAAAGAAAGAAAACTACAGGGCAATATCATTGATGAACATAGATGTAAAAATCCTCAACAAAATACTAGCAAACAGAATCCAACAGCACATTAAAAGGATCATACACAATGATGAAGTGGGGTTTATCCCAGGAATGCAAGGGTTCTTCAATATACACAAATTGACATATTAACAAATATACACAAATTGACCATATTAACAAATTGAAGGAGAAAAACCATATGATCATCTCAACAGATGCAGAAAAAGCTTTCAACAAAATTCAACACCCAATTATGATAAAAACCCTCCAGAAAGTAGGCATAGAGGGAACTTACCTCAACATAATAAAGGCCATATATGACAAAGCCAGAGCCAACATCATTCTTAATGGTGAAAAACTGAAACCATTTCCACTAAAATGAGGAAAAAGACAAGGTTGCCCACTCTCACCACTATTATTCAACATAGGTTTGGAAGTTTTAGCCACAGCAATCAGAGAAGATAAAGAAATAAAATGAATCCAAACTGGAAAAGAACAAGTAAAGCTGCCACTGTTTGCAGATGACATGATACTATACATAGAGAGTCTTAAAAATGCTACCAGAAAACTACTAGAGCTAATCAATGAATTTCATAGAGTAGCAGGATACAAAATTAATGCACAGAAATCTCTTGCATTCCTATACACTAATGATGAAAAATCTGAAAGAGAAATTAAGGAAACACTCCCATCTACCACTGCAACGAAAAGAATAAAATACCTAGCAGTAAACCCACCTAACGAGACAAAAGACCTGTATGCAGAAAACTATAAGACACTGATGAAAGAAATTAAAGATGATACAAACAAATAGAGAGGTATACCATGTTCTTGGACTGGAAGAATCAACATTGTGAAAATGACTATACTACCCAAAACAATCTACAGATTCAATGCAACCTTATCTAATTTCTAATGGCATTTCTCACAGAACTAGAACAAAAAAAATTGCACCATTTGTATGGAAACACAAAAGACCCCAAATAGCCAAAGCAATACTGAGAAAGAAAAATGAAGGTGGAGGAATCAGGCTCCCTGACTTCAGACTATACTACAAAGCTACAGTAATCAAGACAGTATGGTACTGGCACAAAAACAGAAATACAGATCAATGGAACAGGATAGAAGCCCAGAGATAAACTCACACACATATGGTCACCTTATCTTTGATAAAGGAGGCAAGAATATACAATGGAGAAAAGACAGCCTCTTCAATAAGTGGTGCTGGGAAAACTGGACAGTTCCATGTAAAAGAATGAAATTAGAACACTCCCTAACACCATACACAAAAATAATCCCCAAATGGATTAAAGACCTAAATGTAAGGCCAGACACTATAAAACTCTTAGAGGAAAACATAGGCAGAACACTCTATGACATAAATCACAGCAAGATCCTTTTTGACCCACCTCCTAGAGAAACGGAAATAAAAACAAAAATAAACAAATGGGACCTAATGAAACTTCAAAGTTTTTGCACAGCAAAGAAACCATAAACAAGACGAAAAGACAATCTTCAGAATGGGAGAAGATATTTGCAAATGAAGCAACTGTCAAAGGATTACTCTCCAAAATTTACAAGCAGTTCATGCAGCTCAACTTTAAAAAAAACAAACAACTCAATCCAAAAATGGGCAGAAGACCTAAATAGACATTTCTCCTAAGAACATATACAGATTGCCAACAAACACATGAAAGAATGCTCAACATCATTAATCATTAGAGAAATGCAAGTCAAAACTACAATGAGATATCATCTCACACCGGTCAGAATGGCCCTCATCAAAAAATCTAGAAACAATAAATGCTAGAGAGGGTGTGGAGAAAAGGGAACCCTCTTGCACTGATGGTGGGAATGTAAACTGATATAGCCACTAAGGAGAACAGTATGGAGGTTCCTTAGAAAACTAAAGATAGAACTACCATATGACCCAGCAATCCCACTACTGGGCATATACCCTGAGAAAACCATAATTCAAAAAGAGTCATGTACTGCAATATTCACTGCAGCTCTATTTACAATAGCCAGGACATGGAAGCTACCTAAGTGTCCATCGACAGATGAATGGATAAAGAAGATGTAGCACATATATACAATGGAATATTACTCAGCCATAAAAAGAAATGAAATTGAGTTATTTGTAGTGAGGTGGATGGACCTAGAGTCTATTATACAGACTGAAGTAAGTCAGAAAGAGAAAAACAAATACCATATGCTAACACATATATATGGAATCTAAATAATAAAAAAAAATTATCGTGAAGAACCTAGGGGCAAGACGGGAATAAAGATGCAGACCAACTAGAGAATGGACTTGAGGACACAAGGAGGGGGAAGGGTAAGCTGTGACAAAGTGAGAGAGTGGCATGGACATATATACACTACCAAATGTAAAATAGATAGCTAGTGGGAAGTGGCCTCACAGTACAGGGAGATCAGCTCGGTGCTTTGTGACCACCTAGAGGGGTGGGATAGGGAGGGTGGGAGGGAGACGTAAGAGGGATATATGTATATGTATAGCTGATTCACTGTGTTATAAAGCAGAAACTAACACACCTTTGTAAAGCAATTATACTCCAATAAAGATGTAAAAAAAATAATATAAATAAAGTAAGGAAAAGAAAATCAATATTAAATCAATTATTCTGCCTACTTCTTACAGGTTCATAATAATTTATTGGTTAAAATGTGGCTGTTGGATTTCCTGGGGGTTCCATTAATCCGTGCTATTTCTTTGATTCTTCACAACACAGGAAATTCGTAGTTGATTAGAATCTACAACTTCTCTGTAAATCCTAGGAGTTATTTCATTGACTTACTGGGTTGAGAAAATCACAATGAGAATCCTGGGTAATTTATTTTAGAAATATTGCCTGGCCTTTATTTTCATTTAAAATTATTAAATGTTAAATGTTTGATATTGTTCAGTAAATAAAATTCAGCCTAACTTAAAAATGTTGTCAAGAGGGCTGTCCTCAAAAATCTGCCTGAACAAGTAGATGAAAATGTTATATAATGCGAGCATGAGTTGTTTGTTTCAAAAGGACTGAGAAAAAGTTATTTATCAGACTAATATCTCTTGAAACACATTTCTAATTTTTGCATTCAACAATCTTTTTCTGGGCTTCCCTGGTGGCGCAGTGGTTGAGAGTCCACCTGCCAATGCAGGGAACATGGGTTCGTGCCCCAGTCCAGGAAGATCCCACATGCCGCGGAGCGGCTGGGCCCGTGAGCCATGGCCGTGGAGCCTGCGCGTCCGGAGCCTGTGCTCCTCAACGGGAGAGGCCACAACAGTGAGAGGCCCGCGTACCGCAAAAAAAATCTTTTTCTCATGGTTTGATAAAAGGAAAACATTAAATTAACTACAATGCCCATAAATTCCATAATAGTGGACTCCTGTTGAGTGAACCACAGTGAGTCAAGATCCCGCAAATATTTATAAGGTTGATACAATGACACTGAAAAGGAATTGGCATTAGCTTGTTTTGTTCTACATAAATTATACTCTTGACGTTCCATAGGTAATTTTATTTAAGCCTGATTAAATAATACGTTCAGTAGAAGTACTAATGTCAGAAAATTACATGAACGACTATGGAGAGAAATGAGGCTTTCTTGAAAGGAATGGAATGCTTCACTGGCAAATATCTTGAGAAGCGGTCAGTCTGGTGGCAGAAAAATGAAAATCCAGGAGGCGAGTCTCAGACCGTAGTAAGAACTTTCTCCTCCCTCTGGGTGAGAGGTAAGGTATCCTCCAGAGCCTGGAGATTCTTAGAGTGTTACCTTTGGAGGGAGGGGGGTTGGGCTTCCTCTGGGTAAGCGGAGGAAGCCCAGAGCAACACCAAGAAGCAGCTCAGGCTGAGCTACTAAGAGAAGCTGTAACTTAGTCTTTGTGTTTTACTTCCCTCCCGTTATCTCTAGCTTTCAGTAAATTTTCATGGCAAAGAAGACTCTGGGCTTCACAACAGCACGTTAATGGAACGAAAGATCTTTCTTCACACTTGGGACGGAGCTGAAAATGGAAAGAGGGATGGATCTCCTCCACTGAGCTCAAGGAAGAGACTAGCAGAATGCTCACTAAATGCTGCAGATCTGTGCGTTCATACCGGTCACCACACAGCAGCAGCAGTGTGGGGATAGAACTCCGACGTCATAGTAAAGGACCTATTCCTGAAGAGAAGTGAGCATCAACCCAAGACCTCTCTAAAATAGTTAATAGTCACTTAGAGGGGAACAATTTTAGCCTGTAAGCCACTGGGAGCTCGTAGTATAAGAATATGGGTTTCATGAGATTTTTCTGCACGAGACTTTTCCCAATACTTATTTTTTTTAGAGGGAGCAGGTCTGGGCTGGAGTTTATCAACCTCATTATTTCTGAGTTTCCTGAAAGCACCATCTTCTCTACAGAATCTTCACACTGCACTCTCCCAGTCTACACCTATTTCTTTCCTCTCTGCAGCTCATAACAGCTCTTCAAGTGTGAGAGGCATCTTAACACACTGGTAAGTGACAGAGAGAAATTCCAAGACTGGTAGTGGGGATGAGGGAGGCTGGGAGGGAGAAAGGGAGGAAGGAGATAATCACACAGATTAGCCTCTCTTACTAAAAATAAGATGTGTGATACTCTGAAACGCAGAGATTTTAACTGCTGAATCCAAATTTCTAAATGGAGTGTGTCTCTCCAGGACATCAGATTTTGCAAGAGAAATGACTAATAAATACCAAGGACCCCAGCATACATGAGCCCATTTTATGCTAAATACACACAACATAGAAAATCAATCATCTATCCTAACATGAATAGACAGCCCTATTATTTATTTTCATTTGAAAATCCAGCACTTAGTCTTTTAGTAAGAAAGGGTCATGGGTTTGTCCTTCATCCCTCACATGCCACTTTCTGAAGGAACTCTGCTCTAGTGTTGGGTGTTGTGTTAAAGTGTTACATGCTAAAATGTGATGATATGTGAATCATATAGGCATGTAGAGTAGGAACAGAGCTACTCTTTCAGGTCATTTGATGTGGGTGATATCATTTCCTGATCAAGTCATTACATTACAAAACACTTTGTGATAAATTTACACACATATTCTGTGTAAATGCTGGAGAAGGTCAAATCCAAAGTGCAGAGGAGTAGCATATGACCATAATTAGGGGTTTATGTTTCCTAGTGAACTCAATATTCCCATTCTTAAGTGAAACCATTGTGTTCATAGACTCCTCCTTCTTAGAGGAGTGGTCTCTGGGAGACATCAGAAAGCTTGAAGAGATGACAGCAAAGCTTTTATTGGAAACTTGCATGCATGTATTATTCTTATGAATTCAATACTGTACAGAAGTGGGGCAATGTGATGTCTTATACTTATGCCATAGGAGTACATTTTGAAACAGGTTTATAAGAATCTCCAGAAACTGCTTCACCTCAGGAAAGAGTAGGAAGGGAGGACGGTGAAATTTATGTTTTCTGGAGTCACATACACTTTAGAATACTCAAGACAGAAAGTATCTCAGCATCTTGCTCTTTTATTTCCCAAGTTGTCTAAATTTGAATCTACAGAGGATAATCAAGGTCCCTATAAAAACTATAAAAAAACTTACAAGCAAGAGAGAAATACAAAATTAGTAGGGGTGTTCCAAAGAAATTGGCTAAATCAGTGGCTTTCAAACATTTTTCACTGTGATACACTATAAAAAATCCATTTGATATCACAACCCAGTATATACTTACATATGCATATATATTTACCTTTACTATGTTTGCTGCATTCACGTGTTTTCTTTTATTTCAATTCTATTTCATTTAAAAAATGCTTATAATCCATTAAGTTACTGTAATATCCACTTACAGGACTCAATTTGCTGTTTGGAAAACATTGAGTTTTACTAATGAAAAAAAATTCACGACAGACACCAAAAAGCCAGTAGCTTATTCTATACATCTGAATAACTATGAAATATGAAGGGAGCATGTAAAAAGGGTACACTTTCAGGCTTCCCTGGTGGCGCAGTGGTTGAGAGTCCGCCTGCCGATGCAGGGGACAAGGGTTCGTGCCCCGGTCCGGGAAGATCCCACATGCCGTGGAGCAGCTGGGCCCGTGAGCCATGGCCGCTGAGCCTGCGCGTCCGGAGCCTGTGCTCTGCAATGGGAAAGGCCGCAACAGTGAGAGTCCCGCGTACCGCAAAAAAAAAACAAAAAAAAAGGGTACACTTTCAGAAGTGTTCTGCCTTGCCTGCCCAATGTAAACTGTTTTAATATTAAGCTTTTACGGGCACCTCAGAATAATATAGAATGCTTTGCCTTGTTTTCTCTGATAACAAGACATGAGTTCAGTCACAAAGAAATGCCAAGGAGAAGGGCTTATTTTTCAAGAAAGAATGATGGAAGAGTGATTGGAAAGGACATGAAAAACCTGGCCCTGTGGAAATAATGGAGAGTTTCCCAGGTACACAGAGGGAGAAGCTACCTTGCAGGTAATCACCAGGCTCAGGATGTTCAGGGAACCCTGGGTAGCTAAGAGAAGGGTATGCATCTTAAAAAGCCACTGAAGCAGGCTTCTAGCTCCAAGGATGGAAAAAATAATGAGAGAGAGAGAAGAGAAAAGAGACTCTTTCATGTTTTTTTTTTTTAAACTGGAGAAGATGAATAATAAAATGTTATAATCAAGAAAGAGAGGAGTTCAGAGGAGAGGACAGGATGCATATTTCAATGGAGCTTTGCAGAAAATAGTTTAAAAATTGGATTTTACTCTTAGTGAAGTAGGAAGTGATTGGAAATGCATTTTAACTAGGTTGAGACAAAAATTCCCTGAGTGAAATAATTTTTAAATAATGGTTTCACTTTTTTTCTGATTGACAGTTCTGATTGACCAAATAGTTTCAGAGAAAGTGATATACAGAATATTTGGGGCTCCATAATTAAAGGGACAGCGATAAATTCAAATGTGTTCACATGAGAGCATCTGAGATGGTGAAAACTCTAGAATATGTTCTCTTAAGAACCCCAAAGGACCTAGATGCATTCATCCTAGAGAAAAAATGCTAAAAAGAGACATATCTGTATCTTGTATGTAGTTTGTATCTACAAACATGAGGTCTTTTGTGTAGAAAAGGATAACACATTTTTGTGATTTGAATGAGTCACACACAAATCAAAAGACATGATCCTTCATGGAGAGGAGGACTGAAGATTTCTAATACCGTATCCAACTTTAGGACTCTGTAACTCTAGATATCTACCTTAGAGTATGGTTGAGAAGATGAAATGATATGAAATGAAATATATGTTAAAATATATATAACGTATATACATACAGTAATCAGAACATGGTAAGTAATAGATGGTAATTGGGATTAAACTGATAAATTTTAATTTACTAGTAGGTTCATTAGAAATTTTATTGAAACTTTGAAAATTAAAGTTGTTTTTCTGTTCTAATAAAAATAATTTTAAATCCTCAGTTAATAAAAAAAAAAAGTCAGTGAATTTTCTAGTGAATAGAATTATCTGGGTTACTTCAACAAAGATTTTCCTAATTCAGTCACAAAATCACTGATTAATTTTTGAAAAGGGACCAGTATAAAAAGGAATTCAGGTTTGAAATATTAGATGCTATAAGAAGTGGAAAATTATTTAGAAACAAAGATTTATAATCTCCAAAATCATGATGTCAATATGAAGATAGAAATTCATTTGTAAATAATAATGTACACATTTGGCTGAAAATGAATAACTATTTTAGTGTAAAAGACCCTAATGTTTGTGAGTGGGAGAGCCTTAGTTTTCATACTTCTAAATAAGTTAAAAATGTCTGCCTTCTCTCTCTCTGTCCCTCTGTGAATAGATATACAGACATTTTATATATATATATATATATATAGAGAGAGAGAGAGAGAGAGAGAGAGAGAGAGAGAGAGAGAGAGAGATTGACAAAGCAATTAGTACAATGCTTGGCACATCACTGACAACAGTAATAATTAGTTTGATAATAAGGCACATCACAAACATGTTCATTTAGCCAATTAAGGCTAAGTCAGCAGAATGTCCAGAGGAGACACAGTTACAAATACCACAGGGGAACAACTACTATACTCAGAAAATATCACTGATTTTGTTAATTTATCTTCAGAGACTTATTTTAATTTCATGCTGATGATATCTGTTTCTCTGCAAGAATGGGAATGTGATATTAACACCTTTTCAACCATGTCAACATAAATGGATTTTATAGTGTAATGATGCAGGGATGATTGTTTTCTGCTTTCTTTTCCTTTCTGTTAGAGAATTTTCTTTGTGAGAAACTATTAATTATGTAAACTTATGTCATCATGATTCCCTTTCTTGCCAAATATGTGCAGGACAACTGATATAACACACAACAGTCATTATTTACATGGTATGGGCACCCACACCATTACACTTTGATAAGAATTTAAAAGACACTTTACCATTATGATTATGATAATTTTTTTTTCTTTGAGTCTTGCTTAAGGTAGAAACTGACAGAAAACAAAGTATGATAAATAACATATACTTTGCTTTTACTTTGCTTCCTGAATGTAAAGGAACACTGTGATAGTTTTATACATGAGCTTGATTGGATCACAGGATGTTCAGATATTTAGTTAAATATTATTTTTGGGTTTGGCTGGGAAGGTGTTTCCAAAAGAGATTAGCATTTGAATTGGTAGACAGAGTAAAGTAGATTACTCTTCTCTCCCCAGTGTGGGCGGGCATCACACAAGCTGCTTGAGGCCTGAAGAGAACAACAAAAGGGAAGGAAGGTTGAAGTCACTTTCTGCCAAGACATCAGTCTTCTCCTTCCCTCAGCACTCCTGCTTCTCAGGCCTTCAGACCTGGACAGGAGTCTACACCATCGGCTGTCCAGTTTGCAGACCTGCAAACTCAGGCTTTCCTGAATATCCAGCTTTGAAATAGCAGGTCATAGAACTTCTCAGCCTCCATAGTCACATGAGCTGGTTCATTATAATAAATCTCTTTATATAACTATATATAAGTATAAATATATATAAGTATTATATATTATCATATGTTTTATATATATATATATATATATATATATATATATATAATTACATATTATTAGGGTCTGTTTCTCTAGAAAACCCTGACTAATACAAACACATAAGATATGGAAGATATATACATAAGATATACACGCAAGATATACACATAATACATGGAAGATATAGCAAGTCTCCCTGCAGTAATAAAAGCTGAAGAAGTACCTGACATTATCCCATGCTGAGAAATACTTTATTTCTGAAGAGACAAACATTCAGTCTGGAATTCCTAGAAATTTACCAAATACTGGGTTTGCCCCAACTGAAAAGGTTTGACTTTAATTACACTACACTGCTTATTGCTTTGTCAAGGTGGGACCTCTGACAGGTGGGAACTCAGTGGACTAAGGTGTATGAATTTATCTAGTTTGTGGCTACTGGGCTGCACCCCACAGGCCTACAGGGTCTATACATGCTCAGCTTCAAGATGAAAGAAAGAGCCCAGAGTCAGCAACAGAGACATCAATAATTTAAGGGATGAAGAATCTTATGTCTGAAGCAAGGTTCTGGAGCGACACCCCACTATGTGCAGCAGAAGTGGGCAGGACATGGCTAGCTGCAGTCTTCGCTCCAGGGGGAGTGGGAGGTTACCAGTTACAGGGGGAATTGACTTCAGGTTGGCTCATCTGTTACCAGGGAAAGTAGCAGAGGGGCACACCTCTCACTACCTCTTTGATAAGCTATTATGGTGGAGATTTTCTGATCTAAGGTTAGAACAACCATAGCTGGAGCAGGGGCAAGTATGTAGGGAGGTCAGTCAGATGAGTGGGGTGTAGGTGAAGCAGGAACTAGTCAAGCAGGGGGTGTGCCGAGAGCAAGAGAACAGTCATCTTGAGTGTCCTGACTATATACTCCACCCCTACACACCCTGCACAACCCTTACAGTCTTGATCTGCCCCTCCTCTGAGATATCCCTAGGCTCAGGTATGTAGAGGGGCTCTGCAACCAGATACCACAAATACGCTACAGACAGCAGCAGCTAAATAATATCAAGAGTAAGATACCTAGTATGCTAAGAAGACTCAATCACCAGGATCTGGGCACATTTTGGAGCCAAGTACTTAACAGGTCAAAGGAGAGGGAGTCAATGGCGGCAGGGTCCTCTCCACTTATAAGAAAGGTAAGGCCACTCCTGGTCCTCACAAACCCAGAGCCACCCCCTAGGGAGGGAAAGGGCCCAGCTCTAAAACAAACATTCTGGTGGCCTAGTCAGGAGTCAGCAGTCACAGTACAGGTCTCCCGCCCCATGTTATGTTGAGTGCCATTAAGAGCTGGACCCATTAGGCCTTTGCTAACAAAAAGCAGTTAATCCCACTATTTTGACTTGTGTGTCCAAAAGCCAGCCTATTCCATTCCACACAGCGTAGCCCAGGGGTGCTCATGGGCAGTCAATTGTATGGTACCATTTACCGAAGGGGGTCCTTCTGATGTATTGTCATGTGGGAGAGGAAGATGGTGAGAGAGTTTTCCCCCATTGTTAGTCATCCCCACAGAGTCACATTAGCTGGGTCAATTTTTTATGGAAGTAAAGAAGAGGATGACAGTGGCATCTCACTGTAGACCCAGCAATTAGGCTCATTTTGCAGTGAGGCCATGGTTGCTTCCCAGTCCTTGAATAGATTTCCTTCACTCAGGCTAGGGATGATAAGTAAGACATCTAACAGGCACAACACAGGGAGACCATGACCACTAAGCCAAACAAAAGCAGTACCTGAATTGTGAGATAACACCACACTTGCCTGTGGTTCTTGTCCTAGTCTGTCATACAGTTTAAAAAAATGCAAGTTTTTAGTAATACAGGAACACGTCCAAAATCACATCTACGACGGCCACCTAGTTTTCCCTTGGATGTCTGAACGACAGCTACACCAGTCTAACTTTGAGATGTATTCCCCCCCCACACAATGGCCAGAGCAGAGGTACAATGCCTGCTTGATAGGCCACAAGACAGTCCACTCTTGTCAGTAAAGTTTAAGTTAAATCATGTATACGCCACAATGACTTCCCCATACCTCCATATGTGAAGATGTTTCCATTATTCCCCCTTTCTGTAGACCAAAGTATATAAACCTTGAAGTCATGGTGAGCCTGGATCCAGATCATGTCCCTCTGTGTTAGACTTCCTTCATATTTGCCTAGTTCTCAACACTGGGGGAAAGCTGGTCAGATATCGTAAACAAGCTCAGGTGTTGATGGGGAAATATTTTAGAAGCTATACATTTTATCACATACTGAATTGTTACACAAGCATGTGCTTTCAGTGGCAGACTTAAAGTAAGCAGTCATACATCATGAGTAGTTATACTCTGTGACAACTTCATTAGACAATTTTCTTTTCCTCCTGAACATCAGGGCAAAAGTGAGGCGAATACAATAACTTTTATAAATCTAGACCTCAATCAACAGGAATAGAATTTCTTATCTACTGAAATATAACATTTTTCTCTCTAAAAGTACCCTTATCACCACCAAACACAGCCAAATCAAGACTAATCTGTTTGCAAAGTAAGTCTGGTCAATTGACCACATAGGCTCCTCCAAACTGGCTGAGGTAGAACTCCTCAGAAGGAATCTCAGACTGAATTCCCTAAAGGCCTCTCAAGGCCAGGAAAGCCATGCCAGAGGTCTGCCATCAGGCTCTGCCTCAGTCGATTTCTCTCTGCTAGAGGTCTCCAAAATATAGAGATTCCCACACATGCCAGGAGACAGTTTTTCCCATCCACCTGATAAGGTTGCTCAGAACCCAAGAGTCTCCAACTTCTGAAGGGACGAGGCAGCGAGAAAAGAAAAATGTTTCAATTCTACCCACAGGTGTAGTTTACCAAATTGCTGTAAGTTATAACTAACTTGAGGGAAGGGCTTCCCTATATCTGGAAAACATAGATCAAAGCCAGTAATATTCCAGACAAAAAGCATAAAAATTATGACCATATTCACCAGTTCACTCAGTAACCAAACCTTTTAACTTTGTATGAAGCCATCAGGTTTTCCCTGAGGATTTTTTAATTTCTTGCCCAGTTCAGCAGTATGATCTGAAATTTATCAGAGATCTTGACTTATCAAAATGTCTTTCCTATGAACCTTCTTAAAGATGAAGAACTTTTGCAAAAGCATCGGAGTATAACAACTGTCTATAAATGACAAAAGACTTAAAAAAGGCACGGTTAAACACCTGATTAAAATGTAACCAATAAAGCAACTTCGTTACAATAACTAGAATTATGACTGATTATAATCTGAACCCTTAAAAACCTTAATTTCTGTCAAAACCCAAGAAGCAAGTAATTGTTAACTGTTTGTCATACTGGCATTTCCTGATTGGAAAATTTATGCTTAATCTTCCACTCCTAAGAAGGCAAAGGTAGGTAAATTTAGACCCACCCAGCAATTAATGTTCCAATATTTTATCCTATTTGAAATGACCCGACAGTCAATGAATTCTCTTCATTTAACTTAGTTTAGTTGCAAGTTACCAAAATCTAGAGAGACTATTATAGATAGATATTCCTAAAACGTAATTATCTGATAACGTTTTTTTTTAACATCTTTATTGGAGTATAATTGCTTTACAATGTTGTGTTAGTTGCTGCTGTATGATGAAGTGAATCAGCTATATATACATATATCCACATATCCCCTCCCTCTGTGTCTCCCTCCCACCCTCCCTATCGCACCCCTCTAGGTGGTCACAAAGCACTGAGCTGCTCCCCCTGTGCTATGCAGCTTCTTCCCACTAGCTATCTATTTTACATATCGTAGTGTATATATGTCCATGCCACTCTCTCACTTCGTCCCAGCTTACCCTTCCCCCATCCCGTGTCCTCAAGTCCATTCTCTAGTACGTCTGCGTCTTTATTCCTGTCCTGCTCCTAGGATCATCAGAACGTTTTCTTTTTTTCTCTTAGATTCCATATATGTGTGTTAGCATACGGTATTTGTTTTTCTCTTTCTGATTTACTTCACTCTGTATGACAGACTCTAGGTCCATCCACCTCACTACAAATAACTCAATTTCCTTTCTTTTTATGGCTGAGTAATATTCCATTGTATATATGTGACATATCTTCTTTATCCATTCATCTGTTGATGGACACTTAGGTTGCTTCCATGTCCTGGCTATTGTAAATAGAGCTGCAATGAACATTGTGGTACATGACTATTTTTGAATTATGGTTTTCTCAGGGTATATGCCCAGTAGTGGGATTGCTGGGTCGTATGGTAGTTCTACTTTTAGTTTTTTAAGGAACCTCCATACTGTTCTCCATAGTGGCTGTATCAACCTACATTCCCACCAACAATGCAAGAGGGTTCCCTTTTCTCCACACCCTCTCCATCATTTATTGTTTGTAGATTTTTTAATGATGGCCATTCTGACTGGTGTGAGGTGATATCTCATTGTAGTTTTGATTTGCATTTCTCCAGTGATTAGTGATGTTGAGCATCGTTTCATGTGTTTGTTGGCAATCTTTATATCTTCTTTGGAGAAATGTCTGTTTAGGTCTTCTGCCCATTTTTGGATTGGATTGTATGTTTTTTTGATATTGACTGCATGAGCTGCTTGTATATTTTGGAGATTAATCCTGTCAGTTGCTTTGTTTGCAAATATTTTCTCCCATTCTGAGGGTTATCTTTTCATCTTGTTTATGCTTTCCTTTGCTGTGCAAAAGCTTTTAATTTTCATTAGGTCCCATTTGTTTATTTTTGTTTTTATTTCCATTTCTCTAGGAGGTGGGTCAAGAAGGATCTTGCTTTGATGTATGTCATAGAGTGTTCTGCCTACGTTTTCCTCTAAGTGTTTTATAGTGTCTGGCCTTACATTTAGGTCTTTAATCCATTTGGAGTTTATTTCTGTGTATGGTGTTAGGGAGTGTTCTAATTTCATTCTTTTATATGTAGCTGTCCAGTTTTCCCAGCACCACTTATTGAAGAGGCTGTCTTTTCTCCATTGTATATTCTTGCCTCCTTTATCAAAGATTAGGTGACCATAGGTGCATGGGTTTATCTCTGGGCTTTCTATCCTGTTCCATTGATCTATATTTTTATTTTTGTGTCAGTACAATACCGTCTTGTTTACTGTAGCTTTGTAGTATAGTCTGAAGTCCGGGGGCCTGATTCCTCCAGCTTCGTTTTTCCTTCTCAGGTTGCTTTGGCTATTCAGAGTCTTTTGTGTTTCCATACAAATTGTGAAATTTTTTGTTCTAGTTCTGTGAAAAATGCCATTGGTAGTTTGATAGGGATTACGTTGAATCTGTAGATTGCTCTGGGTAGTATAGTATTTCCTATAGCATTTTGAAGTGTTTTGAAAGGCCTCTTTTTTTTTTTTTTTCACTCTCACAAATCAGATGATTGAAGTTCCTGAGAGCCCAGGTAGCTCATTTATATCTCAGAGGCACAGAAGAGAAATACCAATTTCTTCTGGAAAGCTAACTTCCTTTAACTGCATGTGCAAAAACCAGTTTCAGAATGTCAAAAGTTTCCCATCCTGGCCATTTTCAGGGATTTTTTCTTCTCGGTTTCAACAAATAACAGTAATAGATAATAACACACATCATTCAGTCACATTCACATGCCCCACTTTCAGAGGAACCAGATTCAGCATTCAAGTTAACCTTCACCTGGGCTGTCAGCTCAGCCTCTGTGGTCTTTCTTAATATAAAAAGCAACAAGTGGCCCACAGCTTCGGTGCCTTCTTTTTTCCCCACTGAAAAGGTGGCAAATATCTCCCCAACAGCCTTAGGAGTGTCTATGAGATCTCCATACTCTCTGGGCAGCCCCCATTCATCAAAGACAGCCACCACAGGGCCCCACATACTAGTGGATGACCACCCCAGGATCATCACACAACTTTTGGGATCACCCCGCAACCTCTGCACCCCACATTAGTGGACAGCCACCCTGGGATCACCTCTGCCACTTCTGGGCCCCACATGCAATGCATGACGATGGCCCCCACAACCTTCCATTCCCAATCCTTACTTCACAACATCTCAGCACTCACGAGAGTATCCTCACTCTCCTGGATGCTCTGCCCATTGTTGAGCTGCACCCTGCAGGCCTGCAAGCCGTGTACTTGCCCAGCTTCAAGACCAAGGAAAGAGCCCAGAGTCAGAGACAGAGACATCAGTGGCTTAATGGAAGGGAGAGCTTACACATCTGAAGCAAGGTCCTGGAGCGACACCCTGCCATGGGTGGCAAAAGGTAGACAGGACCTGGAGGCAGGCTTTGCTCCAAGGAGGAGGAGGTTACCAGTTATAGAGGGAATTGAAGTCAGGTGGGCTTGTTCATTACCAGGATAACTGGCAGAGGGGCACGCCCCTCACTTTCCCTCTGGTAAGCTATCATGGTGGAGATGTTCTGATCTAGAGGTTACAACAGTCCCTCGCTGGGGCAGGGGCAAGTATGCAGGGAGGTCAGTCACGTGAGTAGGGTGTAGGTGAAGCAGGCACTGGTCTAGCAGGGGATGTACCAAGAGCAAGAGAACAGCCATCTTGGGTGGCCTGACCACAGTGGCTTAGAGCAGAGGAAGAATATTGAAGCAAACCTCTAATGATTGCACCCATTGTGTCTGCTGACATTATCTCTAAGACTCTAACACAGGACATAGTGGAATTTCAATGCCACCATTTTTTTAATCATTCAACAAAGAAACTACTGATTTCTCTCTGTCCAACCAACTTTTGGTTTCCTTTTTTGTATGCATACTAACAACATCAAAAATTCCCTATTTTTGTAAACTCCTTTTGGAAACTGCAAAGGCAGTTGAGATCTTTGATATGATAAAAAGTTTCTTGGCCAAGCAAAGTTGTGACTGTAAGAAAAGTATGGGCCATATGGGATCTTGGCACCAAATCTGGTTTGCTACTCTTGGAACAAGAAATTCTTATGTCATTGTAACCCATGAGCATCAGCTGATATAAAGGATACTACCAGCAATCCTCAAATAATTGTTGCCCACTGGCTGAAAAGTCACCAATTAAAGTTTTGTCAAGAGAATTTTCTGCTCTACAGATGACCTATGCCTTAATAGTAAAAAAGTAAAAATAAAAAAGTCTTGGAGATATTTGAATAAAATTCAGGAATAAATATCACCTTCTCTGAGAAAACAAATGTTCAACTTGAAGAATAGTTTGACAACAAAGAGTTTATTAATTGCTTGGGTTAATTAGTAAAATGCTTGAGCCATATGAACAAACTAAATTGTATTGCAATGTCATCCATTCAGCCACCTCAAAGTGCTACCTAAGACTGCTACTAAACGAATCTGCCATTGTATAATGAAGTACTGATGACAACAAATAATCGGACTTTCTGTGCTGGAGGAAGTGCTTCTTAGTAGCAAATCCTGCTGACTTCTCTGCAGGTAAAATCTGGCTTGCAGAAGCAGTGTCAAACTTTCCTGAAGGTTAATTATTATTAAATGGAGGGACCTACGCAGAAGGGGAGAGGCAGCACAGCGAAAGGAGAGCCTCTGAAACAGGACAAAAAGACAACCCTCAGAATGGGAGAAAATATTTGCAAATAAAGCAACTGACAAAGGATTAATCTCCACAATTTACAAGCAGCTCATGCACCTCAATATCAAAAATCAGACAACCCAATCCAAAAATGGACAGAAGACCTAAATATATACAGATTGCCAACAAACACATGAAAGGATGCTCAACATTTCTAATCATTACAGAAATGCAAATCAAAACTACAAGGAGGTATCACCTCACACCAGTCAGAATGGCCATCATCAAAAAATCTACAAACAAGAAATGCTGGAGAGGGTGTGGAGAAAAGGGAACCCTCTTGCACTGTTGGTGGGAATGTAAATGGTGCAGCCACTATGGAGAACAGTATGGAGGTTCCTTAAAAAACTACAAATAGAACTACCATACGACCCAGCAATCCCAATACTGGGCATATACCCTGAGAAAACCATAATTCAAAAAGAGTCATGCACCACAATGTTCACTGCAGCTCTATTTACAATAGCCAGGATACGGAAGCAACCTAAGTGTCCATCAACAGATGAACAGATACAGAAGATATGGCACATACATACAATGGAATATTCCTCAGCCATAACAGGAAATGAAATTGAGTTATTTGTAGTAAGGTGGATGGACCTAGAGACTATCATACAGAGTGAAGTCAGAAAGAGAACAATAAATACCGTATATAACACATATATAGGGAATCTAAAAAATAAAAATGGTTCTGAAGAACGTAGGGGCAGGAGAGGAAGAAAGACACAGATGTAGAGAATGGACTTGAGGACACGGGGAGGGGGAAAGGTAAGAAGGGACAAAGTGAGAGAGTGGCATGGACTTATATATACTACCAAATGTAAAACAGATTAGTGGGAAGCAGCATCATAGCACAGGGGGAGCAGCTCAGTGCTTTGTGAACACCTAGAGGGGTGGGATAAAGAGGGTGGGAGAGAGAAACAAGAGGAAGGAGATATGAGGATATATGTATATGTATATCTGATTCACTTTGTTATAAAGTAGAAACTAACACACCAGTGTGAAGCAATTATACCCCAATAAAGATGTTAAAATGGAGAGCCTCTGGAGTGTGGGGTTCTGGAGTTTGGAGCTATGTGGCTGACAGGGTACTCTTGCTCTGGCCAGGTGTCCAGCTTGTGCCTCTGAGAAGGGATATCCAAGTTCAGGACATTAGTCCTCCAGAGCCCTCCCAGCTCCATATGATATCAAATGGCAAAAGGCCTCCCAGAGATCTCTACCTCAATGCTAAGACCTAGCTCCACTCAACGACCAGCAAGCTCCAGTCCTGGACACCTTATGCCAAACAACTAGCAAGACAGGAACACAACCCAAACCATTAGCAGAGAGGTTGCCTAAAAATATAATGAGGCCACAACACCTCAAAACACACCACCGGACATGGTCCTGCCTACCAGAAAGACAAGATCCAGCCTCAACCACCAGAACACAGGCACCAGTCCCCTCCACCAGGAAGCCTACACAACCCACTGAACCAACCTTAGCCACTGGGGGCAGACACCAAAAATAATGGGAACTATGAACCTGCAGCCTGTGAATAGGAGACCATGAACCCAGTAAGTTAAGCAAAATGAGAAGACAGAGGAATACACAGCAGATGAAGCAGCAAGGTAAAAACCGACCAGACCAAACAAATGAAGAGGAAATAGGCAGTCTACCTGAAAAAGAATTCAGGGTAATGATAGTAAAGATGATCTAAAATATTGAAAATAGAATAGAGAAAATACAAGAAACGTCTAACAAAGACCTAGAAGAAATAAAGACCAGACAAACAATGATGAAAAACACAATAAATGCAATTAAAATTCTCTAGCAGGAATCAATAGCAGAATAACTGAGGCAGAAGAATGGATAAGTGACCTGCAAGATAAAATAGTGGAAATAATTACTGCAGAGCAGAATAAAGAAAAAAGAATGAAAAGAATTGAGGACAGTCTCAGAGACCTCTGGAACAACATTAAATGCACCAACATTCGAATTATAGGGGTCCCAGAAGATGAAGAGAAAAAACAAGGGTCTGAGAAAATATTTAAGAGGATTATAGTTGAAAACTTCCCTATGATGGGAAAGGAAACAGTCAATAAAGTCCAGGAAGTGCAGAGAGTCCCATACAGGATAAGTCCAAGGAGAAACACATCAAGACACATATTAATCAAACTATCAAAAATTAAATACAAAGAAAAAATATTAACAGCAGCAAGGGAAAAGCAACAAATAACATACAAGGGAATCCCCATAAGGTTAACAGCTGATCTTTCAGCAGGAACTCTGCAAGCCAGAAGGGAATGGCAGGACATATTTAAAGTGATGAAAAGGAAAAACCGACAGCCAAGATTACTCTACCCAGCAAGGATCTCATTCAGATTCACCACAGAAATTAAAAGCTTTACAGACAAGCAAAAGCTAACAGAATTCAGCACTACCAAACTAGCTTTGCAACAAATGCTAAGGGAATTTCTCTAGGCAGGAACCACAAGAGAAGGAAAAGACCTACAATAACAAACCCAAATCAATTAAGAAAATGGTAATAGGAACATACATATCAATAACTACCTTAAATGTAAATAGATTAAATGCTTCAACCAAAAGACATAGACTGGCTGAATGGATACAAAAACAAGACCTGTATATATGTTGAATAAAAGAGAGCCACTTCAGACCTAGGGAAACATACAGACTGATACTGAGGGGATGGAAAAAGATATTCCATGCAAATGGAAATGAAAAGAAAGCTGGAGTAGCAATTCACATATCAGACAAAATAGACTTTAAAATAAAGACTATTACAAGAGACAAAGCAGGACACTACATAATGATCAAGGAATCAATCCAAGAAGGAGTTATAACAATTGTAAATATTTATGCACCCAACATAGGAGCACCTCAATACATAAGGCAAATGCAAACAGCCATAAAAGGAGAAATTGACAGTAACACAATCTGAGTAGAGGACTTTAACACTCCATTTTCTCCAATGGACACATCATCTAAAATGAAAATAAATAAGGAAACAGAAGCTTTAAATGATACATTAAACAAGATGGACTTAATTGATATTTATAGGACATTCCATCCAAAAACAACAGAATACACATTCTCCTCAAGTGGTCATGGAACATTCTCCAGGATAGATCATACCTTGGGTCACAAATAAAGCCTTGCTAAATTTAAGAAAACTGAAAACATAAGAAGTAACTTTTTGGACCACAGTACTATGACATTTGATATCAACTACAGGAAAAAATCTGCAAAAAATACAAAGACATAGAGGATAAACAATACACTACTAAATAACAAAGAGATCACTGAAGAAACCAAAGAGGAAATCAAAAAATACGTAGAAACAAATGACAATGAAAACACGATGACACAAAACCTATGGGATGCAGCAAATGCAGTTCTAAGAGGAAAGTTTATAGCAATATAATCGTATCTCAAGAAACAAGAAACATCTCAAATAAACAACCTAACCTTACACCTAAAGCAACTGAAGAAAGAAGAACAAAAAAAAACCCAAAGTTACCAAAAGGAAAGACATCTCAAAGATCAGATCAGAAATAACTGAAAAAGAAATGAACAACAGCAAGATCAATAAAACTAAAAGCTGGTTCTTTGAGAAGATAAAAAATATTGATAAACCATAGCCAGACTTATCAAGAAAAAAAAGGAGAAGACTCAAATCAATAGAATTAGAAATGAAAAAGGAGAAGTACCAACTGACACTGCAGAAATACAAAGGATCATGAGAGATTAGTACAAGAAACTATATGCAAATAAAATGGACAACCTGGAAGAAATGGACAAATTCTTACAAATGCACAACTTTCTGAGACTGAACCAGGAAGAAAGAGAAAATATGAACAGACCAATCACAAACACTGAAATTGAGACTGTGATTAAAAATCTTCCAACAAACAAAAGCTCAGGACCAGATGGCTTCACAGGTGAATCCTATCACACATGTAGAGAAGAGCTAACACCTATCCTTCTCAAATTCCTCCAAAATAGAGCAGAGGGAGGAACACTCCCAAACTTATTCTACGAGGCCACCATCACCTTGATAACAAAACCAGACAAAGAAAGAAAACTACAGGCCAATATCACTGATGAACATAGATGCAAAAAACCTCAACAAAATACTAGCAAACAGAATGCAGCAGCACATTAAAAGGATCATACACCATGATCAAGTGGGGTTTATCCCAGGAATGCAAGGATTCTTCAATATACAAAAATCACTCAATGTGATAAATCATATTAATAAATTGAAGGAGAAAAACCATATGATCATCTTAATTGATGCAGAAAAAGTTTTCAACAAAATTGAATATCCATTTATGATAAAAACCCTCCAGAAAGTAGGCATAGAGGGAATTTACCTCAACATAGTAAAGGCCATATATGACAAACCCACAGCCAACATCATTCTCAATGGTGAAAAACTGAAACCATTTCCTCTAAGATCAGGAACAAGACAAGGTTGCCACTCTCACCACTGTTTTTCAACATAGTTTTGGAAGTTTTAGCCACAGCAATTAGAGAAGTTAAAGAAATAAAAGGAATTCAAATCGGAAAAGAAGAAGTAAAGCTGTCACTGTTTTCAGATGACATAATACTATACGTAGAGAATCCTAAAGATGCTACCAGAAAACTACTAGAGTTAACCAGGGAATCTGGTAAAGTAGCAGGATACAAAATTAATGCACAGAAATCTCTTGCATTCCTCTACACTACTGATGAAAAATCTGAAGGAGAAATTAAGGAAACATTCCCATTTACCACTGCAACATAAAGAATAAAATACCTAGGAATAAACCTATCTAAGGAGACAAAAGACCTGTATGCAGAAAACTATAAGACACTGATGAAAGAAATTAAAGATGATACAAACAGATGGAGAGATATACCATGTTCTTGGATTGGAAGAGTCAACATTGTGAAAATGAGTATACCAACTAGAGCAATCTACAGATTCAATGCAATCCCTATCAAACTACCAATGGCAGTTTTCGCAGAACTGGAACAAAAAATTTCACAGTTTGCATGGAAACACAAAAGACCCCATATAGCCAAAGCAATCCTGAGAAAGAAAAACGAAGCTGGAGGAATCAGGCTCCCTGACTTCAGACTCTACTACAAAACTACCGTAACAAAGACAATATAGTACTGTCACAAAAACAGAAATATAGATCAATGGAACAGGATAGAAAGCCCAGAGATACACCCACGCACATATGGTCACTTATTTTTGATAAAGGAGGCAAGAAAATACAATGGAGAAAAGACAGCCTCTTCAATAAGTGGTGCTGTGAAAACTGGACAGCTATATGTAAAAGAATGAAAATAGAACACTCCCCAACACCATACACAAAAATAAATTCCAAATGGATTAAAAACCTAAATGTAAGGTCAGACACTATGAAACTCTTAGAGGAAAATATAGGCAGAACACTCTATGACATAAATCACAGCAAGATCCTTTTTGACCCACCTCCTAGAGAAATGGAAATTAAAAGAAAAATAAACAAATGGGACCTAATGAAACGTAAAATCTTTTGCACAGCAAAGGGAACCATAAACAAGACAAAAAGACAACCGTCAGAATGGGAGAAAATATTTGCAAATGAAGCAACTGACAAAGGATTAATCTCCAAAACTTACAAGCAGCTCATGCATCTCAATATCAAAAAAAAAAACCCAATCCAAAAATGAGCAGATTACTTAAATAGACATTTCTCCAAAGAAGATATACAGATTGCCAGCAAACACATGAAAGGATTCTCAACATCACTAATCATTAGAGAAATGCAAATCAAAACTACAGTGAGGTATCACCTCACTCCAGTCAGAGCGGTCATCATCAAAAATACTGCAAGCAATAAATGCTGGAGAGAGTGTGGAGAAAAGGGAACCCTCTTGCACTGTTGGTAGGAATGTAAATTGATATAGCCACTATGGAGAACAGTATGGAGGTTCCTTAAAATACTAAAAATAGAACTACCATATGACCCAGCAATCCCACTACTGGGCATATACCCTGAGAAAACCATTATTCAAAAAGAATCATGGGCCCTCCCTGGTGGCGCAGTGGTTGAGAGTCCGCCTACTGATGCAGGAGACGTGGGTTCCTGCCACGGTCTGGGAAGATCCCACATGCCGTGGAGCGGCTAGGCCTGTGAGCCATGGCCGCTGTGCCTGAGCGTCTGGAGCCTGTGCTCTGCAACGGGAGAGGCCAAAAGTGAGAGGCCCACGTACCACAATAAATAAATAAATAAATACAAACAAAAAGAATCATGTACCACAATATTCATTGCAGCTCTATTTACAATAGCCAGGTCATGGAAGCAACCTAAGTATCCATCAGCAACTGAATGGATAAAGAAGATGTGGCACATATATACAATGGAATATTACTCAGCCATAAAAAGAAACGAAATTGAGTTATTTGTAGTGAGGTGGATGGACCTAGAGTCTGTCATACAGACTGAAGTACGTCAGAAAGAGAAAAATAAATACCATATGCTAACATATATGTATGGATTCTAAAAAAAAAGAAAAAAATGGTTCTGAAGAACCTAGGGGCAGGACAGGAATAAAGACGCAGATGTAGAGAGTGGACTTGAGGACACGGGAGGGGGAAGGTTAAGCTGGGATGAAGTAAGAGAGTGGCATGGTCATATACACACTACCAAACTAAAAAGATAGCTAGTGGGAAGAAGCTGCATAGCACAGCGAGATCAGCTCTGTCCTTTGTGACCACCTAGAGGGGTGGGATAAGGAGGGTGGGAGGGAGATGCAAGGTGGGGGGATATGGTAATATATGTATATGTATAGCTGATTCACTTTGTTATACAGCAGAAACTAACACACCATTGTAAAGCAATTATACTCCAATAAAGATGTTTAAAAAATTATTTTTAAATGACTTTAAAGTTCATTTCTGGATTTTTCTTCCTTTACTACATCTCAGATTATGGATGACCTGAAGTTTGTGAAAGACAGTCTTGCAAGAAAATGAAATGTTTCAAGTCCAATCCCCCATGGAATCCTGTAGAATCCTGTTGATCATTAATCCATGAATATCAATATCCAACAGTTTTTATTTTATTTGCCACTTGTCTGAACTAGTGTTTTCATCATTATCATCAAAAAGAGCAATTGAAATAAAGTTGTTTTAAAAAATGAAATGCATATCACCAGAAGAAACATCACCCCCCAAATTTAACTTCATCTTTAAAGCAAACAACATTGGCTTTTCAAAGAAAAGCCACTTTTGAGCTAAATTGAGGTTTAGCTCTATTTTTTTTTTTTTTTCTATTTAGATTGATTTAAGCTCTTTAAAAATGAAAGCAACAGAGATCTTGCTCTTTGTAAAGATAGTTTTCAATCCTGTGAGGGACATTAATTTCAATCTCAGTAAAATAAACCGCACATGTATATTCCTGGTGCTTGGAAAAGTTTTTGTCTACTCTTTGCCTAACTCATTATTTTATGTAGATTTCAAATCAATCATTAATTTTTGAGAAAAGTGTTTCCTGACTGCCTTTATTTAGGCAAATTTGCATATTCTATATTCTCACATGACCAAATACTAGCCCTTCATACTACTTATCATAGATCCCATTTTATGTATTTGTGTGAAAATTTTAAGCTGATACGTTCTTTTACTGCCTGCAACTTCCCTGAGAGCAGCGACTCTGCCTGGTTTTCTTTATCATTGTTTTCCCAGCACCTAGAAGAATGACTGCTCATGGTAGGAAGTTGCAAAATTTTTATTAAGAATAATGAAACCTTACCAAATTGAAACCTTCTTGAATCTGAGAAAAAAAGAGTCATAGCTCTGTGGTGGAGAAGACTAACACTTAACATCTTGGGAGACATGACTATGACCTTCAAGCTGCTAGGCCATTGATTTGTTCAGGTTCTAGAGAGTTTGAGAGACAGACAGACAGACAGACAGACAGAGACAGACTCAGGACAACTGCAGGACATATAAGACTAAACAACTTTGTTGAGCCCTTAAAATGAGATCCATTGTAATTGTCTTATATATTTTACTATTACCTATGCATACAAATATACATATATTACATACATATACAATATACATATATATATTACATACATATATTTCAATGTTCTGTGTAAGTATAAAGACACATTATCTTCAGTGCATCATTATTTTTACATGTACATTCTAAACACCCTATAAAATAAAGTGTAGACAACTGTCCCAAAGTGATTATGCTCGTGAACTTCTTTTCCTATGTTTCCATTTCAGTAACTCTTAGGAGACATGACAGTTTTCCAACTCTTTACCAGGGAGCTCCAAAGTTGGAAAACTATCCTTTTAGTTTAACAGAAAAATGTTTATTTTCTTCCCTAAAATATGAAGAATAAAACCTTGTTATCCAAGCTGGTTATCATGAACATATTTTTCCAAGACATAAACAAATACTTTTCTGACAATTTTTCATTTTTGCTTAAACTAAATACATGAAACGACTAATAAATAACGTGCCAAGATTGGAAACTTCACTAATAACTAATTACTTTGATAATCTGGCTGGTAAATGTGTGATTTTTTACTGTATTATGAACAGAAGGTGATTTTGTCAGCTGGGCTTTTTACAGTGTATTCAAGATATTCAGTTGTTGGCGGAACTGTAATGAATCAGATAGGATTTGGAAACACACCATGATGTGCAACAGCATTCTGCACCTTGCACAGGAGACCATGGTTTTTTTTGTTTGTTTTTTGTTTTTATAAATGTAGAAGATATAGCTCTTTTTTTATATATAAATTTACTTATTTTCTTTTTTGGCTGCGTTGGGTCTTCATTGCTGCACACGGGCTCTGGAGTGCACGCTCAGTAGTTGTGGCGCACGGCTTAGTTGCTCCGTGGCATGTGGGATCTTCCTGGACAAGGGCTCGAACCCGTGTCCCCTGCATTGGCAGGCGGACTCTCAGCCACTGCGCCACCAGGGAAGCCCGGCAGGCAGATTCTTAATGACTGAGCCACCAGGGAAGCCCCAGGAGACCATGTTTCGCAACCTGTTAATCTGCAGTGTAAGGTAACTGCCACCTTCTTCAACACCCACCTCACCCTGGTGTGACTTAAACACGGCTGTCATTAAAAGCAACCTCATCGGAGTTAATTCATAGTTACTTTCAATAGTTTCTTCATCAGCATAGAATTCTCAACTTTGGTTTCTAGATGATTTCTAGACAATATTAAGTCTGAGAGGCCTTTCACACCCCAAGGTCAAATGGGAAACTAGATCTTTGATTAGGCACAGCAAAGGACTGGATGATTTTGATGCATTTAACAGTGCTAGCCTTTAAACGCCTATGTTTAATAAATTTCTATTTTTTAATAAATTTCCCATTCAAAATCAATTTGAAATGTTACAAGATATCTCAAGATCTTAAAACTTATATACATTTTTTGTACATATAGTGACAAATAATTGAATGCATTTTTGTGCATTTACTCTATAAAATATTACCTCACATGTTAAGGTTTATTTAAAATACCTATTATTATTTTACTAAAAATAGTAAACCATACTACAAGATTTGGCTATAATTCCCTGTGCTATGCAATATATCTTTGTTGCTTATCTATTTTATACATAGCAGTTGGTATCTATTAATCCCATACCCCTAATTTGTACCTCTCCCCTTCCCTCTCCCCTTTGGTAATCACGAGTTGGTTTTCTATATCTGTGATACTGATATATACATGATATTGAATCAAAATGCTGTACACCTGAAAATAATATAATATTGTAAATCAACTGTACTTTAATAAAAATAGTGAGATATATAGTAGGATTAATAAGAATAATAATAACAGCAAGATTTGTCATTAACAGGCACTTACCTAGTGTATCAATTGAAATATTTTCTAATTTTATTTAATCACATTGGCATGAAATAATAATGTATTGTGTAGGGGTTATTATAATTCATTCAGTCAGTCAAGGTAGGCTAAGTGCTCAAACATACAACTTTACAAGTTCAGAGACTTCCACATTAAGTGTTCATTTGACATTCATTTTGCCTTTCATTTTGTGAACCCATCTTGCAAGTCCTTGCAGCATTCTACATGCATCCAACAAACAGGGACAAGGCATGGTAGAAGACCACAGGGCAGTATTTTGGGACAAGCCCAAAAGAGGCTGTTATCATCACTTCCATTCATAGTCTATTGGACAGAAGACAGTCACCTGGCCACTTCTTACTGCAAGTATAGGAGGAGAAAAGTGAAATAATTTTTGGTGAACACATGATAGTCATCTATCAGATTCATATTTATCAGTGAATAAAATGAGAATGAGAGAATTATGTCATCATCCCAAACCAAACAAGCTGTGGCATTTCCAACTACGATGAAGTAACTGGAGCCAGTCTTGATGTCCCATAATGGGAAATGAAAAAAAATAGTAAATGTATGAGTAAATTTCTTGCAGACCTTGATCAACACACTGAGTAGGACTCTGAGTCCTTAGAAGAGAGGAAAAAAAGTGAGGTGAGCCCTACAGTTACCCTGGTTTTCTGGGTGCACTTTCTGGACCATAATATAGGAATAAGGAAACTAAGCAGAACCCAGCAAATCACTAAGTTGAGTAGACAGAGAATGGAGTGGGAGGAGCTTGAGGCAGGTGATATTTGCCGTCAGAGTGCCAGAGAAGAGAGAGCTACACAGAGAAAAAGCATCACAAATCTACAAAGGGGTCCCCATGCGTCTGTTGTTGAACACTAAAATATGCATACATCAAATGAACCTCTACAAGGCTGGGCACAAAATAACTAGGGAGCTGTAAACTAAAACATTCTCATAGTTCACTCAGGGCTAGGAGAATTCAAGTTCAAGCAGCCAGAAGAAGTCTTTATTGAATACTCACACGCCATTAAGCAAAGAGCACAGAAGATCATAAATTTGTAGTAGGGTCTAAGTAGCCCTAGAGTAAAGGCTACAATAGATCTGCTCTAACAAAGCAGAAAAACATGTTTTAAAAGGATTCAGATATTCTGCAAGTAACTTCCTGTCAACCAGAAAGAAGTGCATTAATCTATAAAGAAAACACCAAAATACAACTGTCAACAATGTAATACTCAAAATTTGTTGCAACCCCTATAAAATTATTAAGTGAAAAAGTGGGGAAAATAGGAGCAATAGCCAGGAGAAAAATCAGTCAGTAGAAAAGACCTAGAAGTTACTGAGATGGTAGAATTAGCAAACAAGGAATTTATAATACCCAAGGATCTAAAAGAAAAAATTAATAGAATGAGGAGATGAGTAGAGGTCATAAAGTAGAACCTAATGGGATTTTTGAAACTGAAACATCCAATGTTGAAATTATAAAATTCACTGGATGACATTAAAAGCAGTTTGGACACTTCAGAAAAAAAGAACAGAGAACTTGAGGAGTTTATATTGAATCTACATAAATTGAGGCTCAGAAAGAAAATGGGGAATTATGATGCATTTTGTTACCATAAAGACAACTATGAACTTGACAAGTTCTTATGTGCAAAAATATATGAATTTCATGACAAGATAAAATGTGTTTTTCCATTATGTAAAACCACTAATGGCATCTCAACATATTTTAAAGTATTTCAAATATCCTTTTATATAAAATTTATGTAAGTGATATTTGTATTATAATACAAAGCATGATAATATAAAGAGGTGTCACGTAATAGGCTATAGTCACAATTTATAAATTGTTCAATATGATAGAGGCATTACTAATTTTTTCCTTTTCCTAATTACCTAGCAGTGAATGGCCCCTCTCTCTATCCAGTCATTTGCTCAAGCATAGGAGTCATTCTTGATCTACTGCTTTCATTCTCTGAGCCCTGTAACACATAATTCCATCAGGAGTTTTGTTAATTCTCCACCTTAAAACCTCTCCAACCCCCCCCTCAAAATAAACTGTCTAGAATTGCTCCAAACATGTCCAAGTTGGTCTACTTGACTCACTCTTGTCTTCTATATAATCCATTCCCCACCCTGAAGCTATGCTGATCTTTGTAAAACACAAGTTTGATCATATAAATCTTACTTAAATGCCTTCAATGGCTCCCCAGTGATCCAAATACGAAGTGTAGTCCTTTTGCCATGGTTTATAATTCCCTATACGAGCTGGCTCCTAATTACTTCTCCAGCCTCATCTCTTGCCATTCTTTTCCTTTCACTTGAAAAGGAAAAGGAAAAGACAAGGTTACACTGGTAGTCAGTCTTAAGCAAAGGGTTTATTGCTATAATGCTTTAGGACAGAGTCCATCAGATTTTGAGATCACACTCTCTGCCTTTAGTTTGTACAAGTAATAGTTTACAGTCAGACAAATAGCTTAAAATTTTACAATATTATGTCTGACATGAAATTTTTCAAATGCTATTTTATAGTAAAACAATAACAAAATACGTATTATCTAACAGAATTATTAGGTCCATACTTATATTTACTTGATGTGTTTTGCTGTATTTTGCAATATAGACCTTTTTATTTTTCTGGTTACAACTGTAAAGAGGAATCCTGAAAATTTTCTGTCGTAGCTAGTTAAAATTATAATCTGCTTTGTTAACAAGTTTGGGATATTTGCACATATCTTTTGAACTGAAGTTTTAGAGAAGCCCTCTTGTTCAAGGAAATGCCTTGAGCTGAAAAAGAGAATTTTTTCCTTACTAAAAAAAAGTCTGTAATTACTGCTGTGCTTTTCAGAAGGAATTGATTTTTGTTTGAGGAGAATTGAATCATAAGTGCAAATATTTTCTTTCAATGTCAGATCATAGAATGGCTTGTGAATCACAATATTAGAGACAGATACAGCTAAAATACTGATTAATAGACAAAAATACCTGTAATAATAATTATTCTGCTTATGTGAGTTTTTATTATAAAGATTTTTATTTTGCTTTAATAATCATTGACACAAACTAGTTTATATTTGTAAAATAATCTATTTTGAAAAAAACATTGAATATTTTTGTATCCATTAATATAATAAAACAATTTGGAAGGTAAATAAATAAATCTTTTCAAATAATATATAATTTAATTAGTTTTGGTGTCTCCTTTCATTCTCAAAATTAACTCCTACTATAGAGAAGACATTGAAGGAAAAGTCTCATTACAATGATCACCTTTAATTTTGGTCTTCCTATGTTAACATACAGAATGGTTCGACATTATATTTTGAGCAGAGTTCTTATCGTTCATTACATTTTTAAGACCTACTACATATGAGGTGCTAATAAGCATTTGTTGAATTCATCAATCAGGACAAGTTTATCTGTATTTTATGGTAATTATGAGTACCTAGTACATAAAATGTTCTATCCTAGACATTGGGACAGATACAGAGGTATAAGACTAGACTGAACAAATTTTCTACTCTCCGACTTAATTAGAATGATGGCACGTATACAAAGTGGCATGTTTAGAGTCTGTATCTCTGAGTGCATTCCTTCATATATTATTTCAATATGTTTTTCGTATTGTAGAGTCATTTACTCAAATCTCTTTAGCTCTGATAAAATACTTTATCTGTACCTTTCTTTGTAGTACATGTCATTTTTGATTCTGTATTAGAAATATTTACAAGACTTATTTTCTCTACTATATTGTAAACAAATTGAGGTTAGGTCCATGTTTGATTCTCTGATGACTCTTTCAGAGTTCTTAACAAATGGAAAGAGCTCACAGTGTTTATTGAAACGATGAATGATATAACTACTCTACCAGGCCATGTATAATGAATGCATATTACTGATCCTTTACTATTCAGAGAAGGAATAAACCATTTCCAATTAGAGATATTTTTGCATTCAATAAGCATTTGCTTATCAGCACTATGTGTCAAGCATTGCATTGGGCACCGTCATACAGAAGTAAATAAAATAAATATGGTCTTTGCCATTGTGAAAGAAAATAAACGTTATGTTATTAATAAGTAATTTTAATCTGAGCAAACTTTATGAAGAAACCTCAGGATATTATGAAAATAGGCAATAAAGAGGTCTGACTTGGTTAAGGAAGTGAAGAAGGTAAAGGGTCTGTCAGGATTTGCTTTCACAGGAAAGATTCCTTCCTGGCTCAGGAATATGAGGATTGTAGAGAGGGAGAGATTAAAGAGGCAAGATAAAGGGCAAATGGGAGCAAAGGGGTGAAATCAGAAAGGTGTGGGGTATGTTTGGCAGTCCTTGAGTAGACCAGGAATAGGGGGAAATGCTAATGAGGTCGGGAAGGTCAAATTCTGGAGTGCCCTTACACATTTTAAATCTCAGCTTCATCCTGTAGTAGGGTGGGGGGAGATGGGACATGGAAAATTGGGGGAGAATACCAGTGACATAAGCAAAGAAGCTTATGCATTGGATACAGAATGGATTTGGAATAGAGAAAAGGAGAAAAAAGGTAGAATGTGTAAGAGAAAAGTCGAGAATTAAAGGTATTTGTTAAAGTAATTCTGTGATTGTCCAGTAATGGGCCTGAACTAGGATAAGGAGGAATTTGGAATGACTTTCTTTAAAAGTTAAAGAAATCCATAGCTCTTCTTTGAAAGGTCAAGATCTCGGAAGGCCTCAGATTGTAAACGTCATTTTATTTATATTGAAAAACGTTTTTTAAATTAAAATAAAACTTGCATCACTTTGATACCAAACATCTTCTGAAACTCATAGAAATGAAAAAGGTGAGGGTAGTTAAAGGCTAAAGGCAGTGGAAGAAGCAAACTATTATTAAAATACAGTAAGTATAAGGGTTCTAGATTTCTTGATAGACCTGATTCTAGTGCTACAAAAGAACATACACAGAAGTTCATCCAGAGCTATAGATATTTCCATCACTTATTACCCTTATTATGCACATAAATGCTTACACTTTTGGAAAAAAATCTATTTGTTAATTTTTTTCTTATTAACATTAACAAAATATAACCCATTTTTTGACATAAGCAATAAGGCAGACATTTCTACAGTTCTCTGAAAAGATTTTTAAAAAGCATGCAGAGGGCTTCCCTGGTGGCGCAGTGGTTGAGAGTCCGCCTGCCGATGCAGGGGACACAGGTTCGTGCCCCGGTCCGGGAAGATCCCACATGCCGCGGAGCGGCTGGGCCCGTGAGCCATGGCCGCTGAGCGTACCGCAAAAAAAAACAAAAACAAACAAAAAAAAGCATGTAGAAAACATCTATTTCTAACCTGAGAAATGAAAACTGTATCTCTTAGTAAATGAAAACACCACTTAACATAAAAACCTTCAGTAGTAAGAGTAAAATTTTACCAACATTAATTCCATGACCAGTGCCCCTTTAGCAACTATATCCCCTGGGGGCTCCATGGGTCTCTGAAAAGTGTTATTCAAAGTTTCCCCAGAGTCTAATGAGGATAATTTGCTAATGGATGTTTTGTTTGATTTTTATCCAAAGGCAAAGAAGGACATAATTGATTAGCATCTGAATGTGAGAAACACAAGAGTTTCCTTTAAAAAATGATGCTCTCATAGTACTAACAAAAGCCATGATTAATGTTTTTGTCAAATCTGTAAAAGAAAATGGAGAGGACACTGCCTTCCCCCATCAAACATGTACTGTATAAGGATGAGAACAATGCTTTGGCAGACCATTTGTGCATTCCCTTCGGACATGGCACTAGCTGGCTCCTTTTTAGTCTCGAGTTATAAACAACTAAATAGGCTATTAACATTTTGATCAATATTTAGCCCTGCCCTTGCAAGTTCCACGTTTGTTTAAGTTATGGTTTTAGACTAGGGTCACTTGAAATAGATATTCTCATGACACTTGGTTTGAGGTTATATTACTTCTTTATAAGTCTGGAAAATTTTTTAAATAGTAAAATTTCTAAAAGCACAGAGAGGTATAATGTAAATGTTTCCTTTGTGCTTTTTACCACCTCCTGTTTTACTCCCGACTTAACTATTAGCACTTTCTCATTAACCAAAATATGAAGAAATATAAGAAATTATAACATGACATAAAAATAATTTCTTGCTTGTGCAAAGTATTTTACAATTTACTAATAACTCTCATATAATTTGTTATCTTTATCCAACCTTGTACAGAGGGTGAAACTGGGGCTTAGAAAGGAAAGTGACAAATTAGATCACATAACTAGTGTCTGTGGGGTAGGACTTTGATATAGATCTTCCGCCTTGAAGACTCCGAACTAACACGGGTAAGCATGCATGCTTATGCTATCTGTAAGAGGACATCAAAAGCAGTGGAAGAAGACAGACTGATATAGGTTCCTAAAAGTTAGTCGGTTAAATAAGGCGAAGTTTAGAAAAGCAATAACATAGTATCACAGTACAGTAACACAATGGGAGGAAATGGCCACAGAGGAAAGAGGAAGGTTGAAGGATCTGCTGTATGCTGATAAATGAAGTATGAAATAAATGAATAACCAAACTCAGTATTGGATTTTTGTCCAAAAAAAGAAATGGTCCCCTGCAATTGATAATCCAGCATGAATTGTGTAAGATGAACCTGAAATTTCTACCTCAGAGTTTCCAAAAGTGATTACTATGGCACACAGATCTTGTAAGGTGCTTAAAACAAAAACCTATGCTTACACCGATTTGGGTATATTGATGTACCATATTCTCTGTCCCACTCCTTTGGAAATATGAGAGCATCAAAGCCTCCATGAATTCCTACGAGGAAGAAACCTGTCTAACGTTGTTTATGTGAGTTTTTCTCAAATTTAGTTGACCCTTGGTCCCATTATGGATGCCACACTATTAACTTCACAGGGCACATTTCAGGAAATGGCATCTTCTTAAATGCAGAAAAGTTTGGGCTGGAGGTATAACAAGTCAGTTAAAGAAATAAAGCATAATGTTTCTCCTATGTCATTTCATACCTTGTTCTTGACTGTTCAGACAAGGACAAGGAAATCTGTGGACACTTTATTGAGAATTCTCACAATTGCTTCCCAGACACTAATACGTTCAAGAACACCTGATTAGGGGAAGACGTTTTTAACTTTCTATTATTCATGCTGCTTGAGTTCCTTCATAGCTAAATGGATATAGTCAATCAATTAAATAATCAATCAGCACACATTTTCCTTGTTTACAATGCATTCCGTAAGATAGATGTTGAATCTGCCTCAAAGAGCTTGTGATTTAACTGAGGCGGCTGGGGATGGATACACTGACAAGTTATAGAACTGTGTGATGTTAAATATACATCATCAGAAATGTCGCAAGGTGGGCATGATTAATTACTGAGTATCATGGGTCATTCACTTGCTGTGAGTTCAAAAGGAGTGAGGTCACAGTGGGTGATGGTGACTTAAGATGGTAGTGGAGTTCCTGAGATTCACATACTGTGAAGCATATATTTATGGCTGTGTCCAGGCACAGTTTGAAAAATGGCAGAAAGTTTAAATGCGAGCAAGTACAATAACACATTTGAATTTTTGAATTAGAAAAGACACTAGCTGATAAGAAAGGAAGAAAAAAGAAGTTAGGAAATTGGCCACTCTGCCAAGTTTCAAGAAGAGGACTTTGAAGCAAAATAGTGAAATAAATGAAATGAGGGACTAAAACATATGTATTAATTAATTGAACACATCACTTGATCATTGTTCATTATCTCTGCTCACTTGTAAAGGGAGAGACACACAACGAGTCACCACTTAGATGGGGCTTGAAGTTGGACTATGGAGTGGAAATTGCCCAGTGAGGCAATTCTAAGCTTTGGCTCAGGGATTCCAAGTGAAATTAGATATTAGAAATTAATGAAGACATGTTTCTCTGATTCTATAAACCAGAAATTAATTTCATTAACAAAACAGCCTGGAGAGAAATAAACTATATAGCTAGATAAAATAAATTTAATTTCTGAGACCTATGATGTATTTTTTAAGCAGCACAGTATTTGCTATATATTTTTTTACATCTGGAAATTGATATGTATTTATAACTTGAATAGGGAGATTTTGTTTGGCACACTTTGATGTAGATGTGTACGTTTCACAAATATGAGTATAGGCTACACAGATTTTTTTCAGAATTTTAAAACTTAACAGAAACCCATATCTCACTAAGTTAAACATCTCCATCTTCATGTAACATATGAGGGAATTAGGCAGCAATAACTCCATGTGTACAAAGAGGTTCCCCCCAGTTCTGCCTCTTACATTATTTTGACAATATCACACTCCAAAAGATATAGGCATGAAGCACCAGAATTGTGCATTTGAATACATATCTTTATAGAAGACACAGGGATATATATATAGTATATATACTACATATATAGTATACTATATATATATATAGTAATAACCTATATTTCAGCATGCGTCTGAGAACTTAAGTGTGTGTGTATTACTAATGTTATTACTAAGGAACTTAATCTGAATTAACTAAAAACTGAACTAAACCGTTCTCAAAGCTGAATCCCAAACCATATCACAGCGCAAAACATTTTCATAGGACCATTAAAAATGCTAATCCAATATTAATTGGCCAAACCTAAACATTGTGTAAACCGTTTCAAAATCTGTTCTGAGCCAAAACTATTCACCGTGAGTCAGTGGCTCTAATTCCCTTGCTCAGTTCCAGTTATTCCAAACCATGTTACACCCAGTCATCACAGTGACCCAGACTCAACAAGAAACCAGCATTAGCACTGGAATAAAAAGATTTAAAGTAGGTCAGTGGATGATCTGCTTTTTGTTTTTCCTGACAAGTTTAATGAGACATCCAATGCATTTATTTGTTCATTTAAAAAATATCTGTTGAACACCCACTGTTCACTCAGCACTGAACAGAGCTCTGAGAGGTACAGGAGAAAACTTGACAATGGTTTTGCCCTTGTGGAATTTTCTAGATTAGCAGAAGAAAATAGATATTAAGCAAATACTTTCCCCAAAATGTGTGCAATAGATTGTGATATGTGTGCAGAAGCAGCAGCAAAAGCACTTGTAGGAGTAGATGATACAGGGCTCTCCTAAGCAAATGTTGCAGTAAAAATTGGAGGCGGAATCAAAATGCTCTCATCTCTTAAACTAAATTTGGCTGGTGAGTGAATTTTTTCTGGACGTGTAAGTGATGCAAATTTATGCATATACTTTATATCCTGACTCTTCACACCCCTTTTCGTATAATTTCCTTATTGGGCTCATTGCAGTTAAAATAATGTTTATACTATAGAGAAAGTCTTGAGACTGCATGGGATTTGCAACACAGAAAGTTTAGAGCTAGTTTTTTGTCTTTGCAGCCTTATAAATCTGCCAATTTTCAGACTGTTTTTAAAAGATATATTTATTTAGCAAATCTATTCTGTTACTTTGATAAAATCTCTGGGTTATATTTAAGTTGTCTGATTTAAATAATTTTGCAGTGTTTAGTTCATGTCTAATTTATTTATTTCATCTCTGACTGGTAGAGGTGGACGTATGTATTACAAAAGACATGGAAATATCGTCGTGTTTGGAGAAAAAAGTACAAAAGGAAACAATAAGAAAGACATTATGTACTATTTAATATCTTTTTAAAAAGTGTAGTGATGACAGTAGACTTGGCTGATTTTTTTCTGCATTTGTTTCCATTCTTCAAAGTGCTTTTATCTTTGAGTTAGTTTTTTTGTATTGCAAGCTGTTTTTCATTGCGCCTTGCTTTGTAAGGTTTACAAAACTCTCCCACACAACACGAATATAAAGAAGGATGTAATTTGTGAGGTTATAAATGGCATCTTTTAACTGTAATAAAATAAGCAAAGAATAAATAACACTGGATTAAACTGAAGCCCATTAGTGAATTGTGAAACAACACCAAAAGTGAGTGGAAGGATTTAGTAACAAATCTTCAAAGAGTGTTCCTTTGTGTAATAAATGTTTGACTGTGGTGGGAAGCCTCCTCCATGTGTCCTTGCACGTGCCAAGTAATCCTCTGCCTTTGCAGCTAAGAGAAGAAGAACCATGCTGTCCGTATACATAACAGTAGCTCCCCTGCATCTATTAGAAAAGAGTTAAAAATTGGGAACCATTGAAATGAAGTCTAATTCTACAATAATTTATTGTTAATTCTGTCAATGACTTTCATTACGTAGACACTAGCTTCTCTTTTGTTCTAGTCCCCAGCTCCCAACACCTGGGTTCTGCTGTCATATGGTGGCAGAGGGTGGGAGGGTGGGAAGCAGAAACATCGGGGAAGGCGAAAGGATAATAAGACTATGGAAGCTGGAGTCAGGTAGTCAAGACCCACATCTTCTCTCCATCACTAACAAGCTGCATCACTTTAGGCAAGTTATTTCACTTTCCAAACCTCAGTTTCTACATCTGTGAAATGGTATAATAGTAGTCCCTACCAGAGCAGGTTGTTGTGAAGATGTACTGAAATGTAGCATGTAATGTGCTCCAGACAATGCAGCATACAGCATGTTCATAGTCATGAGGAAAATTAAAACAGAAGAGCGTATATGTTAAACATTGAATAAGTACTAGAAGCAGATATAAGAATTATTAAGAGAAGCCCAGAGAAAAGAGGGATGTAAATATAGTAGCACTGATGTACCATGGGGGTTCCCACACATAAATGAAGGTGACATGATTAACAGTCGTATGAAATTATAGTCGGATTTCAGTTTCAGAAGCTGTGTAACCCTGAATCTGCCTCCTTCCCTTCCTGAATTTTACATCAGTCACTTAAAAAGCTTTTTATTGGTTTAAAAAATTCACGTGGGTGTCACTAGTCACTACCAGCTGCTGGAAATACTAAAGGAGGTTTAAAAGCATCTGATTTGGAGACTGTAAGAGTCTCTTAGTAACTGTTGTCATGCATAGCATCCACCAATAGAACTTAATATTTTAACTGATACTAGAGGAAGATACAGAAACACTGATGCTTAAATTTCTGTTTATGGAATTCTTACGTTAATTTTTATGTTAAATATTTCCATTCCAAACATATTAATATGTCTGAAAAATTCTCAAGACCTAACTCAGTGCTGTCAGTGAGTTGGGTAAACCAGAAGTGATCAACTGGATGGGAAGATACAAATAAATTGTTCTGTTCACCCCAAACATAAATGCAGCTGACTCTCCTTAGTGACAGAGTATAAATAGATCATGTTATATAAGGCACACTGAGGCTTTTTTTAACCTTTCAAAAGAATTAGCATTGCACATAGCATTACTATTTAAGAATTCCCTCCACACAGAACATGGTGTTTAAAAATCTACCCCCACTGACACTCATCAGAATCAAGAGAGTAAACAAAGATTGAGAATCTATATCTTGAGGAGTCTTGGTAGATGAACATAGGCTGGTGAAGGCAGAGTCATGAATGCTTGAATTATGCTGAGAGTAGGCATCTGGTTAAATGAAATTCCCATTTAACAGAGTCTAGCAGAAACCTTAGTTACCTGTCACAAAAAGTCAGATGGCTCTTTTTCCTGGCTTGGAAAATCGAGCAGCACATGGAAGTGTCCTTAAATTTCATAACTACTGGGTTGGCCAAAAAGTTCATTCTTTTTTTTTTTTTTTTCCCTGTAAGATGACTCTAGTAGTACTTAGTTGTCTTTAACTTCATTCAAAACAATTCTGTTAGATTGTATGTGACAGTTGTCACATCAGCATGTATTTAAAAAAAGACTTGTCAAAATTGGTGAAATTTTGTGTAGCCATTTTAATATTGAAGATGGAAGCAAAAAGCAACATTTTTGGCATATTATGCTTTATTATTTCAAGAAAGGTAAAAGCGCAACCGAAACCCAAAAAAAGATTTGTGCAGTTTATGGAGAAGGTGCTGTGACCAAATGAACGTGTCAAAAGTGGTTTGTGAAGTTTCTTGCTGGAGATTTCTCTCTGGACGATGCTCCATGGTCAGATAGACCAGTTGAAGTTGAGAGCGATCAAATCAAAACAATAACATAGAATGATCAACGTTATACAACACAGGAGATAGCCGACATACTCAGAGGATCCAAATCAAGCATCTAAAAACATTTGCACCGGCTTGGTTATGTTCATTGCTTTGATGTTTGGGTTCCACATAAGTTAAGCAAAAAAAACTTTCTTGGCCATATTTCCACATGCGATTCTCCACTTAAACGTAACGAAAACATTCTGTTTTTAAAACAAATTGTGACAGGCAATGAAAAGTGGATACGGTACAACAATGTGGAATGGACGAGATGGTGGGGCAAGTGAAATGAACCACCACCAACCACACCAAAGGCCAGTCTTCATCCAAAGAAGGTGATGTTGTGTATATGGTGGGATTGGAAGGGAGTCCTCTATTATGAGCTCCTTCTGGAAAACCAAATGATTAATTCTAACAAGTACTGCTCCCAATTAGACCAACTGAAAGCGACACTCGACGAAAAGCGTACAGAATTAGTCATAATCTGCCTAGTCATAAGATTAGGCATAATCTTCCATCAGGATAACACAAAATCTTCCATCAGGATAACGCAAGACCTCATGTTTATTTGATGACCAGGCAAAAACTGGTACAGCTAGGCTGGGAAGTTCTGATTCATCTGCCGTATTCACCGGACATTGCATCTTCAGATTTCCATTTATTTAGGTCTTTATAAAATTCTCTTAATGGAAAAAATTTCAATTCCCTGGAAGACTGGAAAAGGCACCTGGAAGAGTTATTTGCTCAAAAAGATAAAAAGTTTGGGGAAGATGGAATTATGAAGTTGCCTGAAAAGTGGCAGAAGGTAGTAAAACAAAAGGGTGAATAGATTGTTCAATAAAGCTCTTGGTGAAAATGAAAAATGTGTCTTTTACTTTTACTTAAAAACCGAAGGTACTTTTTGACCAACCCAATACTTTGTGAGTCCTGATTGCATTCTTATTTGTTTCTAGTACCAGTGACAGCCAAGAGATATCGATTTGGTTAATTTGCACCTGGAGTGCTTTAAAAATTCATGATGTACAGTAATACAGGTGGTTCTCTGTTATTTGAACCAATGAGCATTACATGTAAGTGTCTCAAAATCAGTTAGGAATATCCAGAAGAATGCAATCCTTCTTCATCCCATGCCAGTCAATTTCATAATGACAAGACCAAGCTTCCTGACAGGATCTTCACTGTCTTGAGGATCACTGGCAGTCAGGCACTATAATGGACATGAGGACATGGGCAATTTCCCTTCTTACTGAGTGCACTCTCCCTTACCCTCTGTGCGCTTCTGTGTGAGCCAGGTTGTAATCACACTTACTTGAAAGGACATCGAATCATTTTCCTGTGTCTGTGGCATTTTTCCATCAATCACTCTCATCAGTGCACGGAACAATTGTGCATTATCTGGGGACTTTGTTAGGGTCCAGATATTATACTGTCCACCTATCATCTCACTGGCCTGGCAACCTCATTATTATGAGAGACAAGTGTTAATTGTGAATACAGGAATACTGTAAACTGAAACAGTTATATTTTCTCACCTGAAGCACATTTTAATAATACTTGCAAATATCTGGACATATTTTAACTTCATAATTTTTCTGCCAGAAAGTAAATTGGATGATGCTTTAGAAAACATAAGGACAAAAAGGGAGGGAGAAAAGAACTTGAGTCTCATTTCATTTTAAAATCTGGGCTGACTGGCCATATAATTAGCTAACTAATTAGGAAAAATAATTAGCATCTTAAGACTTTCACTTCATCATCTGTACGTTGGAGACTTTATTTCCCTGGAATGATTTTTCAAGAGTTTTCGATTCCTAAGAAAAAGTATATTAAGCCACATTTGAGGATTATAAAATATCACCTTGTAAGAAACCATTAGCAACAATTATTTGTTTAAAAAGTTAGAATAACTAGCCAACAAAGAAGTTAATTACATTATGCTCAGAAATTAATTGGATAATCAAATATAAATGCATTTGTTTGTATAAGAAAAAATGACAGAGGAGAAGAAAATACAGTTGGAATATGTTAATATTTTTCATTGACATATTTAACTAAACTTTTCCTGAGCAAGAACATGATAAGAAAGTAATTGAACAACTTTGCTGATTGTCAAAGCGTTAACTTTGTCATTCCAAAGACCTATCTTTTATTCACTGACCTGAAATAAAAGAGGGGAATAAAAGACCAAAAAAATAAAAAAGAAAAACAGGCTAATACTTAAGATTAAAGGGGACACGTTTTTGGCCTATAGAAGAAAACATCATTATATAAATGAAATTACAAAACTATAGAAAAATGAATTAATTGATAAAACACCCACTTCCTTTTGCAGTTTTTATTTTAATGCCCCTTGCAAAACATTAACTTGACAATAAATGAATTAAGGAAATGAATGGTGTTTCTATGTGCTTTTGCTCATCATCCCTCATGTACCACAAGATACAGCAATTCTGGAATCACTGGAAATAAACACTGCCAATTTATCTGGTTCCTTTCTTTGACTTTAGCTAGTATCCAATCTAAACTATTTCATTTGTGGGTACAAGTTAGAACCAAAATAATCAGAGAAGGGTGAAAAATTTGTAGAATGGATGTCTGGTTTCATTCTTCTCACTCTGTAGATGATAGAAACTAGACCAAATGGTTCTATGCTTTACCTGAGGCCAGATACCTAAATTAGAGGCAGAAACAGAACAGAAACCTATGTCTCCTGACACTGACTCCTGTCTCCCTTCCAATACACGATGTTGCCAACATTTAAAATTTGAAATATTCATCAATGAACTCTCTGGTGGATTCACTGGTGTTTTTATTGGAAATTAGAAGGTGGTTTTCTCAGGGAACAGTGAAAGAGCATACTATTAGAAATACATTTTTTTCATAATATTTCCATTTTATGTTTTAAACATATCATTAAAATCCATTATTTAACTATAAAAACTTACATAGAGTAAAAGTAGCAAACTCCTTTCTCTCTCCTAAACCCACTTTTCCCATTATTTTTCTTTGTTAACTGATATGCATTCTGCCCATCTTTTTTCAATGAATTGATGTGCTCATCCACATACACTAACATGTAAAATCTCAAAGTGATTTTGGATGTAACAAGCTAAACATACAAAAGAATCCAGCCTCGGTACTAAGGAAATTTATTGGCTCACTTACTGAAAGTCTAGATAAATGTAGATTTCCTGGTTGATTTAATCCAGTGCCTCTGGCTATATTTCCTGTGACTCCCTGCTGGACTCTACCTCCCCTGTGCATTGAGCTTCTTAGTAGGATGGGTTAAGTACTTCTGGGTCTTACATCCACATACACAAACATCCTCAGAAAGAGAGAGCTGTTCTCAGAAACTATCCCATAAATGGAAGAAGCGTTTTCCTAGAAGGTCCCCAGAAAATTTCCTCTCACAGCACATAGGCCTCTACTGGATCATATTCCTGAAAGAATCACTGGTAAGGAAGAAGCATATGGAGGGTCTTAGGTCCATGGAGACACATGGGATGCACGGAAGAAATGTGAATTTCTGAAGACAGTTTGTATTCTGGTAAGAAGACAGGAAGGTACAAATGCTAAGTAGCAGTTTACAATGTTTACTACACACAAATAAATAGTTCTCTCTCTAGACATATAAATATACATATATATCTTGAACATATTTTATGCCATCATACATCTCTACATCTCTACCTTATTGTCTTTAATTGCTTCATAATAGTTCATAGTACTATTGTACTATGTACTAATTGTACTACAGTACAAATGTACTGTAATATTTAACTGATACCCTAGTGATATGAATCACTTTTTAATTTATTAACTGTGTTTCTGTAATTTGGATGAGGCCTGAGTGAGAAAGTTTTAAATAACTCTCGTCAGAAAGTTAAAACCAAACAAACAAAAAGCACATTCCTAGACTAAACATTCATGTTTAATATGCCTGGTCCTGTGAGCTCTGCATGTAGCACCCAAATAGTAGTTAATGAAGTTTCATACACTATGTTTCTCTATTTTTCACGAACTGAAAAATGGAAGTTCTTCAGTAGTGACAAAAAGGAAAATGACAGTGGCGAAATATTTTATTCAAAAGTCATAAAGATCCAGAGACAGCAGAAGCAGGAAGAATTACAATCCTGCAGGCTGTGGACAAAACCCACATTCTCAGAAAGATAGACAAGATGAAAAGGCAGAGGACTATGTACCAGATGAAGGAAGAACATAAAACCCCAGAAAAACAACTAAATGAAGTGGAGATAGGCAAACTTCCAGAACGAGAAGAGAGAGAGAAAGGACCAGAGAAAATATTTGAAGATCTTATAGCCAAAAACTTCCCTAACATGGGTAAGAAAATGGCCACCCAAGTCCAGGAAGCCCAGAGAATCCCATACAGGATAAACCCAAGGAGAAACACACCAAGACACACAGTAATCAAATTGGCAAAAATTAAAGACAAAGAAAACTTATTGAAAGCAGCAAGAGAAAAACGACAAATAACATACAAGGGAACTCCCATTAGGTTAACAGCTGATTTCTCAGCAGAAACTCTACAAGCCAGAAGACAGTGGCATGATATACTTAAAGTGATGAAAGGGAAGAAACTGCAACCAAGATTACTCTACCTGGCAAGGATCTCATTCAGATTCGATGGAGAAATCAAAAGCTTCACAGACAAGCAAAAGCTAAGAGAATTCAGCACCACCAAACCAGCTCTACAACAAATGCTAAAGGAACTTCTCTTAGTGGGAAACACAAGAGAAGAAAAGGACCTACAAAAACAAATGCAAAACAATTAAGAAAACAGTCGTAGGAACATACATATCGATAACTACCTTAAACGTGAATGGATTAAATGCTCCAACCAAAAGAGAAAGGCTTGCTGAATGGATACAAAAACAAGACCCATATATATGCTGTCTACAAGAGACCCACTTCACACCTAGGGACACATACAGACTGAAAGTGAGGGGATGGAAAAAGATATTCCATGCTAATGGAAATCAAAACAAAGCTGGAGGGCTTCCCTGGTGGTACAGTGGTTGAGAGTCCACCTGCCGATGCAGAGGACTCAGGTTCGTGTCCCGGTCTGGGAAGATCCCACATGCCGTGGAGCGGTTGGGCCTGTGAGCCATGGCCGCTGAGCCTGCACGTCTGGAGCCTGTGCTCCACAGCAGGAGAGGCCACAACAGTGAGAGGCCTGTGAAATGCAAAAAAAAAAAAAAAAAAAGAAAGCTGGAGTAGAAATACTCATATCAGATAAAATAGACTTTAAAATAAAGAATGTTATAAGAGACAAGGAAGGACACTACATAATGATCAATGGATCAATCCAAGAAGAAGATATAACAATTATAAATATATATAAACTGAACACAGGAGCACCTCAATACATAAGGCAACTGCTAACAGCTATAAAAGAGGAAATCGACAGTAACAGAATAATAGTGGGGGACTTTAACACCTCACTTACACCAAAGGACAGATCATCCAAAACGAAATAAGGAAACAGAAGCTTTAAATGACACAATAGACAGATAGATTTAATACATATTTATAGGACATTTCACCCAAAAACAGCAGATTACACTTTCTTCTCAAGTGCGCACAGAACATTCTCCAGGATAGATCACATCTTGGGTCACAAATCAAGCCTCAGTAAATTTAAGAACTTGAAATCATATCAAGCATGTTTTCTGACCACAACACTATGAGATTAGAAATGAATTACAGGGAAAAAAACGCATAAAACACAAACACATGGAGGCTAAACAATACGTTACTAAATAACCAAGAGTACACTGAAAAAATCAAAGAGGAAATCAAAAAATACCTAGAGACAAATGACAATGAAAATAAGACGATCCAAAACCTATGGGATACAGCAAAAGCAGTTCTAAGAGGAAAGTTTATAGCAATACAATCCTACCTTAACAAACAACAAACATCTCAAATAAACAATCTAACCTTACACATAAAGGAACTAGAGACAGAAGAACAAACAAACCCTAAATTTTGTACAAGAAAAGAAATCATAAAGATCGGAGTAGAAGTAAACGAAATAGAAACAAAGAAAACAATAGCAAAGATCAATAAAACCAAAAGCTGGGTTTTGAGAAGATAAACAAAATTGATAAACCCTTCGCCAGACTCATCAAGAAAAAGAGGGAGAGGACTCAAGTCAATAAAATTAGAAATGAAAAAGGAGAAATTACAACAGACACTGCAGAAATACAAAGCATCCTAGAGACTACTACAAGCAACTCTATGGCAATAAAATGGACAACCTGGAAGAAATGGACAAATTCTTAGAAAGGTATAACCTTCCAACAGTGAACCAGGAAGAAATAGAAAATATGAACAGACCAATCACAAGTAATGAAATTGAAACTGTGATTAAACATCTTCCAACAAACAAAAGTCCAGGACCAGATGGCTTCACAGGTGAATTCTATCAAACATTTAGAGAAGAGCTAACATCCATCCTTCTCAAAATCTTCCAAAAATTCGCGGAGGAAGGAACACTCCCAAACTCATTCGAAGAGGCCACCATCACCCTGATACCAAAACCAGACAAAGACACTATATAAAAAGAAAATTACAGACCAATATCACTGATGAACATAGATGCAAAAATCCTCAACAAAATGCTAGCAAACAGAATCCAACAACACATTAAAAGGATCATACACCATGATCAAGTGGGATTTATCCCAGGCATGCAAGGATTCTTCAATATACATAAATCAATCAATGTGATAAACCATATTAACAAACTGAAGAATAAAAACCATATGATCATCTCAATAGATGCAGAAAAAGCTTTTGACAAAACTCAACACCCATTTATGATAAAAACTCTCCAGAAAGTGGGCATAGAGGGAACCTACCTCAACATAATAAAGGCCATATACCACGAACCCACAGCAAACATAATTCTCAATGGTGAAAAACTGAAACCATTTCCTTTAAGATCAGGAACAAGACAAGGGTGTCCACTGTCACTATTCTTATTCAAAATAGTTTTGGAAGTCCTAGTCTCGTCAATCAGAGAAGAAAAAGAAATAAAAGGAATACAAATTGGAAAAGAAGAAGTAAAACTGTCACTGTTTGCAGATGACATGATACTATACACAGAGAATCCTAAATATGCCACCAGAAAACTACTAGAGCCAATCAAGGTAAAGTTGCAGGATACAAAATTCATGCACAGAAATCTCTTGCATTCCTATACACTAATGATGAAAAATCTGAAAGAGAAATTAAGGAAACACTCCCATTTACCACTGCAACAAAAAGAATAAAATACCTAGGAATAGATCTACCTAAGGAGACAAAAGACCTGTATGCAGAATATTATAAGACGCTGATGAAAGAAATTAAAGATGATACAAATAGATGGAGAGATATACCATGTTCTTGGATGGGAAGAATCAACACTGTGAAAATGACTATACTACCCAAAGCAATGTACAGATTCAATGCAATCCCTATCAAATTACCAATGGCGTTTTTTATGGAACTAGAACAAAAAATCTTAAAATTTGTATGGAGACACAAAAGACCCCAAATAGCCAAAGCAGTCTTGAGGGGAAAAAAATGGAGCTGGAGGAATTAGGCTCCCTGACTTCAGACTCTACTACAAAGCTACAGTAATCAAGACAATATGGTACTGGCACAAAAACAAATACATAGATCAATGGAACGAGATAGAAAGCCCAGAGATAAACCCACGCACCTATGGTCAACTAATCTATGACAAAGGAGGCAAGGATATACAATGGAGAAAAGACAGTCTCTTCAATAAGTGGTGCTGGGAAAACTGGACAGCTACATGTAAAAGAATGAAATTAGAACACTCCCTAACACCATACACAGAAATAAACTCAAAATGGATCAGAGACCTAAATGTAAGACCGGATACTATAAAACTCTTAGAGGAAAACATAGGAAGAACACTCTTTGACAAAAATCACAGCAAGATCTTTTTTGAGCCACCTCCTAGAGTAATGGAAATAAAAACAATAATAAACAAATGGGACCTAATGAAACTTAAAAGCTTTTGCACAGCAAAGGAAACGATAAACAAGATGAAAAGACAACCCTCAGAATGGGAGAGAATATTTGCAAATGAATCAACGGACAAAGGATTAATCTCCAAAATATATAAACAGCTCACGCAGCTCAATATTAAAGAAACAAACAACCCAATCTAAACATGGGCAGAAGACCTAAATAGACATTTCTCCAAAGAAGACATACAGATGGCCAAGAAGCACAGGAAAAGCTGTTCAACATCACTAATTATTAGAGAAATTTAAATCAAAACTACAATGAAGGATCACCTCACACCAGGTAGAATGGAAATCATCAGAAAATTTACAAATAACAAATTCTGGAGAGTGTGTGGAGAAAAGGGAACCCTCTTGCACTGTTGGTGAGAATGTAAATTGATACAGCCACTATGGAGAACAGTATGGAGGTTCCTTAAAAAACTAAAAACAGAATTACCATATAACCCAGCAATCCCACTACTGGGCATATACCCAGAGAAATCCATGATTCAGAAAGTCACATGCACCCCAATGTTCATTGCAGTACTATTTACCATAGCCAGGTCATGGAAGCAACCTAAATGCCCATCGACAGACGAATGGATAAAGAAGATGTGGTACATATATATAATGGAATATTACTCAGCCATAAAAAGGAACGAAATTGTGTCATTTGTTGAGACGTGGATGGATCTGGAGACTGTCATACAGAGTGAAGTAGTCAGAAAGAGACAAACAAATATCGTATATTAACGCACATGTGTGGAACCTAGAGAGATGGTACAGATGAACCCATTTGCAGGGCAGAAATTGAGACACAGATGTAGAGAACAAACATATGGACATCAAGGGGGGAAAGCCGTGGAGGGGTGTTGGTGGTGGTGCGATGAATTGGGCGATTGGGATTGACATGTATACACTGATGTGTACAAAATTGATGACTAATAAGAACCTGCTGTATAAAAAAATAAATTAAATTAAATTTAAAAAATTTTTTTAAAAAGTCATAAAAATCCAATTGAGACCAAAATTTCTTCCCAGTTCATTTTAGATAAAATATGATGGAATTGGCTTTGAAACATTTGAAGAACATCTAACTTTCCCAATTAACTGAGTGATGTTTAATTTAGGCTTCATTAACTGTCACACCTAGAATTGACCTCCCTGCACTGGACTCTAAGTACCACAATATCAGAGACAATGTTTTTCTTATTCATTATTGTATCCCCAGAGCCCAGTACAGTGCTGGAGAAAAAGTAGGCACTGGATAAATAACTGTTGACTGAATAAATAAACTAAATAGTAGTAAAGAATGGCATGAACCTTGCCCTCTACTGGGGGTGATGGTATAGAAAGAGTTGTCTTGCAGGATCAAATATCGTAAGTGCTCTAAGGAATGATTAAAGTCCTATGTGACAAGTGAAAGTAATAACAGGTGAAATCAATAGAAATGAGGAATCATTAAATCTTTTAATGACCAATACTCCTATATATCCTGCCTATATGAACAGGAAAACTTCATTTTATTTAGGATTATTTCAATTGCAAGGAGCAGTGATAAAAGTGATCTCAAGGAAGGAGCAAGAAGGAATTTATTTAATATGACATATTTCATTGGGTATTGAAGTACAGAAATGACTCTACAATATAGCCGGGAAGCATAGAACTAGACCTTGCTCTTTCTGTCCCTCTTGGGAGCTGAATGATGGGTGGTCCAGCCTTGCTAATCTTACCCAGTCAAATTCTCTCTCAATGTCAAATCACTGCCTCTGCTTCCTTGTGCTTTTTGTATACCATAACTGTAGTTTTCTTCTACCTCCTTGGGTTCTGTTGACTGTTTATTATAACATTTGTAATTTTGTTCCAAATGATAACTGATTAACACCTTGATAGCCTATTTTTTAAATGTCAAGTGAAATGTCTCCTTTGACAAGCTTCTATCTTCTGTTCAGACAATAAGTAACTAGCCACCCAATATATAAACTAAATTTAGGGCAATTTGTGGCTCAGGGTCATGTAGCATGCTGATCTTTCTTCAGGGGTGTAAATAATTACAGATTTCTGAGAAGAAACCATGGAAAAGTGGACAGGCATAAAAGAGATCTAGTGCAAACATTTACTTATTCGCTACTTTTTCAGATTATAAAATCAATATATAATTAAAGATAACTCATGGTTATCTTTAAAACACTGAATCATTACATGTATTCTAATATATTTTTCTCAGTCTATTTTCATGCATATATTTCCAATATTGTGTACTGTATACATTTTTTTAAAAAAGATGTGGGATCTCACTCTGTATTTTGGTAGATCTCCCATTTCTAGCTGCTTATTTATACTACTTACTCCTCTTACGAAAAATAATTGATTTAGATGACTATATAATATTCTCTCTTAGAAATTCATCTTTTACTCTCCCTGCCCCCAATTCCTGCCAAGAGACTTGTAGACAGAATAACCTGTGGCAAATATCCTTTTATCTAAATGTCTCTATATACTCTGATTAGGTCCCTAAGATAGATTCCCAGAAATAAAATTACTGGATAACTTGGCATGAACTTTTTAAAGGCTATTGAAATATATTGCCAAATTGCTTTCAGAAAAGTTTGTTTACTTTTACTCTCAGTAATTGTGTAAGAAGCTATCATTTAATCCTCATTAATTATCCCAAGCATGGGGCTAATGACTGTTCCTATAAAGTTCAAAGACAGGATTTCTAAATAAAGGAAGAGTGGGTTGTTAATGCTTGAAGTATTGAAATCTAGAATCAAATGAGAATATATTTCCTCTTTTGGAGTTGCTTTCAGATTTGTAATAGTCTAGGCAAACTACATAATCAAAATTCTCTTAAAATTTTAATAACATAGGATATTAGAACACAGACCATCAATATAATTCCCCACATTTTTTTGCTTGTTTGTTTTGTTTTTTTTTTTTTGGCGGTACGCGGGCCTCACTGCTGTGGCCTCCCCCGTTGCGGAGCACAGGCTCCGGACGTGCAGGCTCAGCGGCCATGGCTCACGGGCCCAGCCGCTCCGCGGCATGTGGGATCTTCCCGGACCGGGGCACGAACCCGTGTCCCCTGCATCGGCAGGCGGACTCTCAACCACTGCGCCACCAGGGAAACCCAAGTCCCCACATTTTAAAATTAATTCATTTATTTGTTCATTTATTTTTTTTTATTCTCAGTAAACATCAGACGTCAACTGTAAGCTTAGGTTGTGCTAGGTACTAGGGAAACAAATATGAATAAAATGTTTTTCCATATCCCCAAATCCCAAGGTGGTAGAAAGACATGGAAACAACCTATTACAATGCAATGTTTTAAGTGATATGATATAAGAATATACACAGAGCTACGGGACCCACGAGGAAGAGGTGGCTAACTCTGCCACAAGAGACAAGCAAGGGAGGCTTCACAGGGAAAATGATAATACTTTGATATTAATACTGAAATACTAGGCAAACGCAAACTGGTTAAGATTGTAGTTGGAGAAGAGAAAAAAAAAAGAGATTCGGCCAGATAGTGAAGTTTCTATCAAACAGTTCGGAATTTATCTTGAAAGCAAGAACAAGCCACTGAAGGCTAGAGCAAATTGGAGGTTGTTGGAGTGATCCAGGGAAAGATTAAGTGTTGCTGATACTGCTGAGTCCCTGGGAAGCAGTGAAGAGACTTGGCAATATTTGAGAGAGAGAGTCAACGATGTTTATCAACCAATCAGATGTGGATTTCAGAAAACTGGAAGCAGAGTTGTCTCAGTGTGTTGATTAGTACATGGTGGATCTGTGGATACAATGCAGAGTCAGTCAGTTTGGGCTTTACTAAGTTTGAAGTGAATGAAAAATATGAATTTGTGTATATAAATCTGGAATTCTATAGAGAAGTGGAAAACAATGATTAAAATATGAGAGTAAATAGCACATAGATCATAAATCGTATTTGAAATTATAAGCAGGGGAGAGTATAAAGGGTAAGAAGAATATAGGGTATAAAATGGAACCCTAGGAACAATGAGTGTTTTTACAATTGTACAGAAGAAAGGAGCAGCTAAAGGAGACTGAGAGTCAGTGAGACTCAGTGCTATCCTAGAAGAGAATAAGTGTTTCAGAAGCACAGAAAAGAGGGAATGGCCAACTTTGTCAAGCACAGCAGACAGATTGGGTAAAATGAGAGCTAAAATTACCCAAAATACTTTGTAATGGGAGGTCACTGCTGACCTGAGCCATTTACAGTGGCTTTTGTGGAGGTATAAATCCCATTGTAGTATAAAAAGTCAAGAATGGTAGGTGAGAATTAGATAAAATATAAACTACTGTCTCAAAAATTTGATGGTGATGTAAAGACTATATATAATCATAGTTATAAGAGATTTCATAGTGGAATGAAATTATGGATTAGCAAAGTCTCTGAGGATGGAGAGTTTGAAGATAAAGGAAGAAAAGAGGATATTTAGTGATGAAAATAGGCTAGCAAGTCTGAAGACCCAATGCTTTAACTTAAAATGACAAAAGTTAGAGTATATTTTGATTCAATATTACAGCTATATGTTTTAAATAATTTAAAATATTTTTAAAGATTACTTTTCATTTACGCTTATTACAAAATATTGGCTATATTCCCCGTGTTGTATAATACATCCTTGAGCCTATCTTACATCCAATGGTTTGTATCTCCCACACCCACACCCCTATACTGCCCCTCCTCCTCTCTCCCCACTGATAACCACTAGTTTGTTCTCTATATCTGTGAATTCTCTATATCTTCTTTACTGTTATATTCACTAGTGTGTTGCATTTTTTAGGATTCTACGTATAAGTGATATCATCCAGTATTTGTCTTTCTCTGACTGATTTCACTTGGCATAATGTCCTCCAAGTCCATCCGTGTTGCTGCAAATGGCAAAATTTTGTTCCTTTTCACAGCTAAGTATTCCATTGTGTGTGTGTGTGTGTGTGTGTGTGTGTGTGTGTGTGTGTCTACAAATACATATACATCTTCGTTCATGGACACTTAGGTTCCTCCCATATCTTGGCAGCTATATGTGTTTAAAATTTTATATAGTTGAATTTAAGTACTCATATTGTACATTTAGTTTATAAACTGAGTATTCCCAATTCAAAGATATAAACCTCTGGATTTCAACTTGTCACCAGAGTCAGTGTGTCCAAAGCATTTGACAGATTCCATTAATGTGAACTTTGTTAATTTCAAATGCTATGGCCATGGCCTAGAATAAAATGTAGAAAGACATTTCACCAATAAACAAACAAACAAGTAAATAAACCATAGAAAGGCATACTATTCAGTTGGGTAAAATTATCTAAGTAGGTGCAGCCAGGAAACCCAATAGGCTACTAAATCTATGAGTGGAGAAACTATCTTCTTCATTTAAGTTATCTTCAGGACGTAACACAGTTCCTGGTACATACTAGACATAATACAGTGCATTTTACAGTGTAGGTGAGTTTTGGGAGCATCAGACTGGGGAGATTATTGAAGCCATTGAAAACTGATTTATTTTGTCATCCGTTTGTGTAACTTAGCAGAGAACTGGACACACATTTACAGGTCTTGACCGCATAGTTGATTTCTAAAAGCAAACTGATACGGGAGAAAAGATAAATATCCTTTCATATTTGTCTTAACTCACCTGCTTCCTCTGCTTTCCTATATGTGTTTCCTACATTTTCTATAATCATAAATCTAACACCCCCTCATTTTCTCTGCCTAATTTTCTTCGTTCCTTCCTTAATAGTAAACTTTTAGCATTTATTTTGGCTATTTTTAACTGAAGGAAAATAACAGCCACCTAGATGGTATCTTTCTATTTTTTTTTAACATCTTTATTGGAGTATAATTGTTTTACGATGGTGTGTTAGTTTCTGCTTTATAACTAAGTGAATCAGCCATACATATAAATATATCCCCATATCTCCTCCCTCTTGTGTCTCCCTCCCACCCTCCCTATCACACACCCGCTAGGTGGTCACAAAGTACCAAGCTGATCTCCCTGTGCTATGTGGCTGCTTCCCACTAGCTATCAATTTTACATTTGGTAGTGTATATATGTCCATGCCACTCTCTCACTTTGTCCCAGCTTACCCTTCCCCCTCCCCGTGTCCTCAAGTCCATTTCTATGTTTGTGTCTTTAATCCTATCCTGCCCCTAGGTTCTTCAGACCTTTTTTTTTTTCACATTCCATATATATATGTGTTAGCAAACGGTATTTGTTTTTCTCTTTCTGACTTAACTTCACTCTGTATGACAGTCTCTATGTCCATCCACCTCATTACAAATAACTTAATTTCGTTGCTTTTTATGGCTGAGTAATATTCCATTGTATATATGTGTCACATCTTCTTTATCCAGTCATTTGTCGATGGACACTTAGGTTGCTTCCATGTCCTGGCTATTGTAAATAGAGCTGCAATGAACATTGTGGTACATGACTCTTTTCGAATTACGGTTTTCTCGGGGTATATGCCCACCAGTGGGATTGCTGGCTCATATGGTAGTTCTATTTTTACCTTTTTTTTTTTTTTTTTTTTGGCGGTATGCGGGCCTCTCACTGCTGTGGCCTCTCCCGCTGCGGAGCACAGGCTCCGGACGCGCAGGCCCAGCGGCCATGGCTCACGGGCCCAGCCGCTCCGCGGCATGTGGGATCCTCCCGGACCGGGGCACAAACCCGTGTCCCCTGCATCGGCAGGCGGACTCTCAACCACTGCGCCACCAGGGAAGCCCCCTATTTTTACCTTTTTAAGGAACCTCCATACTGTTCTCCATAGTGACTGTATCAATTTACATTCCCACCAACAGTGCAAGAGAGTTCCCTTTTCTCCACACCCTTTCCAGCATTTATTGTTTGTAGACTTTTTGATGATGGCCATTCTGACTGGTGTGAGGTGATACCTCATTGCAGTTTTCATGTGCATTTCTCTAATGATTACAGATGTTGAGCATCCTTTCATGTGTTTGTTGCTGATCTGTATATCTTTTTTTAATAACATTTTTATTGGAGTATAATTGCTTTACAATGGTGTGTTTGCTTCTGCTTTATAACAAAGTGAATCAGTTATTCATATACATATATCCCCATATCTCTTCGCTCTTGCATCTCTCTCCATCTCACACTCCCTATCCCACCATCCTAGCTGGTCACAAAGCACTGAGCTGACCACCCTATGCTATGCAACTGCTTCCCACTAGCTATCTATTTTACATTTGGTAGTGTATATATGTCCATATATATATACTACCACTCTCTCACTTTGTCTCAGCTTACCCTTCCCACTCCCCGTGTCCTCAACTCCATTCTCTGGTACGTCTGCGTCTTTATTCCTGTCTTGCCCTAGTTCTCGATGATCTTTTTTTTTTTTTTTTTTTTTTTTTTTAGATTCCATATATATGTGTTAAAATACGGTATTTGTTTTTCTCTTTCTGACTTACTTCACTCTGTATGAGAGACGCTATGGTCCATCCACCTCATTACAAATAACTCAATTTCGTTTCTTTCTATAGCTGAGTAATATTCCATTGTATATATGTGCCACATCTTTATCCATTCATCTGTCAATGGACACTTAAGTTGCTTCCATGTCCTGGCTATTGTAAATAGAGATGCAATGAACATTGTGGTACACGACTTTTTTTGAATTATGGTTTTCTCAGGGTATATGCCCAGTAGTGGGATTGCTGGGTCGTATGGTAGTTCTATTTGTAGTTTTTAAAGGAACCTCCATACTGTTCTACTTAGTGGCTGTATCAATTTAATTCCCACCAACAGTGTATGAGGGTTCCCTTGTCTCCACACCCTCTCCAGCATTTACTGTTTGTACATTTTTTAATGATGGCCATTCTGACCGGTGTGAGATGATATTGCATTGTAGTTTGATTTGCATTTCTCTAATGATTAATGATGTTGAGCATCCTTTCATGTGTTTGTTGGCAATCTGTATATCTTCTTTGGAGAAATGTCTATTTAGGTCTTCTGTCCATTTTTGGATTGGGTTGGGTTTTTTTTTATATTGAGCTGCATGAGTTGCTTGTAAATTTTGGAGATTAATCCTTTGTCAGTTGCTTCATTTGCAAATATTTTCTCCCATGCTGAGGGTCCTCTTCTCATGTTTTTTATGGTTTCCTTTGCTGTGCAAAAGTTTTAAGTTTCATTAGGTCCCATTTGTCTATTTTTGTTTTTATTTCCAATTCTCTAGGAGATGGGTCAGAAAGGATCTTGCTGTGATTTATGCAATACAGTCTTCTGCCTATGTTTTCCTCCAAGAGTTTTATAGTGTCTGGCCTTACGTTTAGGTCTTTAATCTATTTGGAGTTTATTTTTGTGTATGATGTTAGGGAGTGTTCTAATTTCATTCTTTTACATGTAGCTGTCCAATTTTCCCAGCACTATTTACTGAAGAGGCTGTCTTTTCTCCATTGCATATTCTTGCTTCCTTTATCAAAAATAAGGTGACAATAAGTGTGTGGGTTTATCCCTGGGCTTTCTATTCTATTCCATTGATCTATATTTCTGCTTTTGTGGTAGTACCATACTGTCTTGAAAACTGTAGCTTTGAAGTATAGTCTGAAGTCAGGGAGCCTGATTCCTCCAGCTCCGTTTTTCTTTCTCAAGATTGCTTTGGCTATTTGGGGTCTTTTGTGTTTCCATACAAATTGTGAAATTTTTTGTTCTAGTTCTGTGAAAAATGCCAGTGGTAGTTTGATAGGGATTGCATTAAATCTGCAGATTGCTTTCGGTAGTTTTCTCATTTTCACAATGTTGATTATTCCAATCCAAGAACATGGTATATCTCTCCATCTGTTTGTACCATCTTTAATTTCTTACATCAGTGTCTTATAGTTTTCTGCATACAGGTCTTTTGTCTATTAAGTTAGGTTTATTCCTAGGTATTTTATTCTTTTTGTTGCAATGGTAAATGGGAGTGTTTCCTTAAATTCTCTTTCAGATTTTTCATCATTAGTGTATAGGAATGCAAGAGATTTCTGTGCATTAATTTTGTATCCTGCTACTTTACCAGATTCACTGGTTAGTCCTAGTAGTTTTCCAGTTTCTTCTTTAGTATTCTCTATGTATAGTATCATCTCATCTGCAAACAGTGACAGCTTTACTTCTTCTTTTCATTTGGATTCCTTTTATTTATCTTCTCTGACTGCTGTGGCTATAACTTCCAAATCTATGTTGAATAACAGTGGTGAGAGTGGACAACCTTTTCTTGTTCCTGATTGTAGAGGAAATAGTTTCAGTTTTTCACCATTGAGAATGATGTTGGTTGTGGATTTGTCATATATGGCCTTTATTATGTTGAGGCAAGTTCCCTATATGCCTACTTTCTGGAGAGTTTTTATCATAAATGGGTGATCAATTTTGTTGAAAACTTTTTCTGCATCTATTGAGATGGTCATATGGTTTTTCTCCTACAATTTGTTAATATGGTGTATCACATTGATTAATTTTTGTATATTGAAGAATCCTTGCATCCTGGGATAAATCCCACTTGATCATGGTGTATGATCCTTTTAATGTGCTATTGGATTCTGTTTGCTCGTGTGTGGCTGAGGATTTTTACATCTATGTTCATCAGTGATATTGGCCTGTAGTTTTCTTTCTTTGTGGCATCTTTGTCTGGTTTTGCTATCAGGGTGATGGTGGCCTTCTGCAATGGGTTTGGGAGTATTCCTCCTGTGCTATATTTTGGAAGAGTTTGAGAAGGATAGGCATTAGCTCTTCTCTAAATGTGTGATAAATTCACCTGTGAAGCCATCTGTTCCTGGGCTTTTGTTTGTTGGAAGATTTTTAATCACAGTCTCAGTTTCAGTGCTTGTGACTGGTCTGTTTCTATTTTCTATTTCTTCTTGGTTCAGTCTCAGAAGGTTGTGCTTTTCTAAGAATTTGTCCATTTCTTCCAGGTTGTCCATTTTATTGGCATAGAGTTGCTTTTAGTAATCTCTCATGATCCTTTGTATTTCTGCAGTGTCAGTTGTTACTTCTCCTTTTTTGTTTCTAATTCTATTGATTTGAGTCTTCTCCCTTTTTTTCTTGATCAGTCTGGCTGATGGTTTATCAATATTGTTTATCTTCTCAAAGAACCAACTTATAGTTTTATTGATCTTTGCTATTGTTTCCTTCATTTCTTTTTCATTTATTTATGATCTGATCTTTATGATTTCCTTCCTTCTGCTAACTTTGGGTTTTTTTTTTTTTCTTCTTTCTTTAATTGCTTTAGGTGTAATTTCGGTTGTTTGTGATGTTTCTCGTTTCTTGAGGTAGGATTGTGTTGCTATAAACTTGCCTCTTAGAACTGCTTTTGCTGCATCCCATAGGTTTTGGGTCATCGTGTTTTCATTGTCATTTGTTTCTAGGTATTTTTCTACTTCCTCTTTGATTTCTTCAGTGATCTCTTTGTTATTTAGTAGTGTATTGTTTAGCCTCCACGTGTTTGTATTTTTTACAGATTTTTTTTCCTGTAATTGATATCTAGTCTTATAGTGTAGTGGTCAGAAAAACACTTGATAAGATTTCAATTTTTGTTAATTTATGAAGGCTTGTTTATGACCCAAGATATGATCTATCCCAGAGAGTGTTCCATGAGCACTTGAGAAGAAAGTGTATTCTGTTTTTTTTTGGATGGAATGTCCTATAAATATCAATTAAATCCATCTCGTTTAATGTGTCATTTAAAGCTTGTGTTTCCTTATTTATTTTCATTTTGAATGATCTGTCCATTGGTGAAAGTGGGGTGTTAAAGTCCCCTACTATGATTGTGTTACTGTCGATTTCCCCTTTTATGGCTGTTAGCATTTGCCTTATGTATTGAGGTGCTCCTATGTTGGATGCATAAATATTTACAATTGCTATATCTTCTTCTTGGGTTGATCCCTTGATCATTATGTAGTTTCCTTCTTTGTCTGTTATGATAGTCTTTATTTTAAAGTCTATTTTGTCTGATATGAGAATCCAGCTTCCTTTCGATTTCCATTTGCATAGAATTTCTTTTTCCATACCCTCACTTTCAGTGGGCATGTGTCCCTAGGTCTGAAGTGGGACTCTTGTAGACAGCAAATTTACAGTTCTTGTTTTTGGATCCATTCAGACAGTCTATGTCTTTTGGTTGGAGCATTTAATCCATTTACATTTAAGGTAATTATCAATATGTATGTTCCTATTACCATTTTCTTAATTGATTTTGGGTTCTTATTGTGTTTCCTGCCTAGAGAAGTTCCTTTAGCATTTGTTGTAAAGCTGGTTTTGTGGTGCTTAATTCTCTTAGCTTTTTCTTTTCTATAAAGGTTTTAATTTCTCCATGGAATCTGAATGAGATCCTTGCTGGGTAGGGTAATCTTAGTTGTAGCTTTCTCCCTTTCATCACTTTCAGTACGTCGTTCCACTCCCTTTTGGCTTGCAGAGTTTCTGCTGAAAGTTCAGCTGTTAACCTTATGGGGATTCCCTTGTATGTTATTTGTTGCTTTTCCCTTGCTGCTGTTAATATTTTTTCTTTGTATTTAATTTTTGATAGTTTGATTTATATGTGTCTTGCTGTGTTTCTCCTTGGATTTATCCTGCATGGGACTCTCTGCGCTTCCTGGACTTGATTATTTCCTTTCCCATAAAAGGGAAGTTTTCAACTATAATCTCTTCAAATATTTTTTCAGTCCCTTTTTTTTCTCTTCTTCTGGGACCCCTATAATTCAAATGTTGGTGTGTTTAATGTTGTTCCAGAGGTCTCTGAGACTGTCCTCAATTCTTTTCATTCTTTTTTCTTTATTGTGCTCTGCAGTAGTTATTTCCACTGTTTTATCCTCCAGGTCATTTATCCATTCTTCTGCCCTAGTTATTCTGTTATTGATTCCTTCTAGAGAATTTTCAGTTTCATTTATTGTGTTGTTCATCACTGTCTGTTTGCTCTTTCGCTCTTCTAGGTCCTTGTTAAACATTTCTTGTATTTTCTCCATTCTATTTCCAATATTTTGGATCATCTTTACTATCATTACTCTGAATTATTTTTCAGGTAGACTGCCTATTTCCTCTTCATTTGATTGGTCTGGTGGGGTTTGCCTTGCTCCTTCATCTGCTGTGTGTTTTTCTGTCTTCTCATTTTGCTTACCTTACTGTGTTTGGGGTCTCCTTTTTGCAGGCTGCACATTTGTAGTTCCTGTTGTTTTTGGTGTCTGCTCCCAATGGCTAAGGTTGGTTCACTGTGTTGTGTAGTTTCCTGGTGGAGGGGACTGATGCCAGTGTTCAGGTGGATGAGACTGATCTTTTCTTTTTGGTGGGCAGGACCATGTCTGGTAGTGTGTTTTGGGGTGTCTGAGACCTTATTATGATTTTAGGCAGCCTCTCTGCTAATCAGTGGGGTTGTGTTCCTGTCTTGCTAGTTGTTTGGCATAGGGTGTCTAGCACTGTAGCTTGCTAGTCACTGAGTGGAGCTGGGTCTTAGCATTGAGATGGAGATCTCTGGGAAAGCTTTCACTGTTCGATATTACATGAAGCCAGGAGGTTTCTTGTGGACCACTGTCCTGAACTTGGCCCTCCCACCTCAGAGGCACAGGCTTGACACCTGACCAGAGTACCAAAACCCTGTCAGCCACATGGCTTAGAAGAAAAGGGAAAAAAAGAAAGAAAGAAAGAAAGAAAATAATTAAAATAAAAAATTATTAGAAATAAAAAAAAATTTTAAGTAATTGAAGAAAGAAGAGAGCAACCAAACCAAAAAACAAATCCACCAATGATAACATGCACTAAAAACTATACTAAAACAATACAAAACAAAAAAATCAGACAGACAGAACCCTAGGACAAATGGTAAAAGCAAAGCTATACAGACAAATTCACACAAAGAAGCATACACATACACAATCAAAAGAAGAGAAAAAGAAGGAAAAAATATATATATATATTGAAAAAAAATGAAGAGAGCAACCAAATCAGTAGACAAATCTACCTATCATAATAAACTCTAAATACTAAAGTAAGATAAATATCAAACCAGAAACAAATTAGATGCAGAAAGCAAACCCCAAGTCTATATTTGCTCCTAAAATCCACTGCCTCAATTTTGGGGTGATTCATAGTCTATTCAGGTATTCTAGATGCAAGGTACATAAAGTTGATTGTGGAGATTTAAGCCGTTGCTCCTGAGGCTGCTGGGAGAGATTTCCCTTTCTCTTCTTTTTCGCACAGCTCCCTGGGTTCAGGTTTGGATTTGGCCCCGCCTCTGTGTGTAGGTCACCTGAGGGCGTCTCTTCCCCACCCAGAGAGGATGGGGTTAAAGGAGCAGCTGATTCAGGGGCTCTGGCTCACTCAGGCCAGAGGGACGGAGTGGTACGGAATGCAGGGCGAGCCTGTAGCGGCAGAGGCCCACATGACATTGCAACAGCCTGAGGCATACCCTGTGTTCTTCTAGGGAAGTTGTCCCTGGATCATGGGACCCTGGCAGTGCTGGGCTGCACAGGCTCCCAGGAGGGGAGGTGTGGATAGTGACCTGTGCTTGCACACAGGCTTCTTGGTGGTTGCAGCAGCAGCCTTAGCATTTCATGTCCATCTCTGGTGTCCATGCTGACAGCCATGGCTCGTGCCTATCTCTGCAGCTCATTTAGACGGTACTCTGAATCCCCTCTCCTCATGCACCCCAAAACCATGGTCTCTTGCCTCTTAGGCAGTTCCAGACTTTTTCCCGGACTCCCTCCTGGCTAGCTGTGGCGCACTACCCCCTTCAGGCTGTGTTCACGCAGCCAACCCCAGTTGGAGCCTCAGCTCCCAGCCACAACCCACCCTGGAGGGTGAGCAGACAAGTCCCTCAGACTGGTGAGTGCTGGTCGGCACTGATCCTCTGTGCAGGAATCTCTCCACTGTGCCCTCCGCACCCTTGTTGCTGTGCTCTCCTCTGTGGCTCCGAAGCTTTCCCCACCACCACCCCACCACCCATCTCCGCCAGTGAAGGGACTTCCTAGTGTGTGGAAACTTTTCCCCTTTCACAGCTCCTTCCCTGAGGTGTAGGTCCTCTCCCTATTCTTTTGTCTCTATTTTTTCTTTTTTCTTCTGCCCTACCCAGGTACGTGGGGAGTTTCTTGCCTTTTGGGAAGTCTGAGGTCTTCTGCCAGAGTTCAGTAGGTGTTCTGTAGGAGTTGTTCCACATGTAGATGTATTTCTGATATATTTGTGGGGAGGAAGATGATCTCCACATCTTACTCCTCCACCATCTTGAAGGTCTCCCCTCTTTCTATTATATTATCTAAAGAACCACCAGTGTCATCTTTCCAAATTGTAATTGATGTCCTGCTCTAAAAATATAATGGGTCCACATTGCTCTCAGGAGCAAGTCCAAAGTCCTATAATTTTTTTAAGTCCATGCTTAATCTGCCTTTACCTAACTCCCCATTATTATCTCATGTCCCTTTCTCTCTCCCTAACCATGTTGTTCTACTGTTGTTACCTCTTCTCAACTAGAGTCTATGTACTAGCAGTGACAGAAATGCTTTTTCTAATCCATTTCCCCTCTTGCAACTAGCTGGTGCTGGCTACACAAATCACAGTTATCTTCCTAGTTCTACATGTTCATGACAGGCCGTGTTCTTTGTAACGAATATCATATAGTTGTTAATAAACTTTTTTTTCCTTGTGGTATATTCTTCTTCCTCTACAGGATATACATTCCACAAGGTCATGGATTTATCCATTTGCTTATCTCTATGTTCCCATTGTCCCTGAACATAATAAACACAATAAATACTTATTGGAAAAATAAATGAAATGACGGTTTTTGAGGAAAAAATATGCTATAAGCCACTCATAATTAGTACAATTTTAAGTGATTTTCAAGGATGAGTATCTGGGGTCATAGTGCAGAGAAAAAAAATCCAATTCTTTTTCAGTCTCCCACACATGCAAGTCTGATGGTCAATATTGTGGTAAGAAAGTTAGGAAAATGAAATTTTGATTAAATGAAGTTCTCAATGTTCTCAAGTTAATGATCTTTTAAGGTTCAATGTTAAGTAAAGAACCAATTTTAACTTAACAGTATTGGCATCCATCTCCACTAAATGTAACACAATCACAGGTTTTGTCCATTATATTATATAGGATTATATAACCTCATATAAATTTCCAGAATTAAATATTTGCAACTTCAGAATTTTAATACTGAACAATAATAATTTTTTTTCTTGGTTGACCTTTTATTTTTTTATTTTTATTTTTAATTAAAGTATACTTTATTTACAATGTTGTGTTAGTTTCAGGTATACAGCAAAGTAATTCAGATATACATATATTCTTCTTCAGATTCTTTTCCCTTATAGGTAATTACAAACTATTGAGTATAGTTCTCTGTGCTATATAGTAGGTCCTGGGTGGTTATCTAAAATTATTCCATTTTTGATGACTAAAAGTTTTAATCAGACTCTGGACCCTCAATCTGGATGTCAGAAATTGCAAACCATGTTATACTAAACGAAATCACGAAAATAAAATAATTGAATGTTACTTTCAACAATGAGATTGGGACCACCCCAAAGGATTTTTTTTTAGTAAATTTCAATGAACCAGAAATTGACTATTTCTGAAGATCCCATTCCCCCAATACTTTTTGTTGTGGTTATGGCAAAATATATAAAATAAAATTTACCATTTTATCCCCAAATTTTAAGGTTAAATAAAGATGTAATGTATATGGTAGAGACTACTTTGCTGTTCTCCAAATCTGTTTCTTCTATTTCTTGTACTTAGTGCTATCATTTATTTCCCAGCTGTGCTATTAGTTTAGTGTGGCCATATGGCTGGATGGTAGCCCATGGAATACAGGGTGTGAGTGGAAGCTAACATGCTTCTCTTCCACACTTTCTCTATAAAATACTTCCATCCAGAGTTCCTCCATGCTTTTTCCTCATCTAGTGGTTCAATGAAAGGACTAAAAGGCCACAGAGCATTGTAAACTCACAAGAGGAAAGGATGCTGGTTTCCTGAATGATCTTGGAAAGTGAACTGACACAATGGAGCATTTAACGCCATCATTTAATGTGGAGTGGAATTTGGAAGTTTGATGGTCACAGATACAGAACCTGGTATTACCCTAACAAATACTATGTGCTCTCCATAGCAGATGCAAATATTGACTGATAGGTTTTCCAAGTACTAAACTAGCAAAATATACGATGGGTGCTTTTTCTTTTGTTTGTTTGTTTTCCTCTTAATTGACCAGCTTCCGGAAGTTGATGGTAGCAGTTGAAGAGACAAATAAAATAACCCTATATAACTAATAGCAGGAAGAAAGGCTACGATGAGCAGTACATCTTTTTGGGGGTGGCACAATTCTCTATGGAATGCTTGAGGCAGACCTGAGTTCACATCAGAATGTAATGTTGCCACGGCAACAGGGTGGTAGCATTTATTTCTGTTGAAAATATCTGAAGCACATGCAGCACCTTTTCCAAATTGAATGCTCTACTTTGAAGTTATCTGCCCAGATTCCGTACCCTAAACTGCTACAATTCCCTGCTGAGCTCCACTCCTTACTATAAAGGGCAAAAAGCCTCAGCACACATTTGCCATGTCACTGTTCACTCCCTTTTCAGCTCATTAGGAAGACTAGATGGGAATACAGAATGATATCTGTGACTGGGGAGAACGTGAACCATAAAGGTGATAAGGTATAAACTGCTCCCTGTGAGGGGAAGGGAGGAAGTTACTGACTTCCTTCTGAATCACTATATTTGGATGTACCTGATAGTGAGCTCTGCTAGGGTAACTTCATAGAAAATATAGCTCACTTTCTCTTCTTAAAGAGTTAAAACAATACTCTTAGGAAGATCTGGGGGATGGGGAGATCTCCAGGTTAATGAAGCTCACCTAGAATGATTCTTTTGTAAAGCAGCCAATATTACCAGAGAAATCACTCCCTTGCTTAAAATACTTCAGTGGCTCCCCATTAACATAAATGTTTAAATTCTAAAGAGGCTACAAATGCCTTACTCACTGCTACATATTCATCTCAGGATAACCTCCCCATCTCTGCCTTTACTTCAGCTTTATTTATTTCATTTTTCCAAAAGGTCATGCTTACTTGCACCTCATAACATTTCCATTTGCTGTTTGTACTGCATGGAATGTTCTCTGTGGACCACAGTTTGCAGTTAATTACATCTCATCCGTTAGAACAGCACTGAGACAGTGCTACCCTCAGGCTTTCCTTGCCTCCTCAACTAGGCTGAGGATCTCTTTCACATGTCTATTGTGGGTTGCATTATTTGTTTAAAATATTCTCGGTGGGACCCTTCTCTGGTGTTGCTTTTTATAGCAGGAGTGTATTTCCTTTCCCACTGATGCATGATTTTACGATGAGGCTTGCTTTATACAATGAAATGAGAGTGAAAGTGCTGATGGCATGTTCATGAAGCGGCTTCAAGGCTGATATAGCTAAGATAAGAGATGATCTTTTCTCTTGGATTCCAGAAAAATAGGACATGGAGCAGAGTTGCAGCTGACCCACAAGGGACATTAATATGAGTAATAAATAAGTAATTAAACCTTTATGGTTGTAGGTCACAGAGACTTGAGATATGTTATTTGAATATAATGTAATGAAAGCTGAGTAGTTCACTGTCATAGTTTACTTTTTTTTTTTTATAAATAAGAGGAAGTAGAGCATGGTAGTATTAGACAGGCTCTAAATTCAAACTCCTATATTCGATGTCCATTCTGCCACTTGGTATTTTGTGTTCTAAGATATCACATTATTTAATGTCTTTGGCTTCTGTTACTTTACTTGTGAAATGGAGATAATACTAGTATATATCTCACAAGGTGGTGGTCAGGATTAAATGAGTTAATATTAACATTAAATGTAATTAAGTATTACACCAATGTCTGGCACAGAACAAGCCCTCAGTGTTAATTATTAGTATTCATAGGACTTAGCAAATTTTTCAGTCACAAGTTTTCTATGATTATTTGATTAAGGTCTATTTGATTAAGGTTTCCCTTATTAGACTGTTAGAATCCTGAGAGCAGAAACCTCACCAACTTGATTCACCTTTATATCACCAGTGACTAGCATAATCCTGACATATAATGAGCAACTGACAAATATTTGTTCCTACAATGAATTTTTAAAAATGAATGAATAAAATAATAGCCCAAAGCTAACATCAGTCATTGTATTGAAATGAATAAAGAATAAATACTATTAATATTTAAAATTACTTGTAAGAGGAGTAATATTTCAAGCAATGCTAGTTTTGTCCACTGAAATTATATAAAATCTAGACTGATGGAAAATCCAGACTTTCTGGTTAAAATCTGCAGGGTAAAATTTCCTGTGGTAGATGGCACTGCTGGTCTGGTGACAGCAGCATTGCTATTCCAAAGGGCACAATTGTGTGAAATATGGGATGGTGATCATTTGTTAAGATGTTTCTCAAAAAAATACTTCAATAATGACATATCTAATTATTGAATTTTATGATGAATAAAACCAGTCCTAATATCTATATAATGCTTGTTCTCAAATTCTCCCATTGCCATGTTCTGCCTATCTTAAAGGACATTTCCTGGTACCCCACGTTGGCCATCATTTTTCATATCGTCTGATGTGACAGCAACTTCATGCCCATCCCTCTCTGATAGCACCACCATCTCCCCATTTCCGCTAACCCTCAGCCCCTGGCAACTATTCTACTCTCTGTTTCTGTGAGTTTGGCTTTTTTAGATTCCACATGTGAGATCATACAGTATTTGTCTTTCAATGACTTATTTCACTTAGTATAATGCCCTCAAGCTCTATCCATGTTGTCACAAATGGCAGGATTTCCTTCTCTTTAATGGCTGAATGGGCCTTCCCTGGTGGCGCAGTGGTTGAGAGTCCGCCTGCCGATGCAGGGGACACGGGTTCGTGCCCCGGTCTGGGAAGATCCCACATGCTGCGGAGCGGCTGGGCCCGTGAGCCATGGCCGCTGAGCCTGCACGTCCGGAGCCTGTGCTCCGCAACGGGAGAAGCCACAAGAGTGAGAGGCCCGCATACCGCAAAAAAAAAAAAAAAAAAAAAAAAAAAAGTAATGGCTGAATATAATGGAGTATATATATCACATCTTCTTTATCCATTCATATGTAGACAGTCGCTTAGGTTGTTTCCATATCTGGTCTATTGTTAATAATTCTGCAATGCACATGAGAATGAAATGAAATCCTGATTTCATTCCCTTTGAATATATATACAGAAGCAGGATTGCTGGCTCACATGGCAGTTCTATTTTTAATTTTTTGAGGAAACTTCATACTGTTTTCCACAGTGGCTGCACCAATTTACATTCCTACCAACTGGGCCCTTTTTCTCCATATCCTTACCAACACTTATTTTTTAACCTTCTGATAACAAACAGGTGTGAGGTGATATCTCATTGTGGTTTTGATTTCTATTTCCCTGATGGATTAGTGATATTGAGCATCTTTTCATATACCTATTGGCCATTTGTATGTCTTCTTTGGAAAAATGTCTTTTCAGGTCCTCTGCCCATTTTTAGTTCGATTGTTTGATTTGTTGCTATTGAGTTGTATGTGTTCCTTACATATTTGGGGTATTAACCTGTTATTAGATAGGCAGTTTGCCAATATTTTCTCCCATTCTGTATGTTGCCTTTATATTGTATTGATTGTTCCTTTTACTTTTTAGTTTGCAGAACTAAAAACTGCAGAAGCTTCTTAGTTTGATGTAGTCCCACTTATCGAGTTTTGCTTTTATTGCTTGTACTTTTTGTGTCATATCCAGAAATTGCTGCCAAGACCAATGTCAAGGAATATTTTTCCCCTGTTTTCTTCAAAGAGTTTTACAGTTTCAAATCCTATGTTTGTCTTTAATTCATTTTGAGATATTTTTTGTGAGTGGTGCAAGATAGGAGTCCAATTTATTTTTTGCAGGTGGTAGTCCAGTTTTTCCAACAACATTTATTGAACAGACTATCATTTCTCCATTAAGTATTCTTGACTTCTTTGTCAAATATCAGTTGAAGTGTTCATTTCTAGGCTCTCTATTCTGTTCAATTGCTTCATTGTGTATTTTTTTTGCCAGTACCATACTGTTTTAATTACTATAGCTTTGTAATAAGTTTGAAATCAGGAAATATGATGCTTCCAGCTTTGTTCTTCTTTCTTAGGATTGCTTTGGCTAGTAGAGGCCTTCTGTGCTTCCACACAAATTTTAGAATATTTTTCTATTTCTGTGAAAAATGCCCAGACTTGTGGTTGCCAAGGAGGGGAAGGAGAGGGATGGTTCACAAATTTGGGGTTGGTAGATGCAAACTATTACATTTAGAAGGGATAAACAACAAAGTTCTACTGTATAGCACAGGGAATTATATTCAATCTCCTGGGATAAATCGTAATGGAAAAGAATATTAAAAAAAGAATGTCTATATGTCTATGACTGAGTCATTTTGCTATACAGCAGAGATTGGCACAACATTGTAAATCAACTATATTTCAATTAAAAAAATATCCAAGAGAAATCTAAATGACTGAATAAAATTTATTCAAATTATTAAAGACTATATTCATCAGATAATAGATGAGATTCATGTGATGGTAAATGTTTTTCCTTGAGTAAAGAGCAGAGACAGTTTACAACAATGAATAGAAATACTTGATTTAAACAAAGTTTAGAGGTGTAATAAGCTTCGGAGTCTAAATTTCTTGCCCTGTTATCTCTATAAATATAGATCTGATTTCCTTAGAAAAATTGAGTGCTTGTTTTCCTGTATCCTATTTTCCTGTATCCTATTTTTATCTCCCCAAAGAAAACTTTGATATCTCTGACATATAATGCAAGCTTCCAGTGCTCCTCTTTCTGTGAGATGCTGTCTCTTACGGACTTCATTCCATTAGTCCTGTGTGGATTGTGGGCATATTTAATCTGGGCAGGATACCAAAGGGACAAAAGCACATTCCTGAGCTTTTACATAAAACCCTTCATTTGTCTAGCCCTGGCACCAAAGGGTGAAATATCAATTATTATAAACGTATTTGGGGCACTTACAGGCATTACTCATTCTTCGATGTGGAATGGGAATTTGTGTTTCCAGGAGAAGAGAGGGAGTTGGCAGGTGCAATGAGAAGCACTGCAGTAAAAATTTCCCTACAAAGAGAGATGCTGTGTGTAGAGAGTGTGCGTGCAAGATCTCCTGCATTGCTTAATCCATTTCTCTTGGGTAGAGAAGCCAGTTTACATTTTCCAGTGAACCATATCCACTGATGATTGCTTTGATTTCACTGAACAGGAGGCTTAACGAACAGCCAACGGATTTACATTTTAGAGGAAAGCATGGCATAACCTTCAGCAGAAAACCTCCTTCAGAAAGAATCAATGTGCTTAGACTGCCAAATGCATTTTAAGTGTTGCAACAGATTAAGAAAACAGGACATATGTGTGCCATGTTCACCAGGCTGAGTGTCCTCTGAATAACCCCCTTGGGAACAAGTCCACACAATAGCACTCACATGTTTCCTGATCTTAGCAACATCTGCATCTCTCTAGTTGGTGCTATAGACGTTGGAAAGAAACTATTTGATGGTAAGATTGTTTAACTCCATTTTAGGGATTTGTACCTTTAAGAGCTGTTCCTTTTTTTTAAAATATATTTATTTATTTATTTATTTATTTATGGCTGCATTGAGTCTTTGTTGCTGTGCGTGGGCTTTCTCTAGTTGCAGCAAGCAGGGGCTACTCTTCATTGCGGTGCTGGGGCTTCTCATTGCAGTGCCTTCTCTTGTTGCAGAGCACGGGCTCTAGGCATGCAGGCTTCAGTAGCTGTGGCTCACGGGTTCTAGAGCACAGGCTCAGTAGTTGTGGTGCAAGGGCTTAGTTGCTCCATGGCATGTGGGATCTTCCCCAACCAGGGATTGAACCCATGTCCCCTGCACTGACAGGTGGATTCTTAACCACTGCGCCACAAGTGAAGTCCCAAGAGCTGCTCCTTTTTAATTCATACATTTTGCTCTTTGTTGAGGGCAAAAGCAAGATATGCTGTTTTAAATGATATGTGTGGATAGTATGACATTTATTTAAAATACCATTTTCCCTTGTAAAATTTGAATTGCAAACAATTACAATTTTAACTGCTTTACTGAGGTATGAGTAACAAATAAAAAGCTGTAAATATTTAATTTATACAACTTGATGTTTGGAGATTGGTATACACTCTTGAAACCAATGTATCCATCACTTACAAAAGTTTCCTCTTGCCCCCCTTGTGTTTTTTGCTTGTTTGTTTATATGTTTTCCCTTTTTGTGATCACAGCACTTACTATAAGATCTAGCCTCGGGGGCTTCCCTGGTGGCACAGTGGTTGAGAGTCTGCCTGCTAATGTAGGGGACACGGGTTCGAGCCCTGATCTGGGAGGATCCCACATGCCATGGAGTGACTAGGCCCGTGAGCCACAACTACTGAGCCTGTGCGTCTGGAGCCTGTGCTCCGCAAAAAGAGAGGCCGCGATAATGAGAGGCCCGCGCACCGCGATGAAGAGTGGCCTCCGCTTGCCACAACTAGAGAAAGCCCTCGCACAGAAACAAAGACCCAGCACAACAAAAGTAAATTAATAAATTAATAAACTCCTACCCCCAACATCTTCTGTTAAAAAAAAAAAAAAAAAAAGATCTAGCCTCTTCTTGAATCTGTTGGGCCCTGATTGTCTTCAGCTAGAAATAACTCACTTACCAAAGTGGCACATTCTGGGGCAGCCTCCCCTGAACCCCATCACATCATAATGGTAGGCTTTATTTTTCAAGCAGGGATACTGCCTTTGGGGAAGTTTCAGGAAAAAATATGGGATCAAATATGATTTCTGTGGCTGGTTTCTATGTGGGTTAATATAAAGACACATTATTTTATGCAGTATAGACGGAAGGAAGGAAGATTGAAGCAAAATACTTGTTGGTCCTTGATTTAAAAGCTTTCTCTCAAACAGGTTCTGTGAGCTTTATCCTAGCTCTATTTCATTAGTGGTTATAATTAGAAAGTAACTGTTCTCTGTTCCTGTGGTATTCTGATATAAAATTTGGGGAGAGACATGTGCTTTATTGATTTTGTATTAGTTCAATGTATGAGACTTTTAAGAGAAAGGTGTTTTCCTTATTTGTAAATAATCTTTAAAATTATTTTTAAAGTCACTTATTGCTCACAAGCCAGCCTAGCACCTTCAACCTGTGCGGCACCGTGCGTTAGAACTTGGCTCCTGCTGTTCCGTTTGTCCAGAATACGTCTTCAAACCAGTTCAGGTCTTTCTCCCTTTCTTCACAATGTTGTTCAGATATCATCTGCTCAGTGAGGTCTTCCATGGTCACTCTATTCAAAGTGTCACCTCCATATCGATATTTCCTGTTCCCCTTCCTTGCTTTACTTTTCTCTCCAGAACTTAACACCTTATAGGAAAGTATATAATTTTTACGTTGTTTACGTGATCTCCATCCACAAGGATGAAAGCTCCATGTGGGCAGAGGTTTTCAGCTGCTTTTTTACTAATACTAATCAGAACTTAGAACACTGTCTTACATCTAATATACACATATTTGTATATATACAAATATAGCATTAAGTAAAAGTTATTAATACAAGAAACTTTGAACAATATATAAATATAACTACATATATCTTAGATTCATTTTAGTAAACTACATGTAATCAGGGACTCTAATAGAAGCAATAATCAAGGATACTTGTCTAAATACTTATAATACTATGATTCCATATTTAGGGAATTATTTAAAAATTAAGAAGGCTGCATTAATTTTAAAAGGAATAATTTATCATGGATTTAGGCATCAGTTCCTGAAATCTTTCAAAATTTGTTTTGCAAGGTATATTTTAGCCTAAAGGATATTATTGCTTTCAAAATATTTTCCCAGTAACAAAAGAGGAACTTTTTTCCTTACATTTTAAAAGGGTCCATAAGAAATTATAATAGAGTTTTACCTAATTTCAATCATTAACTGAAAACTACTAAAACAAGAAAGACCAAAAGCAAAACAAAACAAAAGTTACATCCTGAGAAAATAACAACATTGCAATCTCACATACTATGGACTTTTTTTTCTCTTAGCACAGTCTCTCCCACCTGTGTTTATCTGCCTGCATTTACTGGTGGTGGGTCCAGCTTCATAAGATCTGTTTTCAAAGAGACATTAGCAATCAAACCTGATGTATGAGTTTGTTTTCCATGTTAAACCTGACTAGGAATTCATTGCCAAATAAAGGATTACATATTAATTCATCCTGTATTTATTCATTCAGTATGCATGTATGTGTGTGTGTATTTAGCAAAAGCCCACTATGTACAAAACATTAGGCTTTGTGCTACCTGCAAGAAGAACAAAACACAATCTTGGTCTTCAAGCAACTTACATGCTATGGGAGATAACAACTTGAAAATCCAAGCTGTGTGTGGCGATACCCTGACGACTCCCCTGGGAGCCTTCGTAGTATTGCTCCCTCCGTGGGGATCCCTAGGACTGTGAAGTGCACAAGTGGTCATAAGGTCTGAAAGTGTAGGATGTGATGGAAACAATTTTATCGAATAAGGCAGGAGAGCATAAGTGCTCTTCAGGAGGTGTAATCATTGTGTCATGGGAGTAGTTAATTCTGCCTCAAAGACTGGAGGGTGGGAAGGGGGTGGCAGGAGCTGCAAATGGTATAATGTGATTTCTTCCAAAGTCAGGAAGATTACTTGACTTAAGTAGACTGTTACGAGTAACTGGACATAAGAAATAGAAAACATTTTACAGATCACTTCTAGTTCAATATCTTTGTTTTATTGGTCAGGAAACTGAAGCTCAGAGAGAGGAAGTGACAGGCCCAAAGTTACAGAGCTAGTTAAATGCGGTATGGAATTCTAATCGCATTTATTAGCTGTTACTTACTATTAGATATTATTTTCAATTTAGAATTTTCCTTTACTTTTTTCAATGAAACTCATCTTTCTCTCAATCTCTTGATTATTGAAGTGGTCTTGGATCAAATATTAAGGGAATTGTAAGGTGATATAGTATGGAAGACTTTTGGGATAAGATCATGTGTTAAAAATCTACTTCAGGGAAGAAAACAATTAAAAAACAACTTTGTACAGTTTTCCTTAACTAAATGCACTTAAACTTAAGATTCTATATTTTTTAGTTTCTTCTCATGCTTTAAAAAAACTGTGACCATAGCAGAAATACTATGTCACAGCAATACTGAAGTGGATTTATATGTTATTTGTGAAAAACTCTTTCTAACAAAACTAGGAATTTCTTTAAATCCTTTAAGGCTACTGCGACTAAAAGAATTAGAGTTGGAAAAGTTTCCTCAGCAGAACATAAATTAGAAAGTGTATGGCCTCAGTGTGGGTTCCATTTCTGATTTCACTCCCACCTTCTTCCCGGCATGGTGGCTCTACTGGTAAAAACAATTTCATTTAAATACTCTTTACTTAAAATTGAAAAAATGCTTGTAAAATTAAACACAATTTAAATTATCTTTTAAATTTTTAAAAAAAGATCTGTTCTAAAGCCTTTACATAAATAGCCACTGAATCTTGAATTTACATTTACCTATATTTGTAAAAGTTGAGAGTGCTCATATTCTGTAAGCACAGGAATTTAAGGGTAATGGTACAGTGACCTTATATACCCTTTATATATATATATACATATATATATATATATATAAAATATACACTTATATAAATATATATATGTGGCTAATATATAAATAATATATTTTAGCCACAATGTGATAAGCATACAAAAAAATGATGTTCTACAAAAAATTTCCCAATTTGTACGGAAACACAAAAGACCCCAAATAGCCAAAGCAATCTTGAGTACGAAAAATGGAGCTGGAGGAATCAGGCTCCCTGACTTCAGACTATACTACAAAGCTACAGTAAACAAGACAGTATGGTACTGGCACAAAAACAGAAAGATAGATCAATGGAACAGGATAGAAAGCCCAGAGATAGACCCACGCACATATGGTCACCTTATCTTTGATAAAGGAGGCAGGAATGTACACTGTAGAAAGGACAGCCTCTTCAATAAGTGGTGCTGGGAAAACTGGACAGGTACATATAAAAGTATGAGATTAGATCACTCCCTACCACCATACACAAAAATAAGCTCAAAATGGATTAAAGACCTAAATGTAAGGCCAGAAACTATCAAACTCTTAGAGGAAAACATAGGCAGAACACTCTATGACATAAATCACAGCAAGATCCTTTTTGACCCACCTCCTAGAGAAATGGAAGTAAAAACAAAAATAAACAAATGGGACCTAATGAAACAAAAGCTTTTGCACAGCGAAGGAAACCATAAACAAGACCAAAAGACAACCTTCAGAATGGGAGAAGATATTTGCAAATGAAGCAACTGACAAAGGATTAATCTCCAAACTTTATAAGCAGCTCGTGCAGCTCAATAACAAAAGAAACAAGCAACCCAATCCAAAAATGGGCAAAAGACCTAAATAGACATTTCTCCAAAGAAGATATACAGACTGCCAACAAACACACTAAAGAATGCTCAACATCGTTAATTATCTGAGAAATGCAAATCAAAACTACAATGAGATATCATCTCACATCAGTCAGAATGGCCATCATCAAAAAATACTTAATGATTTGTATTTTCCTTGGCAATTAGTTAGAAATTAGTGATTAATCTGAATTGAAAACGCCATTTGAAAAGTATTAAATGGGACAGTTAACTAATCAAATAAATTTACATACTTGAAAAAATGTTATGAATTTGTAATATGAATGATAGTAACTAAATTTTTGAAAGACTCTAGTTCTGGTAAAATGTGCTTAAAATCTAGAGGCATTATGAAAATATTAATTAAATAAAACCTTTAAATTGCTGCCATCCTAAACATAAATCCATCCCATTTATGGAATATTGGATTAACTTTAGTGCCAGGTTAATACTGTTCACTAACTTGAATCTGGCTTTCTAAAAGTGTTCATTATTTTACAGCATTTAGGAAGAGGAAAAGAGGCTAATGTTTATGTGTGGGTATTTATTTTTCCATGGACAACAAAAGTTAAAGAGAATGAGAAGTAAAATATTAATGGTAGACATACTTGAACAATGAGATTATCGTCATATTTTTCTATGTTTTAAATTTCTAAATTTTTCACTATTTTTGGTTTAGTATGTATTGTACCTATCATTTGGAAAAACAACCACGACTTAAAAACAGACAAAACAACAACAAAACTAAAGCAGGTGATTTCTCATAAGATTCCTTGGTGGGGAAAGTGGTGGGGGGTGGTGGTAGGATGAATTGGGAGACTGGGATTGACATATATACACTAATATGTATAAAACAGATAACTAATAAGAACCTGCTGTATATAAAATACAGTACAAAAAAAAAAAGATTCTTTGGTAGATTTTTTTTTACCTATAGGTAATATAGAACCAGATAGAAAAGGTCTGAGGATAACTTGTAAGAGAAAAACACCACAAAATAATTAAAAATCCATAAGTACTGAAACATTTGGTGAAGATGACTAATTTAGTGGCTTAACTGTACACTCAAAAAACGGCAGTGACCCGCCATGCCTTTGACTTTTATGGAATATGGATGTACCACATGATCTTACTCTAGAGTTCGCTGTCTCCACATTTTAATCTGGGCCAGCTAGAAAACATAGGCAAAAACTCAGCAGATGGCACTCCTATCCTTAGGTCTAGACTAAAACCAAATCTAAAGATGTTTGTTTCACACTTCAGGATAGAAATGGCACTTAAAAACATGTAAAGACTATTTATCATCATACTAACATGGATCAATGCAATCTGCATCAAAGGCTCAGCAAGTCATTTTGTGGATATCAACAAACTGATTCTAAACTTTATATGGAGTGGCAAAAGACCCAGAATAGTCAACACAATACTGAAGGAGAAGAACAAAGTTGGAGGACTGATACTACGTGACCTCAAGTTTTACTATACACATGTAGTAGGCAGTTCAGATCAGGATGGTGGAGCTAAAGGAGCATGGCGCTCACTTTCCCCCATGAACACAACAAAAATGCATCTACAGGTGGAACAATCCTCACTGAAATCTAACTGGAATCTGTCAGAAGGGCTTCTGTACAACCAAGGCTGTAAGAAAGATACACACCTAATTGAGTAGGAAGGGAAGAAAGGCAGTCGGGTCAGGACCTGTGCCCTTGGGAAGGGACACAGAGGAAAAAGGAGATAACAAGGGCGGACTCCCACCCTGGGTAGTGTACAGTTTGAGCCACAGACTGGGCACCCGGATCCTGGGGTCCCATGAGAGGGAGACTATCCCCGTTGGCTGGTGGACCACTGGACATAACAGAAGGGCTGTGGGAAGCCTGGACGCCACTCATGAGGTGCCTACATGCTAGCTTGCCCCCGAGGCAGGGTGGAGAGAGGTCTATTCTGAAGGCTACTGTATTTCCAGCAACTACTTCTCTGTGTATCCCAGTCTGAGCTGAGCAAACACTTCGGCCCCACTTACTCCACATCACAGAGCAGCACTATATCTGGGGTGGCTATGACAGGGGAAAAGGCTGGACCATGGAACACAGAGGTGACCCGGTCCTGAGAGAGAGCCTGAGTGGGACAGTGGCCATGGTCGGTGCTTATTCAAGCAGTGTCTCAGAAGCAGCCCAGGTCTCTGACGGCGGCCGCACAACCACAGCTCCCCTCCTGAGACATGCTGAGAGTCCACGTGGGCCCTGTCCACACTGAAAAGCAGCTCTACAATGGGGCAGGGGCAGCAGAGGCTGGGGTGAGCGATCAGCTGTGCTGGACAAAGGGGACTTGCATCCAAGGATACATTTGAGAGAAAGCACCGGTGCCTGCACACAGAACCTCTGCCTGTGTCTGACACAAGCGGAGAACCTGCAGGGGCCCCAGTTACTTCAGCACTACCCTCTCTGGGGCAAAGGTCCCGGTGCTGGGAGAGGGAAAAACACACAGTTCAAGGGAACAGAGCCTGCTTGGGCTTCAGACCGCACCCTCATAGGGTGGTGATTGTCACTGAGCAGAGAGGAAGTCCCACCTCACACCTGGCTCCAGCTCTAACCCCTCCACCTCCAACGTCCCCTCCTACCAAGGTGATAGCTCTAGCACACCCTGAGGCAAGATATGACTTGCATCCACATCAAATCCAGCTCTCCCACCAAAGGCACTGGGCACACACGGTCTGTACAGAGACACTCCCACATAGGACACACATTCAAGACCACAGTAAGTAGCTGTTTCACTCAAATTGATAGATGCAGAGAAAGTTAAGCAAAATGAAAAGGCAGAGGAACTACTCTCAATTGAATAAGCATGAGAAAACTCCTGGAAAAAATAATGAAACAGAAATAAACAATTTACCAGATAAATAATTCAAAGCATTGGGAATTAAAATGTTAACTGAATTAGGGGAAATAAGTGATGTAATCAGTGAACACTTTAACAAGAAACTAGAAAATAAAAAAGACCCAATCAGAAATGAAGAATTCAATAGCTGAAATAAAAAACACACCAGAAGGAATGAATAGCAGACCAAATGATACACTCCGCTTGATTTCCAAAACAGCAATGTTGTAAAATGGTCTCAGTAACTGCACATTTTAATCCGGAAGCACTCCAGTATTGTTTCTGGATTGGTGCTTGCTGACATTCTGTCTGCCCCTAATTTTACTTTACACCTAGTGTAAAGAGAAACATGGCATTGCCACTTTGCTAAAATGCCATTTCTTAAGAAAGACAGAATTTTCTTGATCAAACTGTGGAAAACAGGCTCCACCCAAGTTATATCACTCCCGGAAATTGTAATATACATTTATAAACTGTAACTCCCACCGTTAATAATGTGGAGGTATTGTCTGTCTCAGGCACTGCTTAAACCCCAGTATTTAGAACAGTGCCTGAATGAATGAATGAACCTGTGCAAAACAGAATAAAGGAGGCTAAGAGAAACATATTTTTAAGGAATTTATCCAGAAACTCACAACTTATAAGTTGTACAACCAGAATTTTAACTACAGATTTCAGCCCAAACCCTGTGCGCCTTCCACTGCGCCAACTGTTTCCATCTTGCTTCCAGCAGTTAATGTCACCATGTCCGTGGAGAGCAGCATAATGTAGTAGTAGTTTGAGCCATATGGAATTTCCTTTCTGAGTTGAGTGCCATTTAATCTATAACATGAAGTATATAAAGGAGTCACTCTGCTAATAGGTAGGCGGCTATGTTATGCAGAAGAATCAGTAAGTTCAAGGGCCCATATGTCAGGGAAGAGTACAGATTATTCTAGAAACTGACAAAAGGCCAACATAGTTGGAATTTGAGTGACTGACAAGGAAAGTGTTTGAAATGAGACTAAAGGGTAGGCAAAGTCTAGATCCTACATGGTCCTGTAGGTTATATAAAGGAATTCAGATTTTATTCTAAGCACAGCAGGAAGCCACTGGTTTTAAGTTAAAGAGTGACATGATCTAACGTGAATTTCTGAACAGTCACTCTGGCTATTGCATGGAGAAAGAACTAAGAATGGGAAAAATCTACATACATACACCACACCTTCACACCCCACATGTCACCTGTGGAAGCGGGTAAAGGATGGGGAAAGAGAGTGTTTTGCATAGCATTAGGTACATGGTGACAGTGGAGTTTATGATAGCATTCCACGTCTCTGAACACCAGATATAGGTGTGTCTCCCTCGCTGTCCAAGCTGCCTGCCCTCTGCAGCAGTATGAGAAACCTCACGGGGAATGGGACCCTACCCTACAGATGGCAACTCTGATATGAATGGAACACTAAACTAGACATAATTTCATATGCAAAACATTCAGCGTGTAACATCTTACGTGTTTTCTATTGTTAAGGTGCATTTTATTCCTGAATTCTATCCAATTGTTAACAACGGTTTTCTTTAATTTTTTTCTATGGCCGGGTAATTCTTACCTCTATTTTTTTTTTTTTTTTTTTACCAGCTCTCTGTTTTCTTTTATTTTCTAGCATAAAATTCAGGCATTTAAAGTTGCTCATGGAAAAGGCAACCTTCCTACACGGTTGCTGGGAATGTAAATTGGTGCAGCCATTATGGAGAACAGTATGGAGGTTCCTTAAGAAACTAAAAATAGAGCTACCATATGACCCAACAACCCCACCCCTGAGCATATATCCAGAGAAAACTATAATTCAAAAAGATACATGCATCCCAATGTTCATAGCAGCACTATTCACAACAGCCGAGACATGGAGGCAACCTAAATGTCCATCAACAGATGAATGGATAAAGAAGATGTGGCACATATATACAATGGAATAATATTCAGCCATAAAAAGGAATGAAATATGCCATCTGCAGCTACATGGATGGACCTAGAGATTATCATACTAAGTGAAGTAATTCAGAGAAAGGCAAATACTATATGATATCACTTATATGTAGAATCTAGAATATGACACTAATGAACTTATCTACAAAACAGAAACAGACTCATAGATGAAGAGAATAGACTTGTGTTTGCCAAGGGGTGGAGTGGGCGGGGAAGGGACGGACTGGGAATTTGGGATTAGCAGATGCAAACTATTATATTTAGAATTGAGAAACAACAAGGTCCTACTGTGTAGCACAGGAAACTATATTCAATATCCTGTCATAAACCATAATGGAAAAGAATATGAACAATAATATATATATGTATAACTAAATCACTTTGCTGTACAGCAGAAATTAACACATTAAAAATCAACTATACTTCGGTAAAATAAATTTTCAAAAAAAGTTCCTCATGATCTGGTCCCTGTATCTTTCTCTGTTCTCACCTTTATAAGCAATTCCCGTTCATCCACCACACACATACAAACATGCATACACACACACTTTGTGCTGAAGCAGTAATGAATATAGTCATTGCATTCTATGATTTTTCCCATGCTTTCGGGATGTTTGCTTTTTGATTCGACAAACTTGTATTCAATCTTAAAAGCTCAGTTGCTGTCATATTCCCAGAAAGCCATCCCTGGTACTCCTTTAACTGGAGGCAGTTATACTTTTCTCTAAATTTTCTCTACACCTTATTTATGGATATATTAATGAATTCACTTATCAAATTGGTATTTATTTATTACCAGAATGAATTTCCTGTTAAGGGATTACTTTTCATTTGTTTTATGCTTCTTGTGTCTAGCAGCATTGGGCTTGAGGCAGTTTGGCCATTCAAGGAATATGTTCTAGATTGAATTCTACTTTTCATCTATACAGATATTCTGAATAACTACTATGCATGTGCAAATAAAGTAAATTCAGATCATGAAGTAAAAGTGGAAACCAGGATAATTATTATTAGTCATTTGTCCAGTCCCCCTTGCAAAAAAGTATTGCAACTTGACAAAAGGAAACACAACATAAATTCTTAGTGAGACTGCAAACATTCTTAGGCATTTTTTTTCTTTGTGGTGTTGAAAGTCTATATTTATGAAAGAGATAATGAAGAATAATGGATAAATTAAAAGTCCAAAACAAGCTTTACTGTTTAAAAGAACTGAACTTGGAAGAAATATGTCAATATACTGTGGCTACCACCTTTTTATGGTTTTGATTTAAAGCACTTTAAAAATAATGTTTCCACTGAAGGCCTCTACCACAATTTATAAAGGTTTATGGTCTTTACTCTTTTGTTCAGAATGCTGCTGACCTTTGAAATTCAAGGAACTGGGAGGGAATCATTATTTATTATTTGAGGTGGCAGTGCATAACCAGGCTGATTTTCACTCTGACAAAAGAGATCAGAGCTTGTGAAGGTACAGGAAAAGTTAAAAAAACAACCAAACCAAACAAACAAACAAAAAACCTCATCCATCCATAATCCTGGTAATAATAATAGAATATAACATACTTTCTAGACTCAAGATCCCAGAAATTAAAAAAGAGAATACATTTGCCATAAAGAAGAGGTTTAGGTGGATATAGTTTTCTGTTGAATGTTATTTCTTCCTCAGATTTCCTCGCCTCCTTTCACAAGGCCACTGGAATGTCTAAAAATAATATAAATAAAAATAATGTTCTAATGAATTAATTACTTCAGAAAAAGAATCACAGACCTCACATGGTTATGTGAATTCCACTAGATTCTAGATATTTGTGGGTGGGATCTTTGTTTATATCTTGTTCCCCCTGCAGATCCTGTACCTAAAATAGTGGAACAAACACAGTGGAATCTCGGTATTTGTTGGACTAATGAATGATATATTGAATACCCAACTTAAATATAAATGGAGATAACTCTATTCTTTCCAATGGTCATGCAAATATATACATATATATGTATACATATATATTTTTAAAAGGTTTTTTTGTTTTGTTTTTTAAATTTATTTTATTGAAGTATAGCTAATTTACAATGTTGTCTTAATTTATACTGTACAGCAAAGTGATTCAGTTATATATATATTTATACATTATTTTTCATATTCTTTTCCATTAAGGTTTATCACAGGATATTGAATAGAACTCCCTGTGCTATACAGTATGACCTTGTTGTTTATCCATGCTATATATTTATAATAGTTTGCATCTGCTAATTCCAAACTCCCAGTCCATCCCCCCCCCATCAGTTGAATGGTTCTTATCGCATCCCTGACATCTACTTTGTCACCAAATCTTGACTGTGTCTTCCCATTTCCATTGTTACCTTCTTCTTAACTCATCATCTCTCCACTGTAGGTCCTCCAACTGAACATTTTCTTCCTACTGCTGAGAGAGTGTTTTTATTGAAAATAGCTCTGCTATTTCTCTTACCCAATCCTCTGATTGTTAAGTTTTGCCACATTTATTCTATCGCCCAATCTATATATAAATATATAGCCATTATCTTTCATCTTCTCCTAAACTTTTCAAGAGTAAGATGTATGCAGAATGTCCCCACTCCAAACAATACAGTATTTATGTTCCCCAAACAAGGATACTTTCTCGAATAAAAATCATATAACCCTCCCTCAATTTAAGTTCCTCAATCAGGAACCTAAAATTGGTACAAAATTCAAGCCCACATTCCCATTCAAATTTTGTCAGCCGCCACAATTATGACTCCTTTCCCATTCTGGTTCTCATTCTTATCCAAGACACCATAGTGCCTTAAACTGTCAGGTCTCTTCTGATACCTCCATCCTGAATCAGTTCCTCAGTATTTTCATGTCTTTTTGTCTTTCATGGGTTTAAAGGGGGCAGGTCTTAAACTCTATAGCATGACGCTCAACCTGGGTCCATCTGATGATTCTTCTTGTCCTGATGGAGGTCATGCATTTTTGGTAGGAATTCCACAGAAATGGTGTTACACACTTCTTGGAGCATCACTTGAGGGGACACTTGATGTGAACAATCCTTCCTTTGGTCACTTTAACTTTAACTACCTAGTAATACTGGCCTCTGCCAAGTTCTTCCCCTTTACAGTCATCATTTCTCCAGTTTAATTGATTAGTATTATATTGTAGGAAAGTATTTAAAAATAATTCCATAAACCCATTCCTTATCAAACCACCACCAAATAATTTTGGTATCCATTAACAGCATCTTCTTAATTAACCATGATTTCTCATGTTTGCCAAATGGCAATTCTCTATTTCCATTATCCCTACAAAATTTGTTGGCAATCTATTGTAAGGAAGAATTTTATTTCTACATAGGTTTATTTATATAGCTATAGCATAATATATAGGCTATCTATAATAGAACCCACAATTCTATTCATTCATTCATTTGTTCATATATTCTATCAGTATAATATCATGAGTTAACATCTTATTCATTGGGGTTGCAATCTATCATTGTTATTTATTTTGATGCCAAAATCATCCCAAACTGTCTCCTATGTGCTTTAGGAGTCCCAAAATTCACTGAGCATTACATTAATTTCAGGTACAATATGATGTTCAAGGCTTATCTCATCCTTTCCCTGCCTAGTCTAGGAATAGTTAGTTCTCCAGGAAGCCCTGGTTCCTTTTAGTGAAGACATCATTTAGATGTCTTGGCACTCACTGTACTCATTGTTATAAGATTGCTGTTGCCCTATTAATTAATGGGCAGAGCTTGGAAATATATGTATATGACTCCATATACAACTACAATTACTTATATGTATAGTTGTATGTATGTGTTACAAAATCATGAGTCCATATTGAAATCTCCAGTTTTAGTCTAACACTTCATGCTTCTTTTCATCCTTTACTTTTCTTTGTTAATATCTTCTTTTGCTTCCAGAGCCTTCGTATTATTCTCAATGCATGTATTTATTTGCTCAATGTAACCACACTCTAGCCATGCAGGTCATCTCTTCTGTCATCTCCAACCTTCTCACATCACTCCCATTCTTGGTCATCAAGTCTTCCAGTCTGCTGAGCAATGTGTATCTCTAGCCCTTTTCCAGTGCCCTGCCTTCCTGGTCACCATCAATCCTACAATCCCACAGCTCCATGCAGTTATGCAACTCCCTGTCCCCTCACCACCTCACATGCTAGGTGACATATGTTGTCCTTTACACAGGGAAGAGAAGGAAAAGAAAAACTACACATGAATTTTTAATAGCATTTTTGTCCACTGATGAGTACTTCACAAGAGATTCATCATAGTTCACACTGCACATTCCTAGAATACCAACAGAAAGAGAAAGGAAAGAAGAGGGAAAAATACATAGCTCTTTCTGTTTGCTTTTGGGGTTATATATGTAAATTTGAGTCAACTAAAGAAATAATTCTACAATGGTACCTAAGACTTTGTCCCTTTGCAGTTCTATCCCCAGAGGAAAAAATTAAATTAAATTAAAAGGTGTTTATTTTATAATTCAAGAACTCTATCACTTGTAAACCCTGAAATTAGAATAAAAAAGGTTGTGGTGCAACACTAATTATATAAACAATTATAAGTTTCTTTATAGAGAATACTCACATAAAATCTTACGATTTTAATTCAATAAAGGCAACTATATATATTATATGCAAAGTACAGCCCTTATATAAGACCATATGTAGGTAGGTCATATTTACTGTCACTATTCAACAATAGTTTTATAAGTTCTCAGAAGTATCAAATTCTTCCACTTTCACTATACCACACAACTGACTTTAAGACAACATAAAATTACACTTAGAGTATTCTGCTCCTCTCTTCCAAAAATACACAGTATTGTGATAATATCTTGATGGATGACTTGAGCCATAAACAATAAAATATCCCATGTCTAGAAAACATCCTGACTACAGACCTACAAAATTAGTAAGAATCATGAAATCTCACAGATCCTGAGATGAATCAGTTTATGGAATGATGATTCTTAGAGAGCATTTAATCCAATGCCTGAACTTCACAATAAGGGGTAATCATTGGGGATTATACTACTTCACACAACAGGAAGCTTACTGTCAATAACTGTAAAGGGTCTGAGATTTTACTCTACCTGTAAAAAAACTGGCCTGTAACAGTTTCATGAATGCAAGTGAACACAAGACTCTGGGTCAGAAATAGAAGGCTTTATTAATCACAGCAATAACACGGGCCACAGTATCAGCTTTTGCACCACTCCCATGAGTCCCATTTCCACAGGGAAAATCAAAGGGCTGGGTGATGCCTGTTCATAAAGTTGGTTGCATTACAGGAGAGAAATTCTAAGCTTAGGAAACCAGAATCTTTTTTAACAGGCTGTAATCTTGCCCAAGCTTTATCTTACAGGTAAATATTATCTTCATCATACTGAAAAGTAAACAAACCAGCTCTTTGTTGCAGAAGGAGATGCAATTTCTATATTCCAAACCTGTTCATTATACAAACATCCTTGAAAAATTAATAAGACACAAAGGCTGTCAGTACCACTGCTTGCAAGATAGGCAGAAATGCAGAAGACCCATGGGAAATTGTCTCTCAAGGCTTTAGCTTCAGGTTGATTCCAGGATGGCTTTAGCAAGTCAGCAATAGCATCATGGACCCAGTGGTCCAGAGAACTTTGGTTCTCTGTTATCCTTAGCAAGTTGATGTTTTTACTCATGGTTGTAAGATGTTTACAGCAGTTTCTTGGTATCATATTGATGTCTGGCCTGATCTAGTGAAAAAGAGATGTTTCTACTCTTGCTTCTCTTTTAATGGTGAGGCCACATTGACAGATTTACATGCCTGTTCATTTGGTCAAGATTGGGTCGCTCATTCATGCCTAATTAATGACTGTCAAGGGGTAGAAGACCTATCAGAATTCTTCCCCTCTATTTTCTTTTCTGAGTCATATGAAGGGGAACATCCAATCAAATGGAGATTCTGCAGCAAAGAAATAGGCAGATGGGGCAACCAACTGAGACTGCCAGGCTCCTGGATTCCAGGAACATTTCTACTTCTCTGCTTTATAAATTTTAAACTTTTTTTTTTCATTGCAAAGGAGGAAAATGGTCTTTCTCTTCCATATAGAATAGTAGGATATAAGCAATTGCAAAGTTTTTACATTTTGGGAAAATCATAATGGTGGAGCTAAGTAGAACACACACTTTCATCCTATTATCTGATAGTCTGTGATTCTTACTCAATTTATGAGATTGAAATTTAGAGATTTCCTTTTTTTTACCCAGAGGATTAGAGATAATGAATATCAATGTTACTACACCTTTAAGGAACCCTTCTCAAGCTTCTATTCTGAAGTGTTTCTTCTTATTTACAACTTGAAAAAAATATGAGTAGGATTGCTCTTAAAAATTGAATTTTCTTAAATTCCTTTGAGAGCTTATCATTATTATCTTCATCAAGAAGTCATCTCCTGAATTACCAGAGAGCCAATTAGCATGATTATGAGAGCAATTTATATTTGAATGGTACCTAAATAGGTATTTTATGGAAGGAAAGTGAAAAATATCTATTTGATTAATTTAATTACTAAAGGTGAAATTCAAGAAAAGAGAGTACTTTCCTTCCACTAGATTGGCTTTTCTTTTCCCCTAGGCTAAACTTTTACATCCAAGAGCTCTCAAACATGCACCCTGCTGTGATGTAATGGAATCTTATGAAACTGGATTACCAAGTACTTCTAGAAACCTAGGGAAGACTCTTTAACCTTTTAACTGGTGGAAGCTTAACTGAATATAATAAAGGCCTTTTTTTTGAAGGAATGTGTTCTCATGTCTCCCTTCTTTAAGGGAAGTAATTACATACAGTGTTCTACCTGGTTTTTAAAATCTGATTTGAAATATGTCACATTTAGTTTCTAAACAGAGGACACTTCAGTCTTTGATCTCTGACATTGGTTCAAATGTTGTTTCTTTAGTTGGTTTTTGTTTTTTTTTTTTTCTTTTTTTAAACCAGGATTGTATCTTCTATCAAAATTTCAGGAAAATAAATGTATCCTAGTTCATACATACACCTGTCTACATGGTAGAAGGGGCAAAACTAGAGTCCTGGACCAGGGCTTTCCCCCTAGAATAAGTTGCCGGGAGCACTTCACATAGTAAGAAATTTGAAGTAAGGTTCAGGAAGCCCCAGTTAGCCTCTGTTACTGTGTGACATTGGAAAATTTGCTTAACTGCCCTGGGATCTTTGTTTCCTTATTGTGAAGTTCAGGCACTGGATTAAATGCTCTCTAAGAATCATCATTGCATAAGCTGATTCATCTCAAGACCTGTGGGATTTCATGATTTTTACTAATTTTATAAGACTGTAGTCAGGATGTTTTCCAGACACAGGGAAATGCTTTTAAGCCTTGAAAATTCTTGTTTTATCAATGTTTTAAAGGTTCAGTTCCATGATTTTTATCTCACTGTTTTCTTTTCCATTTGTGAAAAACAAACACTAAGCTTCCTGGCTCTTCATCTTCCTAATTTCCAAATTATCGAAATATTATTGCCTTTTTTTCTCATTGAATATATTTCTCTTATGGAAATAAACAGATGAATTTAACTGATATAAAAGAGAAGGTTCTACCGTGTGCAATAATGTCCTCTTCTTCTGAATTTGTGCTCTAGGACATCAGTAAAACTTTTAATAGAATAACGATAATAAAACAGAGGTAGTGAATGCCACAAGGCATGCCATATTCTCTTTGAGAACTAGGTGGAGTCCATATAAAAATAAACAAAACATAAGTAGACTATGTTCTTATATTATGTTCAGTAAGTAGGCTACTTTCTTGAAATATATGTCTAATCTACCTAATCATTATTTTGTAGTCAAACTATTTATTTATTTATTAAGTCCACTGGGTATGCAACAGCATGACACAATTTTCCACTCACTCAGCCTCTGCCATAACCTGATGGAGGTAGTGTTGCTTTCTGCCAAAAGCTTTGTGAGTAGTGGTTCTTGGATACATTCTCTTGCATAAGGGTATGTATTTCATGAACTCAAAAGGAAAAAGTTTCCTAAGGGAATAATGTCAGAGGTAGAACTCTTTTTAAAGGAAGATAGATGGTAGGCGAAAGCAGCATGGATGAACTTGAGTTCTACTTCTTCATATGCTGACTGATTTCTCCCAGAAATCTAGCTGGCAAGGTGGATGGAGGTGATGAGAGTTGTGGATGGGATATAAATAATTGCAACGTCGTTGTTTTAATTTTAGAAAGGCTAAGGGATCCTAAAAATGTTATTGTCTCCCAAGGAAATAATCATTTTCTCTGAAATTGGGACTGTGCAGATTTTTGTTGATGCTGTGGTCACTGGTTCATTAGCTTAAATGGTACTACTTCAGTGAAAAGAACCCTGGCTTCAGTCACAATGCTCAAATGCCACAGTGGCCTGTTTCTCAGCATCTTCTCAATACCAGGAATGGTGAGCCCTGGAAAAATGGAAATCTCCTTGACTACAGATATGAAGAGATGCGTAGATTCTGTGCTCCTATCCTGGGATCATGGGAGGTCTGCAAAGTGGCAGAGAAATCAAACCCATCTTCAGCATGGAGCAAGCTGAGTGTTAGTGGGAGAACCAGTTTAGATCAAATAAGCATCAGCATTTTGTGCTCTTAAAAAAGTGGTTCTTTAAAAAATTGGAGAATGGATTTTTTTTTTTTTTTTTGCGGTACGCGGGCCTCTCACCGTTGTGGCCTCTCCCGTTGCGGAGCACAGCCTCCGGATGCGCAGGCTCAGCGGCCATGGCTCACAGGCCCAGCCGCTCCACGGCATATGGGATCTTTCCGGACCGGGGCACGGACCCGCGTCCCCTGCATCGGCGGGTGGACTCTCAACCACTGTGCCACCAGGGAAGCCCTGGAATTTTTTTTAAAAAACTTTTATTTCATAGAATCAGTTTCCTCAAACATGGGATTTCTATCGGTAAAATAAGTCAGCATGCCTTTTTCTCCTATGACTGTTGGTTAGGTTCATGGAATTGGCATTGCTCCATGAATAAATACTAGTGGCCTGTTACTAGCCCGTCAAAGAAGTTACTATTGCAGCAGTTTGTCCCCTCTTGATATCTGCTCTGGACCATTCCAGTAGATTCCAACTTGGCTTTCTAATATCTAGTTTCGTGCCCCACCTCACTCACCTCCTCAAATCAGCCTCTCTTATGCATTCTTCACAGTGACGTCAGAGAGGTCTTTGAAGAACACAAATTTGATCATGTTTCTTTTTGCCTAAAATTGCTTAAGAGTGCCACATTGCCTAGAATATAAAGCCTAAGTTCCCTAGATTTGCATTAAAAGTCTTTCACAGTTTTGCCTCTGTCTACCTCTCTAAATGTGTACTTCTGTCCCAGGACCATGTATCTACTCAAAAGCCAACTCACTTTTATTCTCTAGCTATAGCAAAGATGCTGAAGTTCTTGGGAGACACCATACTGCTGTCTCTTTTCATTTACTACATTTTGTACCCATCTTGTATTTCCATTTCTTCTCTACTTGCAAAATGCCTATTCAACCCTCAAAACTTAAGTGAGCTTCTTTTGGAAAAACTTCCACGACATACTCAAACATTCTCTCTTTTCCCACATCCTCAACATTCGCACAGTAGCCAGTACATGGTAATTTCTTAATGGTTGTTTTATTTATGTACGTAATGTTAATGACAGTAATTTTCAGGATCTTTAATGAACAAATGTGCCTGCAATCCTATAAGAGGAGTGTGGAACGTACAGGGTGTATCAGGAATTGCATCCAATTGCTGGTAACAGACCTGGTTGGAATGGCTTAAACACAGTAGGGTTTTATATTCTCACTGAAATCAAGATAAGAGGTAGGGCTGATGTGGTAATGCCACAGAGTAAACTGAAGTTTCATTTATAGTGTTTTGTAGAAAAGAAAAAACTCTGACAGTTTTTCTTTTTGTAATGCAAGTGCGTGATTTAAAATCTGCCTAGGCATCCACTTCAATGATGGCTGTCTGGAATAAACACAGTGCCAACCACAGGGCCAGATAAAGAGCCAGGCCATGCCCCCCTACCCGCTTTGTTTTAGAGATCTTGGTTAATTTCAATAACCGACTATTTGGGACATTGTTTTTCTCTTCCTGTGCCTTAAATTTCCACACTTAGGTTTTAAATTCACCAATACAGAATGAGTCTTTGAAACCATAGGCCCTCACCCTAGACCCCAATCAAGCTGAACTCCAAGTGCGCTGGCTCTCTCTCTCTCTCTCTCTCTCTCTCTCTCTCTCTCTCTGAGACCTGCCATGGGGCCCTAAATGTGCCAAGTAATTTCCAGGACTTGTAAGTAACAAACCTTCTTTTTCCCCCTAAAGTTTCCTGATGGTTATTGCTGGGGGTGTCTTGTGTAGGGAAGCAAAATTTGCACCCCAATGTGTGTCTCTTTGACATGAGGATTATTTTAGGTTGACTATTTTTAAGAGAAAGAAGACTCAGGAAGTCTTTCTTTTTACTTCCCCCTAAGCTGCCTACAGAATTAGATAAAAGGGGCTGCAACAGGAATGGAACTATCACCAAAGGTATCTACCAAGAACTGGGCTACGTGGGGGAAAGGAACTTGGCAGGGCCTGGAGAGTCCTTGGTAAAGTCCTGTCTGTGTCCCATTGTCTCTGTGTGGCCCAGCAAACATTTGTTTATCAAACATTTGTTTTTCCATCTCCATGTGAATCGCCTTCCTTCCCTTTGAAGTCCCAATCCAATACCCGCAAAGTTCCCTTTTGTCTTTAGCTGTAAATAGATAGTGCTTAAGGTGAGGGCTTGGGCCATTTTAGTGAGTTACTTGTTTTTCCTGGGTCTCTTGCATGTGAGAGACCCAGGAAATTAAATTAAAATTATTAAATTTTTTGCTCATTTTTCTCCTGTTAATCTGTCTCATGTCAATTTAATTCTTAGAAGGGGCTTCCCTGGTGGCGCACTGGTTTAGAGTCCTCCTGCTGATGCAGGGGACACGGGTTCGTGCCCCAGTCCGGGAAGATCCCACATGCCGCAGAGCGGCTGGGCCTGTGAGCCATGGCCGCTGAGCCTGTGCGTCTGGAGCCTGTGCTCCACAACGGGAGAGGCCACGACAATGAGAGGCCCGCGTACACCCGCCCCCCCCAAAAAAAAAATTAAATAAATTCTTAGACCAGCCAGAAGAACCTGGAAGGGCAGAGGAAAGTTTTTTCCTCCCGCACACTTGCAGTCATAATAAGAACCACAAGGGCTGGTCCAGCCACAACCCTGGTTATCAGTAGGCTGAGACTGGCACAAAACAGTGGTATCATGCTAACTTCTTGGATTTTATCCTAAAAACAACCCAATGTCACAAGAGTGTGAACTACTGGAACTCCAGCCTTCACATATAACTACCAACCAGAAAAGTAAAACAAGAAAATGGCAAAATGGATCCCTTCCAATCTTACTTACAGCCCTCTCTAAAGAACTTTTCTCATAACACAATCCGAAATTAGATTTACATTTCATTGGCCTCCTCAATGAAATAGAGGCTGGGAAATATAGTCACCTGGTTATTATATATATATATATATATATATATATATATATATATATATATATATATATTACCCTAGTTCTACTCCTTCTCCAAATAAAACATAAAAAACGGTGTTCTGTTACTAAGAAGGAAGAGATGTGGATAAATAAATTCTGCTAGAGGTGTTTCAAACTATGAAACCCTAATTTCATAAAACATTAGCATTTCTAGAAACGTGCATTCTTTGCAACACAGTTTTGGAAACAATGGTCTAGGTAATCTCTTTTAAACACTTTTCCCAGTGTAAAAACATGTCATTAATTACTAGTTACCCAAGGAGTGAATTTCAGATCCCCTCAGATTTGATATTCTACTCTTCTATTAGATCAAAACCTGCCTTTTTAGTTAAGATAAATTTTTGTGTTCCCTTTGGCTCTGTGCATTTGTGAAGCATTTCTCTAGGATGATAATGATCTTTTCTCTTTAGAGATATTTTCCAGAAACGCATCATCTTTCTTCCAAAGGACCATAGTCTAGAAGCACCTGGAATAAAGCATGGGTCAGCTATTTCCTCATGCTAGATGATCAGTTTTGGCACTTCTGCCCATCTTATTATGTAGACAATCTGTTGTCTGCTATGGCATCCACTAGAAGAAAAACTGTTATGTGCTGTATTTCAGCTGCTGTATAGAGCCAGGCTTTTCAAACAATGCAGATAAAAACCACCAATCATCTTGTCCCATGACTGAACCTAACAATCGTTGGGATACTACAATTCTCTATCAACTGATGACAAAGCTGCCTGCTTTATAAGGGAAGAAACATCTGCAGCATAAAAGATGATGCATGAAAATACAGGCTGCTTATTCTGCAAAGATCCTGGCTCTGGAGCCAAATTGTTCAAAGGTTCAAATCCTGGCTCAGCCATTGGGTAGATGGAAAAATCTCAGTCAAAGAGCTTTACCTCTATGAGCCTGAATTTCCATCTCTGAAAGGAGCATCAAAGCATTTTGCAGAGTAATTTCAAGGTTTCGAAAAAAGCCAGTAAAGTGTTGAGCATGGTTCTTGGCACACGTGTTCCTCCATAATTTGTTGTTTTCCTTATCTTCTTATTCCTTCCCTACCCCTCGTCATCCTTTTCCTCATTTTTAGATTGCTATTTTTAGTAGCAGTAGAAGTATTAGTGTTTTAGTAGTAATAGAAAGTTAGTTGCAAATATACTTCATCCTGTTCTACAAACATTTTCAGGTAAAGGAATGTTTTTTCTCATTTTTTTCACAGTCCATACACCTGCATTCCACCGTGCAAATGTATTCCTTATTTTCAGAAAACTCATGGCATCAATAGACTTTGTGTCTTTTTAAAAGTAATGAGGGGGCTTCCCTGGTGGCGCAGTGGTTGAGAGTCTGCCTGCCGATGCAGGGGGCACGGGTTCGTGCCCCGGTCCCGGAAGATCCCACATGCCGCGGAGCGGCTGCGCCCGTGAGCCATGGCCGCTGAGCCTGCGCGTCCGGAGCCTGTGCTCCTCAACGGGAGAGGCCACGACAGTGAGAGGCCCGCGTACCGCAAAATAATAATAATAATGAGGAATGTGAGTCAATTTAACTTCACAAAGGAACAGAGACAGCATCTACCCCACCTGACTGCCTACTGTACTCTAATTTTCAACAAGATCTGGCTCCTGCACAAATGGCTAAATTCATCCTGTATCCCTTTTCTAATCACTCATTATATTCCAGCCACACTGCCTTTCTTTCTCTTTTTCAAGCTTCAGTGTTTACTCTTGCTGCTTCTCGCTCTCTCCCTCTATCTCTTTTTCCCACCTTCTCACTCTCTCTCCCCCTCCTTCTCCCTGTCCTCCTGGAATGTTCTTTCCCCAAAACTCTACATGGCAGATCTTATCCTAAATGCTATCACTTCAGAAAGGCCTTCCCCGACCTCCCTAATTAAAGAAGCTGTCCTAGTGACATTATCCTTTTCATTTAGCTTCATAACATTTATAACCATCTGGGATTTTAAAATCTATTTATTCACCTATTTGTATTTGTCCCTGTTCACTAGTAGGCATGCAGCGAGAGGAGGGAAATTGTTAGTCATGGCTAGTGCTCTATTCCTGGTACCCAGAATAATACCTGTCACCTGCAATGTGCTTGATATACGCTTGAATCAATGAACTAATGCTAAGTAAACATTTATTAAGCATGAAAAAAGGGAATCACAGGGTATTGTTTGCTCTTTTATCCTTGCTCTTTTATCCAGTTCTTTTATATGCCGTATCTCTTTATTTTTCTATGTTCTGTCAAGAACCATGAAGTATCTAATACTTTATCGTACTTGTAAGCTAACACTTTATTCTGCTGCAGTTTCATGGATGCTGGCAGAAGACATAAGACTCCTAAATCAAAGATGAAGGACTTTATTATTCCAGGCACAGCAAGCAGCACGAGCATCACGTTTGCATCAGTGCTCCATGCCCCAATTTCCACAGGGTCACACGCACAGGGCCAGGTAACATCTGCAAATTGAATGGGGTGCATTATAGGAGAAGAACTTTCAACTTAGGGAACCCACATCTCTTACTATGAGAAGTGAGCATGCTTGCCCTCTGTTCCAGATGGGAACAATATCTCTACCTTCCAAGACTATAAGAAAATATGCTTTTTGCTCTGAAGAGAGACACTCTCTTATAAGGATGTTTACTAAAGAAACATCCAGGAAAAAATAATTTGGAATAAAGCAACGATTGTCCTCTGCTCATAAGATGTGCAGAAATGCTAGAAAACAACAGAGGATTGTCTCCCAACAAGCCCCTCTAACTCTTACTCACGTTTCACCCCAATGTCTATTTTGCTCTTCTAGCTTCTACCTTATATATGACTTGTTCAATCCATTTGTCTACTCTGAATGCTTCTGGTTCTCAGAAGCATCTTTGCAGAATAGTCTAATATTAGTGAGTAAGGAAACCCAGGTTTTCCAGCTCCAAAACCAGTATTACCTACCCCACCCCGTGAGTACAGCCCCCTAAATAGTTGAAGTGGCGGCCACTGTTTCTCAGGGCTATCTCCCTAGGTATACTAGACAAAAAGTAGTCATGTAATGCTTTTCAGTGAGAATAGAAGGCTGGCTATCTTCTGAAGCACTTAGAAATATTAAACTTGGCAGGAGAAGTTTAAGAATGATTGCACTGAGGGAATTCCCTGGCAGTCCAGTGGTTGGGACTTTGCCTTCCAACGCGGGGGGTGTGGGTTCAATCCCTGGTTGGGGAGCTAAGACCCCACATGCCTTGTGGCCAAAAAACCAAAACAGAAGCAATATTGTAACAAATTAAATAAAGCCTTTAAGAATGGTCCACATCCAAAACAACAACAATGACGAAAAAGAACCGCTTCATTAAAAAAAATAAAAATGACTGCACTGAGAAAAATCCCCTCATGTGAATTGTTGATATTTGTAATAATCAGAATATCCCTAATCAGTATGGCTCCAATACTTTGGAGCTGGAAACATGCCTGTCATAGTTTGCAATGTAATCTGTCTATATTTGTAAGGACAGGATTAGGGGAGGGAAGTTTTTAGTCCAGTAGAAGCCTAGGCACCTATACCGGAGTGTCAAGTTTTTGAAAATGCTCAGTAAGGTCTTTTGCCTTATACATAAGGGATACATGGGCTGATATACAGGAAAACAATCTTCTTGCCTAATAATTGCAATGAGGGACATAGCCTTTAGAATTCAAAAAGTAGAGAAGGGGATGGGGGCATATACAATTTGAAAACTGCAACATTAACATACTTTTACTTATGCACAGATTCATGGAGCCAAGGAGAAGTAATTGTGCATTCTGACTGATCTAACCAGTGTTCGTATGATCTTGATCTTTCTAAACATTTATCACTAGAGTGTAGTCTTTAAAATAGGGTTATCTAAAGCCTATAATGACTGCCCATGCTGATATACATTAGCATCACTTCTTCTAGGAATCTTGAATTCATCAATTAAATCCTAAATTGTACAGTGCATTCAGAGACATGTGTTCATTGATGTGTGGCATTTGCATGCTTATTTTGTAAATTCTCAAGTGATGGTGACACAGCTGTGTTCCCTAAATAAAAATCTTATTAGTGTCACTGTCTCCGGTAATGGTACCTATGGTGAAATTTCCCTCAGATTATTGATTTCTAACCTCACTGTGAGGAACAAATATTAATCTCAGTCTATAGAGAAACTGAGTCTCAGAAAGGTTTCTTATAGTAGTGATAATAATAATATTAATAAGAATAGAAATAATATCAGTTACCTTTTTTAAAATGTTTATTGAGCATTTATTATGTGCTAGGCACTGTGCTAAGCACTTTATCTATCCAATCTAGGCCTCATAGGAAAAAATTTGAAGTGGCTCTTATTCCTAATTATCAGGCAAATAATCAGAGACACAGAAATGTTAAGTGATTTAGCTCAGTAATTAGCTGAGCCAAGACATGACCCCTGTTTCCCTGAAACTGCTCTGCTGTACCTCTACTTGGACATTTATTTCATGCAGTTTGTTTTGAACAAAACCTCTAAGTCACCTTTATGCCCTTCCAAGATTGGACATCTAGCCCCTACCTGCAAACTCTACTCTATCTTCATCTAAGAGCAGAAGGGAAGTCCTCTTTATAACCAGTCTGGAGACTGATGCATGCCTTACTTTCCTGGATCATGCTACGTTGACTATCAAGCTAAGCTTTACTCACTTAAACTCTTTTGAAATGCAAATTTATTTAAGTTGGGTGGGAAATAAGAAATGCTAATCTCATCTACCACAATGCAATAGTAAAATGTAACAGAGTTTTGGGGTTTTTTTTGGTTTTTTTGTTTTTAATTTATTTTTTTAACATCTTTTTTTTTTTAACATCTTTATTGGAGTATAATTGCTTTACAATGGTGTGTTAGTTTCTGCTTTATAACAAAGTGAATCAGTTATACATATACATATGTTCCCATATCTCTTCCCTCTAGTGTCTCCCTCCCTCCCACCCTCCCTATCCCATCCCTCCAGGCGGTCACAAAGCACCGAGCTGATCTCCCTGTGCTATGCGGCTGCTTCCCACTAGCTATCTACCTTATGTTTGGTAGTGTATATATGTCCATGCCTCTCTCTCGCTTTGTCACAGCTCACCCTTCCCCCTCCCCATATCCTCATTAACTTAGAAGTGTTTCAATAAAATCCTGCAGATATATTTATCAATGATTAAGCCTGATCCTTTCATCCTTTAGACAGAAAGCTATGCTTTCAATCCATAGAAAATAGATGCCCAAAATGTAATGTATGTTCATTATGGAAGAATTGTTTTCTTTCCCTGTACAAAGATGCAAAGCAGAATTATACTTTTCTCTTGACCATGAGGTTAACTTTTTTTAAATTTCCGTAAGAAGTGAACTATGATGCTACATATTTTAGGAGTGAAAACAAAGAAACTTGAGACATTTAAATTTACTCTCTGTTTTAAAGCTTACTCTCTTTGCTGAGGCTATGTGAAAACAAAAACAACAAAAACAAAAATAAAACCTTCCATATGAGAGAAAAGAACATGCTTGATAGGGATTTGGAGTTGTTTACTTACATACCTGTTATGCAAAGCCACAGAACCAAACTTAAACATCTTTCAAAGTAAGGGATAAAAGGGGATTTATTTAACAATAAGCCTATGAGAATTACATACTAGTGAAGAGTTCCAAAGTCTGCAGACAGAGAACTAGGCAAAGAACTCTGGTTCCCGTCAATGTGATGCTAACATATTTAAACATAATACTCTCTAGGGTAGGAGGCAAGCACAAAATAAATTCTGCCTGAAACCCTGAAACAAAAAAAAAAAAAAAAAAGAAAGAAAGGCTGGGGGGCTGTAAGTCTCCATACTGGTGATACTGTAAACTGATCTGGTATTTATAGCATGAACCCCAGCATCTTTCCTACTCAACCATGTCTGTTCAGTTGTTTGACAGCCTCTATCTTTCCATCATTTGTTATGGAGTTTACAGTAAACCTATAAGCACATTATTTGGAGCAGTGCCTAAAATTCTGAACAGGTTATCTTATTTCTGAAGGGAACTGTTACTCCTGGATAACTAGGTAATTAGGAAAAAGTGAGTTTGAGCTTCTAGCACTAGGCTGCCACTTCCTCCTCCACTTCTAAGAGAAGTGAATGAAACCTCAGCAATTCTGAGAATCCAACTCTTTCTGAGTGACAATTATAATAACAAACCTGTCTCTGTAAACACATAAGAGTCAGACTTCTGGGGTTTTAAGTGAACTCAGGTGTTGTTGATTTATTTCTTCTGTATCCAGGCATTTGTCTTATCCTTTTTCTTTTGGTTATTGTTTTATTAAAAATTTTACAGAAGATGCACACACTTACTTAAAAATTGTACTATGTGGAAAGGAAAAAATAAAAAGGTGCGATCTCTGTTGATGGTTTTGTGTATCTGAAATGTGTGCCATTTCAGACCTATATTTTATCTTGTTTTTATATGTATTTTGCAAAACAGAAATCATACTATTTACATGTTTGCTTTTTGATTCAGCTATACATTGCAAGTATCTTTCGGTGTCAATGGGTAAAGATTTACTTAGGTCTTTTTAAACACTGCATATAATTTCATGATGTGAATACACCAAAATTTATTCTACCATTCCCCTATTTTTGAACTTTTAAGATGCTTCTAATTTCAGAGGTATTTACAGATGATTCTACATTAAACTTCCATCTACATACACCCTTTCCCACTTGCACTAAAATATCTAAAGAATGAATTCCTAGAAATAGTATTACTTATTTAAATTTTGTATATATGTATTTATCATTTGATATATACTAACAGAATGCTTCCAATTTTATTACCAGCAACATTTCAGATGAACATTAAATAAGAACATCAAATTCTTTAAAACATTTTTATTAATCTGATAACCAAGACATTATCTTGCTTTAGTTTGTATTTTCTTGATCACAATTGCAGTTAAATATCTGCTGTCATGTTTCTATTAGCAGAATTTCCATACTGATGTATCATTTCATCCTCCGTACTCATTTTTCTGAGTTGTTTGTCTTTTATTATTGATTTAATTGATATAGAGGATTTGTAGATTCCTTCCTTCACCAGGAATCCATTTTTATTTACAGTTGGAGGTGTAAATCTAATTTAAAGGTTTTTGTTTGATTTTAATGTACGATTCATAATCCTGTTCATGTATTAAATAATAAATTATTTTACTGATTAGGAATACTACCTTTTCATATAAAATTTCTCATAAGTGCATGAATCTGTTTCTGGGCCAGAAATTTTGAGTTTATTTACTATAGCTTTTCATGTATATTTTTCTATGTGGTAGAACAATCTCTGTGCCTAGACTTTTTCTCCCCCAAAAAATTCTTGATGATTTTGTTCACATATACTCCTTCAGAAGAACTTGTGAATTGACTTCACCAGTTCTAAGAATAATCTGACTAACTATTTAGTACATTTGTGAAGATTTTATATGAAATAAACTCTGGAACGTCCAAGGCAGTAATATATATAGATTGAATTCTGCAAATGGGCATGAGAGAGTGAAACTAGTAGTCCTAAGCAGGTGTGTCCTTCAACAGAGTATGCTGTTAAATAAAGAAATCTCAAATTTGAATTTGAAAACTAAATAGAAATTATGATTTGTAAAAAGGGTGGTTACTGAGGCCTCTTCAAATAAAAATGACATGAACAAATCACTACTTAATACTGTCCAGGTGTCATTTTTTAAATTTTTATATAAAATTTTATTTTTCCATATATTTGATGTGCTGAGCTCTGAAGACCTTACCTATCTTTATGTCTTAATCAACGTTTCAAAAGAGAAGGGATTTTAGCAACTTTAGAGTAAGAATGATATTTGAAAGGGCTACATTTTCAAATTTTACGAACACTTTCTCTACCTGTATCCCTGCATTATGGTAGACGAGCTACTATAAGCTTTAAACAAATTTAGTCCTAAAATGTTTGGTTTTTTTTCATCTTACATTTTCCTGGTACCTCACAAGCTCTTCTCAAGGAAGGTATTAGCCTGTCTCCTGTTTTTATTTTCCTTTGCTCTTATATATTGCTCAGGGCCAAGTTATACACTGATTTGGAGAAATGTGAGGGGAGGAGGCCACAGTTTGTAATGGAATTTTTTTCATAATTTATGGGGCCTCCCATGAGCATATATATGGGCTATAGACGCTGCTCTGTCTGAGAACAGGGCTTGTATTTGCATCCTCCTTAAGCCTTTGAGAAAGGCTTTCTGAACCCTGACTGACCTTCCCCGGCCCTGTTCTTCCAATGCCACAGGGCAGTTCTGAATTCGCTGACTTGCTTGCGAGCCTGACAAAAATTTCTCTAGGCAATGAAATCATGATTTAAACATATGGCTGTCAGACTAACTTAGGACAGTTCAATCCCTGCAATAGCTAGTTTTCCTAGAGGTATGGAGTCTCTCAAGGTCACCTAAAGTGTAACTATAGTATTTTAACCTGGTTCACCGCACTAATAATGAAGGATAAGAACAGAACTTCTGTCTAGTAAGTTGCTTTTCAGACACTGTTTCTAAGTTCTGGCTTTATAGCACTTGGCTCGTTTAGAAGAAATATAAGCACCCTTTTAATTCAGATGGATCTATTGAAAATTGTGAAACAAAACAAAATGTTTTGCATGATTTTCAATTCAATAATAGTTGATATTTGTGTTTAACTTGAATTTCAGAACATCGATATGATTTGCTTGGTTCATCAAGGAATGAACTTCCCTGCTAAAAGATTCCCACACACATAAATAGAAGAAAAAGCATGGTATAAAAATAGATCTTCATAAGAGTTTTCCCTGATTCCTTATTTGTCTAGTAAAGGTTGCTTTTCAATTTCAGAATCTGCTGAATCCATAATAAATGGCTTGTCCTTCAATGTTTCCTTCTAGAGTTTCTGAACTGCTTCCTACCTCAGCAGCATCTACTCCAGTTATCAGAAAAGAGTAAAGCATAGCAAGAATAGATAATTTTCCTCAACCTTTTATTCATTAATTTTCACCCCATTTATTTTGTATTCCGTTTCATCTAATTTCAATATTAAGCCATCTTATATTTTCACTAAACGTACATTGTCTTACTGGCAAAATAGTTGAGCAGAAGTTGGATGGGGAAGAATTTTTCATCTCCTGTTGTGGGGTTATGGCTGAGTCTTGCAGATGCTTCAGCCTTAAGCATTTTATGTCTCATGTCCTACCACCTGCTGAGTCTAATTTCTCTGAAATAATGAATTCACTTTCCTTGCAAAGGCCAATGGTTTCTTACTACAGCCTCCAACTATATGAGGAAAAAGCCTGAATGATCAATCTGGTATTTGATACACTTTGGCTGTATTGGTTCAACTGCAAAGCTTCAACTTAATTGTTTGCCATGTGCAAAACCTTAATTTCAATATTTGAAAAACTAAGTTACTGGAAAAGTCATATGTTATCACAGATTATTACATTGCAAAGACTGTGTTAACTACAACTACCAATTGTTGAAAATATTTTGTAGGTATTATATCATGGATGTTCCATGTAAAATAAAGTTATTAATCGTTAATACAATACAAATAAAGAAACGGAAGTTTAGAGAAGTTAGGTGACCAAACAGTAAGTCATTGACAGGGAACGAAAATGTCTGACTCCAAATTCTACTTTCTTAAATATATTATTCTGCTTCTCTGTATCAAACATTTAAACATTTTACTTCATAAGAACTACATTTCACTATCACAAACATTTGTGATCAGAAATATTTTCATCAGTCTCTCATGGCAGTTCTACCCCCAGGCTACACAGAAGGGACCTACCTTCATTGCCTTATAATTATGAATTTTTGGAAGCCACAAAATCTATGCCTCGGTTCAAATCCAGGCTCTGATTTATACCCCAGGTGTCTCTGGGAAAGTCCCTTATTCTTTTTGAACCTAGGTTCTCTATCTGTAAACAGCATTACTGTGAAAATGCAGTTGCAAAGATTATGTTGAGGGTGTCTTGTATATTATAGCTACTAAATAGGCGATAACCTCTATTGTGAGGGGAGAGAATAGTATTGTGGAGCTCATTCTCTCATCTCCTTAAATGAAATTTATGAAAGGTCTACTTTATGTCGAAATTCTAACACGGAATATGAGTAGTAACAAACAGTAAGCCCATTCAACTGCTTTCAGAATCGCACTTTACCTCTTTCAAAGGCAATTAGGAGCTGTCATCTTTATAAGCAGTTGAAGTGTAGGACAGATAAATATTTCTTCATTTGTCATCTTGAGTCTTTAAGTTGGTATTGGACTTTATGATTTCTGATGTATCTTTTTACTCATCAAGAGTAATGCTCACTGGGCCAAGTATCTAGTTCTCATGGTGAACAGCCTACACTTCCAAGATTTGCATGGGTTTTTTGTTTCATAAATACAATTACTCAAAAGTGTTTATCATTCTCCTTTAAAACTCTTTAGTTCCTCCCTACCCCTGCCCAAGCTCATATGTATACATGTGTATATACATATAATTGAATATATATATAAGAATATATGTATAACACAATATATATAACTGAATATATATTATATTACAAGAATACATATAATTAAAGGAGGTTTTGAAATATTCTCTTAGAAAAAGGTTGGTGACTGTTATTATAAGCAAAACGGAAATGGGTTAGGTTGAGATTCTTTAGTTGTAAACGATAGAAAAAAAAGTCTAATTAGTTCTATTTTCTACACTTAATACAAGGACATAAGTTACATTTGGATACATTTATTAACAACCTAATAAAAATGCGTTCATATCTACAGACTCGTTTTCATTTCATTGTACAGAACACAATTATTATAAACATCAAGAATTGGGAGCTATTGAACAGATGGGGCATTAGTGTCTTAATTCTTGATCTTTGGTCTAGTAAATCCTTCCATTTCATATCCTTTGCACAAATCCTATGGCCATTCAGGGCATGATGAATGATTTTTTAAATGCTGCTTTAATGTTCATGTCACTTTTTGTGTTTTACTATTTCAAACAAATATGTAAACACAGGTGATCAAACAGGATAATGAGGACACACTAAAAATCTTTGAATATTCCAAACTAGGCATATCCTAATCCTGCCAGAAGATTCTGCATAAACTAAATGCAGTTTCTTGGCACCAACATATCTAATGTTTTTTTTATTATTTCTGATAACTAATATCTGAAAATTGATCCCTGACTCAGAACTTTATTTTTCCATGCTGCACTTAATAAATGATACTGATTATCTATTCATTATGTTTATCTTAAACAAAAATAGGAATATATGAACATACTAATGGTTTATAGGACATTACACAGAGACCATATGCACGCATGCACACACTCAAAGCTTACTGAAGGAAACACACAGACATCGCGAATGCCTTAATTTTGCCATAAAAATAGAGAATGCATGTTTCCTCACGCAAGTCACATAGGATATAACATTTAAAAATATCGAATCTAGGGTTGTGACAGTATTTTAACAAACTATGTATGTTTCCTTACCTCCCTCCTGGCTTACACTGCAATCTTCAAGTTGCAAATGGAATCTACAGAGTCCAAAACCCTTGTTCAAAGTTTTAGAAATTATCGATATTTATATGGTATTTGAAAATCATTTCTTTCAACAATCAGCATATACTATAATCACTCTTAACTTTGAATAAAACTGCAGCTTCCTGCTTGGATTGATGGGATTGACATCTATGCAAAGAAAAGACTCAAAGAAAATGGGTGAACCTAAGTTACACATGAGTTGCTGATAACTGAAAACTGCCACAGAAGAGAATTGGATACTGTCCTACTTATATGACTATTAAATAGAATCTGACTCTCACATGTGTATTTTATTCCTGATGGTTATTGGTTGGGTCCTTCTTCAATCTTGTGGAAAAATAATGTTGTTAACTGTACCTTTGGGCAAAACTACGGCTGACTGTAGTAGCCCGTGCTTGCAGAGTGTGTGTGGTCGGTTCTATCTTGGACCATATTCTCCTCAAATCTTTCTGGTTTGGGGGAGAGCAGCCAGGATGATGGGGAAAGACTCTGAGCTCACCTCTTCTCACAGGCACACCAAAATCACAACTATCTGCAGAACAACCATCAATGAAAAAGACTGGAACCTACCAGAAAAGACCTTCTCCAACATAAAGAAGGAACCACAATGAGAAGGCAGGAGGAGCAGACGCGCGAAGTAATCAAATCCCATCCCCCGCCCCTCAGGCGGGCGACACACGCGCTGGAGAATAATTATTTTGCAGAAGTTCTCCCACAGCAGTGAGAGTTCTGAACCCCACGTCATGCTCCCCAGCCCGGGGGTCCTGCACCGGGAAGGCGAGCTCCCAGAGCATTTGGCTTTGAAGGCCAGCGGGGCTTCATTGCAGGAGCCCACAGGACTGAGGGAAACACACTTCACTCTTAAAGGCACACATAAAATCCCAGGGCAAAAGCAGTCATTTGATAGGAGCCTGGGCCAGGCCTACCTGCTGGTCTTGGAGAGTCCCCTGGAGAGGCGGGGTGGCTGTCCCTCACCCTGGGGCCGTTCATCCACGTGAACATGGCGGCTGCGTGTTTGCCTCGTTAGCACCGATTCGGCACCTGGTCCCACCCAACAGCCTGCACGTGCCGGAGCTGGGAAGCCTCGGGGCCAAACAAGTAACGCGGGAACAGAGCCCTCCCCGTGAGCAAGCAGGCTGCTTAAAGACTGAACAGCCCCCCGCTCTCTCTACAGTCGCCCCTAGACACGGCCCAGCCCACGTGACGCCAGGGCCCGGCTCCACCCACCAGGGGCAGACTCCGGCCCCTCCCACCCGGAAGCCCACACAAACTTCTAAAGCAGCCTCACCCACCAGGCGGCAGACACCAGAAGCAAGAAAACTAAGATCAGCAACCCAGGTCAGACCCTACCCCGGGACCACCTGGGCCCTGGCTCTGTCCACGATCAGACCAACGCAACCTTCGGGACACCCCCTACCCCTTACCCAACTGTGCGAGAACCATCTCCCACCACCAATTATCTGAATCGAGCTCTGGGATCCCTGAGCCCGCAGCCAGACTCCAGGAACCAGCTGTGCCTGCCAGTAGACTGGCAGTAACCCCGGACCTGGCTTCACCTGCCACTAGGTGTGCAACAGCCTGAGTCTTCAGGACCTTAACTCTGCCCACCAGTGAGCCAGCACTAGCCCTGGGACTCCTAGGTTTCCTCAACCGGCCCCCTTGTGACCAGGCCCCACTAAACAGCAGCCACACAAGGCAGGGCCTGGCAGCGAACCAGACTAGGGGCCAACCAAGCCTACCAGACAGCCCACGTAGTTAGCCACCACAATAGAAGGACTCGTGCAGCCCTCTTAGGGGGAACCCCCAGAGCATATAGCTTGGGTGACTGCTGGGACTCATAGAACGCCTCCTATAGAGGGCCACTTCTCCAAGGCCGAGAAACATATCTAACCTACCACAGACATAAAAATACAAATAGCAACTTAGAAAACATGAGGTGGCAGAGGAACATGTTCCAGATGAAGGAATAAGATAAAACCCCAGAAGAAGAACTAAGTGAGAGACTTCCCTGTTGGCGCAGTGATTAAGAGTCCGCCTGCCAATGAAGGGGGACACAGGTTCGAGCCCTAGTCCGGGAAGATCCCACATGCCGCGGAGCAACTAAGCCCATGCGCCACAACTACTGAGCCTGCGCTCTGAAGCCCACGAGCCACAACTACTGAGCCCATGCTCTAGAGCCCGTGCTCCGTAACAAGAGAAGCCACTACAATGAGAAGCCAGCACCGCAATGAAGAGTAGCCCTGGCCTACGCACAGCAACGAAGACCCAATGCAGCTAAAAATAAATAAATTAATTAATTTTTAAAAAAATGAACTAAGTGATGGGGAGACAGGCAATCTACGGAGAAAGTTCAGAGTAATGATACCAAAAATGATCAAAGAACATGAGAGGAGAATGGATGCATAGAGCGGGAAGTCAGAAGTTTTTAACAGAGAGTTAGAAAATAAGAAGAACTGAGATGTATGGCTTGGATTGCGTATAAAATACTCTATGCCTAGGGCAGGAGCAGTGAGAAGCATTCTTTTTCTCGGGATACCTTAGAATTAAGAATATGCGCCTAGGATTTAAGGTGGCATGTGAGCTACTTGCCATAGTAGCTTGTCTGATAACTGAGAATTTTATGGTTCAGTTAAAGCTTATGGAAAATGTGGATAAAATAATCAGTATTGCGAGTTATATGAACATGCTGTAGATAATCCGCTAAAATGTTTGATAAATAATGAATTTGTGTTGAGATAAAAAAGAGAGAAGGAAACTGGCATTCACTGGATACCTACTAGGTGCTATGCAAGAGGACTGTATGATTTGCATTTGTTTTCCCATATTATCCCACAACCAGCTAATAATAGTACCTCATTTTAAAACTTCAGAAAATGAGATTCAGAAAAGTTGAGTAACATACCAATGGTCACACATCTATTAGGGGTCAGTGACTTCAGATCTATATCCATGTATGAGGACTCACGGTGCCATCCTAACCTGGGTTCTTCTTCTGCAAAAATCTTGGGGGAAATTACATAATCTTTTGGATTTGTCAAAGAGGTTGGAACAAACAATCTCTATATTCCTTTAGAATGTCAAACATTTATGACTTAAGTATGCGAAAAGTTTGGTTTTCTTTTTACTGTACTCACTAAGTCTCTCACTATGCTGAGATGTCAAACTAGCCTTCCAGCCTGGGAAAAAGAATTTGTCTAACTAACCTGATGACAAAGAAGTCTCGCTTCAGGAACAAAAATTACTCTATTACTTATCACAGTTCTTTTCTTTTTATGAACTGAACTAGTAGTTCAATATCAATTATAAGAGAAGGGCTAGCCCTCTGGACACGTGTATAGTTCATTAACAAGATGGTCTGTATTATATACAGGTAAATTAGAAAAAGGGGAGCTAGTTTAGTGGGTGAAAATATTCCATATAAATATCCAAATATATATATATATATATATATATATATATACATAAATGGGGGTGAAATCATATTTAACTGCCACGTGTACATTTCTTGTTACAGATTGATAACCATTAAAATGTTAGCATTAAAATATATTTTCAGTGTATATATCTGAGCCATGCAAACACATTTAAAAAGACCACTTTATCCTAGATTTCAGCTGAAGCTTATTTGGTATTTTATCATTTTACTTATCTCTTCTCCCTCATCTCAAATTATTTTGTAAATGTTAAAAAGCCACACTGAATTAATGAGAACATGCTTGCTATTTTTTTCTCATTTGGTTCACATTTAGTTGGATGAAGTAAAAACATTTCTGCTGAAAAGAATCAGTACACTTCTTCAATTAGGTCAGGGCTTCCTGCCATTCAAAATCGACAGAAAAAGCAAAATGTACCAGTCTGCAACACTGGAAATAGAGCTGTTAGGCCTCCCCAGGATCCCTGGTCCCAGGTTTGACCTCAAATCCCTTCTGCCCAAAACTAGTGACTGTTCAAAGGGCCTTCAAAACTGGCCTCATGAGACTGAAGGAGAACAGCAGGAAACTCCAAAATACTAAAGTCAGCCTGACACCCTGTTGCAGTTGGATGCACTAGATCATCAAATGGAAGAATCTCATCATGAATAAATAACCTTTTTTAAATACTCAGAGGTAGGTTTTATGTGACAGCTATTAAGATAGTCGAACATAGATATAAGACGAATAAAACAGATCTTAACATGAGCTCACAACCACATAGTAAGGAAATAAAGTAATGTAGAAACATGGTTAAGAGAATAAGCTTTGAAGTTGGAAGATCCGAGTTTGCATGCTAGCATAAACACTCACTTGCTGTGTAACCTTGACCAAATCTCTCGCTCTCTCTAATCCACAAATTATTGAGTGATTTGTAAAAGAGGGATATAAGACTATCACAGACTGGTTTTGAGAATTAAATGAATGATTTATGCAAATTGTTAGCACATTACTTCGCACTCAGTAAATATTTTAAGAATATTAAACATCATGGTTATTGTGATTTCAAGAACTTAATTCAATCAGATGCACACTTACTTTGAAGAGATTTATCAAGAATTTCAACAATTATATAAAAGAGTCAATTTAATAAGACCATATAAAAAAGTGATTTCCTTGCCATTAATTTCTTATGGTTTACTCCCTAGTGTTATGTGCATGTTACTGATACCTTAGATGGAAAATAATAAAGCATACTCATAATTTAGATTTGCAATTGCTGTTTTTGGAATAGTCAAATTACCATATTTTAAACACCCACAATTTATTTATTAAATTTATTTATTAAAAACATACATGTCCCAAAACAAATTATAGGTACATCATCTAGCAAAAACTACCTTGTGAATATTGTATCTTAAACAGAGAATCAGAATATGGAATTTCCATTTCCATATTTGTACCATAGCTTTAAGATAAACCCATAGCTATTTATAAATATTCATTTGTTTTAAAATGTATGGAAATGCTGTGCAATTGTATCCTGTTGGATAGTCACATAACACTTTTAGTCTCAAGTAAAATGTGACTGGCATTGTTTTCAGAGATTATTGTTCAAATGATAACGTTTCAGCAATTGTGCTCGAAAAAACAATCAGTAGAGTGATTTGGTTGTATGTCATTAGGTATAGGATATAAAGTCATTCTCAATTTGTAAAGGGAAGTAAAATGAGCTGTGACAATTTAGTCAGGAGGAAAAAAAAAGTCTAAAAGGTCACTTTTAGGACTATTAGTCTTTGTTGAATCAAAACAAAACTATGGAATTGCATTTTATATTGCCAGGTAAGAAAATAATGTTTTCTAATTAACTCGGGGTTTCAAAACCTTACCAATGTGAGCTTTATTCTCAGAACTGCTCAATAAATAAGCAAATTAATGGATAAGCACATAAATAAATAAAAATTGGGTAATGTCACATAAGGAAGCTCTGATGTTCCTTCAACGGTTATTGTTAAGAGTACATTACATGGGCTTCCCTGATGGCGCAGTGGTTGGGAATCTGCCTGCCAGTGCAGGGGACATGGGTTCAAGCCCGCGTCCGGGAAGATTCCACATGCCCCGGAGCAGCTAAGCCCTGGTGCCACAACTACTGAGCTTGCACTCTAGAGCTTGCGAGCCACAACTACTGAGCACACGAGCCACAACTACTGCAGCCCGCGCGCCTAGAACCATGCTCCACAACAAGAGAAGCCATAGCAATGAGAAGCCCACACACCGCAACGAAGAGTAGCCCCCGCTCGCCAACGAAGAGAAAGCCCGCACACAGCAATAAAGACCCAACACAGCCAAATATAAAAACAAATAAATAAATTTATTTTAAAAAATACATTACATTTGTTGTGTCTGAATAGAGTAGGCAACGAAACAGGGATATTATAAAATGATCTTCAAATCTCCCTTCCTTGAAGATTTATTTCTAAAATAACTTCCCAATGACACTTCCCTTTCAAAACTCAGAAGAAACAAGTCCAATTCTAAATGTGGTCTTCAATTATATATTCCTTATTATTTCATTCACCTGTCTTAAGTTTTATTCATGTTAGCTGACTGCATTGCAGCACAAAGTCAATGAACACTTGCAGAATCAAAAACGCATGAGTGGTATGGACTGGCCATTTTGGATTTTTTTCTTCCCTTAGCCAAGATCTGACCCTATCTGAAATGTCTCCTCTGGTAGAAATCCACGGAAAATGACTAGGGAGCTCACCAAAGTTCAGCCCTTATTCACCAGAAGCACTGCACGGAGGCACCCACCTTTTCTTTTCAGCACCTGCTACCTAGTCCAGGGGAAAGTGCTAAAGGGACAATTCCCAGAGCCTCAGGTCATTTCAGTAAGCGCTCCCAGGAACACAACACCCATCTCCTGTCTGCTACAAACACCCATTCACAAAATCTGAGGAGAGAACTACAGTCGTCCCTGATTCCTTGGAAATTTAGTTAGACTGATGTAGAAACACACCCTCCTTCCCTCAGTGTATAATTATTCGTGGGTGAAGAGCCACCAGGGAGGGTAACAGAAGAGGAAAGAGGGAAAAAAAAAGTAGAAGCGGGTTTTGACCTGACTTCTAAAAGGCTTTCTGTTAATCTCTCGTCCCCCTCTCTCATTTTCCTAATCCCGAGAATGATGGAGTTACAGGCAAGGGAATGATTCCGGAAATGCAGATATGACTCTCAAACCTAGAAATGATCTGGGCGATTTATTTAAAGTTAAATACTCCTCGTGCTAGGAACCCAGCACAATTCATATTTAAAGGAGGCCGTGTTTTCTCCATCATGACATAAACAAACAGTTGCCTCCAAAGATGAAAAACCCGGTTCCGGAGCGTGTTCTTGCTGTCCTCTAAGCTGCAGACTGAGGGCCGGTGGAGAGCGCTCACAACCTGTGAAAGTGCGGAGGACTCTCTCAACCCGGTGGCCAATTCCCCACCGGCCAGAACTCTTCCCCACCAGCCCTCATCATTCGTGACTCTGCAAGACACAGGGACTCAGACGTGTGTGGGAGTGCGTGTGAGGGAGACAGGCGACAGGAGAGTGCGCTTTCCACATGTGGAACCCTGCATCTCCCTGTCTCATAGCTTGCGTCCGTTCATATGCATGCAGTGGTTAAATATTTGATCAAAGGTGGAATAGTTATACTCATCAGTTGTATTTTTAATAGGCACGCCTTAAAATAGAGGGTTCATAAACTGAAAGTGTGAAAAGATTCTGAGTATCGTCCCTATGTCTCTAACCCTTTCTACTCTTCCCTCCCCCATGTCTACTCCCCCCAAAAAAGGAAAGCTTGCAGCAGATTGTAGAAGGATTTGAGTCTGCAGCTAGAGAGAAGGGGATTAGGGCCAGAGCGGTGCAAGTTAAATTGTGCTGCCTATAAAAAATGGGCGGATTGGTCTCCAGATCCAGAGGCTGGTACCACCTTCCTTTCTAAAATAAAATCTCTCTGGCATGAAGTCACCGCCTATTTCACATCCGGTTTGCCCTGGGACGTATTACTACTGTCTTGGTAAAGAAAAATCTTTTGTTGTATAGCTGCAGATTGGATACTGGGAAGCAAATTTGGGTGTGAAATCTTCAGCAAAGGAGCACGCAGAGTCCATGATGGCTCTGACCGCTCAGAGCGAGTGAGTGAGCGGCAGAGCGAGGACGCCCCTGCGCTGCCGGCGCGCCGGGACTCGCGGACTCGCGCTGGCTCCCAGCTCTCCACGATTTTCTCTCGCAGACTTTTCTCGGGTCTTGAGCGATCCTCTGCCCAGAGGGGGCCCGAGGTAAGTGCGGCATCGGACCGCTACACACAAGCTTTGAACGTGCCTTTTCCTTGCTGGAGTGACAGGAATGCAATAGAAAACAGAGAAGGAGGGAACAGGACAAGAGCCTGATCCCGCAGCAGGTAGAAAGAACGAATGTTTTTCTTTCAGGGTGAAAATCGCAGCGATCTAGGAGCATTATTATTATTTTCTCCGTCTCTCTTCTTTCCCTCTTTCTTAGGCAGAGTTGAATGTATTCCGCGGGGTGGGTGGTGACATGTTGTTTTGGTCTTTTTTGGGTTTTTTTGTTTTTTTGCAAGACGGAGCTGGGGTGAGGTGGGGAGGGGCGTTGGGTGCATCGTCTAAAGTTAAGACGCTGGGATAGAAAACCTATCTCAATGTTCCATCGTAGGGAAGGCACTCTCTCTTTCTGGCTGCAAAAATGCTTCTTTTCTCCTTTCCAGTGGACGCTGCCGTAATGCCGTCTGGTGTAGGGGTCTCTCTCATTCCGAACACGAAAAACTCAAGTTATCATTTGCTGTGGGTGGCATAGATATGGGTGTTCAGAGTGTGTGTTTGATGGGGCGAGGTTGAAGGTGGAAAGGGGTAAGGAGACAGCTTAGCGTTTCTTTTAAACTATTAGGTTTGCATTTGCAAGAAACTTTCTTACTCAACAACTCAAGTGCCATGATAGGTTTGTTTTTCTTTTCAAAATGTCAGAGGAGGACAAAAAGCTATGCTATCTTGCTTTGGGGTTTTGTTTTGTTTCACTTACCCCTTTGGGAATTACCCTTTTTTATAAAGACCAACAAATATTAAAAGGGTACGAGAAGTTGTTTTTCCTTCATAACGGATGTTGAAGGTTAATAAAAGGGTGAATTATAATTATGCAATTTAGGTGCAATATTTTAACATAAGGATATTTACCCAATATTTCTTGTCGTATTCAACTCATCTATGTCAAAAGCAGTCACTCAATTAGGGAAAAACTATGAAGCTCACAGTTCTTACCTCTAGGTCTAGACCATTTCACTCTAAACACTTTAATTATGTTTCATTGCTTACATGCCTGTTTGGAATGGTTTTTACTGATATAAATGATCCTGGAGAGTGCGGAAAGCATTTGTGTAGATGTATTTAAAGGCATACCACATCAAACTATAGAGTGCCTAATGGAAAATATGCTTTAAAAGACTTGCAATCCATTAATCACTGATCCTGCTAAGGAGTACAGATTCAGGGAAGTGCTAACAAATTTTACCTTGAACATTTCTCATATTATGACTGGAATCAGTTATAGCACATTCAAATAGTGTTACCATGTCTGCTCATTCACCAGGTAGTGCTCTGATTTTTAAGAATTACACAAATAGATTATAATTTTAAAAATCCTCTAAGCTTTCCATGCTCCTCCATTCCTCCAACATCCCACTACCAAGTCTAAATTCAACAGAGGGTGATTGATTGCACTTTACCTAAGAGGGAAAAAAGATTCCCTTTTTCATGCAAAGCAAAGCACTCCAGCTTCCATCTGTTTTAGATGAAACATTTTCTAGCAGCAACCTGGCAGAATCTGAGAGGGCTTAAAAGACATGTGAGGGCATGCTTGTGTGCATTTATGTGAGTGTGGTTTGTATGTGAGAGATCAGCACATGGCTTGACTATAAAGTATGTCCTTTAGCCTCACAGAAGCATTAGCGAGCATATTTAACGAGGCAATCACAGGCAGAGAATTACAAGCATGATTTCGGCATTCAACTGAGTGTTTCCTACGATTTTATTTTTTTTTAAAAAAAGATAAATAGCAGTTGCTTCTGAAATCAAGGTGCACCCAGAATCCAAAGATGAATTCAGTCATCAAAGCATATGAACCTACCCCATCACAGCCTCCAAACATGCTCTCCCTGTTGTAGACACCAGCTGAAAATTGTCAGTGCACAGTTCAGTTGTGGGAACTCAAATAAGAAAGGTCAAATTTTTCAGATGATAACAAGAAGAGAGTAATGCAAACTACATTGTAAATATAAAACCTAGAGGAAAAACAACTCACAGTTTTTATGTTAAGCAATATTGTCACCTGAGAGAATTTCAACTTGTATTCTTTTACAGGAGAAATTTAGACACTGATATTTCTGAATGGAGAAATGCAAGTGAAAGTGGAGAATGGATGGTCCAGGTTTCCATTGCTTCCAGTGAGGTGTCATAGCCCAGTGAGGTCATTTCCTGACTTCAAAGCATTTATCTGAACTGCCTCAGTCAGCCCTAGTGGTTATAACCTGATGTTTCTTGCAAGAGACATTGATCTCTACTTGTTCTACTTTTCAGCTGCACAAGCCCGCAATGAAGAAAAGTCCGGGTCTCTCTGACTACATTTGGGGCTGGACCCTCCTTCTGAGCACATTGACTGGAAGAAGGTGGGGACCCTTTATTTTAAATCTGCATGAGAATTTCTGTAACTTTTCATTTATTCTTTCAGGGGGAAGAAAATTGTCCTTGGATGAATTCATGACTAAGGGAATTCAAAAAACTTAACTGCAATAAAATTCCAGCTAATAAAGAAGAACAATATGAAAAAAATAATCAACTTATTTGCATGTTGGTTAGAATACGCTTAACACGCTTCTGTTAAGGAACGTATTAATTCAACATTTAATTCTTAAATTGAACTTTTCACTGCTCAGTTGTAACTGAACAAAACATGTGGTTTCCTAATTCACAGAAAAAGTTACCCCAATTAATGTCAGCATACTATGTGAGTTGATTTTCCAACAAGAAAATTTCTAACCAGTTGCAAAGATCATAGAGTAACTTCTAACTATGTGGAAGTGGAAAGGTTAGAATAACATTTGTAATTTGAAAGTCATAAGTTTTTATAAATGCATGTGCATTATGTTTTGAAACTGTTATTTATGTAACCAATAGAAGTAGAATATACTACACACATATTTAAGAACGTTAGACAAAACTGAACTTCTCTATTTAAGTTTAACTACTGTGGAGACAAGTTATGAGAAAAAAATGTAATCATATGATTAACCATATTCAAAATATTTGCTAATGATCCCATCAAATGCATAGACATATTATACTAACAAAGATACAAATGACCAAATATTTCAGATTCTCCTTTATCTGCTTTTATATTTTTTTGTGTAGTCCACTCCTGTGGCCCCAAAGAAAGTCTTAGACATATTACAAAAATCTAAGATTCTCCATAATGTAATGAAAAGTGAACCCTTATGAGTTAAGGCAGAGAGGTGGAATAGACTGGAAAGATAAGGACTAAGGAGGATTTTTTAAATTGAGAAGTTGTCTATTTTTATTGTTTGTTATTGTGTATGATAAATAATGACCGCCAGATGAACAGAAAGTGCATTATTGCCAGATACTCTTAATCTGAGGAGTTAAATGTTCTTCACCGCTCTCGAAAAATTGTATGAAGTGTTGCTATTGTAATGACCTGTAGATGGAGTTAGTGCACAATGTTTTATTATATAGTGGTTCATATGGAATCAAAATCACGTACTGTAACTGACATTTCTCTACAAATTATATATTCAGTTTAGGAAACATTACATTGGCATGAGTATTTAATAGCAAATAAATAATCTTGATCTTTATCCTAGGGTCATTGTCTGACAATTACATAGTAAATTAGAATTAAAAATGAAGCATAACCTGATTAAGAAAAGCACATAAAAGAAAGATTATCATTCCAATTGGCAGAGCAGAACTGGTTCTCTGGGAGGGAGGGAAAAGTCTCTTTTGGCATTTGTACTCCAATGCAAACAATTGGTGAGTACAACATTTATAAAATAAAACCAGGGGGTAAAAAAAGCATTTCCTGAATTTGACATAAGCTATGAAAACAAAGAGAATGCAGGTGTAGGTAGTAGATCACCCCATATTTTGGGAATCATATTAACAATCTAATTTGCTCTGTCATATCACACCATCTCATCTTTTTCTCCCTTCTTATTTTAGTGATTCTTCCTTAGACTACTTGGTCAGGCTCTCGTCACAACTCAAAGTGTGTTAGCATTTCTTTTCCACCTTTATCAAGATGACCTTCCAGTATCCTTGAAAGATGCATGCATGGCAGTAGGTTTTGTGACAATGAGTTTTTATAAATAATTGTATTCAGAAAACTATTTTTGCTTTACTGCTGTCATCTGCTAGCAAGACATCCTGGAAGACACAGCGCTCGTTGAAAATTTGATTTCAAAAACTAGTAAGATCTTTAATTCTGCCAAAGGAGAGTAAACCCTCAATCTGCACAGTATTAATGTTGAATTTAGGAGAATGGAGAACTGTTTCATAGAGGTACATTTCATATCATGAATAACTTTTAGTTATAATAGCTTATTAAATTAAAATTTTATCAGAAAAGTTTTGCATTTTGCCAGTATAACATTATTACCCAAATAATAGTGTTTGTTTTTGAATTGACACTTTGATTATATTTCTTGCTTCTGTCAAATCAGTGAACCCTGGTTTCAAATGTTATTATTTTTCTTAGATTGATCAGTAATATAAACACACAAGAGAGATGCCAAAAGCATATTAAATTGAAAGTGATATGTTTGTGTCCGTTTTTTAGTTCACACTCTATATTCTTTTTTTGTTTTTCTTTTTGCTCAAGGTCAGAGCTATCATTGAAATATATCAGTAAGTGTGATCCCTCCTAACATAGAATACTCTTCTCTCAAAGGATTTTGGAGGTGTCATTCTAATCATTACATAAAATATGATTCAAGGAGCATAGATAGTAATGTGATTGATGTAATAAATAAATAATATGTGAACTGCAGTCATTATGTGGTCAAATTCAAAGACTAGTAATGACTGGTAAGGGATAAAAACTAGACCTTCACATAGAAAGACTTAAATAGGAACAATTACTCTGATATAGAAGAATGAAAATAAAGTTTTAGACTAAAAGTTAAAGAAAGCTGGATTCTAGTTCAAACTCTACAAATGGCTGTGTTTTCCTAAAACGCTAATCCTGCATTAGTTTAGTAAAACCATAAATTAAGAATACTGGACCATATCTTTTCCAAGCTATCTTTTACTTCTAAGACCAGAAATGACAAAATTCAATTAATTAGAGGTTTGAATAGACAAATTATAAAAATTGGTTCATAAACCTTAAGAAGAATGGAAATTACACACTGATGTGAACATGTAATTGTCCTAAGAAACAAGTTTTATCTATTTTTCTCATCTAAATACCAGAAAGAACAACAAAAACACAAAACATAGATATATATGAAGTGGATAAAGGGACGGTTGTTGGTAGGTGAAATCTTAGGATTATGCTACATGTTAAATTAAATGAAAACAAAGTTATTATGTATTTTGGTAGCTCAGAAATACATTTTTTTTTTTAATTTGGGAAGAAGTTTCCCAGATCTAGGTTTTTTACTAAAGTGCATTAGTGTTCTTGCTTGCCCAGAGAAAACATTCATTACAACATTGTATACATGCTGAGAATTATAAATGTAAAGACACAACTCATTTCCTGTAATTTTCCTTCCATAGTTAGAAATATTAGAATAAAGAGTGTATCATCTATGAGAACAAATACGAGAAAATGGTAAGAATTAAACTATGACATCTTTTTACTTTACCAGAAGAAATTTTCAAATTAAGATTCAATAGAAAGGAAGTTGGAAAATTGCAGAAGGTTTTATTTGGAAAAAGGTTTTAGTAGAAATGTATAATTTAGATATTGCCTCCCTTTACATTTTTTTCAGCTATGGACAACCCTCATTACAAGATGAACTTAAAGACAACACCACTGTCTTCACTAGGATTTTGGACCGACTCCTAGATGGTTATGACAATCGCCTGAGACCAGGATTGGGAGGTGGGTAGCATTATCGTGTTTTTATTTTACAGAACAATATTAAACATTTACTATTAAATTATTGCTTCCCTCTACATGTTAAAGTAATAAGAATGGAAGCACGTAGTGTAATGACATCCTATTTTTAGTGTATTGCTCAATATTAATTCAATTTTCCACGGTCATCCCATGCACATACCCGTACGTAGTAGAAGGCAGATTCAAACTTCTCATAATGTCATGAAATAAATGTTACATTTACTTGACAATCAATCTTTTCCATGTATGATTTGATTTTACAAGGGAAAAAGGGGGGTAATATCATCTCTTCCAGCTCAAATACTGCATCTCTGTTTCATTAGGCATAGCTATGTTTGCATTGAATTCAAGTAGAGTATCTCTGAATCTATTGCTCTAAACATTTATTTGGGAATATTACATATTGATCCACTATTTTGTGTTAGATTACCCCCACCTCTAGGATAAAAGGTGAATGAGATAGATGATAGTGTGTGTTTTGTTTTGACTGTGAATTTAAACTTAAACCCTAATTTTCTATAGTTAAAATGTTTTGGTTTTTTTTTTGTATACCAGTTCATTGGTTTTACTAATGAATTTCTACTCAGGAAGAAGTTAGCACTTAATAATACAGTATTTATAACAATAAGAGTAAATAGTGCAAGGCATTACACACTTATTTAAATAGTCCTTGAGTAAGATAATCAACCTATCTTATTTAGTTAAACAAAGACTAATGAAGCCAAAACAAAATATTGATCTCAGAGTAAAACAAGTGAAGCAAGGAAATAAATTATTGTTCAAAGTCACACAGGAAACCAAGATAGAATCTATGACTCCCAACTATAACTTACGCTGCACTCTCTCCAGAGCATTTGTTGAAACTATTTAATAGCAATATTTAAATTACAATGAAATGACAATATTAAGAAATTCATCTCCTCTTCATCTAGACAGCAAAGTTATGCAAAGAATAAGAAGGTTAAGAATTCAATTTTTGATTTTAAAACAGAATGGTAACATGGATTTAGTCTTCCTGTTAATACTCTGGGCAGTGTAATGACACAGATATGGATCATAGGTCTGTTTTGAGGCTGCCAAATGTCATTAGTGTCTCAGAGGTTTAAGGAAAACTCCTTTATCGAAGACATGACTCGGATATATGTCAAAGGTCTTACCAGGTGTCCTTTCCTATCAATCTCAAGCATTCGTTCTAGGACACACTATACAAATTCCTCCAGGTTTGTACTCCACTTGGTTTCCTTTTACTAAGTTCTTTGAAAAAATATTAAGGAACAAAATGCATTGGTCACAAAATGGAGTGCATAAATGTGTATGTGATGTATTAATATAAGGTCTGTGTATATCTAAACCTCTGGAGTGGTTTCAGGAAAATTGTTCTTGGTTCATAAAATTTGAAATAAATTACAAAGACTGCAGGTGGGGGAAGAATGTACAAAAAGAAGAAATTCAGGACAGTGATAATAACTTTTAAAAAGAAGACTTTTAAAGTACTAATGGGCATGCATCTGATTTCTTTACTTCTTATTCTTCCTTCTCCATGATATCTCCTTAGAAAATCAGCAGAATTTTATAACACATCTAGAAAATCTTATCTTCATTCTAGTTTAGGAAATCCCATTTAATACTTTACCTTGTGAATGTGAGTATCCTCTATAAGTTCTGTGCATAGTTTTCAGTTTGTTAAACAATTTTACACATACACACACACACACCCCTTCTTTAATAATCAGCTGTTTGGTCGTATTGTTATTTGGAGTACAAATAACAAGCCCATGACTGCTCATTTACATTTAATTATGTGTAATAACTCTTTAATCAAATATAGTATAAGCAGGAAGCATTTCACCTACTCCTCATATGCATACCTGAGTCTTGGAGAGCCACAGACCTTGAGGATGTATAATATAGACTAAGAATGGGTCAAAAAGCTAATTTTCAAGACTCAAGATAATGGTGGATTTATTAACAGAAACAACTACATTAATTCAGGCTGCAGTTTTGGTGGAATCTACTTTATTACCTACTTAATCCCCTCAAAATAACAAAAATAGATATTTAAAGAAAAGAAATAGTAGTTGGCTAAATATAGACAAGATATATTCTTTTTAATTGAAATGGATATAATATGTTACAGTAATAGAGAATTCAAGGGCTCAGGAAAATCAAAAAGAATGGATATGCTCTAATTTTTGCTAAAGATGATTTTTCTGATATTTATGATTTCTGGAAACAGTGATTTTGAGATTATGATAGACATGAAAACAAATTAAAAAGTAGCCCAAATAGTTTCCTCTATTTCTATTTTATCTATCATCCTGGAGCATACTGCAATTAAATCTGATGGATTTGAGATTTATGAAAAAACTTTAATACTAACTAAATTTTTGTCATTTTTTTGTCATGCTTTTTCAGTCTTAAGGGATATAATGGCATGTGTTTATTACATATATAGCATGTGTTTACTACATATATCTGCAGAATCATTAACACGTTTAAATACATTTTGAGAATGTTTATCTGTCTTTAGAAAACATCTTAACATGTTTAAGTACATTTTGAGAATCTTTATCTGTCTTCAGAAAACATCTTAAATATTAAACACAGATTTTAGATATTTTATAAAACATAATCAGCTACAGAATAGAGAAAAATGTTAACACCATGATTTTTGGATGCTATAAATTGAAATTATCTAATATATATATTTCTGCAAAATTATTTAATTTTATTTCTTTATCATAGATTTCTGGTAAGCTAAGTATGACATGCATTCCAGTAGCTCTCTTGCCATTATAAAAATGGATTTTTTTACATGATCCATTTGCTTTCAGATGTAAAAACTATGTAGAGGCAATACTTGAAAGATTATCATTAGCTTATAAGGCGGTAAAAATTTCTTCTTAGTAGGTTCATTGATCACAGCTGGGATAATCTTCTCTCGCAAGAGATAGGAGCCCACCCTCTTCTTTATTATGATTAAAGTCTGGTTTTATAAAAATAACAACATTGTGCAGAAGGCAGGGATATTTTGTTCTGAATGTCTTGAGAAAATATAGAAATGTGATAAGCTAAGACTTGAGACTAATGTAAGAAACTCTTGTACATGCAGATTCATCATGACCTGTTTTTCAGAAACACACACAGAATCCAAAAGTGTAACATTATTCTTTGGAGATGTACACCCTGGATCCAATAACTAAGAAAACAGATATATAACACGGTTCATCGAGATGATAGGAATCAGTTGCAGATTTTGTAACACTATTTCAAAAGGCTATCTTTTCAGGGTCAAGAGCAATCCTGAGAAAGTAGAAAGAAAAGGGCAACCTAGAGATATCCTGGAAGACACGTATCTTTTTAAATAAAATAAAAGAACTAAAAAGGATAGACTGTGTGGAATTCTAATAATATACTCTATTCAAGGATGTAAAGAGAAAAATATGTTGGCAAGTTCATATTTTAAGTATAAAATTAATGAAGAAAGCTTTAAATAGACTTGAATTGAAATAGTCAGTAGTCAGAAAATACAAATCGAAACTGTCAGTGATTGTTGGATTCATTCTCATTTAATATCTCTTTCTTTGAGGACAGGACGTGGAGGGCTGGTTCTTCCTTGCAATCAGGGCCTGAAGAATGTTTTTGAAAAGCTCTTGCCTAAAGCATCGTCACTAGAGAAGAATAAAATGGTTGAGGGAGGGGAGGAGGTAAAATCCAGGAAAAAAAAAATGGCAAGAGAAAAAAGAAAAGGTTACAGAAGAAAGGAGAGCAAAAGAGGGTACTGAAAACAAGAACAGAGAAAAGTGAGAGGGTTGGAGAAGGCGAAGGAGAGCAACTTAGAGAAAATGGAAAAGGCATGTGTGGTAGGAGGCTGGGTAGGCTCAGGTGCTCCTTGGTTAATCAAGATTCCTCTTTTTGCCTTAAATCAAGACCAAACCAATCACCTTCTGAGAAAATTCATTTCCTCAAGGTTTCTGCTTATTGACTCTGAATCTAATAAACGAAAGAAGCCTGAATTTTCTCCAACTTCCGAAAAAATTAAATGATGCTCCCCCTGAATTACACCTATCTGGGTAAAATTTCAGCCACCATCGTTTTGGCTTTCCCTGCACTCTGGGAGAGGGAGTAAGAACAATCCAGAAACATAGATCCAAAACTACATTCTGAAGAAAGTTTTCAGATTTTTAAGAAGTAATGCCCTTCCAGTGATAGTTTTCCCTTCCTTTCTGCCACACCATATAAACAGGCTACATCTCTCTTTCTTTTGAAAGAGTACACGTGTGTACTCATCATGTGACAAACCCAGATGGATGGGGGGAGAAGTAAATAAGTAAATAGGTAGGTAGGAATGGAGGTAGAGAATGGGCTTTATTCCTACTATATGCTTAACATATTTAGTTAAGATTTTCTTCTTTTTCCTATAAGTGTTACAGAATTTGGGGGAATTTTTTTGTTTGTTTTAGATTTTACTTAATTGAAGCTATCAGTTAGGTGAGTATTTGTGACTGGAATGTAGCTGGGATTTTTCCCTCAAGGTATTTTAGCACGACATACTATTTAACAAACAATCTATGCTTCAAAGCAGACTTACTCCTTATCTTCTTAATTTTCCCAATTTTTGATTTTTTATGCCTGTATGAGAACTTTTAGACTTCATTTAGCCCTATTATTGCCAGAGATCTTAGCTTTAAGATATAAGCATCTCCAACAAGGCAAGGAGACTGGGTTCGATATGAGTGCTACTGGCAAGGTGGTACGGGCTCCTTGGGGAATTAGCTTGGGATATTGGGTTATGTTTCTTTAGGTCAAAATAAGTAAAGGTGGGAAACTAAGAGTGTTCTGGAGAAAAAAATCAGATTAACTTGTGAAATTTTGTGCAACTCTAAACTTTAGGTGACTAGACTTTGTTCTATCTCAAGATGATATCTGATATTCATGTGATCTTTTATTATGTTTTTGTATCCTGTGTGATGTTGAGATCAGAGGCAACCATTTTATTCATGTTCACCTAACTTAAAACACACATTTTGTATTTATATTAAAAAGCCAGAATTTCTAAAATTTAGAGGGCAAGATATCCGTGTCACAATGTGTTCACCTTCAATAAAATAAAAAGATTCTAAATTACTGACAATACCCCCCCCCAAATTTAAAAAGGTTAGATTTATCCAATATTTTTTTATTGCTGTTGTTACATTTTCTTTACCAGATAATGGCTTTTCGTATCAGCTTTTGAAATTCTACTCTGGAATTCTTTTTGAATTTTCTATAGGTGTATCTGGTGCTTTTAATGCAAGGTGTGGAACAGATGCTCAGGCTTTGGCATAATGCAATCTATTTACACTGAAATACTATATTTAGACATTCTATAATTCAGTTGAATTTTAGAGAAAAAGCAGTTACCAAAAACCCAAGAGGAATTGTTAAAATGAACAGAGAACACCTTTTAACTTTTACTGGCTGAGAAATCCAGTCAGCTCATGAAGCCAGCTCATCTAATGAATCCAACTGAGATGCCCAGAGGAATGTTCTAGCATATTTAGAAACTTTCTGCTTCCATCTTTTCCTCTTGTATATAAATCATCTTGCCAAGCATTTCCTAAGATAAAATGTAGCCACTTGGATTTTGCTAAAGTTATAACGGCCAAATTATTAGTAAACAGCTGCAGTTTATATTTTGTGCAGTTACTTTTGGACTTTTTATATAGTTTCCATTTCCTATCTTGATTCTAGAACCAATGTGAAATATTAAAAAATATACATTTTTTTTTTCTGTATATGATTTTTTTTTGCAGCCTGAACTTGAGTTCTTTATTTGAAAAATAGTGTTTGTAGTGTTTCTGAGGTAAGAATCCCATATTTGAAAAATAGTGTTTGTAGTGTTTTTGAAGTAAGAATCTTATTGTTAATAGTCATGGACTCTGCCATTTTGAAGAACTTAAAACCAAGTCCTAAGTGGACGCCATATCCCTCCATAATATATATAATATATAATGATATTATATTATTATTCTCATATAATTAAAATTCAATAATAGGAACAGAAAGTAGGATACCTCAAAGCTACTGCAGGTTAGGCAATTTTGATCAAGACTTCTACAGACCAAAAGAAACCTATTCCTCCAACACAGCAATCACATTCTTCTCTACAGCTTTGCTCTCTCCCAATAGAAAATGCCATGATGTAAGGAGGGAAGGAGGCAAATTCTCAGTCGAGAAGAAATAAATGTCTCCTGTAATAAACTTTACCTTTTTTTTCCCTGGGAGATTCTTGTATCATCTGAGTTCTTGGAATCTGAAAACACAAAGGACCAGGTATTGGTTAGACACCTCGAAATGTGATTTTCTACCCCATATCCAGGTTTAGTAGCTGAATATCACCAACATTAAGTTGCTCTACGTTATCAGGGAGGGGAAAATTGCCAACTATTCTGAAGAATTAAGGGAATGGAAGTGAAGGACAAGGAGCAAAAATGTTGCCCCAGGCAGATTGGCAGGGAGCTGAAACATTGTCCAATCCAGGAGTATAAATTGATGGTTATGTAGGGAGCTCAGGATACTTTCAATTTCCAAACAGGACCATTTCAAAGTGGGGTTTTAAGACATACTTTATTATGATGACTAATGTTAGCCAATTCATTCTCCATATAGTGACTGCCTCTGTGAATTAATAGAAGCAAAGTAGCTTGAAGGAGGCAATAAACCTCCTTCATTAAGTTATGAGTACACAGAACTGGGCCCAGTGAATATTATTCTGAGTTCCTCAATAGACAGCATTTCCAGTGAAAATAGGGCCAATGCCATATTAAATAAATTGTTGTAATAGGGATTCCTAAGGAAACACCACCTACAATTCTTCACTATTGATTCCCTCTTCCATTATTTTTAAAATTACAATCACTCTTAAAATCCACTCTTCACACATCAGCTGTCTTCTTAAACTGCAAGTAACATTCCTTCACTTCAATACCCAAAGACATTGCATTAGAACAAAGGTCAGCTGCTTCTATAAGAAGCTCTTTAGGTGTGGCACTCTTTCCTCTAGAGTGTCATCTTGTACCGTGATCATCAGCTTCACCAAGCTCCAGATGTACTGGACTTTCTGTTTCTTAAGTCAAGCGCATCTATTCTCACCTCAGTTCTTCACCTTATTCTTTCCTCTCCCTGAAATGTCTTTCCCTGTCTCTGTTCATCCTTGAATTTTTCTCACCTTTTAGGTTGCAGTTCAAATATCATCTCTTCAAAGACACTCTTTCAGAACATTTATAATGATGACATTAACTAGTATAATTTGTGCATATGTGTTCATACACAACTACGTATGTACTTCTTCCTATCTATCTACCTACCTATGTTTCTAACCTATTTACCTAAAATATGTTTTACCTAAGATTGTGAGATATGCTACAGAAGAAAAGGAGCAATTGCACTTTTGCTCATCAATGTATCGATATTATTATTACCTAGAACAGTGCCTTCCTGGCACATAGAAAATGCTCAGTAAACATTCGTTGACTAAATTAATGTACCCAGTAAATACATCTCAAAGTGTTTTTGGCATTAAAATCTTACTTGACCCTCACTCTAATGCAATGGAGTTGACTGTGCGGGTATTATTTCTTCATTAAAGAAGTGATAAAACAGTCTCAGGGACATTAAAGGATTGTACCTAAAGTCACACAGCTTGTTCTCTAGGAAAATCAGAGTTAAAATCCAAGTGTTTTGACTCTTAATCCAATGTGCTTATTACTCACTATACTGCACTGCTTTTCTCATTTCTGCCTCAAGCACTAATCATCTTTTTGAATTATCACTTCAAAACATCTGTTACTTCAAAACTTATCAGCAGGATATCAACATTGTAGGAAATCCCCAGTAAAAAACAGATTTACTGCTGTCTAGCTGTTATAGAGGGATATAATATAGTGTGTATATATATGTGTATACATATATGTGTGTGTTTGTGTACATATATGTGTGTGTGCTCATATATGTTTATAAATTATATATATATGTTGTATGTAAAACATATCTTTGAAGAGTGTGCTTGTTTAAAGACTGATTTTAATTAATTTATCATCATAAACTTCATTTACATTGCTGTACTATATTAAGATATTCTTAGGCACTGCAATAACAACCATCATCATCATAATCTCATTTTATATAATTCCATTCTATCTTTATCCTTTGAAAACTTGAACATGTGTATTCAGTTATACTAATTTGAAAGAATCTGTTGATTTTTTTACATTGGACAGAGAAGGATTATTGTGATGAAAATATTTGATTGAAAAAAATTATTTGCTGAATTATCTACTCTCTGAACATTTCTTCCAACTGAGTTATTTTAATTGATTTCCACTTGCATACAATTTCCTCATTACCTAAGAGATTCATTCATGTTTAACTTTGGCTAGGTGTATAATCTTCCTAGCTGAACTTCATCAGAAGTTCCTGACTCATGCTGTATGCTCTTAAATAGAATATATCAAAGCAAAAAAATATGTTGACTTTTCCTCATGTGACCCGTAGAAAGGCCTTGAGTACTTTATACGTATTTCTAATAACACTTTAGAGTCTAACGCTAAGTCAATAAAGTCTAGTATTAGAGCACGTGATTTAAATTCTGTTTCAATGTTCCTTAAATAATAAATTTTATATATATATATATATATATATATATATATATATATATATATATATATCCCTACAACAGGGATTTCATGTTGATGGGGGGATGACAAAGTTTTTCTCGAATTGGGAAAAAATAAGGTTCCTCAGCAGTTGCCCTAGCTCTCAGCCAAAGCACATAGGTATGAGCTCATCTTCCATTTAAGCCTGGTACACCTGAAGAGCACTTGATTACAAACCACCATTTCTTTGTCAAAAAAGCAAGTTAACCATGTCTCTATTTACAGTTTGGCTGAAGTTGATTCACAACAACCCTCTGTCTTGAACCTTTGCACTCCAGATTATAAACTTTCTATCTTAAAGCAGAATGACTTCACATGCCACTCACGGACTCCCTGGTGAGCTGGAGTGAAAGACACATTTTGGTCAAAGGATCCTATTCCTTGTCTCTGAGATGGTACTCAACTGAGTGAGAATGTGGTTTGAGGATAATCATTAAGTGTATATTTGAATAGAAAAAAATATGTAAGGGAATACATCAAGATATTAACAGTGGATTTATGTGGAAGGTGGTATTCCAGGGAATTTAAATTTTTAAAATATTTTTCTGAAGTTTTTAAACTTATACTATGAACTTTAAAAAATTTTTATAAACAACATAATATGTTATGTGGGCCTCATGCTTACCCTAAAGCTTTTGTAATGTTTTAGAGTAGCATTCCCAAGTAAGTTTGGGAAACACAGAGGTAGATGATGTTGACCACGTTTTTATTTAAAACATGGTTTCTTAGAGACATTAGCATGCTAATGTGCAAGACAAATCTTTCGGAGGCATACATAATAAGCAGAGTTTTACAGCAATGGAAACTTCTTGCTCCACTGCATACTTACTAACAGCTGATGACAAATCAAAGAAAACTGTTTGGATGTGTGACAAGGGAAATATATTAGAAGGGAAAATATAGAAAGTGAGTGTTCTCTTCTGATTATCTTACACCCCCCAAGTTGAAGATGGAATCATCTGCTAACAATCTAAAATCAGCAGAGGGAAATAGTCCATATATTTGGCAAGTGGATAGCTCACTTCTTCAGACCATTTTATCATGCTAGATAAAACAGATTTGTGGTGTGTATGTGTCAATCACAATCTCCCAATTTATCCCTCCCCCACCTTACCCCCTGGTAACCATAAGTTTGTTTTCTACATCTGTAACTCTATTTCTGTTTTGTAAATAAGTTTGTTTGAATCCTAATTTTAGATTCCACATATAAGTGATATATGGTATTTGTCTTTTTCTGTCTGACTTACTTCACTCAGTATGACAATCTGTAGGTCCATCCATGTTGCTGCAAATGGCATTATTTCATTCTTTTCATGGCTGAGTAATATTCCATTGTATATATGTACCACATCTTCTTTATCCATTCCTCTACTAATGGACATTTATGTTGCTTCCATGTCCTGGCTATTGTAAATAGTGCTGCTATGAACATTGGGGTGCATGTATATTTTTGAATTATGGATTTCTCTGCTGGATCATATGGTAGCTCTATTTTTAGTTTTTTTAAGGAACCTCCATACTGTTCTCCATAGTGGCTGTACCAATTTACATTCCCACCGACAGTGTAGGAGGGTTCCCTTTTCTTCACACCCTCTCCAGCATTTAAAAAAAAAAAAAGATTGGTTGCCCCTAAAATATCTGGTAAGCCAAGTTGTGTAAAGCTAGCTACCTTGGGCAGTTACCTTAAAGTGTAGAAATTATACCCTCCTCACACCCCCAAAATGGATAATAGTGATAAAGGAGTCCAAGAGAACCATCCCACACCACCAAGCACTTGCAAGTGTGCAAACTGAGATTCGTATATATTTCCCAAATGATTATGCATTTAATGACAGATCTCTGATGTAAAAATAAAAATGAAAGAAAGGACATAATTTTAATTCCATAAGTGTCACTCAAATCTGTAAGATATTCACCATAAATCTTATAGTTTATAATCTGGAGAGAACCAAAACTCAAACTTGGGAACAAAATGAGGTTTTTTGCTTGATCTAGAAGGGGAAATCTTGAAAGAGAAAGATGAAAGTGAGCTCAATTAATAAGATAGATTCTAGCTTTTGTGACTAGATAGCATATATTTTCTTTTCATTATGGTTTTTAACTGAAGGTCATTCCTGACATTCTAATAAAGTATGAGCTCTTGATGGAGTCATAAGAAATAGCAGATATTTAAACTAAGAAAAGAATCAGGGCTTCCCTGGTGGCGCAGTGGTTGAGAGTCCGCCTGCCAATGCAGGGGACACGGGTTCGTGCCCCGGTCCAGGAAGATCCCACATGCCGCGGAGCGGCTAGGCCCGTGAGCCATGGCCGCGGAGCCTGCGCGTCCGGAGCCTGTGCTCCGCAATGGGAGAGGCCGCAACAGTGAGAGGCCTGCGTACCGCAAAAAAACCCAAAAACAACAAAAAAAGAAAAGAATCAGTCTAGTAAAAAAAAAAAAAAATATATATATATATATATATGGAAAGAGAGTGTGCAATAGAGAGACGTATACATTGCAGAAGTGACTGCTGGAAGGGGTGAGAAGGGGGACTGGTATGAGAGGCAAGTGTTTAATACAGCTGAGACTTATTGCTGACAGCTGCTCTTCTTAAGCGACGCAGTTGCGGCAGGATGTCGGATGTTAAAGCTGAGGTTGGAAATGAGTTCTAAAAACACATCTCTATTCTCTTTGTCTCAAACTACCTCCTCTATTTTGAAGCGTTAAACAGTAAACCCCACATAACTGTTATGTCAGGGGGCTCATTTAAGCATTTTGGAGCCAGTCAAATTGTTGGGGGGGAAATGGCCTAAAAATATTAGATTGCTTATTGAGGCGACTCTCTCCACCTCAAAATTATTATATCATTTGTTGAGCCAAATTTATACTGAAAGTATTACCTGTTTACAAGTGAATTGCTAAGGGATAAAATTTTTGATTTTCAAAAGAATTCTTATTACATGTATTGGATCACCTTTTTAATGTCCTACACCAAAGATACAAATGTCCTGATAAATGAAATGAATTGCTTAAAATACTGGACTGTTATTTCTCAGAGCTAAAGTTGAAAATTACAGAGTCATCTTGTTTCATTTTCACCTCTTAACAAACTGTTTCCTTTTATACAGGCAACATTTTTCTCTCTCTTTTTTTTTTTTTTAGTGAGTGACTGTATTTCCTTGAAAATATCTGTGTTGAGTTGTCACCAAACTATAATACATATGTTTTATTGGTTGAAATATATGCCTCAGAGACCAATAACATAAAATCACATTGAGCTTGAAATGGAATCTATTAAATGAACTTTTGCTGTACCGTCATATGTTCTTCTTATCCTCAAAACTGAAGAAACTTATATAGGTTGTCAGATTTTTTTTTTCCCAGGGGGTAATTTGGATAATTAACTTATGATTTAGTGCCAGAAAGCAATCATTTATAAAACATACCCTTGAGTCCTTAGACAGTTAATAAAGCTCACTACAGTACACTATATACTTCCCAAGAGTAGCCTAAGTACCTGGAGCATCTGACGAGCTGTATAAGACTGTTTAAGCTCAAACCATATCCATATGCTAACATATTTTTATTATAACATGAAATGGCTTGGTATCACTCAGGAAAGTGTGTCCATTCTTAAAGAATTCATTAAGCATCATCTGACCTCTCCATAAAATCTATCTCCCAAAGTGGCATATTTAGGCTCCGTTTTTCCACTGAAAGATATTCACTGTGAAATTTCATGTGTAAGCAGTAAATTATCAGGACTACACAGTGGACCAATTTTAGAAATTGCTAATCAAAGCCTATAAATTTCCCATTTGGGTGTGAGTTTGTGGTGGTGAGATCTAATAAGGGCTGTTGATAGACATTCACTGTCCCAATTTCTTGCTTCATCAGAGCGTGTAACTGAAGTGAAGACTGACATCTTCGTCACCAGTTTCGGACCCGTTTCAGACCATGATATGGTAAGTGACTGCATTTTTGGTTTTCCTGGGGTATTTTCTAAATTTAACTTTTGAAAGAAAAAATATAGATTAGGTATTTAGGAAGCAGCTCGCGATGCCTTGGCTATATCTTCGTGTCTCTCTGTATGCATAATATGTAATACATATAATATTTATGTAGTAGAAAATACCCATTTACTTTCCAGACCAGTCCTATTTATGGTTATCAACCACTGCAGTCTTCTTTTGTTCCATCCCTGAAATTATTCCTTTGCCTTGGCTTATGTTCTGCGAGACAAGTACTGTGAATTACCTTATATTTTAGTTAGGAGGACATACTGATTGAAGAATGCTAGGTTTCTGGATAGCCAGTGCTATTATAAAACAGCCATAAACACTGCAATTGCTGAATTATTTTTGGTTAAAAAGGAGAAATGTGTTTAAAAGCTGAGTGAATACTTGACCAGAATTAGACAGAGAATGAAATAACACCTGTGGGAAAGGTTCAGCTTCATTGCAAAAGGCAATCGTTAAATTATTACCAAGAGTGAGAATAAAATGAATACATACCTGTTCTCTCTTTTCCCAACCCAAATGAACTAACATGAGTTTCTCTTCTATCTGATGGGAGCTGGTGAATCCGTAGAGCTCTGCAGATATTGTATAATATTTCTGAACTCATAACAGCCAAGCTTCTGTATAAGCAAAAAATCATAAAGAGGCCATGAAGATTCATCGTTATGGATATTTTGAAGATATATTAATTAAATACTATTTTTGAAATGCCTTTTTGTTGATACCACCTTAACATTAAAGTCTTCTGGTTTCATAGTAACTCAGAAGATTCAGAATAAAAGTTACAGAAAATATCCATTTAGACCAGCATTTCCCAAAGTGTGGAAATTCACAGGGCATCCAGCTTGGCAGGGTTAAAGCTCTGACCAGTCCTGAGGTAAGGTAAACTTTTTAACTGCATTTAATCTAGTGTGTTCCAATCATATTTGTCCAAAACCCTTTTCTTCAAGTGATACTTGTTGACATTCTGTGAGGCATACATTGGGAAATGCTGGCTTAGGATAATTAGATACTTTATGCCTAAGAGAGGTTATGAAATGCACCAACTGTACAAATTAGAGTCAGTGGAGCATATGAGAGACAGCAGAGTGCTAGGTAAGAATACAGATCTCTGAACCAGAATGCCTGGGTCTATAATCCCAGCTCCTCCATTTATAAGAGTGTATCCTTGGGGAAGTTGCTTAATATGTCTCTGCCTCAGTTTCTTCATGTGTAAAATGGGAGTAATAATAATAATACTTCATAGGGTTATCACAAGTATTAAACAAATTAATACATGAAAAGCACTTAAAAATCATTGGCGTATCATGAGCACTCAACAAATGTCAGCCATTATTACTATGTAAGAAATAGAAATATAAAAGTTAGCCATAATTGTGGATTTATTCCTCTGGCAATTCATTTTGTCATTGTGGTCAGTCCGTAGACCACTTTATTGAAATACTGTGTGATACAATTATTTTTGCTAAATTGATTGCGGTCTGAGGACCTATTGTGATTCTCCCATATTGGAACTCAGTCTTCCCACCACCCTATTCTCTCATGCAACTTTTCGAATCAGGAACATTTAATAGATCCTAGTCAAGTGTAAGGTCAAATTTAAACTCCTCTGCCTGTATCCCATACAATCCATACACGATTTACCACTAGACCTCACTTGTTCCCAATATTTACTATTTAGTCATTCACGTTAGTACTACTTTCTGTGAGGCATAACACTGGGGGTTAGCAGGACTGGCTCTAGGATTCAGGCTGGCTGAATTCAAATTCCTCACTAACAGCAGCATGACCTTGGGCAAATCAGTTAAGGCTGTAAGGCTCAAAGTCTCTAAAGTGAGTATATTATTATAATTACCTATCCTTGTAAGACTGTTAGGAATTTTAAATGAGATATGTAAATAATGGTCTATTGATGGTGCTCAATAAATGGTAGCTATTATTATTTTGCCTCTGAACCCTTTATCAAGCCATGCACTCTTTGTGGAAATTTCCTCTACTCTCCACCCATCTAAATTCTGTATTTCCACAAAAGCCCTAATCAGGACCCAAATGCTTGATGAAAACTTCTTTTTTTAATTAATCCAATAACAAGTTAACTTTTCCTTTCTGCATTATAATCACATTTATTGACTGTAAGGTACAATTTAGCTTTTGCACACTGCTTTGTAAAGTTATTTATCTTCCACAAATATCTTATTTTCCTAAAGTGACGCCAAAAAACATAAAGGCACTCTTGTTTTGCATCCCTCACAGTAACAGTGCATTGCTGTTTTACAGTAAGTGTTGAATTTCTACTTATTTGGTGAAAGGCTGAGGAGTCTATATTATCTTTTAAAAATTAAGGTCTTCTGAAACTCAGTAAATAACACTCTCTTTCTTACCTGAATCTTGAGCCTTTTGAGAAATAAGGCTGCAGTGTAAGGGATATGGAAAATGAGAATATCATCTTTATTACTAATAATGATGGTATTGCAAAAGGTGGCTTATATCTGCAGACAAGTGAGTTTCCAGAGAGTAAACACCAGTCAGATTAACCCACCCCATCAGCAGGCAGAGTTGGCTTCCCTCTGCGAGGGTGTAGACTGTCCATGTAAAACTTCTAGCATAGAGGAACACAGCTGCATTTGTGAGTCTAATGGACAGCCAGCATCCAAAATGCAGAAGAGGAAGAGGCTGAGATAGGCAAGACTGATTTCTCCTTCCAAATTCTCCTGTCGAATTAAATTATTCCTCCTCTCTCCCCTCCCCAAATAGAAGAGCGTGAGATAAAGGAGAACTTTCAGAAGTTTTACACTGGTGAAGCTCTCTTCTCATAGATGGAAACACTAAGAGAGGGGATGAAGCATTACAAAGAGCACATACTGATAATGATATTACTCCTAATAATAATAATAAATAACTTTTCTCTCTCTATCTCTGGCACCTAGCATGATGTCTCACAAAGAGTAGATGCTCGATAGAAGTTGTTAGGGACAGTGCCCAAATAAAGCCATATGCAATCAAAAAGTTTTCTCTTAAAAATATTTGGTATACCTTTGAGTTATTGGTTCAGATTAAGTTTGATCTTAGGAACCAATGATGTCTTTTGTCTTAGACAAAAGATGCACTCTAGGATTTTGGATACACCATTAACCCTAAGATTATCATGAATCACTTTTTATTTATGGCCTTTGATCAAATATCAGGTAGGAAGAAGGGAACGGAGTCTAAACCAGTGATACCGTTTTGCCTAAAACTCTTGAACAAGACAATATCTGAATTGTTCTATCAAGGGATCAAATTAGCCATAGGCCTGCAACCTGTTTCCTAAGTGACAAGCAGAAACTGTACCTTACCACTTTGAGATTAATCATTTAAACTACATTACTGGGGAATTATCCGTAAGAAAGAGCAGTATGATTTAGAGGCTATCAAAATTAAAAGGCAGAATGACAAAGCTATTTTTCAAGACATGAAATGTAGTTTTTAAACTGAGCGCTGATAAAATATCTAATTAATAATAATAACCATAACAACATTCAACACGATTGAATGCTACAATATGTTAGGCACTGTGCTAAGGGTTTTATAGATCATATTTCTTCTAATCCTCCTGCCCACATTTTAGCTAAGTGTTATTATTACCCACATTTTCCAGAGGAGAAAAGTGACCCAGCTAGGTAGCAGCTTGAACTCAGCCTGTCCGTCCTTAGAGACTCCATAGCTCCCAAGGCATTTGACTTCATCTGGAATAGAAAACAAAATTAGGACAACTCCTTAACTTTATTTTAAAAACCATTAATTGGCAATCAAACCTCACATTCCCAGGGCACTAGGTTCTGACAGAAATATCCAGGCAGCACAATCATACAGCCCTGTTTTCCATAGCGCTTAAAATGTATTAAATCAAAGCACACGCAGACAGTAATAAACGGTGCAAGCGGGAACGCTACAGTACAATATTTATTTAGGAATATAATGGATGTTCTGTCCCAGTCTTCAGAAAAAGGCTCATATTCTCTAGGGTCCTACTCTATTCAACAGGGTAACTTGGAGAGAATTTTCACTCAAGTGGTGTGGGCTAGGACACTGAACCCTGAACAAAGTGTTCACCAGAGCTTCTTATTTGTTCAGGCACTTTTCTGTGGAGTCTTCTGTTTTGCCTCCTTTTTTTGTTTTGCTTAGTTATGACCACTTTCTCACTTTCTTCAGGTTTTCTGTCCTACCACCCTTCCAAAGAAATTGCACTTTTTCCATTCCCAGCTACCTAGAAATCTAATATAAATTTGTGTTGATTAAAAAAAAAGAGAGAGAGAGACAATAACTTTTAATGTTTACTGAGAACTTCTGTGTTCTAGACTAGGGGTCCCCAACCCCCGGGCCATGGACCACTACCAGTCCGTGGCCTGTTAGAAACCAAGCGGCATAGGTGAGCAGCGGGCAAGCGAGCGGAGCTTCATCTGCCGCTCCTCATCGCTCCCATTCTCGCCTGAACCATCACTCGCATTACCTCCTGAACCAACCCCTCTGCCCACCGCCCCGGTCCATGGAAACATCGTCTTCCACGAAACCGGCCCCTGGGTGCCAAAAAGGTTGGAGACCGCTGCTCTAGACATTCTTGTAAGCTGTTCACTTGTGTTGACACTTCTCACAACAGCAAAGTGAAATAAGTGTTTCCATGATCCCCACTTTATAAATTGGCAACTAGGGCATTAGAGAAAATAAGAAAATGACCTAAGGCCGTTCATCTGGCAGAGGGACGATTCAGTTCTAGTTAGCAGACTTAGAATTTACATGTGTAACCATTATGCTCTGGCTCTACCCTCTCCTTCTTGTTCCAACTTCCTAAAGAAGGGGCTCTGGCCCAGCTTGGTCTAATGAATTTCAACCATGGGGAGAGGTCACACTATACAAGTAGCTGCTGGGAGCTGCATGCTGCTACCATGGCAATATTGCAGGGGCCATTCTCAGGATATGGGAGACCAAATACACTCTTTTTTAGGCAAGAGGTGATCATGATCAACTGCTTTATATCAGTTTTCATTTCCACTTCTAACAGAGGAAATCATGGAAATGAAAGCTAATCCAGTTAATTTTGCCCCTTGTACTTGCGTGTGTGTGTGTGTGTGTGTGTGTCTGTGTGTGTGTGTGTGCACACGCATGCTTGTGTAACTAGGTATTCGAAAAGAGAGTATCTTAAATGAATTTGGGGATTTCATTGTCCACCATTATCACAGGTAAATAAAGCTAGCTGTAAATATGATAAACTTGTAAACCTTAGGACCTTGGCAAGTTTTGACATAATTTTTTGGAATCTTTGCCTTTGGGATATATCTTGTCAAATGCTTGATGATAAATATAGTTTAAGTTTATTTTATATGTAACATTTATTTTAGATTCAAAAATCTCCTTGGAGCAAGCAACAAGTGAACAAATGTTTCAGATTCATGGGGGTATGGTCAGTTTAGACATCCTTGGAACCTTGGTTTACGAGAGACTGTTGCCTCCACTGCTGACCAGGTTAAAGTTGTTCAGTTGCATAAACTATAGAGCGCTGATTCCTGAGTAATAGAAATAGCATCATCATCATAGCCCTATCTCAGAAGCTTGTCTATTGTCCAGAGAAGAGAACATGCACAGCCCAGAGTAAACCCATACGCTCTGCTTCCCTAGCAAGCACTGCTACTCTGGATCTTTTCCTGATATAATCCACAGGCACCCCCCTCATTTCTCTCCTCAAGAAAAATACTATTCTAAACCAGTTTACTCCTCCACAAGTTTTTCCTATAGCTTCCAAGTCCAAACAGTTTCTCCCTCTGTCGAATTTAACAGATGCTTAATAAATGTGTCTAAGTAAATTCCTATGCCAGGTATCCCAGTGCCTCTCATCTGACACTTCCAGACAGAGAAAACAAACAAAGTAACTTCTCCTGCCTGCAAAGATAGACTGGTGTCCTGTTACACATTTTTTTTTTTTCCTATCTCAATCGCACTTACCACTATGCCTCGTACATTATAGACTAACCAATAATAATTCTTAGTTACCTGATCAGTAAGGGCTCAGCAATGTCAAATGTGTGCTTTGAAAATCTTCATTCAGTCTTTACCCAAACTTGCATTAACCCCGGGAAAGAGACAGGTCGTAAAATTCATGCACAAAAAGCCTGAACACAGACACTATTGTGCATGTGCTAAAGACGATACGTATAAAAGATTTTAAAAAACAGCTTTCTGATGCATCAGGGTTTAGGGGATTAAGAAAACAGAGCATGATGTTTTCAAGTTAGTCTTCCTTCCAGTTTGGAGCATTCTAAGATTAATGGAGAATGTGGTAATCTTTATTTCAAACCATTGACTTCCAATTTTAGTGTCAGTGTAGCAAGTCCTGCAAAGAAGATGGATATTATTACCCCTTTCAGTTTTAGGAGCTGGTAAATCACACTGCTTGTTTTCAGATTAGCAGATGTTTGTCTCTGGGTATTGCCATGAGGAATGCTGTGCTTATTCAAATAAATAGATTCCCTGGCTGTGAATGATGATGAGCTTCACACATTTCTCCTGTGTCTCATACACACACATATATATATTCACAAGCACACACTCACACACACCCGCATATTCTGCATTCTTTTCTTTTTTTCTTGGAAAGTATGCAAATTACCTGAAACAATTTCTTATTTTCATAATCTTCTTCACTGTGTAGAACTGAAAAGCTATATACATTATTTGTGGAAAAAAAATGTTCACTTAGCCAAAAAGAAGATGGGATTATCACATTCACATTAGCACCAAGGATGTCTTGGGACTGGGTGTGGGGTTTTCAGAAACCATAAGAGGGCCCCCCAAATGCTTTATTTTTATAACTAGGATTGCCTAACTTAAACATTTTCCTGTATATAATAATCTGTAACATGAGTTTTGTTTTCACTTGCAATATATTCTATCTCTTCGAGTACTGCTGTGGTGCAGGTGGTGGTGGGAATAGGGTGCTAGTTTCCTTTCACATGTCTGAGGAGATACTCAGCAGAAGTTTTCTCACCAAAAAGTAATTCAGGCATTTAGATATTTTTCAAGTGATTATGTCAACCAACGATTCACCTGATACCAATATGTACAGGCCACCACAAGTTTACTTCTAGGAATATCATCTAGGTCATATTTTGCTTCTAAAGTTGCAAAAATTATGCATCGTCTGTGTAAGCCATTTGCATTGCAAAATACAGCACAGTGAACTCTTTGCCATTTTCCAAAATTACCTAGGAATATACAATAGATGTATTCTTCCGTCAAAGCTGGAAGGATGAAAGGTTAAAATTTAAAGGACCCATGACGGTACTCCGGTTAAATAACCTAATGGCAAGTAAAATCTGGACTCCGGATACCTTTTTCCACAATGGAAAGAAATCAGTGGCGCACAACATGACCATGCCCAACAAGCTCCTACGGATCACAGAGGATGGGACCTTGTTGTACACCATGAGGTAAGGATGACTGTGTTTCCGTTCGTGAGTTTTTCTAGACCTTCTCTTTCATGTGTAGGCAGTCAACACGCTGATGGGCCATTGTAGAGCATCTGGTTTCCTGTTTTCCCTGTTTTTCAACTTTAATAATTATTCTACTATGAAAACTAAATTGGCTGAAATATTATGCAAGTATTAAAGCGTTAAGTAAAATGATTAGACAAAATGAAAAAAAAATTTACAATGTATAAGTAATGCAATATATATATATATATATATATATATCCCCAATATGTTCTAATTCAATAGAGGACTTCTCCCTACTATTAACCTCGTGGATTCCTGCATTCCAGTAAGGTCTAGATTAAATTTCTAGAAGTTATCTCATGGTATATATCTGAAAATGTTTCTATTTAAAAAGGAGAAAAAAAACAGAAAATAGAAGAAGTTCAAAATTTTTATATATCAATTCATGTGGAAGTATACATTTTGAAGAAGTATATTAATTCACAATGATGTTAATTAGACTGAGAATATAAATATTCTTAATTTTGCTTAAACTGAAGACTACATATATATTTTTGCTCCATAAACATTTTCCCCATTTTGAGATTACTGTAAGCCCAGAATCTGGATACCAATCATTCATTTATGGATGAATGAAAGAAACATGAATTGAATAAAGGTTTGAATATTTTTAGAAAAAAAGTTGTTTAAAAACATTCCTATTTTATGAGAAATTAAGAATTATCCAGGACTTGCGACTTCCCTGGTGGTCCAGTGGTAGAGAATCCACCTTCCAATGCAGGGGACATGGGTTCAATCCCTGGTCGGAGAAGTAACATCGCACATGCTGCGGGACCACTAAACCAGTGCGCCACAACTACTGAGCTCGCACACCTCAGCTAGAGAGCCTGTGTGTCGCAAACTACAAAGCCCGCACGCCACAACTAGAGAGAAGCCCACGAACTGCAGCGAAAGATCCCACATGCCGCAATGAAGATGCTGTGTACCACAACTAAGACCTGACACAGCCAAAATATAAAATAAATACATAAATAAATAAAATATTAAAAAAATTATCTAGGACTCATTCTGAAGAGATGCAGTTTTTTCATATCCAGATGACTTGTTGGAATGTTGTTTTTATAGATCTGGCCAGCACTTGGTAATTTAGACCATCCAATTATTCCTTTGGTATGAAAAGGTAATAAAGGCAACCCCTAGACTTGGCGGATTGTGTTTCGAGTGGGAGTAGAGTGATATTTTGACTTTGGAGAAAGCTGCCAGAATTCCTAGCTTTTTATACCCAAATGAAAGAAAAACTGCTTTAAGAGCCACTTTAGATAGATGTTGGACTCAACTAGTAAAAGTGTAATAGGACTGAAAGAATGAAAATTCCAGAAAAGAGAGAAAGTAGAGGATCAGTGGACAGATGTGTTGAGAACTTTCCAGATCATCTAAGCAGGATCTATTTATATTTGAAATTTGAAATATTCTCCCCTTGTAAAATACCCTACACTTGTTTTTGAGCCTAAATCTAGTATCCTTTCCTGCCAGCTGCTAATTATCTAAGGAGGGATTTGTGTATACTGAACAGTTTATCAGTTAATAGTTCCTGATATGTGTAATATTCTTTCTCAGTAACTAACCTATATCCCCCTTCTCCTAAATTTCTCATCACCTTTGCTAATGTGTTACCACTTCCCTGAATAGTTTGACTTAAGTATAAGAGTGTAATCATTAATTTACACATTTCATATTTACTTTAATTAATATTGTAATCACTTCATGATTTTACTTGTTATAAAGCCATCTTGCCACATTAGAGTTACTTAATAATATGGGTAAATATATCTCCTGAAAATTATGTGAGGAATTTGGGTGTAAATTTTCCATAGTTCCACCAAATGACATCAAATATATTTCAGTGAATTCCTTTCTTGACTACCCTTTTTAAAACATAAATAGAATTCACATTCACATTCCCATAACATAGGGACTAAAAAGAAGCTCAGCAGAGTACTGGCTTCAGTTAGGCAGTAGATTTGTAGGTAAAACTAAATGGTTGGAATATAGTGAAATCACTTATAAAGAAGACTTTAAGTGAATGTCAGCTTCACAGAACCTGAGGACAGTTCCTCCCTCACCTATTCCTTTGTTGTCTTATGCATTTGGTGCTGTATTAGGGAAGGGGGTGGGGAGAGATGCACTTAGGAATGGAGAAATTTGCCTCTCTTCCTTGTTATCCATGTCTTCTCAACCAAGGATGAATTAGTATTATTGCAAGTATTTATTTGCTTACATCCCATTTTATTCTCAAAGGATTTGCTCTGGTAGGTGGATTAGTTGATGATGCCTATTTTGGAAAACTTTGGTAATCTTTGGTAATTATCTTTTGGTAATCTTTGGTAATCTTTGGCCCATGATACAAAATCAGGTGTCACCTATTTTCTCAAAACAGACAAAAAAATGGATAGAATCCAGTCATTGTTGTAAATAATTCTTTATATTTTTTATTTTATTTTTTAAATTTTATTTATTTATTTTTGGCTGCATTGGGTCTTCGTTGCTGCGCACAGCCTTTCTCTAGTCGCGGTGAGCAGGGGCTACTCTTCGTTGTGGTGCTCAGGCTTCTCATTGTGGTGGCTTGTCTTTGTTGTGGAGCATGGGCTCTAGGCGCGTGGGCTTCAGTAGTTGTGGCTCATGGGCTCCATAGTTGTGGCTCGTGGGCTCTAGAGCGCAGGCTCAGTAGTTGTGGTGCACAGGCTTAGTTGCTCCGCGGCATGTGGGATCTTCCCAGACCAGGGCTCGAACCTATGTCCCCTGCACTGGCAGGTGGATTCTTAACCACTGAGCCACCAGGGAAGTCCAATAATTCTTTTTAGATCGTTTGATTATTAACAGTTCGGTATAGCATTGCCATTTGTGTTTGTCTCTCCTGCTTTCTTAATATATTTGCTATAGTTAATAACATCCCACTTGTATTTATCAGAAAGTATCTAATCTATAGGACTTTTGTTTGTATCCCATATTTCCCTTAATCGATAAGGCTGACGGTGAGAGCTGAATGTCCAATGCATTTGGAGGATTTCCCTATGGATGCCCATGCCTGCCCACTAAAATTTGGGAGCTGTGAGTAAATTTATTTTATTTTTATTTTTATGAGAGGCATGTCTTTAAGCAAGAAACCTCCAGTTAGTTATGAATGTTCAAGAGACAGATAAAGAACATCAAGAATATTTAAACAGTGATTTACTGCAAGTGCTTTCTATAAGTAATAATCTTTGACTTCACTTTTTAATATTTTTTCAGGAAGGGGTTATTCCCTATCTGTTGAACTAGAAGGAAGGGATTTAACTATTTAGTGGAAAAATTCTATTTTTGTTCAAGTAGTATTCATAAAAAACCAAATGGAGTTTGGATGCTTATACCTCATAGATAATATCTTCTTTCCAATAAATGGAGGTCACTGTTTTTATTTTATATCATTACTGACATTGGTTTGTTCTTAAGAATAATTTGACTTGTTTATCAAATGGAAATATTGGTAGGTGGCAAAGGACAATAATTAGGTCCTCTTAATAATGAAGCCTACACCCAAAGATGATGCTAGAAAAGAATTTACTCTAATTATAGTCTTAAAACAGTTCTAGATATGTTTGGATATCTCATGAAGTTCATGTATATATGAATGCTTTTGAAGCTATCTTAGATAAATCACCTTTATGATAACTTTCAGGGTTTCTGCTACTTGAAAATATGCAGGCGCACACGTTAGAGGAGCCCAGAGAACGGTGGTCAGCAGAGTTAGGTTCTCTTATCTTCCTCTGCTTTTCTGCTTTTGATTATAGTGTGCATGCATAAAGTGAGGAGGAATAATGTATTCCTGGTTTCCTGCAGGGGAGTTACGTATAAGGACTGAGTCAACCTCTTGACTAACCTAACCAGCTTTCTGTTCTCACTAGACAGGCAATCTGAGCAACTATTTTGGTGAAGGTATGATTCACAGAAGAAAAATAGTGGTAGTGTAGGAAGACAGCAAGCAAAGAAAATAGCAAAGGGCCTTCGGGTTCCTAGCAGCGCTAGTCATGGAAAGACAACTTTCTCTATTTATAAATCTCATTCTATACTGAAACCCAAGGGTAGACTACTTCAAAAACTGTCAGCTAAACAGGCCTTTGATGATAACTCCCTCCTATCCATTTTCTTCCCCAATTTAATGTATGTTCTATACCATGAACTATTATTTTTTTCTGATTACCGGTTCCATTTTTAACGATAATATTATGTATTATGTGTTACTTGTATGCCAGGCAGTGTACTAAATATTTGTATATGCATCAGCTCATCTAATCCACAAAATAATCTTATAGTTAGGGATATCATACATCATAGTTTGCCTGAAACAGTACTGATTCATGACTAAATCCTGGTATAACTAATAGTACCTCCTTTTGGCTTCAAAAATATATTGTTTTAGACAATTAATTTTATGTTTAGTATATTAGTTAGCTCACTCACTTTTAAGCAGTGAGTATAGCTTAAAAAAGAGGAGTTTATATTTTTATACAAGATATATGAAGGTAAGTGACTGTTGGTTAATTGCTGGTTAGTTCAGCATCTTAACAAGGATGCTGTCTTAAGACGTCCTTAGAAATTCTTCCTGATGACAGAATGGTTGTTGCAACTCCAGCCATTGCCTCTGCTTTCAAGATGAAGAGGAATAGTGGGAAAAGAAGAAAAGAGTAGTGCCTGTGTCAAAAAAGTAAAATCTTTCCCTAAAGACCTAACAGGTATCTTCTCACATCTTATTAATTAAAGCTGTGTCACATGACCAATGCTAACTGCAAAGGAGGCTGGGGAAAAATATTTTTAACTAGGCACATTGTCATCCTGAAGAAAATCAACAGTGAGGAGAAAACAAATAATGTCTCATATAAGAAAACTGAAATTTAAAGAAAAACAAGTAAGCTGTTTTCCACCTCAGAGCCTTTGCACATGCTCTTTTTTCTGCCTGGGTTACTCTCCCCTTGGTTTTTAGCATAGCTGGTTTTATTTTTTAAATATTTATTTTATATATATATATATATATTTTAAATATTTATTTATTTTTTTGGCCATGCCTCACAGCTTGTGGGATCTTAGTTCCCCAACCAGGGATCGAACCCTGGCCCTCGGCACTGAAAGTGCCGAGTCCTAACCACTGGACCGCCAGGGAATTCCCCGTGGCTGGTTTTATTTATCCCCTACATCTCAGCATAAATATCGGTTCCTAGGGCCTTTCTTGAAGCCCTTATCAAAACTTGTAGGTGCTCCCATCAGTCTTCTTGATCACAATACACATTTATTTTATACTATTTATCACAGAAATAATTATTAGTTCTGTTAACATTGTTATTGTCTGGAGACTGCAAACACCATGACAGCAGAATCTATTCTGTTTTACATTTCCTAGCACAGAGCCTAATACAATGTAGGCACTCAATAAATATTTATTGAATGGATAAAGATGATAATAATCAGGTTTTAAACGCCCCTTCAGTGTTTAAGCCTCAGAAATGATGGCCTCAGAAAAGAGGGTTTAAGGACTGTGGGGAATGAAACCTCAACATCAAAGACTTAATATTGAAGAATAGGCTCAGAAGGCACATGCTCAGTGGAAGGGAACACCATGGAGAATTACTGTTGCCTGCCAGTAGCATGGGAAGATGCAGCAGTGGTCCATTTATTGTATAGTCATTTCTCCAACGTGGCCTAACTAGTGTATTTCAGAGATAAAGAAACTGGGGCAAAAGTGAGATAAAAATGCTTTGACCCAACTTTTAAAGCAAACACCTTGCCAAAGTATCAGAGAAAATAAGGAAAACATAAGCAAGATGATTTCACAATAATTTAGTAAAGCACTATGTAATAAGTGTTCATGAGGTGCAGAAGCAACTTCATCCATATGTTGATAAGAACCAAACCTGGAAAAGCAGATGTTTTCCTTACCACTCGCCATTAGATTCTGATTGTCAGTGCTACATTATACTTTCTGCTTGTTAGGGATAACACCCTCTGTATAAGGCCAGATAACTCAAACACAGTATATATACATAAGGCAGCTGACATCTTTTAACTGCTTTCTGAGGAATTTACAAAATAAGGCTTTGATTCTAGAAGAAGAGATTCAGATTATATTCTGACAATAAGGTCTAGGCAAGTGCTAGACGTAGTCAGGACATAATAAATGATCATTTCCTGACTGATTATCAAGCAGTGTCTTATAAACAAGGAGAAAGGGATAAATAGAAATTCAAAAGAATTCTGAACAATAAATAATTCTAGAAATTATTTGGTGTACCTGCCTCATACAAATGGAAAAACAAAGGCCCATAAAACCGAAGTGACAGATGCTCTCCTGATACTGTCTATGCCGTCGTTTAAAAAATTTTTTTCTTAAGTAATCTACTGATTTATTTGAAATCTGAGCTTAACGTTTTTGACTACATAGCTGAAGACTCTTTCTAACCTTCTTTTCTTTATGCTAAATACTGTCAAATCAAAAAAGTTTTCATAGGACCTACTTTCCAGATATGGAAACAAAGAAATAATAAGATATATCGCCTATTGTGGAACTTTAGGTTGAGCTTTTAGGTGTATCTGTCTTCTATATTTAAAACAGCAAATTTCATCATGTGAATTTACTCTTCATTTTGGAAGATTTCTATTGAGAGATGTAAACAATGAGTAATCTCTACCTTCACAACAACAGCATATTTATAGTAGATTTCATACACAATGGAGTTTCTAAAAATTGCAAGAAATGAGACCCTGAATTATATGAAATGAGAAGTCGATGGTAACACATTTTTCTTTTCCCTCTACAAGTAAATTAGCAGCCCATTGGCAACACATAACAAGGTATAAAAAGATAGGGTCCAGGGCTTCCCCGGTGGCGCAGTGGTTGAGAGTCCGCCTGCCGATGCAGGGGACACGGGTTCGTGCCCCGGTCTGGGAAGATCCCACATGCCGCAGAGCGGCTAGGCCCGTGAGCCATGGCTGCTGAGCCTGCGCGTCCGGAGCCTGTGCTCCGCAACGGGAGAGGCCACAATAGTTAGAGGAAAAAAGATAGGGTCCAGCCACTGTTGCTAATGACAGTGTGATAAAGTAGCAAGAACTCTAATTTTTACGAAATGACACAAGGTTTAGAATTGGTTTCATCAATAGTTACATGACCACCAGTTACCTTTGCTTGGCTTTTGAGCATATATTAGAGAGTCTTTGCCTAGAAAATTCTTACTAACAGCAGTGGAGTAGAATGAATGCTATTCTATGTTCTTATCTTGGTTTTCCCAGTAAGTAACTATGCACCCTTAAACAAGTCATTTAATGTACCTGTGCCCCAGCTTGCCATTTGTAAAATGAAATAAACTATGTGACTCTAAAAGTTCTTCCCCATTAACATTCAGTGATTCCAGGTCACCATAAACCCAGTATGTCCTCTTTGGTAAGACCCTTCCACTTGACAAACAAGAGTTTATCATGACCAGAAAAACATTTTACTGAATATAGGTACCTACAAATTTTAAGTGATATGGTTCCTTTCAAATGTGTGCTCTGGCCTCTCCAAAGGGATTTTTTTTTTCAATAAATAAAGTTTTAGACCCTCCTATCAAATGCAATCATGCCACTATATACAATTCTGAAATGCTTAATTTTTTTTTTGTTTTTTTTAAGTCAACGAGATGTGTTAAGTCAATGGGAGAAATCCTTTCACAATGTATAATAAATCCTCACGTTGTACACTTCAAATATCTTACAGTTTTATTTGTTAATTATACCTCAATAAAGCTAAAAATAAATTAATAAATAAAAGACTACTGCAGTTAAAAAAATTTCAGTGAGGACCACCACAATTAATAAAATAAAAAAGGCAATGACGATAAACTCCAAAATTATCTACTGTCACTCTTACATGTTTCTGAAAGAAGCCATAACCACTAAATTAATTCCTGTATATTCTCTCAAACTTCTGAAAAAATTTGTTTAAAAAGCTATCTGATAGCAAGTTGGTTCAGGAATGATGCTGGAGCAGATAGGATACCCACATAAAATCTGGGGAACACTAGCTACATTTTTCTGCATCAATCACCCAGAAACAAGTGGTCACTCTAAAGAGAATGTGGTTCAGAGAATGAGGGGCACGGGCTCACATCTGGTTTTAGGCAGCCTCATGTTTGTGTGAAAAGGCCACCATTATTTTACATCTCATAGTATTGTAGTTTGGACAAATACAAATTTGGACAAAGTATCCAAGCCAGGTTACCATGGGGTGAGGGTTGTGTCGAGCAGGGACTCATTAAGACTTCTGAGCCAAAGGCATGTTTGCCTTTGAGGGCCATTCCTCCAAACATATATATTAAAAATGTATTTTCATTTTTATTTTCTCTTTTAAATTTTTATATTTTATACGATGTTAATAAAAAGTTTGATTATATTCATTTTTTTCTTCTGATTTTAAAAGAAAGTGAAACATGTCTGTGCCTCCTAGGTATGGAGCCTACTGTCCCTAATGGAGAAGTTGGCCAAGGGGTAAAGCTTTCACCATAAGGCTAACTTTTGCTATCATATCTCACACTCAGAAGCCCTGGAAACTGTTTTTGCTACTGCGATATCCCTTCGATGTTTATCTCTCTACATCTAAACAGAGGAGAATAGGTACCACCATTACAACCTAAATGACGTGGGTGTTCTGTGACTAGAAATCAGAAAAGCTATGGAATTCCTTCTCTTTCTCCTTCTCTGTCTCTCTCACTCTGTACATCTCCCATCTAACCTTCCTGAATTAAAGATAAGGATTATGACCTAACTTCTCCTATAGGAGGATGACTAGGTTAAAGTGTTACATGACAAATAAGAATGACTGAGAAGTAGAAAGAGCTGTACGGTCCTCCTCCTCCTCTTCCTCAGCATCATGAGAGTAAATATCTATGAGAAGGATAATTAATTAAAAAGAAAGTAAAATCACACACTTTAAAAATGGAGATATCACCTCACACCAGTCAGCATGGCCATCATCAAAAAATCTACAAACAATAAATGCTGGAGAGGGTGTGGAGGAAAGGGAACCCTCTTGCACTGTCGGTGGGAATGTAAATTGATACAGCCACTATGGAGAACAGTATGGAGGTTCCTTAAAAAACTAAAAATAGAACTACCATATGACCCAGCAATCCCACTACTGGGCATATACCCTGAGAAAACCATAATTCAAAAAGAGTCATGTACCAAAACGTTCATTGCAGCTCTATTTACAATAGCCCGGAGATGGAAACAACCTAAGTGTCCATCAACAGATGAATGGATAAAAATGATGTGGCACATATATACAATGGAATATTACTCCGCCATAAAAAGAAATGAAATTGAGTTATTTGTAGTGAGGTGGATAGACATGGAGTCTGTCATACAGAGTGAAGTAAGTCAGAAAGAGAACCAACAAATACCATATGCTAACACATATATATGGAATCAAAAATAAAAAAAGGTTCTGAAGAACCTAGGGGCAGGACAGGAATAAAGACACAGATGTAGAGAGTGGACTTGAGGACATGGGGAGGGGGAAGGGTAAGCTGGGACGAAGTGAGAGAGTGGCATGGACATATATACACTACCAAATGTAAAATCGAGAGCTAGTGGGAAGCAGCCGCATAGCACAGGGAGATCAGCTCAGTGCTTTGTGACCACTTAGAGGGGTGGGATAGGGAGGGTGGGAGGGAGACGCAAGAGGGAGGAGATATGGGGATATATGTATATGTATATCTGATTTACTTTGTTATAAAGCAGAAACTAACACACCATTGTAAAGCAATTATATTCCAATAAGCATGTCAAAATAAAAAAAGGATGCTTAGTAAAATTTCCCGTGTTATCACATTTATCATGACCTTCCCCTGGCCTGATATAATCTGGACCCAGGCTATTGCCTCTAACCTCATTTCAACTCTTCATTCTGGCCACATTAGTCTTCTTGTTCTTCGTTAAATATGTCAAGCTTTTACCTGCCCTGGAGGAAGAAACTTGTTAGCTCATCTATCCAGAGTACCCTTCCCCAAGACATTGCTCCCTCTCACATTTCTGTCATGTATTTGTATAAATGTCATTTCCTCAGTGAACCTCTTTGAGTCCCTTACCTAGAATAGGCCCCATCCCCTCCATTCTCTATCCTCATATCTGTTGTATATGGCTTTACTGCATTTAACACTACTTGAATTATGTATTCATTAGCTTCTCTGCTTTTGTCCCCACTACTGCAATGCATGTTCCACAAGATCAGGTGTTTGTTATGTTCACTGCTGTATCCTCAGCAAGGTACTCAGTCCTTTGTAGATGCTTAAATACCATTTGTTATGAGTGAACTGATAACTGAATGAATCAGGAAAATGTGTCAGTTTTCCTAAACTAAGGGATATGGGCTCTCCTTTCCTAGGCTGACCTCTGGAACCATGTGTTAGAAAATATGAAACTGATAGAACACACCAACTAACTAGGAGAAGCAAAGCGGCAAAACACATGGACCATCTTCCATTCTTTCCTTTTAGATGCTTACACGAGAGCGGAAGTTGTTTATGAGTGGACCAGAGAGCCGGCACGCTCAGTGGTTGTAGCAGAAGATGGGTCACGCCTAAACCAATACGATCTTCTTGGACAAACAGTAGACTCTGGAATTGTTCAGTCTAGCACAGGTGAGTGCCATTTAGTTACTTTAGATAGGGGAGAAGGACCAGAAAAAGTTTTTGTAAGAATGTGCAAATTCAGTTAAGTCCCTCAATGACACAAGTAGAGAGAGTGAAAATTGCACTAAACTGGGGAACAGTTGGACTGGGAACTAGTATAAACTCTATAGACCTGTGACCTTGAATTTGACATTTAATGCCTTTTGGTCTCTGGGAGGTTTTGTTGTTGTTTGTTTGTTTACAAAATGAAGAAGTAGTTCCATGTGATCAGGGTAGCATTGTATTTAGACATGTGAACTTTTGGAGATGAATATACGGGTTAAATCCTTATTCCTCCAGCTTGCCAGTTAATTGTGGTCACCTCACAGGGTTGTTGGAAGGAATGAATTAAATCCATGAAGAGTAATCATCACACTTCCTGGCACATAAAAAACTCTTAATAAATGTTAGCTATTAATATCATCTAGGCCCCATTTATTGTCATGATTCAATAAATCTTGGTAAATTTCTAGCGGCAATCATTATGCATAGGATACCAAAAAGCCTTTTTTTCCCCACAAATCCATTTGTAACTCTAGCCAGGGATCTTCTACAGCTAAAATCTACACTGATCACTCCATTCTGGAATTAAAAGTAGATGGACCACCATCCTTCTTGGTACTGTAACTGTTTTACCAATGAAATACTCAGAATTAGATCAGATACTATGAAGCAGCTGTATCTAAAATTTTAAACTTTTGAAGTGGCTTCAAGAAATAAGATGAGTTTAGTTATGCATGTATCCCTTTTGTGACTAAGGGATATGTGATCATAGGGTCAGATAATTATAAATAAAATTTGGATTCTAACAATTAGGAAAATGTACTCCCTTAATACCAATATTTTTAATTGTTCAATTACTGAAAGCTTAGCAAGGATCAACAATTTTATGACTGTATCTAAAATTTGAAATTAGTTCATTCACTTTGATTTGTAATTCCTAAAAAAAAGACAATTAAGTGATATGTAAAGGCAGAATTGCTCTTTTTCTCAGGAAAATTTCTTCCTTACATTTCAGACTTTATATTAGGACCATGATCATTATAATCTGACCATTCTAAATTCAAGTAATAGGTCAATATATCTTACTTTGATTATTGGATAATTGCTGCTTAACAGGATCTGTCTTTTGCTTACTTTATAGCATCCATGGCTACTATAGAAGTTGAAATATTTATGTTTCTTGCTTTGAAAAATGGAGAAGATTTTCCCTCAGCTTTGCCTACCTTAGAAATGCACATGGCATAGTGGGAATGTCTTAGGCTTTGCAGTGAGAAAGATGTGGGCTCAAGTCCTAGTCCTGCCTCTTAGAAGCCTGGTGACTTTGGGAAGGTCATTTATCCAATTAGAAACTCTGTTCTCTTCTAATATTGGCGAGTCTGTAATTTTGCATTAAAGATGAGATAGTATAAAACGCTAAACAGAGTGTTATACAGTAGATGCTCAAAATGGTGTGCAATAGCTGTTGCTATTGTCCTGAAAATATCCCCAAACGTGAAAAATACCGAAAATTTTTCTTCCTCACCAAGTTATGTTGGAAAAGATACTAAAATGAGCAGTGCTTACTTTTTAAAACTTGAATGCTATTATAAACTGGATATTGTGGCAGGTGCTACAGTCAATGATAGACAAGACATCTCTCGCTCTCATGAAATCTGAAGTCTAAAGGAAGACAGACAAACACAAACTATAGTTATCAAAATGGGTGGTAAGTGTTGTGATTAACATTTTTGTGAGGGCAAGTACGTGTCCGTCTTCTGTATCCCTATGATTTACTACAGTAGATGAAACAGGAGGCACTAAATAAATATTTTGAATTAATGAATAAAAAATAAATGAATCCAGCCTGGGTAGTCAAGGAAGGATTGCTGCAGGGGTTGACTTTCATTTTGTCAATCTGTATTTGTTGGGATCCAAGTAATCACTATTCTAGGCCCAGGACATTCAGAATAATAGACAAAGAACTTCCCCTCAAGAAATTCTCTCCCTACTATCATTAGAATGGAGGTTAGAGGATATCAGGGAAATAGTAATTCAAGTGCAATAGCATGCATGCAATAGGACAAATATATACTACGGTTGCTGGGAGGAAGGAGTGCTTCCATTCTCTTCTAACGCTAGTGAACTTGGTGTGTCACTGTATCCCTCTTTATATTCTAGTTCCCATGTCTGCAAAATGAGTGGCTTAGTCTTATGAACTTGGAGACCTGTTTCACTTTTGGTTTCCTAAATCAGCCTACCTATATTCTTGTTACTCAGAAAAGATATACAGTCCCAAAAGGGCAATAGGAGAGAAAGAGTGGTCCAACCCACCACCACCAAGCTGGCTAGACCTCATAAGTTAGGCTCATTAAAAGTCATCATTTCGTGTTAGAGCTGCAAGTTTATCTGTACAAAATAAGAGCTTTTCCTTGTCATTCCAATAATGGATATGGGGGGAGGTGGGGAGGAGAATAAAGAGCAAATTCTCAAATGTGGGAGCTCAGTTTGACGTATGTTTTCCCCTCCACACTAAAACCCTGAACTACCCTTCCTCTGGGTCACCTTTAGCTCATCAAAAATCCACCTTGTTACATTTCTATGAGAAGAAACAAAGATCTTTTGTAAGGTCTTCAATCCCATATTTCACAACTCCTACAGAGCCTTGCAAACATTAAGATAAATGACACTGAGTGCTATTATCTCCCTGTTTCTGCCAGAAGACTAGGAATGGTGGCAGAAAAGTACACACACATTGAGAATGATTAGATAAAAAGCATCTTCTCTTACCTTAAAATTCTCTGTGGGGAGAGAAGCAATTCAGGTCACCTTCTAGAAGGTTAGAAGGTGTTTCCCCGCTTGCGTGCAACCAGCACATGTGTGAATACTCACTCACACACACTACCAGTGACCTCTTTCAGGTCAAATACCTCTAGATCACTTCAGTGCCATAGGAGGGAAGATATGAGGCTCAATCCAATACTTGGATTTTTCTCAGTGCAAACATATTAGAGGGACAGTCCCTTCATTGGAATCTGCCATCAGTTTGGGGGAAAAAATGAGTTGGAGACTTAGTTTGAAGTGCACTTATTCACCTGGCAGAGCAAACTTGTTACAAGGACACAGAAGGATGAGTCTAGTCAGTTTTCACATCCGATGCAATTCTCTGTTATCCATTCATTTATTCGCTTATTCCTTCAACCATTTGCTCATTTACTCTGTTTGACACTGTGATCGGGCCTGGAAAAGAGAGGTGAAGGACCCGTAGTTCCTGCACTCAAGAAGCTCATGGTTGAGTGATGTAAGTAGCTAATATGCATTGCGTTGTTCTAATCCTTACAACAGGCCGAGGTTGTAAGTATTATCATTATCTCCATTTTACAGATGGGACATAATTGAGGCCCAGAGAGGTTTAATAATTATTCCAAGGTCACACAGCTAGGCAGTGGCAGAGCTGGGATTTGAACTTGGGAAGTCTAGCTATAGAGTGTGTGCTCTCACACATGACACACTAGTAATAGGCAAGATAGACATGTGAAAATGCAACAATGTGGTATAGCATGGAGCTTAAGGGGTGGATTCTGGAGTTATACTGTGAGGTTTTGAATGTTGGTTTTACCACTTATTAACTGTGTGACCTTTCTCTGTTCATCTTTTCTCTTGTACTACTTGGAGATGATCAGAGGATCTACTTCATGAGTTACTGTGAAATTGAAATGAGAAAAATGCATGTAAACTGCTTACCAGAGTATCTGACATGTAAAAATTATATAATAAATATTAGATATTACTATTAATAGTAATGATGAAGTTAGTACAAGAAAGCTACATGATGACACCTAAGAAGACGTCATTTCTTCTTGAAGTATAAGGGAAGGCAGTTTGAAACTAGACCCCAGCCATGGCCCCCGACTCAATCTAATATACCACAATATGCTTCCTAAGGAATTCTTTAAGGAAAGCCCACACAAAAATTATAATTGTAATTAAGGGACATGACAATGTGACTTATACAGAAATGCAAAGTTGTTAAATTTGGCATTAGGTATAAGAATAATATCACGGCTATAAAATAAGAAGAATGTAATATAAAATGCTTTTTTTAAAACACAGTGATGACTGGAAAGTCGTCATATTTGCCTAAGTCAATAGACAGGTGTGATCAAAGGAAACGTAGGTGAGTTTTGTCTAATAAGAATGTCTCTTCTTGGGCTTCCCTGGTGGCACAGTGGTTGAGAGTCCGCCTGCCGATGCAGGGGACACGGGTTCATGCCCCGGTCCGGGAAGATCCCACATGCCGTGGAGCGGCTGGGCCCGTGAGCCATGGCCGTTGAGCCTGCGCGTCCGAAGCCTGTGCTCCGCAACGGGAGAGGCCACAGCAGTGAGAGGCCTGCGTACTGCAAAAAAAAAAAAAAAAAAAAAAAAAAAAGAATGTCTCTTCTTTGTGAATGACTTTTGTTTATCCTTAGAACAGATGACCAGGGAAAATTATAGGATCCTCTTTCCTAGAAACAGTCTTCTCTGGATGAGTTAAGGATGACTCTGCAGGGTTGAAATGAATGAGGAAAGCAACAGTTTTCACTGACCAGGGAGCAATAGTGGTGATCGACATTCACCAAAGGAGCCTCAGGACTTCTATTTTTGCTGCCTAATACATGATCTCCAGAGAAATAATAAAACTGTAAGACGTGAAAACAGGTTTCTAGGAGGGAGGATGGAGAGGGAAACTTACATAGTCATCTGGTCAACCTAATCATATTTCAGATGAGGAGATAGGTCCAGAGGGGTTAAGTGGCCTAGAACTATAACCATTGTTTCCTTATTTCTATTTCAGTATTCTCTGAAGCAGATATTAAAATACCAGCCCCTCCCTCAATGACATTTTTTATTCCTCATTCCTTTGGAAAAAGTAGCATCTTAGAAAACATAAAATTTAGAATACTTGAAAGGAAAGTGATAGCTTTACATGGAATAAGTATCCACTACAATTTTGTTAAAGAAATGAATGGAGCTAGAGAATCCATTTCTATCCTTTCTACCTTTACACTGTAAATCTGCATGTGACTCAGACTTTTTTAGAAGAACTTTCACATCTGTTATTTCATATTATCCTCACAGCATCCCAGGAAACAGTTAAGTAGCACATTATCATTTTTACTGAATAAATGAGAAAACTGAAGTCAAATGAAGTTAAGCAAAGAATTTACTCTAAGTAACCAACATTTAAGAAAGTAAAGGATGGAAGCCAGATCTAAAGAAACCCTCAATGCTGCTTTACAAAATTATATTCCTGCTTCTTTTCTTCTCTCTCTTTAATTTTGTATTGTGATGTATAAGAAATATTGTCACATCTAATTTACAAGCTTCCCTCAGGGTTACATGATGTGAAAGGATATTTGAATTACAATTCTTCTAGACTGTTAAATCAGAGGGAAATAATTTGACATGCTTAGTACATAAGCACTTGATGTCTAGAGATACTCTTTCAATCCAATTTACATGACTTTTTTGGTTTTTTTTTCTTTCATTTTTAAATGATTACAATGTGATTCTGATTTTGCCGCCTTTTGCTCTCCTTATTTAAATGTTATTGATGGAAATAATAAATAATATAGAATAAGAATAGATAAAAGCTTTATTTGCACCAATCTGTGGATTATTTATTTTACTACGCCAATAAGAATAGATAAAAGCTTTATTTGCGCCAATCTGTGGATTATACACAGATTCAAGAAGTGCTCAAATTGTGCTCTACCAGACTACAACAACGGGGGAGGCTTACAAAGGCAAAAACTGCAAAATTACATAAGCTGTTTGTCAGAAATTATAGATGGAGCTGGCAAGAAGTAAGGATGTTTATTAAGCAAGGGTTGGTTGGGGTCCGAAATGGATGCATAGTTACATGGGGAGAAATTGAGACCATAAGGTTGCAGCTGGCAGCTGCTAGCAGATATTATTTTGAGAATGGCTGGTGGTGTCCTTGAGTCTGGTAGAGTTCGGAAAATTGAAATTCTCAGTGATACAGGAATATATCTGAAACCACATCCACAGTGGCCACCCAGATCCATTTTGGATGCCTGAACCTCAGTTATTCCATTTAGATTTTTAAATGAATTCTTTTCTTTAATGGTTAAAGTCGATGTACAATACATGCTTGACAGGCCACAAGACAGGCTGTTCTGGTTAGCAAAAAGTATCAAGCAATTCATGTATAAGCCAGAATGACTTCCCCATGCCTCAACATGTGAAAATTTCTTCCATCAACATTTTGTACCAAAACTTCTTAGATTTTGTTTAATTGAGGAAGGTGACGTCAAAAGATTTGAAGTTTTCCTCTACTTTTTCTAATTTGTTAGTGAGGAAGTGGTTTATAAAACAAATATAATGTCACATGATAGCTCCTCCAAAAAAATAATCTTTGCAGAATCTTCCCAAAATGTCACATTGTGAACAACAAAAGATGATAATGGAATATATATAGACATTCACCTTTCTGACATTATGTGACAGATGGAATTTTTTCTTTGAGCTGATGACATTTTGCAGGCTACAATTGAATGAATGGTTAGGAATGATAATGCGTACTCCTGGGAGGTGAGATGTAACCTGACTATATCTACCCAAGGCTACATTTTAGCAGAGTCCCAGGAAAAAAATGTGTTTTTTTGCATTTTTCTCAAATTTGAATCACTTGTTTATTTCAGATGACCTTGGAGACATTATCCAAGTTATCTACAGAAAATAGAAAAAAATTAGATAACATTTTATTCACCTTTCAAAAAAGAGATGCTAGTGGATGTTAATTGCAATGAGTATTCTTAAGCCTCATTCATCCCTTTTCACCATAGGTAGTTGCTGAATATTGAGGATATGTAAAGCCATGCTATACTCAAAGAACTCTCTCTCTTCTTAATTAGCTTTCGGTTTGGTGGAGGTGTATAAGTACATAAATAACTAAAATTAAAAGTATATAATATATTGATAAGTGTAAACAGAAGCTGTAAATAAATTTGAAGTTACTTAATATTGATCAGTAAATGGCAGGTGTTATCATTAATAACAATCATGAAAACATAACTGAATGTATCGATGATTTCCTACTATAGAGAGTACAGGGAGCATTTCTTCTACCAATAATTCTACCAATTCTGACTGGAGAAACAAGAAAAGAAATGGAGAAAGCAACTAAAATTTATTTTAAAACTCTTATGTAGAATGATCTTCACTAGAGCCCTTATTCTGTATCCTCCCCACAATATACGTATCACTATTTTATAATGAGGAAACTGAGGATCAGAGAGTTTAAGGCTACACAGCAAGAAAATAGCATATCTGGGTTTTGAACCCAAATTCATTTGCTTCTAAAGCTAATAAAGTGTCCCCATACAGTACATTTCTTCCTCTTCTACTATGGACTGAGCCCAGCCCATAGATGAACAAAATATTCGGCTATAGAAGAGGTCAAGTAGGGAATTTTGTTGATCAGATTACTGAGATATGAAAATGTGTGGTGAGACATGAGATGTGATACTGAAACACGTGTCAGAGCTAGGATGTGGAGCGTGTTGGGGATTGGTTAGGGAGTTTGCTTGTTAGTATGTAACACTGGAGACACTGTTGATTATCACATTGTGGGAAGGGAGAGTGGCTACAAGTGGCATCTAGTGGGCAAGAGGCAAGGTATGTGGCTAAATATCCTATATTACACAAGACAGCTCCCACAATAAACAATTCTCTGTTCTGAAATGTCAGCAGTACTGAGGTTGACAAACCCTGATGTGGATAATGGGAGTCCATCAAGGTGTTTTAAGGTATGTACGTATGCTTTAAAACAATCACTCTGACCTCAAATTTAGGGAAAAGTGTAGTTTAGGACATGACTGGAGACCAACAAGACAGTTCATAGATTATGGTAGATTTACATTGTAAATCTGCAAAGGAGATAAGAGCAATGACCATGAGGTAAGAGATAGACTGAAAGATACTGCACAGGTGAAATTAAAATTGTGATGATCAACTGATTCCTTTCTCTCTCTTTTGGAAGTCCTACTAACAACCAAGGATTAATTCCAGGTTTTTATCAATAGCCTGAGTGAACAGACAGATGAGAGTGCCATGAATTTAGAAATGGATGCTAAGTGGAAAAGAAGCCCTGCTATACGCTAGTCATTATTTTTTATGGAAAAGTTTAAGTAATATCACTTTTGAACATATTTAGTTGGTGATATCAATGAAAAATCAGTATCTATGAGATGTCTAGTAGATATTCGGAAATACAGTGGTTTTTGAGAGCAATGTCACTTAGAGATGTAGATTCCCGCAGCCATCTGGATAAAAATGACATTAAGAGCAGGGGTGAGAAGGAAAATTCCTTATTAGAGTCAAGAAAAAAATATAGAGATGATGACAGCTAAAGACAGAACTATAACAGGAACCTCTGCATTTGCTTTGCAGAAAGATGAAGATTAGTGCCCAAGAGACAGGAAGAACTCATAACTCTCTGACTGAAATATCCAGTGAGTTAGCAAAAGAAACTGAAAATGAGAGCTAAAAGGAGAATGTGAGTCTAGAGAGTGCTATCAAGATGGTAGGGGCAGTCAGCATTGCTTAATTTTTAGTGCTACAAAGAAGATGGTCAGTGGGTTTGAAGATTGAGATCTTTAAGACTGAGATGTTCAGTTATGGATATTAAGAGATCGTGAGCAGTTTTAACCACATTATAGGGGCTGAAGCTGGATGGCCATGAGCTGAGACATAAATCACAGGTTGAGGAGGGAAAAGTTTGAAGTTGAAGGGAAGGAGGAAGTTAGAGAAATGTGAATACCAAAGACAGCAATATTTTCTTAGTAAGAATACACCTATTTTTCTCCTACCCACACACAGATAACTAAGTATATATTCAGAGTGAGTAAAGCTAAAAACTTCTAAGACTTGCAATTAAGAAATAACATCAACTAAAAACAGAAAACACCTCCTACAATTTGGGCTGTGTGTTTATTTCTTTGGGCCTCTAATCAAATCAGACTTTGACATATATAAAGACCATGGAGAGTGCCTAGCTACTCCATTATTTCCCAGACTGGTCTAGGAATTGAGACAAGTTCAAAAGCTACTGACAAATAGGATTTTTCTGCCCTCACCTTAAAGAATGGTTTGTGTGAATAGGTGGGACCTGAAGAGTTGCATGTTTCGAAACCTTCCCAGGTGATGGTGATGAAGGTGTTCCTCAAAACAAATTCTGAGAGTTCTATCACACTCTTCTCACCTTGATAATCAGGGTAAGCCAAATCCAAGGTCAGACAGCTACTGAAAGAAAGTGCAAGAGCTGGAATTCAGCTCCCCTGACTTGGACACCAAAGCTGCTCCATTAGACAGCCTGACTCTTTTCTGCAGAGGACAAACGGGTGTCTTCTAATCCACTGGTGTACACCATCAGGATCTAGCACATTGCCTTCAGGGTTATTAAAGCCAATCTGTAAACATATGCTCAGATTTGTCTCTTAAATGTATCAGGTACCGGGATTAGGACATAAGAAAATCGATGAGATCTCTGGCACATCAATCTCAACCTCAGTGCCATTTTGGTGTTTGTTTGTTTTTTTTTAATTTTTATTGGAGTATAGTTGATTTACAATGTTGTGTTAGTTTCAGGTGTACGGCAAAGTGAATCAGTTATACATATATCCACTCTTTTTTTTTTTTAGATTCTTTTCCCATACAGGCCATTACAGAGTATTGAGTAGAGTTCCCTGTGCTGTACAGCAGGTTCTTATTAGTTATCTATTTTATATACAGTAATGTGTTATGGTGTGTTTTTTAAATGTCTCTTTTCTTTCCTGGATAAAAGCTTTTCTCTCCAGGAACCAGATGTCACATGGATAAAGGCTATGTCTAACCTCCAGGTTCTTGCTGCTGATGGAAAAACTCACAGATAATTTATTTTCAAGGTCAAATTGCTCACCTTACTGTCTGTTTTACCCTCCAGGAGAATATGTTGTTATGACCACTCATTTCCACCTGAAAAGAAAGATTGGCTATTTTGTTATTCAAACATACCTGCCATGCATAATGACGGTTATTCTCTCCCAAGTCTCGTTCTGGCTCAACAGAGAGTCTGTACCAGCAAGGACTGTCTTTGGTAAGTGCCAATCAAGATGCACATGCAAGGGTCTGGAGGGCAAGTTGTATCATATCTGTGACATTGCAGATAGAATGAAAAAAGTAATAATATGTTAAAATCTGAAGTTAATACAATAGGAATATTCAAGGAATTACCATTCTCGTTATGACATGATTGTAAAAAAATTCTTTTTTTAAAATAGCAAGCTGTTTTAGTGCATGTTAATTGATGGGATTAATGAACACGTGATTTGCTATTTTAGGAGAAAAATGGAATGAAGCAGGTATGAAATGCCTGTGATAGATTAAAATACACACATAGAAACATTAATACTTAAATCATACATTTAGAATCATTTAGAATCTAATGATTCTAAAACATTAATACTTAAATCATACATTTAGAATCATGTGTCAGTGTATTTTTTGAGAATCTGAGAAAATATAGTACCAGCAGAACTACTTCCTTACATATATAAGAGCAAGGGGTCCTTATGTAGAAAGAACTCATTGATGACCATGACACCAGTACAGGAATATCTCATTTTACCCAATGTGTGCACTTCTGAAGAGGTACAAATATTTTTTTCTATGAAAATATTTTAAATGCCTTAGATGCTTTAAGTCAGTCTAATGGAAAAATGTTTAAAGGGTAATAACGTTTTACTAATAGGAAAACTCACTCCCTAATTTATAATTTTAGAAGTTTGTATTTCATATAAAGAGGCATTTCCTGCCTGTGTCATAGTACACTGTCTTAAGTGTACTTTTCAGGCTGATGAAAACAAGATTTTATCACCAAAAACTTACTGATTCATTCATTCATTCACTCATTCAATAACTGACTTTTTCTTTGAAATCTACTATGAGGTCCTACTATGTTCTATGCATGGAATGTAGCTGTTACCTTAACATAAACCATTTTTTTCATGAATGTTAAATTCTGGAGCTTAAAATTTGAATAACAATAAAATCATGCAGAATACTTATTGAATGCTTTTATATCAGGCTTTGTTCTATGAAACAACCCTATATTATCTTATTTAACACTAAAAGAATCCTCTGTAATATTATCCCTGTGGTATAGACAAGAAAGCTAAGGAGCGAGATATTAAGTAACTTGCCCAAGTTCAGAAGCTATGAGGTGAAGAAGTCTGGAGTAAGACCCAGACTCTTAGCTCTAGAGTCTGTGCACTTAATGATGATGAGGTACAACTACCCATGTACTTCCTGCTGCAATGACAAGGCATGGAACGGGGTTGTCGTGGGCAACATAATTTATCTGGAAATTATAACCACATATTTAATTGGTGAAAGGTACAATTATCAAGGCTCATTCCAAAAATATCAACTAGGCACATGCTATGTTTAAAACCCTTTACTACAAAACAGAAGCCTTCAGCTGCTTACATTCTAAACTGAGGATTATTCTTGTGCAGAGACCCCTGTGGCATCAGTCATCTCAGGAAAAAAAGCAAGACTCTGTTACAAGGGCACAGAAAAACATCTTTTCTTCTGAACTTAGCAAGGTGCTTCTGGGGTGGAAACCACGAAATCTTTGCTGTGACATTAGCCTGAGAACAGCTAAGTTAAGACCCAGAATGATTTCACCTGCAGAGCAAAAGAGTAGTTCATTTAAAACTCTTTTTTTCCCTTAACACAATTTGTAAATATTAACTAGTGTTTACACCACTTATTAGAACTGAAGATTGAACTCTTGTCAGATGCTCACTTCTATATGTGTATGTAGTTTGAGCCCTTTATTCAGTTGAATTTTTTTTAAATGAGAACAAAAGACATGTACTTTATGTTTATTTTTGTAGAATGAGCCCAGCACTGTAGTGAAAATGATTTTTTAAAATGCTCACTTCCCCCGCCTTGGTCCCCAACAAATCCTACCCTTCCTTTTTGGAAATCCTCTAAAGCACTTTGGAATGTTTTATAAGTCAAAAACCTTGTTCTTAACATTTTCAACAGTCTGCTATCTCAGCTGACTCATGCCCTTTTGGTAAACATAACTGCATATCTGTAAACTCAACCCTGGCAAGTGTTTCTGTGTATCAAGTTATATATTTCTAATGTTTTAAGTTCAATAAAATCACAAATACAATTTTCTGAGACCTTCAGCCTTCTAACATTTATTTAGTACACGTCTCTATTCTTTCTAGTCTGTGCTCAGCACATTCCTCTGAGCTGTGGGGAATGCCTGAGAGGGTCATGGGTATTTAAAGAAAAAATACCAGAGGGAAAAAATAAAGCAAAAGTTGTACCTTATAACAGTTTAGTAAATGGCATCCAAAAGGCAACAAAGCTGGAGCCATTTCATGTCTTAAAACATCATCTTCTTAACCTTCCATGCTCTTTCTCATTTGGAGGCTGTGGTCATGTAAATTTGCTGCCAGACAGACCCAAGTCTTAGGTTCAATCTTCAGTCTTCTAAGTGTCAGTTGCGTATAAAATGAGAGTACAATTAAAATAAAATAGTGCCATTTAAAAGATTAAGTGAGAAAAATAAAATAAAATTTGTAAATTGTCGGGCTCAATACTTGAAACTTAATAGATACTCAGCATGTTTTTGGTTTTTTCCCTTTCCCTATAGCAGGAATTGTAAGACAACACACACACACACACACACACACACACACCTCTCTTTATGTTATTGTTAACTGTTTTTAATTTATGGATACATTTTTTTTAAGAACACCCATTCCCCAATTACTTTTAACAGTTGGTGGCCCACATAAGCCAAAATTCAAATAAAAAATGGAATTCACTTTAGCGGGGATTTATCCAAAAGGACTGAAGTTGATCATAATAAGTTATTAACTTTGGGGCTTCCCTGGTGGCACAGTGGTTAAGAATCCGCCTGCCAATGCAGGGGACACGCGTTCGAGCCCTGGTCCGGGAAGATCCCACATGCCACGGAGCAACTAAGCCCGTGTGCCACAACTACTGAGCCTGCGCTCTAGAGCCCGTAACAAGAGAAGCCACCGCAATGAGAAGCCCATGCACCGTAACGAAGAGCAGCCCCTGCTCACCGCAACTAGAGAAAGCCTGCACGCAGCAATGAAGACCCAACACAGCCAAACAATAAAAAAATGTTATTAACTTTGTCCTTAGTGAGTATCAGGCTAAGTGCTAAACACTTTATTACATTATTTTATTTAATACTTACAATAGCCCTCTGAGTTAGACTTAGTAAAATTAATTTATAAGGAAATAATTACAAAACATCCAGAAGCTCAGAACCGTGAGGCAATTTTCCCAACGTCACTCAGCAGTTACAGAGCTGGGATTTGAAACTGGGTTGTTCTGTTTTCCAAATACTGACATTTAATTACCTTGCTCTTTGCTCAGGTTAATATTGATATGTAAATCTGGGGGCTATTTTCCCACCAACATTCCTGAAACCATTTGTTGGTTACATAATATGGTTAATGCCCCAGAACTTTCTGCAACACCTCCAATGTTCATAGTAAGTCTATTTCCTACAACTGTGACCATGTATCAAAAATATGAGTTAATAAAAATCTCAGTGTTTCTTCTTAGTCCTATCACTTTCTAATAGAGTTAAAGATCAACTATCTTGAAAATCATGGAAACTAGGGAATATTCTATGGTTTAAAGCAGCTTAGAAAAATTAGCCACCGACCAGCTGTGTAACCCTGCTGAATCTCTAAAATTAATCAAAAGGGTGAATCATAGGTATGAGTTTTAGACACACGGGATGACAATACCTTCTGTGGCAATAATTTACTTATCTTTAAAATGCTTTCACATATTATTATATTTAATCCTCAAATAATCTTGTAAATGTGCAGAACTTTTCCTCTCTTAGAATTTCAACAATGATGTAAACAATCAAGAGAATGAAGTTTAAATCATCACTTTTAAAGTTATGGAGACTGAGGGCCCTAGAAGTTAACTCGCTTACTCAAGGCTATAGAGCTAAGTAGTGAGGAACTAGTTACTGGAAGAGGTTAAGATTTTTTCAACATCATGCAACCTAAGCCACCCCCACTGGGCTCCTGTGATTTTTTTTCATACATTTTCAAATGGCTTAAAAGGGAACTTACAGTATTCTAACTAGTTTAGTGTATTACATATAGTAGATTGATAATATTAATTTGTTAAATGAACATTAATGGATGTCATCATTCACATACCAACACTTATAATAATCTAAGTAAACTAAAAGCAACTGATGTGAAAATTGCTTTGAATGTAGGTGATTTTAATCAGTAGGGATAGATTCACAGAATAGGGAAGATAGGGCAGCATTAGCAGAGAGAGTAAGACTGTGGACATTTGAATCTGATGAATGGGTTCAAATTTGGTTTTGCTACTTCTGAGCTATGTGACCTCAAGCAAGTTACATGCAACTTATTTCAGGAACATCTTCAAAAGAGTATCTATTTGAAGAATCAGGAAAATATAGTATAAAAGCCAAAGAGTTAATAATGTAACAAGATATTATCCTAAAATAATTTAATTATCTATCAATGATGAATTATCAAAAAGTTATTGGTCTCTTGGATTGTATATTCAAAGTACACAGGTAGAATATTAAACAGAGCTGAGGATCCAGGACTAATTATGGATCAAGGACAGTGAAGATACCTGCTTTCTTTTTCCTACAGTTGGGGACAGTGAAGGAATATTATTTCCTTTCCTACCCAGGACACCATGTTCAAGACACCTATTTATGGGAGTTCACTATCTTACTAACAGCTTCTCAATAGCAGAGGAGTTTATCCCTCCAAGAGCTCTCCATCAATACTGCCATACCATGAACTGCAAACTACACTGGGGTTAAATTAAAACTCATCCATCCCAGACCAAAATGGGATAAACTTGAAAACACACTCTGTCTGTGTTTCCCTTTACATAAGTAGGCTGACCTCAGTGATGAAAGTTTGTAGTATGAACCTACAAATTCACTTTCTTTCTTTACAGGAGTAACAACTGTGCTCACCATGACAACTTTGAGTATCAGTGCCAGAAATTCCCTCCCTAAGGTGGCTTATGCAACTGCTATGGATTGGTTTATTGCAGTGTGCTATGCCTTTGTATTCTCAGCTCTAATTGAGTTTGCCACAGTAAACTATTTCACCAAAAGAGGTTATGCATGGGATGGCAAAAGTGTGGTTCCAGAAAAGGTAAATGCTTTAATATTTCCTGTGATATAGCACTATTATGTCTTTTTAAACATACAGGATGGGATGTTTGGACTTGGGGAAATGGATGAAGAATGCAGAGAAAGGGTAAAGAGGATTCTTTGTTTCTTATGTCACAAATGATTAAGTGCTATGAGAATTTTGTTATTGCTAAGCAAAGGTTGTTTCAGTGGATAGATGTTCAGAGTAGAATGAATGAGATAAAGGAGAAACACAAAGGTAAACATCTCTCCTCAAATATGCTTTCCTATGGTCCCCATTGATGTGAGAACTGTTTTAACAAACCTTACATTAGGAGCAATTATGCCATTATAATTTTTGTAACTTGAAAATTATAGTCTTCTGGTTGTTTTCCAAACCTAATAACTTTGGTCAGAAATGTTATTACTTTAATGGCTCAATTGAATTGAGCTTGCAAAATGCATTATCTCTAATTTTCACTCAAGGGTAGGAAACACATTTTCTTTTTCCAAAATAGAGGTTTGCTTTAAGAATCATAACACACAGAATTCACAGAAAAATTCTTCACTGTAGAAAATTATCAAGTCAAGAATATCACTGTTCTTCTCAATTAGAACCTACTTTAGAGTGAATTTTAAAGCATAGTTGGGAGGGACTTCCCCCACGGTCCGGTGGTTAAGACTCTTCCTTCCAATTCATGTGGTGAGGGTTCCATCCCTGGTCAGGGAACTAAGGTCTTGCATGCTGCAGGATGCAGCCAAAATAAATAAGTAAATAAATAAAGCACAGTTGGGGAGGATATTTCTACTTCTGGGGTTTGAAGGAAAAATATGTCAAAATGCAAGGGAGCCTTGGGATGGTGGAAAGAAGGGCAAAGTCAGAGACACAGAGATTCTAAGACATCTAGAAGTAATCTAGGAGGAATCACTCTACAGCAAATATAGAATTCTAGTGTCTTGAGTCAGTCCCTAAAAATACAGTTCTGTGGTCAAATACACTTGAATAATTCTGCATACTGTCACCAAGTCACAGTATAGTAAAGAGTCTGAGAGGGTGTATAGTAAAGAAATCCATTTAATGATGTTTTTCCCATAGCTCCACAAATATACTTGAAAAGAGGATCCTTTGTGTTGGAAACATCTACCACATTTAATAGAATCTAAAGCGTTACTGCTTATACGATGTACCACTAATACGCGTATACATAAGAAAGAAAATATGCTGCCAAGCAAAAGCTCTTTGAGCTTTACCTTTCAGCCACAGGTGAATCAGTTGAACACCTCAATGATCTTGTACACAAGCAACAGCATAGACGGTTCTGCATCAGATGCACTATCACAACCAAAATGGGCCAGAACCAGTCCTCAAAATTCACCTTGCCTTGAAACATCCTTGCCCAGTATAAAAAAATCTCTGAATTTTCAAATCAAGGACCTAGGCTCAGGTTCAGTAAAGAGGAGACAAGACAAAAGGGACTGCATTTACCAGTTGGAGAAAGGGGTGAGAGAGTGGAGACAGAGTTTGTGTCCTATACTTACCTTAGCCATTGATGGCCTCCATTTGTCCTAGAACAAAAGGGCAGTCCCAAAGGAAAGAGCACCAAAACTGAAGATGAGTGATCATAAGACACTACCAATTGTAAGACATAGCCCAAAGTCATAGATGTGGACATTTTAAAAATGCACATCTTAGAATCACTGGCATATATTCTATTAAAGTTCTTCAAAATTAATTATATGCAAACATCGGTGATATGCAACTGAAAAATGAAATGCAAGCACTGGGAAAAGTTGCTTTTCTATCTTAATCCTTTCTTTGCATGCTGCAAGAGGCCAATGTCTTTCTGATTGTGGCTCATCAGTATCAGTGGTTAATGACTTGTTAGATGAATTGAACTTGATCTGGAAAGCATAGAATTTGGGTTGAGGGATTGGTGAGCTCATAGTTGAGTTTACATTTCTCTCTTTCTGACCGTATGTTAGTCTTTCAAGTGCTGTGTCTCAAATAAAATATTTCAATCTCTATCAATCTACAGTCCGTGTTATTCAGTGTACACATATAGCTATAGGTATGGTCATATCTATATATTTTATGTATATATAGATAGATAGATAGATACATATACATAATGCCTATATCTGTCATCCTAATGAGAAAGAGAATATTTTTTATAATTTATCTATGTCTCTGTAAAAATCTTCCCCAGGGCTTTGCCAGTTTGATTAGCTTATAATAAGGAGCATGATCACAGTGTGATCCAGGTCTCATTTTGACATTCAGAGAGAATAAATAACATATTTTTCCTGTGACCAGGTGAGTGTTTTCAGGAGAGGTAAAATTTCAATCTCTGACATGGTATAACTTGAAAAAAAAAAAAAAGAAAATCCACATAGGGCATCATGTTTTCAAGCAAGCATATAGTAGCCTTCTCAAGATCCATCCTCATATGTTTAATTGTTGAAAGAAATACCAACTTCTTTTTTTTTTTTTTTTTTGTGGTACGCCGGCCCCTCACTGTTGTGGCCTCTCCCGTTGCGGAGCACAGGCTCCGGACGTGCAGGCTCAGTGGCCATGGCTCGTGGGCCCAGCCGCTCCGTGGCATGTGGTATCCTCCCGGACCGGGGCACAAACCCGCGTCCCCTGCATCGGCAGGCGGACTCCCAACCACTGCGCCACCAGGGAAGCCCCCAACTTCTTAATGAATATGGGGGAGCTCAATATTTTCAGAAATGAAAAAAACTATACTTTTCCTGAGAAGCCAACCAGATATTTCTAAATATCCTTTTCAACATGATGCTGCAAAAAGAAAGCAAGAAATAAAACACTTAAGTTGAGAAAATTTAGTATTAGGGTATTATGATAAATTGGCAGTAGGAGAGACGAAATCTACCAATAATACAAACTCTTCTCCAAGAATTCTTCCTGTGGCAGATTATTCATTTCAGTTTATCTAATAAGGTGTCTGTCACTCAACAAATTTTGTTTAGATTAGAACCCATTGCCTCTCTTCAACATCAGAGTGCATATACATTTTATCTAAAGGACATACATGCTTTTCAATGTATCCTTTAATATTAGATCTGCTATTTTCTAAGCAGTGGACTCAATACAAGTTCAGTCTGGCTGTTTGTGTTGAAATAATTCATATCACTTTTTGACTTGTAGTCATTTGGACCACATTCAGAGAGAATCAATTTAACTCATTTTATTTTTGTACAAATAATTATAGAAATTTCTGTCACTCCTCCTAAAGCTTAAGCAAATCTGCCTTCACTATGAAATGGGTGTATACTTGGACTAAGTGGCCTTACTTTTAATGGTGTACTACTAGGAGAAAAAAAAATCTGGCCGTTTTTTTGGTTTTAAGTCCCAGTGAATGTATGCTTAAGGACTTGGAGAGGAGAAAAGGTAGCAGATAGGTCATGGAGTTGGATAATAAAGAAATTAACCTGTTAAAATTGCACCTTGTGAGTGAGAAATATCAGCTCTTCTAGAAGTAATAGTTTATTCTGATTTGATATTAAAAATACAGATTGTCCAGAGTATATCGAGTCTGGTTGGTCAAGTTTAGCTGCTCATGAACATTCTCTGTGTAGTTTATTCACAATGTCAATAATCAGGCTTCACTCCCTAGGAGTTCTGATTCAAAATGCAAGATTGTGCCCAAGACATTTACACTTAAAAAAATTTTAACTGGTGATTTAGTGTGCACAAAAAAACAAGGCTCACTCTTCTAGACTAGTGCTATCCAGCAGGAATATAAGTGAGCCATAAATGTGAGCCGTATATATAATTAACATATTTCTGGTAGCCTTATTTAAAAAGTACAAACCAGTGAAATTAAGTTTAATAATATACTTTAGCCAATATGTCAAAAATATCCTCTTTACGTATAAATAATTCTAAACATTATTTAGGAGAAATATTGTACTTTTTTTTTTTTTTTTTTTTTTGCGGTACACGGGCCTCTCACCGCTGCAGCCTCTCCCGCCGCGGAGCACAGGCTCCAGACGCGCAGGCCCAGCGGCCATGGCTCACGGGCCCAGCCGCTCTGCGGCATGTGGGATCCTCCCAGACCGGGGCACGAACCCATGTCCGCTGCATTGGCAGGCGGACTCCTAACCACTGCGCCACCGGGGAAGCCCTGTACTTTTTTTTATTTTTCATACTAAGCCTTCGAAATCCTATGTGTACTTTATACTTCCAGAACATCTCAAATTAGACTAGCCACATTACAAGTGCTCAATAGTCACAAGTTACTGATGGCAACTCTATCAGAGCACATAGCTCTAAACAATGATACACTTAATTTTTGAGAAACAGAAACTCTAAGAAATACCGCACTTGTCAATTACCGCACAGATAACGTTGATAAGCAGCCAACACTGAGCAAGAATTGAATTCAGGGTATCCTGACTACGTAGCCCTGCTTTGCCATTTGCCCATTGGAAACATGGGGAGAAGGAACAAATAATAATTAGCTCAGCAGTTTTTCACTGCAAAACAAACTACCCCAAAACTTAGTGACCTAAAACAACGACCAAGCATTTTGGGCTGGGAAAAACCTGATGGTATTTCTATTAGTCTGACCTAGGCTCATGCCAAAAAGTCCCTGATACGTGGTCATAGTTGGTCCTGCCCAAAACATCCATAAGATGTTTGGTCCACACCAAAGGACTTTGTTATTTCATCCTGTCCAAAACCATTTGGCATGGACACGATATGCTCATGGACATTTTGGATAGGACCACATTTCAAGGACTTGGCGTAAACCAAATGTCTTACGGACCAACTGTCTTATGGACATTTTGGACAGGAACAAATGTCCTGCAAGGTCACTTGTCAATCTGGTTTTTCATTTCTCCCCAAAATGCAGTTGTAAATTATGTTCCTTAGATTTTAAATAAAGCACATGTTTGAGTTCTAAAGGTCCCTTTGCTCAGCAACTTATAAACATGCTTCCCACAGTTTACTAAACAAAATACTTTTACTCTTTCCTTCTACAGCCAAAGAAAATGAAGGATCCTCTCATTAAGAAAAACAACACTTATGCTCCAACAGCAACAAGCTACACACCTAATTTGGCCAGGGGTGACCCCGGCTTAGCCACCATTGCTAAAAGTGCAACCATAGAACCAAAAGAAGTCAAGACGGAAACAAAACCACCAGAACCGAAGAAAACCTTTAACAGTGTAAGCAAAATTGACCGACTGTCAAGAATAGCCTTCCCGCTGTTATTCGGAATCTTTAACTTGGTCTATTGGGCTACATATTTAAACAGAGAGCCTCAGCTAAAAGCCCCTACCCCACATCAATAGGTCCTGTCATTCACATTCTGTTGTTCAGTCCTCTGCGCTGGGAATTGCTTTCTGTTCTCAACGCAGTAATTCCCATCTGCTTTATTGCCTCTATCTTAAAGAATTTGAAGATTTCCTTATTTCCATAATTCATATAAGAACAACAGACCCCTGTCTGGCAGTCCAGAGCAGAGCATATAGCTGAGACAGGATTCTGAAAGAGAGAGCAAGACAGAAAAATCACGACAGAAGGAGACAGAAGGGAAGAGAGAGGAAAGGTGGGGGAAGTAGGTCCAAAGACATGAGAAAAAGTAGAAGAAAAATCAAACTTAACTCTATAACTCTGGGTCATTTGTAGATATATATTTCCAAATATTCTAGAGAAAAGGATACTGTATATGTCAAAAATATTTTTATGTGAAGGTGTTTAAAAGAATAAATTATAAATGTTTAAAGAAGAAGCATTTTAAAAAATCTATGTCTTTATTGCACAAATTACAATGTGCTTCTTACATTTCTGTTTTGTTTTTTAAACCGATGTATAGCTTTAACATTCTGTTTCCAAAGCTAAAGATCCCCACTCTTTCTCCTTTTAAGAAATGCCTAATGCATTATTTTGTTGTTAAATGCTATTTTAAAATTTATGGAAATTGCATTGGCAAATGTGCAGTTCCTCACTGTAGAGCACATTTAATCCAATGGAGACAAATGCTTTAAATAGGCTGCTTTACTATCATCTGAGCTTTTACCACTAGACTCAATGAGGAGTCATTTTAACAGATACACACTCAATAAAACTAAAAAGAGAAATAATAAATTTAAATAGAACAATTTTAAAAGATTTATTTTCCATCCTGTCTATATCCAGATAGCACATGCATCCAATAATCACTGGATTTTCATTCTGAAGATGTTTTTAGAGGGGCAAAAATATTTTGCAAGCTCTAGAATTGTTGAATGTATTATTTTATATAACAGTACATTAAAAGCTTTAGATTGAAATTTATGACTAGTAAACAAATATAGAATATATAAATTATATATGTAAATATACGGCATGAGATTGTAAATTTTTTTACTTTTTTAAAGGTTGTGTTCTTAAAATACTGTGTAGGACTCACCGCTCTTAGCTGTTAGAATGTTGTTAAATGCTATGGAAATACTTTTAGAGCCTGCATTTAAGACCAGAACAGCCTGAAGGAATCAGATGGAAGTTCCAATATATGGGTATAAAATCTACTTATGGAGAGAAAGCTTGTAATTGTCCGGTGTACAGCAGTAAATCAGTTGCTATCTGCTCAAGTCATCCCACATTTCCCTATTTTAAACTCTTGTAATATAGAAAGAAAATGGAAAAGCACTAGTGGGAGCTAGAAAATCAACTGTATATTATTGCTATCTTTGCTGATACCAACTATTTCAATAAGTGTTGTACCATATGTAGCATTAAATATAAAAATACATGAAAGAATGTACAGGAAATAGCTTTTATTGAGTAATATTACATTTCATTTATACTGTAGCAATATATTTGTAGGCATACTACGTAAGGGCTTTAATGACAAGAGGTCCATTAATACTCCCTATGAAAATTCTAGTCTGTTTCATTACTTCCCAGATGTTTTAGAAATAAATATTTATGCAGAAGGTATTTTTGAAGCCTCCTTTTGTCTGACAGAATTTCAGAGATATTTAAAATTAGTGTCCAGAATCCACAGGCTATGGTCTAACCACATTTAGAATACTATGACATAAACCTGTCATCGTAATTACCAAATAAGACAGTTGGGATCCATACCCAAGTTTTGAGCAATGTTTGTCTCAAAAAGCTGCTATCCAATGATGCAGGAAAATACAGTTGTGTTTTCCTAAACAAACTCTGGTTTTGTTTTTAAATGTGCTTTATTGTTTGATATGGTCCTGCCTAAATTCAATGAGCTAGCCCAATAAAGTGTGAACCAGGATATTTCATCCTTCGGTATCATGTGTAGATATCATGTATAGAAATAAAGTAAAATATGGCTCTAACTTCTGTGTTGCTGTTAATCTTGTTATTTTGGGGCGTTAATCTAATGTGTTTATTAAGAGCATTTTATCTTCCAGACTCCTCATAGCTAACATTTGGTCTGTATTTTGCTCATTAGATGTGAATATTTCTTATTAGTCTGCTTTCTGCTATGCAATGACTGCATTTCTATCATTTCCTAGTTTGTTAGTATATGTGGACAGTATTCTATTGTATAAATTGATTGCACAACTTATCAAAGACAAATGATTCTATGTAGCTTTTCTACAGTGCTTTGCTAAACCATGTAATACTAGTTAAGTCTTCCTTGAAAATAAAGATACACTCTTATAGAGGACAGTTCCTGTAAACTCCCAGGAAAAATTTTTTAAAGATGACACTGAATGTTTATTGCACCTTAGTGCAGTGAAGTGGCAATAAAACCTAACATGAATCGAGATTGTTTATGGCAGATGCATGTATTGCTTTACAGAGTTTAGCAAAAGCTCTTAACTTTATGTCATACTGTATTCTATTATAATAATAAAGCTAACATTATTCAGTAAAAAATGGAATGCTTGACTTTCTTTTCATGTTATCAATATGACCTACCATTGCCTTGTTTTAAAATATTTTCAAGTAGGAGCACCTAAAAGTGCCGAGTGCTAATAAGAATTTAGGCTACTCAGAAGAGTTTTGAAGATGTATCAATAGTATGATCCTAAACTATGATTTTAAATGAATCACTTTCAAAAAGAGGAATTGTTAAACACCTGGTATCTGGTGCTGCTAGTAGCACCTCAACGCAAAATTTGTAAAGCATAAATACAAAAGAGTCAACATACTGAAACAATAGTAGTTTGTTCATATCTATTGTTAATACAGTAGATTTGTTTTCTGATCTACTCCCGGGAGACTGGTTTAATTGTTTTAGAGGAAGAGCCTCAGCATTATAGTTTTTAAACCTCCCACAGATCTATTACATTCCTTAATGTTTCTATAAGCACAAAGTTAAAGTACAAACCACTGAGAGGGACCTTCAAGATGGTGGAAGAGTAAGACATGGAGATCACCTTCCTCCCCACAAATACATCAAAAATACATCTACATGTGGAACAACTCCTACAGAACACCTACTGAACGCTGGCAGAAGACCTCAGCCTTCCTAAAAGGCAAGAAACTCCCACATATCTGGATAGGGCAAAAGAGAAAAGGAAAAACAGAGAAAAAAGAATAGGGATGGAACCTGCACCTCTGGGAGGGAGCTGTGAAGGAGGAAAGGTTTCCACACACTAGGAAGCCCCTTCACTGGTGGAGACAGTGGGTGGCAGCGGGGGAAGCTTTGGAGCCACGGAGGAGAGCGCAGCAACAGGGGTGCAGAGGGCAAAGCAGAGAGATTCCCGCACAGAGGATCGGTGCCGACCGGCCCTCACCAGCCCAAGAGGCTTCTCTGCTCACCCGCCGGGGTGGGTGGGGGATGGGAGCTGAGGCTCAGGATTGGGAGGTCAGATGCCAGGGAGAGGACTGGGGTTGGCTGCGTGAAAACAGCACAACAGCTAGCTGGGAGGGAGTCCAGGAAAAAGTCAGGAACTCCCTAAGAGGCAACAGACCATTGTTTTGGGGTGCGCGAGGAGAGGGGATTCAGAGCACCACCTAAACGAGCTCCAGAGACAGGCATGAGCCGCGGCTATCAGCGTGGATGCCAGAGACGGGCAGCTGCAGCCACCAAGAAGCCTGTGTGCGAGCACAGGTCACTATCCACACCCCCCTTCCGCGGAGCCTGTGCAGCCCGCCACTGCCAGGGTCCCAGGATCCAGGGACAACTTCCCCGGGAGAACGCACGACGCGCCTCAGGCTGGTGCAACGTCATGCCAGCCTCTGCCGCTGCAGGCTCGCCCCACATTCCGTACCCCTCCCTCTCCCCGGCCTGAGTGAGCCGGAGCCCCCTAATCAGCTGCTCCTTTAACCCCGTCGTGTCTAAGTGAAGAACAGACGCCCTCAGGCATCCTAAACGCAGAGGTGGGGCCAAATCCAAAGCTGAACCGCAGGAGCTGTGCGAACAAAGAAGAGAAAGGGAACTCTCTCCCAGCAGCCTCAGGAGCAGCGGATTAAATCTCCACAATCAACCTGATGTACCCTGCATCTGTGGAATACCTGAATAGACTACGAATCATCCCAAATCTGAGGTGGTGGACTTTGGGAGCAACTGTAGACTTGGGGTTTGCTTTCTGCATCTAATTTGTTTCTGGTTTTATATTTATCTGAGTTGAGACTTTAGAGCTTATTATCATTGGTAGATTTGTTTATTGATTTGGTTGTTCTCTTCCTTTTTAAAATGATTATATATATATATTTTTTTTTTTTTTTTCCTTTTTCTCTTTCTGTGAGTATGCACATGTAGGCTTCCTTGTTTGATTTTGTCTGTATGGCTTTGCTTTTACCATTTGTCCTAGGGTTCTGTCTGTCCATTTCTGTTTTTCGGGGTTTTTTTTAAATAGTTTTTAGCACTTGTTATCATTGGTGGATTTGGTTTTTGGTATGGTTGCTCTCTTCCTTCATTCTTTGCTTCTTTTCTTTTTATTACTTTTCTATTTTTAACAATTTTTTTTATTTTAATAACTTTATTTTATTTATTTATTTTCTTTCTTTTTTTTCTCCCTTTTGTTCTGAGCCATGAGGCTGACAGGGTCTTGGTGCTCTGGCCAGGTGTCAGGCCTGAGCCTCTGAGGTGGGAGAGCCGAGTTCAGGACATTGGTCCACCAGAGAACTCCCAGCGACATGTAATAACAAATGGCGAAAGCTCTCCCAGAGATCTCCATATCAATGCTAAAACCCAGTTCCACTCAACAACCAGCAAGCTACAGTGCTGGACACCCTATGCCAAAAAAACTAGCAAGACAGGAATACAACCTCACCCATTAGCAGAGAGTTTGCCTAAAATCAAAATAAGTCCACAGTCACTCCACAACACACTACCAGATGCGATCCTGCCAAAAAAAGACGAGATTCAGCCTTATTCACCAGAACACAGGCCCCAGTCCCCTCCACCATGAAGCCTACACAACCCACTAAACCAAACTTAGCCACTGGGGGCAGAGAGCAAACACAACAGGAATTATGAACCTGCAGCCTGTGAAAATGAGACCCTAAAACACAGTAAGTTAAGGAAAGTGAGAAGACAGAAATACACAGCAGATGAAGGAGCAAGGGAAAAACCCACAAGGCCAAACAAATGAAAAGGAAATAGGCAGTCTACCTGAAAAAGAATTCAGAGTAATGATAGTAAAGGTGATCCAAAATCTTGAAAATACAATGGAGAAAATACAAGAAAAGTTTAACAAGGACCTAGAAGAATTAAAGAGCAAACAAACAATGATGAGCAACACAATAAATAAAATTAAAAGTCCTCTAGAAGGAATCAATAGCAGAAAACTGAGGCAAAAGAACGGATAAATGACCTGGAAGATAAAATAGTGGAAATAACTACTGCAAGCAGAATAAAGCAAAACGGATGAAAAAAATTGAGGACAGCCTCAGAGACCTCTAGGGCAACATTAAACACACCAACATTCGAATTTGCAGGCTCAGCGGCCATGGCTCACGGGCCCAGCCGCTCCGCGGCATGTGGGATCTTCCCAGACTGGGGCATGAACCTGTGTACCCTGCATCGGCAGGTGGACTCTCAACCACTGTGCCACCAGGGAAGCCCCAGCATCATTCTCAATGGTGAAAAACTGAAACCATTTCCACTAAGATCAGGAATAAGACGATGTTGCCCACTCCCACCACTATTATTCAACATGTTTTGGAAGTTTTAGCCACAACAATCAGAGAAGAAAAAGAAATAAAAGGAATCCAAATCGGCAAAAAAAACTGTCCCTGTTTGCAGATGAAATGATACTATACGTAGAGAATCCTAAAGATGCTACCAGAAAGCTACTAGAGCAAATCAATGAATTTGGTAAAGTAGCAGGATACAAAATTATTGCACAGAAATCTCTTGCATTCTTAAACATTAATGATGAAAAATCTGAAAGAGAAATTAAGGAAATACTCCCATTTACCATTGCAACAAAAGAATAAAATACCTAGGAATAGATCTACCTAAGGAGACAAAAGACCTGTATGCAGAAAAATATAAGACACTGATGAAAGAAATTAAAGATTATACAAACAGATGGAGAGATATACCATGTTCTTGGATTGGAAGAATCAACATTGTGAAAATGACTATACTACCCAAGGCAATCTACAGATTCAATACAATCCGTATCAAACTACCAATGGCATCTTTCACAGAACTAGAACAAAACATTTCACAATTTGTATGGAAACACAAAAGACCCCGAATAGCCAAAGCAATCTTGAGAAAGAAAAACGGAGCTGGAGGTATCAGGCCTGGCTTTAGACTATACTACAAAGCTACAGCAATCAAGACAGTATGGTAGTGGCACAAAAACAGAAATATAGCTCAATGGAACAGGATAGAAAGCCCAGAGATAAACTCACACACATATGGTCATCTTATCTTTGATAAAGGATGCAAGAATATACAATGGAGAGAAGACAGTCACTTCAATATGTGGTGCTGGGAAAACTGGACAGCTACATGTAAAAGAATGAAATTAGAACACTTTCTAACAGCATACACAAAAGTACACTCAAAATGGATTAGAAACCTAAGGCCAGACACTATAATACTCTTAGAGGAAAACATAGGCAGAACACTCTATGACATAAATCACAGAAAGATCCTTTTTGACCCACCACCTAGAGAAATGGAAATGAAAACAAAAATAAACAAATGGGACCTAATGAGACTTAAAAGCATTTGCATAGCAAAGGAGACCATAAACAAGAAGAAAAGAAAACCCTCAGAATGGGAGAAAATATTTGCAAACGAAGCAACAGACAAAGGATTAATCTCCAAAATATACAAGTAGCTCATGCAGCTCAATATCGAAGAAACAAACATCCCAATCCAAAAACGGGCAGAAGACCTAAATAAACATTTCTCCAAAGAAGACATACAGATTACCAACAAGCACATGAAAGGATGCTCAACATCACTAATCATTAGAGAAATGAAAATCAAAACTACAATGAGGTATCACGTCACACAAGTCACAGTGGTCATCATCAAAAAATCTACAAACAATAAATGCTGGAGAGGGTGTGGAGAAATGGGAACCCTCTTATACTGTTGGTGGGAATGTAAATTGATATAGCCACATGGAGAACAATATGGAGGTTCCTTAAAAAACTAAAAATAGTACTACCATAAAACCCATCCATTCCACTACTGGGCATATACCCTGAGAAAACCATAACTCAAAAAGAGTCATGTACCACAATGTTCATTGCAGCTCTATTTATAACAGCCAGGACATGGAAGCAACCTAAGTGTCCATCGACAGATGAATGGATAAAGAAGATGTCGCACATATATACAATGGAATATTACTCAGTCATAAGAAGAAACGAGTTTGAGTTATTTGTAGCGAGGTGGATGGACCTAGGCACTGTCATACCAAGTAAGTCAGAAAGAGAAAAACAAATACTGTATGCTAACACATATATATGGAATGTAAAAAAAAAAAAACAAACGAATGATTCTGAAGAACCTAGGGGCAGGAAAGGAATAAAGACGCAGATGTAGAGAATGGTCTTCAGCACACAGGGACGGGGAAGGGGAAGCTGAGATGAAGTGAGAGAGTGGCATGGACATATATACACTACCAAACGTAAGGTAGATAGCTATTGGAAAGCAGCCGCATAGCACATGGAGATCAGCTCGGCGCTTTGTGTTCACCTAGAGGGGTGGGATAGTGAGGGTGGGAGGGAGATGCAAGAGGGAGGAAATATGGGGATATATGTATCTGTATAGCTGATTCACTTTGTTATAAAGCAGAAACTAACACACCACTCTAAAGCAATTATACTCCAATAAAGATGTTAAAAAAAATAAAAATTACCTTTGTAAAAAATAAAAGTTCAAAATACTTGTAATTGCTTGAAAGACAACGGAGAAATTTCAACAATAGGCACAAAACTGTACCTGCTTCCTACAGACAAGACCATGTGAGGCCAAATCTTTCTATGTCAGATGGTTGCCAGGTGAAAACAAAGTAAATTATATTTCTACAATACAACATGCATCTTCTTAAAAAAATGATTCAGGACTTAGGAAAATTAATACTTTTAAAATCCTCCAGTGAAATGACTTATTCAAGCCAAATAAAACTACCCATGAAAACTAGGTGAACCATAACATTCATTGATTTGTTGGCTTTCATAAAAATGAACGTAGTGAATGATGATTATTTTGGCTATCAAACTATATCCATGTCAAGGCTAACCATAACAATTATCAAAGGAATCAGAATAAGAATGGACTTGGCATTATAACTGACCATCTGTTTGAATTTAATTATACCTGTTCGTTAATCTCTTCTGTTGGAGTTTTCTAACATCCATCTAGCTCTTGTGACCAACAAGAGCAGTCTGAGTTGATTATGTTATAGCCATGATTTAGTCAAATAAATTAACTCCAAATGTTAATTTAATTAAACTAAATTCTACTAACATTTGCTGAGTCTCTACCCTGTGTTAAGTACTGTGCTAGTCCATAGGGATGTAGAGATAAATATTTCATGGCCTTTTTCCATTTGGAAATCAATGCTATCATTGGGGAGGAAAACAAAGAATTAGGCAAAAATAATGATAAAAATATTGTAAGAAAAGTAGAGGATGCTATGAAACACATAACAGGGGTTCCTTGCCACTCTTCATAAGGTTAGGTTATTGAATCTGTAGGAACTAATAATGTCTAAGATGAAACTTGAAATATAAGAGGAAATGAAGTAGTCCTGCACCACGGGACAGTGGCCTTGGGATTTAAGGCCAACCTATGAGGTGTTAGCCATTTAACCACTGACTAAACAGTTGGGACATGTTATAACAGTAAAAAAGATGTAAAGGGACAAAGTACAGGGCATTTATACTTGGGAAGTGGTATGAGGGAGGTCTTCAGATGAAAGTGTTGGCTGAGCTACGTTTTGAAAGATGATTCAACATTTATCCGGCACTTTAGTGTTGAGGAGGCTGCTGATGAGAAGGGACATATTTTTTATTCAAAGATAATAACACGTTAAAACTTAACTCAGTCACAAAGTCTACTGCCAGGGAACTAACATGTATATGTAAAGCAGACAATATCACATCAAGTGAAGCTTTGGGGACTGTGAAAAACAGTACATGCCCCCAGTCTCTTTAGCCTCAGCTCCAGCTATTTGGTGCCATGTGGGGAAAGGGTCCTCATATTGCTATGTATTACAGTGTTAGGATAAAAAAAACCAAACACTTGATTCTGAATTTCTTTTTAACTCCAATTTTGAAACTATTGTTTGTCACATGTAATGTATCAGCCAGTTGAATTTGGCTAATTCAGCTGATTAGTGATCTCTGTTTTTCAGAATATCTATACAAATCCACACATTCATTGGGTAATCATTAATTGAACACCTATACTATGTTTGGCGTTAAGATTATTTCACAGAGAAAGGGAAGGTTGTCCTCTGTATTAGTTAGCAAACGTCAAAACTCTATTTGAAAGAATGCTGATTTACTACATTTTCAAAAGCCACATTATTTTTCAATAAAACATTTATAGTCTAAAAAGAGATCAAAGTTTCCATAGGATTGTAAAATATTAAGATTCTTTTTGGTTTTGGTTGATAATTCACCTGTCTTTCTCTGTAACATGTTATTATAGAAAAGATCATGTCCTAATTAATAGTCCATCAAAGTATAATTTATGCATATTACCTTCTCTGATCTTACCATAGAGTAGTTATAAAAGAAGAAATTCATATAGGGCTATTGATTCGTTTACAACACTGTGTAAGTGATTTTGCCAGATTAAAAAAATAATTTGTACTGAATTATAAAGATACTTTCAAAACTCATCTTTAAAAATCTTACACTGGATCTCCTTGGTCTATGTTTTATTTGAAAACTTAATCATCATATAAAGTATGAGAACATGAAAAAAATTGGCATTTCAGGTCAAAAGGAAAAGTCATCCTAAACAAACTAGAGATGATGGGGATGGCCAGCACAAACACTCTGGTATCCATTGAAGCAGAAAGAGCATGGCCACTGGAGTCAGAGACCCCACTTTAAATATTGACTTGACCCATTGCACAGTTCCTTCTGAGCCTCATTTACGCAGAAAACAAGAATAATAGTAGTTAGTGTAGACATTTCTAGAGTGGCGCAGTGAGGACCTGAACAATTCCTCTCCCCAAAAGCAATAATAAAACTTGACAGGTTATCTAAAAGCAAAACTTTCCAGATTCTAGAAATCAACAACAATGTAAGGGGTATTTATTTAAAAAAAAAAAAAAGCACTACTGAAACTTTTGTAAGAATGTTCATATGTAACATTTTAACTTGCAATTGCACTCATGGCCCCTTCAGCTCCATTTTTGCAATAATGCTACCAGTGAAGCACAAGCTGTATAAATATGCATCTTCACCACTGGGGGGATGGGGGCTCTTACTTAAATTGGACCAAAGTATGCAAAAATTCTATACCCATGGAAATAGTAGTAATCTTGTAGGCAAATGAATAGGAAAGCCAATACTTAAGGTAACCAGAAGTTACAATCCTTATTAAAGCAAACAAAAGACTGGCAAAAGAGGAAGAAATGGAAATTTAACAGGAGGATAAGGAAAAAAAGTCATCTGTAGTGGGCTGATTTCAAATCAGTATAATATGCATGTTCAAAGGATGAAAAAAGTTATGTTCAAATAATAAAGAAAAGTATTATAGCAATGATATACATTAAATACAGAATCTCAATAAAGAGAAGAAATCATTAAAAAAGTAAATCTAAAGGGAGAATCTGGACTTGGAAATAAGGATAATTTAAGTGATTAAGTTACTAGAGGAGCTCAGAAGCAGATTGGAGATTTTATTTTATTATTTGCATATTGTATCAACATTACCCACAGCCTATGTTTACAGATTCATTGGTTTTATTTCAGAAACTAAAGTAACACTACTTGCGGGGTGAGGAAGGAGGGATGACTGGGGATTTAAGCAATAAAGTGTAGCATTACTAAGGAAAATCTATACAGTTTGCTGTCAATGACAAGGAATTAAAAGTTTCATTAAAATAAATCTTGGAGATTTTGTCTCATTCAGTATAAAACCAGTAACTATAATAAATTCCCTCCATAAATGGAAGAGTGAGTATAAATTCAATGGAAAAATAAAATTCGACGGAACTGTTGAATCAGAGGGTTTTTTCTTTCATAATAAAACACAAATATTTTTTGAAAATTAAATTGTTTTGTCCTTTAAAGAGGAAATTCAATTTCAGACATCATAAATAAGACTATACTCTCCCCTCTACATTATAGCACAGCTATTTGTAGGTCAAGCAGAAACATTTGTTCCTGCTGTTTGTAGCTATCTTTATTTTGCCCACTAGCTCTAATTTTCAACTAATATAAGATCAGGGAGAAGTCTGTAGATATTATTACAAATTTTTATAATCTTGAAAGATGAAGTATAGGTTATGCTCAGAATGATCTAGTTTTAGAGCTTGCCATGAAATAATGAAACACTGCCTAGATGTTTATAACACTCATGGTTACAAAACGACATTGTTGAATATAATTTGGATTTCTGTCATCACAATTATCTCAAGGTGAAGGGTACAATAAGGTCTCTTCAAAATATTGTTGAGTATTTTTCTTTAACAAACTTATTCAACTATTAAAAGGTAAACATTTAAAATTGTTTTTATTAATATTAGTGAGTCTCTGTTCCTCAGCAGCCCTATTTCTGCACAGACCACCACTGGGAGTTGGTGAATTAACATGTGGAAACTGAATACACACATAGGTAGGTCAGTTGTCCACATAAATTCAGCTTTTTTCCTTCATGGCCACTGCAAAAAATAGAAAGAAACAGAAATAACAAAACTGTTTTTAAATTCAAGCCTTAGGTAGTATTCTCAGGAACATTTGTGATTCAAAAACTTTTTCTTGAGCAAAGGATTATTCAAAGGTAAGATTAAAGTGCTATGTGGCCCAAAGAAATGGGACTTTTTCTCCCCAACAAAGTTTGGCCAGGGCACCCTCGAAAAGTGTCTGTGTATTCTACGGATCCTAAACAAAACTTTCCATAGGAAAATAAACCACTGTATGATATAACAGGGATAATCATCACTAATCTATAGCTCCCAATAATGTACTGCTTTCTTAGTGACAGGGATTACACTGTATCATTTTCATATATTATTTAATTCTCATATCCCTGTGATGTTGTGATGACAATCCCATTTTACAGATGAGAAAACTGAAGTTTAAAAAGATAAATGAACTAACCCACTGCTGTGTAGCTATAAAATGCCAAACCACAATTTGAAACAGGATTGGAATGAGGTCACTTTTTATGAGTTTAAATGGGCTTAAATTTTCTCTAAATTAATTCCTTTACTTTATAAATAAAAAATAATGAAAGCCATCATGGATAAACTCCCTGTTAAAGGTAGATTCAAGATTATAGTGCACATTTTTTGAATGCCAATAAAAAAATATGAGAAAAAAACCTATTTTTCCAAGTGGAAAAATAGTTGAAAAAACCCAACAATGAGATTATTGGGTCTGCCAACGAAATCTAATTTTCCTGGAACAATAATTTAAACAGTGTGTCTTCTGCTTAGGTATGTTTTAACATGTGAATTTTATTCATTTCCTATTGATTGTCTAATGCCAGGGGGTGGTATAAGTGGTGGGGAGGGGAATGGAAATATGGAAAATTGTAAGTACAGATTGGAATTTGTTATAAGCTTTGTCTTTTTTAGTAAAGAAGACTGCCACCAGTAAATTAGGAAGGGCCAGTTGTGGAGGTGAGATCAAGATATTGGACTAGAAAGATGCTGCGCTCACCTCGCCCCACAAACACATCAAAACTATTAGAAATATTGCCATCAAACAAAGGTAATTCCTAACATTTTCCTATCTACTTTTCATTGTTGTAAGGAGCAAATAAAGCTCATTTCCCCCTAAAAAAAAAAAAACAAAAAACAACTACCACCATGTATGGAGCCACTTTCTCTGAGAACTACGACAGCTCTTCTATAACCAAGGTTATAAAGAAACAACCACAGAGAGTCTGGTAGGAGGGAAGGAGACACAGTCTAGTCTAGACCCACACCCCTGGTGGGTGACCCAAAAGAGGAGGCGGGATATCACAGGCTAAAGAATCCTGCCTAAGGGGTGAGGAGTGGCTGGTTTGAAAACCAGTGGGGCTTATCAGAGGGTTGTAGGAAATTGAGACTCAGCTTCATTCATTAACATTATCTTTTTTCAGTTTTGTAGGCATTTGGAGGCCCCTACCTAGTCTACAACACTGCACATCTCAGTGGAAACAGAGCTGTTAGACTTTTTGATGCAGTGCCTTCTCCATATATTTTAGTTTATAACTTTCTCTCTCTTTCTTATATTTGGGAAAATAATAACTATGTATGTGTACATATATGTGTCATGCAGTATGTGTCTATTTATACCTTTCCCTCTCTTTCTCTCTCTCTTTCCATACGTAGAGAGAAAAATACAGAAGTAGACAGATAAAAACATAGGCACACGCAGATACATACACACACATACATATGTAGTTATTATCTCCCCACATATTTCCTCCTATTTGCAGAATCTGGTGAAGAGAGGGTAAAAAGTATAACAAAGATGGTAACCAAATGTGGGGATTTTTTTGGTCTAGAAATATAACAAGCACATAGGTGATCTAGATTCTAAATGAAATTTCTGAAGAGCTAATGCCTTCTTGTGGGGTCAATGACACCTGCACTTTTTAAAATAAAGAAAGGGCAAATTCTCTGTATTGGCATCCTTGGCTTTCAGGTACCTGTTTGCTTTTGTTTTGCCAAAGGTTATTGGGACAAAGCAGAAATGACAGATTGTCTGGAGACCATAAGGCTGCTACCAGCCCACAGCAGTCCAGGCAGTGCCAGGTAGCAGCCTTCACAGACTGCCAGGCCCTGTTCTCTTTAATGAGGACTGCTAAACAAGGCAGGTGGCATGGAGATTGGGGCATCCTAGTATGACGTGGGAGAAATAAGTGAATACTCCCTTTCCACCTGTTCCATTTGGCTTCTCTTCGTTCAGTACAAATGTCCTTGGGAGCAAAAGGAACCTGCTTTTAAGGACAGGTCCAATATCATTTTTTTTTTATTTGTAAGAATAAAAAAATAAATAAAAACCTAAGGGGAAAAATTAAAAAAAAAAAAAGATCCTGTTTGTCAGAAGCAGACAAGGGCAGAGAGCCACAAAGCCAAAGATTTCTACAGATATTACAGATAGAATGTGTGGTTTTCACCTCTACCTCCCCTGGAGAGGATTGCCTCCTACATGGGCTTGGTTAGGTCCCTGGGCTAAACCTAACTTCCCTGTAAATATGTGCATTATGGGTTACACCTCCACCACCCCAAAGTCTTCTCTAACCTCTATGGCAGGAATTTTGTTTCAGATCAATTTCTAATTCTTATTTCCTCCCATTTAATTGCAGGTCTGCCTTTTGTTATTCTCCTTATTCTCTTCACCAGCAATGCAACCTTCATTTGCCTTGCCAGGCATCCACAGCCTCACTAGCCGCTCACTCCTCCACTTGTCCCTGGATCCTGAGACTCTTACTGGCCCAGAGACCGACCATGGAGGGATCCGACATGTAAAATCAGTATTAACCCAACGGCAAAGCTAGTCTGCTTTGAGTCACCTACAAACTCAGCTTCGATTGACTGCAAAGACTCTCCTCTTAACCTCAACAGAATTTCACTAAAACCACAAGAAAAAGAGTAAATAGAAGAGACAAAATGCACTATGAGTTCAGAGGTGAGTATACCCATGCGAGCTCAAAACATCAGGGAAGAATGCTCCTTCTTCCCAAGTGGCTAGATTAGGTGTGAATAAGCAGACCAGAAGTTGTGAGCATCACGAAGAGGACTGCACAAGGACAAAGGTGCCAAGTTAGAAACAGCCTGGGCATACTGTGAGAACGATGAGAAAAATGGGAAAGCAAGAGTGGAAGCCTACATTGTAAGACCATGTTCTAAAGTCATGTGTCTTGATGCTTGCGTTATTTCCATTCATGAAGGGATCTAATAAAGTGCAGTGCTTATGAGTATGGATTCTACTTTAGAGAAAACAAAATCCAAATTTCCTCTGTCTGTGTGAACAAAGGTAAACCCCATATCCTACCTAGGCTTACGTTTTCTGATTTAGGGTGGAAATATTATTTAGCTCCCAGATTGACTGAAAAAATTGAATGAGTTAATGCATGCAAGAACTTAGTACATTGCTTAGCACACAGAATTATTCAGGAATTATATGATTATTATTAACTTTTCAATCATGCGATACTTTTTTTTGAGAATCTATTAGGTTCTCTTTGTTGTGTTGGGCACTAGGGATAGAATGAAAAGACAACCTACAGAATGGAAAAAAAAATGTTTGCAAATGATGTGACCGACAAGGGATTAATCTCCAAAATATACAAACAGTTCATGCAGCTCGATATCAAAAAAACAAACAACCCAATCAAAAAATAGGCAGAAGATCTAAATAGACATTTCTCTAAAGAAGACATAAAAATGGCCAAAAGGCACATGAAAAGATGCTCAACATCACTAATTATTAGAAAAATGCAAATCAAAACTACAATGAGGTATCACCTCACACCAGTCAGAATGGCCATAATCAGAATGTCTACTAATAATAAATGCTGGAGAGGGTGTGGAGAGAAAGGAACCTTCCTGCACTGCTGGTGGGAATGTAAATTGGTGCAGCCACTCTGGAGAATAGTATTGAGGTTCCTTAAAAACCTAAAAGTAGGATTACCATATGATCCTGCAATCCCACTCCTGAATATATAGCTGAAGAAAACCATAATTCGGAAAGATACATGCACCCCAGTGTTCATTGCAGCACTATTTACAATAGCCAAGACATGGAAGCAAACTAAATGTCCATCAAAAGATGAATGAAAAAAGAAGATGTGGTATCTATCTATCTATCTATCTATCTACCTATCTACACACCACCATACTATATATATATTATATATATATATTTATATATAATATACATAATGGAATATTACTCAGCCATAAAAAATGAAATAATGCCATTTGCAGGGACATGGGAGGACCCAGAGATTATCATACTAAGTGAAGTAAGTCAGAGAAAGACAAATATATTCTATTGCTTATATGTGGAATCTAAAAAACTGATACAAATGAACTTACATTCAAAACAGAAATAGACCCACAGACATAGAAAACAAACTTATGGTTACCAAAGGGGAAAAGGTGGGGGGAGGGATAAATTAGGAGTTTGGAATTAACATATACACACTACTATATATGAAATAGATAACCAATAAGGACCTACTGTATAGCACAGACAACTATACTCAATATTTTATAATAACCTATAAGGGAAAAGAATGAAAATATAAATAAATAACTGAATTAGTTTGCTGTACACCTGAAACTAACACAACATTGTAAATCAACCATATTTCAATTTAAAAAAGGTATAATAAAATTGAGTTCCTGTTCTAATTTCACTATCTATGGAAGAAAGTGGGAAGTTAGCTAACAAATTCAGTACCATATCATGCATAGTGTGATTAAAGTAAGTACAAAGACCCTGGATCTGCTGAGGTGGAGTAAGCAGCCCCTGGGGCTGAGGGGTTGAAGAGTTTACCTGATTCATACCTGGGAGGTCAGGTAAGATTTCCAAGATACAGAAATAACAAGCTGTTAAGATGGAGGAGGGATCTTCCCGGCAGAAGGAACAGCAGGTGCCAAGGCTTCACATGGTTCATAACGGCCCAGCCAAACGACGCACCTGGAGCACACCCAGGCAGGACAGGAGCTGGGACTGGAGGGTTTCCCAAGGATCTGCCTTTTGTTCCACCCTGATTGCTGTGGGGATGGTGCAGGCTCAGATGTTACCTTCTGTGTACAAATCACAAGGAACGAGGAGGGAGGTAATGTGCTTCATACAATCTGCTGTGAGGGTTCAAAGCATGGACTTTGGAGACACGGCGGTTCTGTATCTTTATACTTGGCTGTCACCTTTGTGACTCTGGGCAAGTTAACTGCTGCAAATCTCATTTTCCTTATCCGTAAAATGGAGACAGTATTTCTCATAGAGTTACTATGGTGATTAACAATGATAATGTAAATAAGCAATTAGTTCAGTGCCTGGCCTATAACCAGGACTCCATATTGGCTAGCTTTGCTTATCACTGACTATTTTATTAATGATAATAACTTTGGCTTCAGAATGTTAGACAGAGTTCCAAAGCCATGCCTGCTGCTGTCACCACCTCTGCTTGTACAAATAAAAGTATAATAATCCATAAAATTTATAGTGAGAAAAGGAAAACTTAACCTTGAAGGTGGAACTCCAGGTTACAAAAGAGATGGAATTAGAGAAAACCTGGCTTAAAATATCATAACTCTGGTTTCTCTTTCACATTTCCTCTTTCTCCAGACTTGCTATCCTCCAGTTGTCTTCACCACTTGCATTCGTGACCCAAGTCCTAGCTACACTTTCCTAGACTGTCTTCATTACTGTGCTCTAAGAAGTAGGGGAAAAGGTTTCATAACGAAGTCATAGTGGAATGGGTAGCCCTACTCCCTTAAACATATATAACATGGGGCCCTACTCCCTTAAACACAGCTGATTTTACCAAGACTTGAAAATTGATACCAAGTTCTTTCAAGAAATTTGGAAGTTGAGTCACTTAAATATTATGTTTGAACTGAAATATCACAATGAAAGTATCAGCTAGCACTTAATTTCTTACTCTGTGCCAGGTACAGGCTAATAACTTTACATGTGATATGGTGTGATCCAACTGTTGACAAATTGTTACTTACTTAAACATGGAGGAGTGAAAATAAATCGGGCAGGTCATCACAACTAATAAGTGAACTTTGTTAATTCAGAGTCTTTGAATTTAAAAGAAAACTTAAATTTGATTATGTAACCTGAAAACTCCAAACCAAGAAATAGAAAAAATAATTTCTTGCTGATCAACGGAAGGGCATTCTTGGGCAAGCCCTCTTATCCTCTCCAAATCTTGACTTCCAAATTTGTAAAATGAATAGATAGGTTTGAGACATCTTAACAATTCTATGTTTCTATGATTTTATATGAGCCCTCAATACATTTCTCAGATGAGCATTTTCTACATCTCCGTGGGAAATTTATGGGAAATTTTAATTCAAAAAGGTAACTAGAGGATAATGGATTATACCAGCACATGAATGGAAAACACCTGTCACTCCTGTTCAAACTCCCTCATTCCTCTTCCAAGAGAGCTATTGCTATTCAATCACCATACTCATTCATGCCAACACTGGCCACATTATCCCACTAAAAATCAGAATTGACATGTGAAATAAAACTTATTTGTCAACACATCTACACAGTGATGAAAGGCTACCCTAGAAAAGTGCTGCAGGTTTCACAAACACCATTTTGAAGTACCAAGTCTGCAATGCTGGGGACAAACTGTTCTCATTTTTTTCAATTCCTTGGATGCTATCTGTCTTCATGGACCATATCAAGCCCCATGTTGTTCCTGCATCCTTCCTTAGTAACCTCACCAGCACTAATTCATTCCTTCCTCGCCTTCCTTCCTTCCTTGCTTCCATCTGTTACCTTTTCCTTCTTTCTTTCTTTTTCTTTCTTTCTTTTCTTACTTTTTTTCTTTTTCTTTCTTTCCTTTCTTTCTTTTTTTTGAATTTTATTTTATTATTTATTTTATACAGCAGGTTCTTATTAGTTATCTATTTTATACATATTAGTGTATATATGTCAATCCCAATCTCCCAATTCATCCCACCACCCGCCCCCCCTTGCTTTACCCACTTGGTGTCCATAAGTTGGTTCTCTACATCTGTGTATTCCTCCCATTGCCAGACCCCCAGGTTGGGAGGCCTGACGTGGGCCTCAGAACCTTCACTTCAGTGGGTGGACTTCTATGGTATAACTGTTCCCCATTTTGTGAGTCACCCACCCAGTGGTTATGGGATTTGATTTTATTGTGATTGTACCCCTCCTACCATCTTACTGCAGCTTCTCCTTTGTCTTTGGATGTGGGGTATCTTTTTGGGTGAGTTCCAGTGTCTTCCTGTAGATGATTGTTCAGCAGTTAGTTGTGATTCCTGTGCTCTTGCAAGAGGGAATGAGCACACGTCCTTCTATTCCACCATTTTGAACCAATCTCCCTTCTTTCTTTCTTTCTTTCTTTCTTTCTTTCTTTCTTTCTTTCTTTCTTTCTCTCTTTCCTTCCTTCCTTCCTTCCTTCCTACCGTCCTTCCTTCCTCCTTCCCTCCTTTCCTTCCTTCCTTTCTTGCTTTCTATCTTGCCAGAAGCCTTACTGCCTCAACTTGGATTATATTTAATTTGGAGCATGATTATACAATGTTTTATAAAATTAAATAAGTTTTTCTTAGGTTCATTCATTTACTCATTATTCAACAAATATTTGCAAATTTGTTTTTACATACTAGGTGCTGAGCTAGGTACTATGAATAAAATATAAATAAGATAGACATAGACTACACTTATGAAACTTCCTATTTCACAGCAGATAAGCAACAACTGAAAAAGATGTTAAACAAGATATATGCACACATAGTAGCAGTAGCAGCATCTGGGACATGAAGGAAGTTTTCATACAGAAAATAATGTTGAGTTCTAGAGGGTATGTAGAAATTAGAGAAGTATAGATATGAGGAAGGGGGTTTCCATGGAAAGGGGGCATAAGGGGCAAATATCTAGAACCAGATGAGAAACAACCATGGTATATTGTGAGAATAAGACAAAAAGGCTGGTAAATTAATGAAGAACACTGAATTCAGTAAGTCCAAGATGCAAGGTGGGGCATTTTAAGAGATAAGGTTGAAGGTCTATGAAGGCGTCTACTAATAAATGTCCTTGAAAGCAATCAAAATCAACTATGGATAACTTTTTAGAAAATGAAAGAACTTATTGAAATGGTTAAATCACAAAACTGATGGAAAAGCTATATAGCCAGTACACAAGAAATATAAGAACTATAATATTCCCAGGGAACTCAGTAGCAGGAATTTATGGTATTTTCTTTAAGGCACAGTCATTGCATTGGTTCAACTACAACCACCTTAGTTCTTTTTTGGCACTCTACTCTGGGCTCAATTCTTAGAAGATTTTGATCGGTCTAGTTTGGGTCAGGTACTTACTCCTTGGAGAGACACAGTTGGTGGTGGTTCTAATAGAACACTATGAAATGGGAGGGGCAGTGTACACCAAAACACATATGCACAGGAGGGTGCTATGTTGGCCAAAGGAGCTGTAAGCAATAAAGTACAACAAACTCAAGAAATGCCTCCTATGTCATGATAAAACATTTGAATGCTAAACTGAGGGCAATGGATTGGCACTGAATGGAAGAATGCTCTGAGCAGGTCTGTATTTAAGGAAAAGTACAAGGAAGGATGGCTAAGGGGTGGACCTTCCTGGAGGCCTGCAGACATACAGGTGTGAGATGATGGATGGAAATTTGTACAAAGGAGGTCGTAGAAGGGACAGAGAAAAGAAAATTGGTTTAAGAGATATGAGTCCTGTAGAATGAAAAGGGTAAGGGAATACTATATGTATCACAGTAGCCAGTGTATTTCCATGAACAAAGCAGGAGCTCAGCAAATATCTATTGACAAGACTTAAATGCAGAAATCTGGCTTAGAAGGTGCTTAGTACATTTTGACATTTGTATATATTCTGTGCATCACAATATCTGAATTTTTTCAACTTGTTCTTCCTTTTTCACATCATTTATTGTATGACTCAATTCCACAATTTTATAGTTTCGCTGCCTAATTGTAAGTAGTACACAGTGGTTCATAGGGAGAATGAAATTATTTCATTTCAAAGAGAATCTCCATCTGAGAAGAAAAGGGAACATGTAGGAAAAAAAAAAAAAAAGGTTTCCAAACTTGCAGGTGTTGCTTAAAATTTAAGAAGGTATAAAACCTTGGTAAGGGCTTCCCTGGTGGCGCAGTGGTTGAGAGTCCACCTGCCAATGCAGGGAACGTGGGTTCGTGCCCCGGTCTGGGAAGATCCCACATGCCACAGAGCGGCTGGGCCCGTGAGCCATGGCCACTGGGCCTGCGCGTCCAGAGCCTGTGCTCCGCAACGGGAGAGGCCACAACAGTGACAGGCCCGCGTACCGAAAAAAAAAAAAAAAACAAACAAACCTTGGTAAGTGGACATGTAAGAGTAATTTTCATAAATGTCCTAAAAATTTAGGTTTGGTACCGATAGCAGTTTTACAAAGCTTAGATTTCAGCTTCTCTCTCTTCCCCAACTATAACAAACACATCAGTGCTCTTTACCCATTTCTGAGAACATAGAAATAATTTCCTCTGCACATGGAATTTGACAGCAATTAACTGGAAGACATGGATGTTAACAGATTTTGATATAATCTGATTTAAATTAATTCAATAAATTTATATGTTAAGTTAGTATAACGGCAGCCCAAATTTCAGATAATTTTGTGTTTTGGGAACAGAGAGGGATGAACAAGGTAAAAAGAAAATCACCAAATTTCCAAAACAGAAGAAAAAGAAACATTCTAGAGAGAAGGTTGCTGTAGCATACCAATGAGAGGAGGGATTTGGGAGCTACTCATGGAAATCTATAGTTATCACACTATGCACCACTGTCACAAAAAAGGAAAATGAGAAAGCAGATCCCAGGCTCAAGAGACATAGAATTGAAATGTAAATTAAATGTAATCATGCCATGTATTACCACCTCTGCTCCTGCACAGCTCAAAAACCCATTTCAGCATAAACATTGTGCTGTGCTGTTCCATCTTTAACAAGCTGACCTCAAAGGGGGAAAAAATGAGCTATTTTTACAACTGAAGCTTACTCTTGATTGAGGAAATCTGATTGTAAGGGCAGTTTTGACATACTGTTGCAATTTAAATGAACTCTTCAAATTTGAAAGAATATCATCTATCAATCTTCCAGTAAACCTCTCCTTTTCTTCCTCTCTTTGTCTCTCCTCCCCTCTCTCTCTCTGTTTTCTTATTATTGAGATATAGTTAACATGTAACATAGTATAAGTTTAAAGCACACAATGGCTGATTTGATACATTTATATATTGTAATATGATTACCGCCATAGTGTTAATTAATATCTCTATAAAGTCCCTTAGCATTTCTTTTGTGTGGTGAGAACACTTAAGATCTAGTCTCTTAGCAACTTTGAAGTATATAATTCAATGTTATTGACTATAATCACTATGCTGTACACTAGATCACTAGAACTTAACTCATTTTCTAGTTGCAAGTTTGTACCCTTTGGCCAACATCTCCCCAATTTCCCCACCTCTTGGCCCCTGGTAACCAACATTCTATTCTGCTCTCTGTTCACAGTCAATCTACTGAATATTAAGGTTAACAACATGATCTTAAAACCCAAGAAAAAGATAAGACAGATAAGAAGGTATCATCAGAAAAAATACAAGAAGGTAGAGAACTATTATCTTCAAAATACTAAAAAAAAAAAAAATATTGATAAACTAAAATTTAATGTGCACATAAATTATCATTCAAAAGTGAGATGAAAACTAAAGACATTTTCAGACTTATAAAGAATGTGAGAGTTTATCACCAAATTAAGTTTACAAAAGTAAGTCCTAATTAAGTAATCTAGAATCCAGAAATATGGAATATAAATAATGAAAAAAACAGAAACTTCTAAACTCTTTATAATTAAACCAAATTTCACTAGCAATACTAAGTTCAATTAACTACTAATTGTAGTTAATACTAAATATTAGTATTTATTTTGAAAAGGAACAATAAAGAGTCTTCAGCTTCTGGTCATAATGGAATAACTGGGATCTAATTTCCCTTCTCATAGTAAATGACTAGAAAACTGGAAAAGCACAGAAGTCTGCAGCTTTTAGACACCGTAGGAAAGACAGCAAGGACTGGGATCACCAAGAAAAGGGAAACAAATAAGATGAGCCCTGTGATCACCCCAGATTTCTGTCTAGATTCAACTTCCTAACAGTCCAGAGAGGGTGATCCTACATGGAGCATTGTAATCTCCCTGAGAAGAATCATTAATCAGGGAAATGCATATTACAACCACAATAAATGGCTCTAATCACCCATTGAAGTGGCTAAAATGAAAAGTATTGAAGGATGTGGACTCATCATATGATCTAGCAATTGCCCTCTTAGGTATTTGCCCAAGGGAAATGAAAACATATGTCCACGTGAAGACTTGTACCTGATGCTCATAGAAGCTTTATTCATAATAGCAAAAAACATAATAAAAACAAACAAAGAAAAAAGTGAGAAGCAATCCAAATGTCCTTCAACAAGTGAATGGATAAACAGTTTGTAATATATTTATTTAATAGAACACTATTTATAAATAAATGGAAGAAAGTCTAATACACATAACATCATACATGAAAGTCAAAAATATGTTGAGTGAAAGAAGCCAAACCAAATAGACTAGCTACTGTATGATTTTTATTTACATGAGATTCTAGAAAAGAAAAATCTGATAGCGACAGAAAGCAAGTCAAGGTTTGTCTGGATCCAAGCATGTGCGGTAATGATAGAAAATGAGCTTCACTGAGGTTAAACAGTTGAATAATTTGTCATAATTTGTTGAATTTATAGACTTTTGTTATTTTTAAATTACACCTTAATTTAGTTAATTAAAATGTAATAAGGAAAAATCTAGAAAAACATTATATAGCTAATAAGCATATGAAAAGATACTCAACTTTACTCAGATTTAGGGAAATGCAATGTACACCATAATCAAATTTACAAAAATTAAAATGTCTGAGAATACCAACTATGGACAAGAATGTGTAAAATCATAACCTCTCAAACCTGACTTTTGGGGGTGTTAATTAATACAACAATTTTGGACAACATCTGGTAGATTTTGAATGTGCTTGCCCCAATAAGCTATGTGTACAATGTCACATGCAGTTAGCTAGCTGGGGTTCAAATCCTTCTTCTCTAACTATCATAAAGTCTTGATTTGATTCCCTTATTTGTAAAAAGGACAATGATTAAAGCTACTTCATAAAAATGTTATGAGCATTTGGTCAGTTAATATATGTAGTATATGTAAAGTCTTAGAACAATGCCTGGTTTGATTTGGGATGGTTACCCAGGGAATTTCAATTCTTTCAACATTTATTTATTTTTTCTTTGAAAATTATTTAAAGCAAATTGGCCATGTTAAATTTTGTAAAGCATGTGCTGAGTCACGTGTAGTTATTTAAATGGTTTACTATATTGGCGTTTTGTTTGTTTGTTTGTTTTGCGGTACGCGGGCCTCTCACTGTTGTGGCCTCTCCTGTTGCGGAGCACAGGCTCCGGACGCGCAGGCTCAGCAGCCATGGCTCACGGGCCCAGCCGCTCTGCAGCAGTTGGGATCCTCCCGGACCAGGGCACGAACCCGTGTCCCCTGCATCGGCAGGCGGACTCTCAACCACTGCACTACCAGGGAAGACCTATATTGGAGTTTTATCTTCAAATAAAACTTTCTAGTTTTTCTTACACAACAACTAATCCTCATCTTATCTGCTGGCCCCAGTAGCAGTTATGTTTATAGTCCCTCCTCTAAATTAATGAGACATTTTCAGCATAGATTTCAAGAACATTTCACACTTACAGACTCACTTTACATACATGTATAGCATATCCTTGTAGTTTTATCAGATATGAATACTAAAACTGAATTTGCATTACTTAAATATTAATATAAAATATTTAGTTCTTTAATCGTATTTAACATTAATTTCTTTCACTAAAATTTTGCCTTCTTTTCTTGTAAACTTACTTGTTTTGCTTAATTCCTTTCTATTTTAGTCAGGTTTAATAATGGAACGCCTACACTCAAGCATCTGGAGATCAATTACTTCTTTTATATGAATTTAAATGTTGATTTTGCCAATTATTCATTGTATCATCAACTGACCACTTCTTTTCATTCCTATCCTAGTGCCCCAGATTCCATCATTGGTTATGTTTTGAAAACGCATTTTATCATTATATCGTAAATCATTTCTGAAGCATTTTCCAAAAATCAATGCACAGAATCATGTAACTTCAACATTTTCCTTAAAGGTAAATTGAGTAGTCAGACTGAATGATCTGGGAATTAATAGAACAAAATTGAAAATTGTTCTTTGAGAAAGGGGGAGGGGGGATGGAGAGGGAGGGGGAGGCAGAGACAGAATAGAATGAAACTAATAAAATATTAGTTTTAAAAAAAGTTTTTCCTAGTGCAGCCTCTTCTAGTGCTGACTCTTTCATAAAACCGAGGTTTAGAGAGTTTAAAGGCATCACTAAAATGGAAGCAGCAAAAAAAACTGGAACAAATAGTTGTTGACAGATTTAAAATAAAAGTATGTTTGTTACTATTTGCTAAAATATGAACTCAGATTAAATGCTTTTTAGCTACTAGGAATTTATTTGTTTTTAAGTATTTTTTCATGCACAATTACAGAATTTTTTTTATATGTGGGGGCATTAGTGGTATTGTATTTATCATTTTTGAGGTTTATATTCTAACAAAATATATTACTTTGGGAAATTTTATTGTTAAAAATTTATCTGGACATTTCAGAAAAGCACAAAGATTAGAATAAGAATTAGAATTTATTGTCATGTCATACTCAACACCTAGGATCATTTCAGTCCCGTCCCTGAAACTAACTGTTAGAGTGAATAAAATGGTATATTACATTGAAAAAAAGCAAAAACCTAATGAGAAAGATATAGATATAACTTATTTCACTGAGTAGCTGCAACATAAAATCCATCACAACTGTACAGCACCGTGGTTAAGAACATGTTTTGTAATTTGCAGTTTTGGTATAAGCTTTTCTAGCTATGTGATCTAGGGTGAATTACTATACTTCTCTGTGTCTTAATTTCCTCAGCTTCTAAAGGGGGATATTAAAAGTTCTTAGTCCCATAGTTTTGGTAAGAGAATTAACAAATTAATACATGTAGAACACATAATGTTATGGACCCAATGTATGTGTCCTCCCAATATTTTTATGTTGAAGCCCCAACCCGCAATGTGATAGTATTTGGTGGTGGGGCTTTTGGGTGGTAGCTAGGTTTAGATGACTTCATGACGGCGAAGCCACCTGAATGTGATTAGCATTCTTACAAAGAGACGAAGAGAGCAGAGCTTGCTCTCTCTCCAGCATGTGAGGACACAAGGAGAAGGCACCCACCTGCAAGCCAGAAAGGCGGCCTTCATCAAGAACCCTACCATGCTGGCACCCTGATCTTGGACTATCCAAGACTCCAGAACTCTGAGAAACAAATGTCTGTTGTCTAAACCATCTGTTATCTATGGTATTTTATTATTGCAGCCCAAGCAGACTAAGACACACAGAAAATTAGTACATAATAAGTAGGCACTAAATGTTACTTTATATTATTTCGCCTTTTGTTTATTAATGAGCATGTAATTTGCACTCAAACTTTTGATTTAGGCATGTTTACTAAAATGTTAAAAGGGAAGGAAACACAGAAATTTAAAACTAAATGTCAGCCCAAAGCCAGTCTATTATAACCACATTCCCACCTTCATTTTACAATTTACAGCACAGCTATGGTTCAACATTTCACAGCTACACAAGTAGTCAGTGAATAGCACCAGGATAGAATCAGGGGTTTCTTACTCCAGGGTCAGCACTCTTTCCACAAAATTTCTCCTATTTATCTTAAATACTTTTTTTTAATGCATCATAAGTCATAACACTCATCTCAGAATGTAAGTTTAGAGTGATAAATAAGAAATAACAATTCATCTGACCACCATTTCTATAGATATAAAGTACTTAAAATGATTGCTAAGATTTGTTATTAATTAATGATTCTTTGTAGAAGAATTTGATACCTTCAGTTCTGGCTAGTTAACCACTTGGTAATGACACTTGAGGACTGCCGGCAAAATATGGCCAATTCAACACTGGGCTATAAACACCGCTTCCTCTGTACACCCCCATTAAAATGTCCATAAGCCAATAACACAGGCACATATCTAAAATGATGAAATGCATGGAGGAAAAACAACTATTGCATAGAGTTGTCAACAGAATATTGCGAGACAGAAATCAGATGGTCAAGTGGTAATTGACATGACAAAGCAGAGAAAGCTGAACATGTATGCCCATGACTTTTCTCATCAAGAAGCAATGCCACGCACACAAGGCCATATGGTTACTGGACAGCTACATGTAAATGAATGAGATTAGAACATTTCCTCATACCATATACAAAAATAAACTCAAGATGGCTAAAGACCTAAATACAAGACCTGAAACCATAAAACTCCTAGAAGAGAACATAGGCAGAACAGTCTTTGACCTAAATCGTAGCAGTATTTGTTTGGATCTGTCTCTTAAGGCAAAGGAAATAAAAGCAAAAATAAACAAATAGGACCTAATTAAACTAAAAAGCTTTTGCACAGCAAAGAAAACCATCGACAAAAGGAAAAGACAACCTGCTGAATGGGAGAAAATATTTGCAAATAATATGACCAATAAGAGGTTAATATCCAAAATATACAAATACAAAGAAGTCATATGGCTCAGTATCAAAAGAAAAAAAAACAACCTGATCAAAAAATGGGCTGAGCACCTGAATAGGCATTTCCCCCAAAATGACATACAGGCACAATAAAAGACGCTCAACATCACTAACTATCAGGGAAACGCAAATCAAAACCGCAGTATTGGGGCCTCCCTGGTGGCGCAGTTGTTGAGAGTCCGCCTGCCGATGCAACGGACACGGGTTCGTGCCCCGGTCTGGGAGGATCCCACATGCCGAAGAGCAGCTAGGCCTGTGAGCCATGGCCACTGAGCCTGCGCGCCCGGAGCCTGTGCTCCGCAACGGGAGAGGCCACAACAGTGAGAGGCCCGCGTACCGCAAAAAAACAAACAAACAAAAAAACAAACAAACAAAAAAACCCGCAGTATCACCTCACACCTGTCAGAACGGCTGTCTTCAAAAAGTCTACAAATAACAAAAGTTGGCGAGGATGTGGATGGCTGGTTGTGGAACCCTAGGGGGGCTCCGGGGCCAGTGCTGGCTCACTGGTGGTGGTGGGCAGAGTCAGGGTTCTGAATTCTCTGGGGCTGTTGTACACCCACTGGCAGGTGAAGCCAGACCCTGGGGTTAGCACCGGACCACTGGCAGGCAGAACCAGGTTCTGGGTCTGCCGTCTGGCGGCAAGGCCCCAGAAGCCCAGAGCTCTTTTCAGATTGTTCCTCAGGCCGGAGTAGGGGTGTGGTTGGGCTGGGGGTGGGGAGACGGCTCCTGACACAGTTGCGTATGGGGTGTGGGCTGTCCCGAAGGCTGGCTTGGCCTGCTAGTGGGCAGGGCCAACGCCCAGCCAGCCGGTCCCAGGGTAGGGTCTGACCTGGGCTGCTGATCCTAGTTTTCTTCCTTCTGGTGTCTGCCGCCCGGTGGGTGAGGCTGCTTTAGAGGTTTGTGTGGGCTTCCGGGTGGGAGGGGCCGGAGTCTGCCCCTGGTGGGTGGAGCCGGGCCCTGGCGTCACGTGGGCTGGGCCGTGTCTAGAGGCGACTGTAGAGAGAGCGGAGGGCTCTTCAGTCTTTAAGCAGCCTGCCTGCTCACGGGGAGGGCGCTGTTCCCGCGTTACTTGTTCGGCCCCGAGGTTTCCCAGCTCCGGCACCTGTAGGCTGTTGGGTGGGACCAGGTGCCGAATCGGTGCTAACGAGGCAAACACGCAGTCGCCATGTTCACGTGGATGAACGGCCCCAGGGTGAGGGACAGCCACCCCGCCTCTCCAGGGACCTCTCCAAGACCAGCAGGTAGGCCTGGCCCAGGCTCCTATCAAATGACTGCTTTTGCCCTGGGATTTTATGTGTGCCTTTAAGAGTGAAGTGTGTTTCCCTCAGTCCTGTGGGCTCCTGCAATGAAGCCCCGCTGGCCTTCAAAGCCAAATGCTCTGGGAGCTCGCCTTCCCGGTGCAGGACCCCCGGGCTGGGGAGCATGACATGGGGCTCAGAACTCTCACTGCTGTGGGAGAACTTCTGCAAAATAATTATTCTCCAGCGCGTGTGTCGCCCGCCTGAGGGGCGGGGGATGGGATTTGATTACTTTGCGCGTCTGCTCCTCCTACCTTCTCATTGTGGTTCCTTCTTTATGTTGGGGAAGGTCTTTTCTGGTAGGTTTCAGTCTTTTTCATAGATGGTGTTCTGCAGATGTTATTTTGATGTGTTTGTGAGAGGAGGTGAGCTCAGTGTCTTTCTCTGCCATCTTGGCTGCTCTCGAGGATGTGGAGAAAAGGGAACTCTTTTACCCGGTTGGTGGGAACCTAAATTGGTGCAGCCACTATGGAAAATAATACGGAGTTCCCTCAAAAAACTAAAAATAGAACTACCATATGATCCAGCAATTCCACTGCTGGATATATATCCAAAGGAAATGAAAACAGTAATTTAAAAAGATACATGCACCCCAAGGTTCATAGACACATTATTTACAATAGTCAAGATATAGAAGCAACCTAAGTGCCCTTCAATACATGAATGGATAAAGAAGATGTGGCACACACACACACACACACACACACACACACACACACACAGGAATATTACTCAGCCAAGAAAACAATGAAATTCTTCCATTTGCAACAATGTGGATGGAGCTAGAGAGTATAATGCTAAGTTAAATGTCACATAGAGAAAGACTCTATGTTATCACCTATATGTGGAATCTAAAAAATAAAACAAATGTATGTAACAAAACAGAAAGACTCACGGGTATAGAGAACAAACCAGTAGTTAATAATAGGGAGAGGGAAGCGGGGAGGGGAGAGATAGAGGTATGGGATTAAGACACACAAACTACTGTGTATAAAATAAATAAGCAACAAGGATATATTGTACAGCACAGGGAAGTATGGCCATTCTTTTGTAACTTTAAATGGACTATAATCTATAAAAGTATTGAGTCACTATATTGTACACCTGAAACAAATATGGTAAATCAACTATACTTCAATTAAAAAAAAAGGTTCACCATTGGAAATACCAGATAGTTATGACCGTAGGACTTGAGGAAGGGACCTGAAAACTTGAACAACTTGGAAAGCTATTTAAGAAGTTTTAGACCTCCCCTCCACCCCAGATCTCCTTACTCACATCCTGCCTCTCCCCCACTCACTTACATCTGCATGCAGCTACAAGACACCTCTCCAACCTGATGGCAGACAGCAGATTCATTCTCTGGATGAATTGAATCTGGTGAGCTCCACACGAGGGCACCAAGAAGCAGGTGTGACAACATCCCAACAACAGTGGGTTGGGGATTTGAGAAGTCCTAATAAGTAACAACCTTCTTTCATGTCTGAGTTTAGAATCATCTGAGATATAGACATATTTTTGATAGGTGGAAATCAAAATATAAGATTTATGATGAGCAGAGACCACTTGGTAGTCTATGCCTTTAGATCTGAAACAAAATTAGACTTCCTAATTTTTCTCTGAAGAATTATATTGACTTACATACTCTATCAAAATCAGAACTCTGAAGCTTTAGGTTTTCCCTGTAGACATCTCCACCATAACGTTTAGAGCACAGAGAACGTGAGGTTGCTTGTGGTTGCATGCTGGCTCCCAAAATGACAGAGAAGAAGGGGTGGTGCTGAGCATAGTCAGTTTCCTCTGATATGCTCCCGAATCAGATAATGGAATTAGTGAGAGTTGGGGAGAGAAGATGGAAAACTCACCCTCTTTCTAGGGAAACCTATGAACCAACATAGTAAATTACATAAAGTAAAAGTACTGTACCGTGGGACATCCCCAACCTCTTTCTTCTGCTCATTTCCCAGAAGGCTGGCATCCAGGCATGGGGTGGCAGCCTCAACCCTCACTTCCAGCCAACTCCAGGTGGATGGGATAACTTTTCTCTAGAGAAATCCATGTTTTTGAATGAAAATATCCAGAAACACTAAGAATATTTTTCTATAGGATTCTTAACACATAACCATATATTTCTTCTTCTTCTTTTGTGTGTGTGTGTGTGTGTGTGTGTGTGTGTGTGTGTGTATGTGTGTGTATGTTTTATTTCTTGACATTGAGAGCCAATTGAGAGCCTCAGGCTGAAACCCATTCCCTTTGGACATTTATTATTTCTTATTTCTACTGGGTGATATCTTTCTCCTGCCATAGCTCTTTGTTATCTGCTAACTTTGCACCATCCCTATGCCCTGTTCAGTTCAAGGAGCCATCATTCCTCACCCGCAATGCAATGACAGCCTCCTTAACTGGGCTCCCAGCCTCCAGAATGGTCCATTTTTGGGGACTTTGCACACATAGCTACTACCTTTTTCAAAACCTGAATCTGCCTCTGCAATTGTGATGTATTGACTGCCATTTACAAAACACCCAGAAGGCCTTTCTAAGTCTGTATATCATTTGTCTCTGCTTGTTTGCTTGCTTTCTTGCTTCATTTCTTTTCCTTATTTCAAAAGTAATACATGTTTATTACAGAAAATATAGAAAGACAGATTATCAAAAAGAAGAAAATAAAATTACCCATACTAGCACCACTCAGATCAAGGTGAATCACTTTGAGCACTTTGGCATGCACTTTTCCAGTAAAGCCAAGTCTTGAATTTGCCTATCTACATTAATTTGGTCATAAGAACCTGTTTACTAAGAAAACATTTTGATCTTATCACTCATTTGCTTTTTGTTTTGAAAATAGCATGGATGTTTCAAGTACAGATTTAAACTGCTGAGAAATATACAGAAAAACTATTACAATGATAATATCTATCCATCTTGAATCATAGTTCACTATTGAAATATATGAGATAATCTGCTGTAAATTTTTATAAATTAGCTGAGTAATAAAATACAAATCATAAATCTTTTATTCAGTTCATAGGCCATATCACTGCATAAGAACATCAACCTAAAATAAAATAGAGAGTAGCTAGCACTGCAGGCAGTGAGCTTTGACAGAAATTTAAAAATTAATGTAAATACCATTTAAAAGTTACACTGATTGACCCAGTAAAAAATGACTTTGTAGACACAATCAACAGGGAGTAAAACTTACAGTTTCTAAAACTGCTTGGTAAATTTTTTATTGCCTAAAATTGTCACGAGAATCAATTCTTACTGACAAAACTTATGTCTGAAAAAAATTGTTTTTCTGTGGTTTGTTTCCTTATGAGACTGCTGCCTTATCAGTTTCATTTTTGGAAAATATAATACAATGAAATGAAAAGAAACAAAACCACAGAAACTATAATCAACAAGATTCAAAATAAACAAAAATTCAGTAAATTAAGCAAATCTTCATTGTAAAATGTGTCAGAAAATAACTGTTCTTCTTTACAATCATGTTTAAACTGTCCTGTTCATAATATTAAATCAAAGAATTATATTTGCTTCTCTGGGATAGTATCAGAAAAAAACTTTTGATAAAAATCCATCAATGTTGGTATAATTGGGTTAAAATATTCCCTAATAAACTGAGAGTTAAAAGGTCTGGCTCAAAAGAGCAGGAACAAAATGGTGGGGTCATAATTCCATGTGCTATTTGTTTCCCACTCACACTGGATTAAAAACATCATGCTATACATTTCCTTTGGTTGCCTGTTCATTAAAAATTATAAATAGTTTAAAATAAATACAATTATACAGCTAATATATTTCACCTCTAATCTTACTATTCTAGCCTGGGAGATTTTTATTTAAAATACTGTTATAGGTTTTATCTTAAAAAAATAAGGACCCTTTATGGCTTAAGAAAGAAATGTTATTGAACTTCTATGTGTCCTTTATCCTCTCACATTCTCATCACTTGTTACAAACAAAAGCTCCATCATACTCCTGATACATTTCTTCCATTTATAACCATTCAAATCTCCAGACACACCTGAGCTCAAGCCTAGCTCTGCCATTTATTAGTGGCAGGGTCTTTTTAATTTTTATTTATTTATTTATTTATTTTTAACATCTTTATTGGAGTATAATTGCTTTACAATGGTGTGTTAGTTTCTGCTTTATAACAAAGTGAATTAGTTATACATATACATATGTCCCCATATCTCTTCCCTCTTGCGTCTCCCTCCCTCCCACCCTCCCTGTCCCACCCCTCTAGGTGGTCACAAAGCACTGAGCTGATCTCCCTGTGCTATGTGGCTGCTTCCCACTAGCTAGGCAGGATCTTTTTTAAATTCCTAAATCCTTATAGTTCAAACTTTCCTCAATTTAAATTGGGGGAATAATCTTACCATGTCCTTTCTGCTGCTGTATGAACCAAGGAGATTATTCATAAAACTACTTAGCACTATACTTGGTATATGGTACATAATGTAATAAATGTAGCATTATTACTATTGTTGTTGTCCTTAATAAAATTAAGATTAGTTACTAAATCCATACAATGCCCTCCCTTTGAAATGGCTTTCAACTAGAAACTTAAGAGTAAAGCAGCTGAGGGGTTAGGATAAAATATAAAACTTAAAGTCACATTTTATAAAAGACACTAAAATGGCCATGCAAATAATGAGTTATTTGTATAAAGCTACAATAATATTTGTAATATAATTTGTAGCTTTTTCAAAATGTATTAATAAAAAGTTAGCTCCATTTGGGGCTTCCCTGGTGGCGCAGTGGTTGAGAGCCCGCCTGCCGATTCCGGGGGCATGGATTCGTGCCCTGGTCCGGGAGGATCCCACCTGCGGCAGAGCAGCTGGGCCCTTGAGCCATGGCCACTGAGCCTGCGCGTCCAGAGCCTGTGCTCCGCAATGGGAGAGGCCACAACAGTGAGAGGCCCGTGTACCACAAAAAAAAAAAAAAAAAAAAGTTAGCTCCATTTAAGACAGTACAGAAAAATGTCTTCCAAAAGATGATAGTGATAATGGAATAAAATACAACCTCCAATATGTTGATATATCATTCTCTATACCACTGTAAGACAATTGATGGGAAAAGATTTATGCATGTGAATACTATGACCCGTATGTATGAAGAATAAGCGATATACTATCAAGGTGTGTGCTCAGAATACCCATCCTATATTTGGACTGCTAAGGATATTCCTGTTTATTTACTTGTTTGATGTTATACATTCTCCATGGTAACTAAATCTAATTAAATTTAATCATGCTTATGTTTACTCAGATTCACACTAAAGAATAACTTTAATCAAAAAAGAATGGCACATATTTTCAAGTGTAGATTAGGAACATTGAAAAATAACATTTTAAAGATTTCCAAATGCAGAATAGGTAAATTATTTAGGAATTATTATTACATAATCTAAAATAAACTATGATTAAAATCAAGTGGAAAAAAGGTGGCAGAATACAAAATTTTAAACGAATATACCAAGAAAATCTTATTTTCTGTGGTATTTGGACTTCCCATGCAAAGACATAATGTTAAAATGTATTTTATCAGCAATTTATGATAAATCACATGTATTTATCATGAAAATTTTATGAACTAGAAATTGGTATTTAACTTCTAATTGGTTTGTCTTTAGGATTGTTTGAAGGAAAAAGTAGCAGAGAATCATCTAAAAAATGATATTCAATTTTCAGGGTTATCTTCAAATGCAACCTCTAAAATTGGGTAGCTATAAGAGATATCAATCATATATACAGATCTAATAAAAAATATCTCTCATATAAAGGTACAGCTCTAATCAGTGCTACCGATCAATGCTTATCTCTTACTGGGTAGAATGTCAATGAAACGGGGAAAAAAAGTAACAGAAAGTAAAATACTTTTTTTCTAGCTAATGTCTTTTCAAATAGCTGGTAGATATAGTATATTTAAGCCTAAATATATTTAATATTGAAATATTGTTATCTTTAAGTTGATTTTCATGGAATGACATTGCATATATTGGCTGACATAAATGTTTATATACCATTTGCAACCTCTTCATTTTGCATGTTTATTGATTCCAAAAGTCTCAATCTAGAAATCACTTAAAGTTTCAAAGTATTAAATATAGTTATAAAAGTAATATAGTTGTTTTGATATTTGCAGTTGAAGCATAATTCCAAAGAAGTTCTCAGGCTCTAAATTATCTCCCTGGCTCCAGACACATTTCAAAGAATATTTCCTAATTATCTCTGGTGCCTGTACATATGCCTTTGCCCAAGGGATCTCTCTCTATGTATGGATATCATATTTGGCATAATATTTAATGACATACTCTCATTCCTTCAAGTCAAGTTAGTCATAATATCAGAACATATTCCCTTTTATAAAACCATGTAGACTTTTGAATATCTCAAAGGTCACAATGGGATCAAACTCATCACTTTGGCTATTTTTTTGTACTTTGAAGAAATTTTGAGAAATACATGTAAATCAATTAGTGTTTTCTAAGCATCTGGTCAGGAAAAAGTAACATGTGTTAGCCTTGTAGGGAATACAATGTGTACAAGTACATTCCCCATACTGATTGAGTTCTTAACCAAGATGTGTTTGTGTGTGAGTGTACTGTGTGTATGTGTATGTACATTTGTATGTTATGGGGAGCATTGAGGGTAATGGTAAAATATGGGCATGAGAAAAATTAAGCTGCAGCAATCCAAGGTAGACTAGAAGGAAATGCCCAAAATGTGTGTTATCTTGGCCATATGTGCTCTGGGAATTCAACTAAGAAGGTGGGTAAGGAGGACCTTAAAGATGGCAGAGGAGTAGGATGTGGAGATCACCTTCCTCCCTACAAATACATCAAAAATATATCTACATGTGGAACAACTCCTACAGAACACCTACTGAACACTGGCAGAAGACCTCAGACTTCCCAAAAGGCCAGAAACTCTCCCACATACCTGGGTAGGGCAAAAGAAAAAAGAAAAAACAGAGACAAAAGAATAGGGATGGGACCTGCACCTCTGGGAGGGAGCTGTGATGGAGGAAAAGTTTCAACACACTAGGAATTCCCTTCACTGGTGGAGACAGGGTGTGGGTGGGGTAGAAGCTTCAGAGCCACTGAGGAGAGCACAGCAACAGGGGTGCAGAGGGCAAAGCAGAGAGATTCCGCACAGAGGATCAGTGCTGACCAGCACTCACCAGCCTGAAAGGCTTGTCTGCTCACCCACTGGGGCAGGAAGGGGCTGGGAGCTAAGGCTCAGACTTAGGAGGGCAGAGCCCAGGGAGAGGACTGGGGTTGGCTGCGTGAACACAGCCTGAAGGGGGCTAGTGCACCACAGCTAGCCGGGAGGGAGTCCAGGAAAAAGTCTGGAACTGCCTAAGAGGCAACAGACCATTGTTTTGGGGTGCGCGAGGAGAGGTGATTCAGAGCACCGCCTAAATGAGCTCCAGAGATGGGCGCGAGCCACGGCTATCAGTGTGGGCACAAGAGATGGGCATGAGACGCTAAGGCTGCTGCTGCATCCACCAAAAAGCCTGTGTGCAAGCACAGGTCATAATCCACACCTCCCCTCCTGGGAGCCTGTGCAGCCCGCCGCTGCCAGGGTTCCATGATCCAGGGACAACTTCCCCCTGAGAATACATGGCACGCCTCAGGCTGTTGCAACGTCACGCTGGCCTCTGCCACCACAGGCTTGCCCCAGTCCGTACCCCTCCCTCCCCCCGGCCTGAGTGAGCTGGAGTCCCCTAATCAACTGCTACTTTAATCTCGTCCTGTCTGGGTGGAGAACAGATGCCCTCAGGTGACCTACATGAGGAGGCGGAGCCAAATCCAAAGCTGAACCCCAGGGGCTGTGCGGAAAAAGAAGAGAAAGGGAAATTTCTGCCAGCAGCCTCAGGAGCAGCGGATTAAATCTCCACAATCACCTTGATGTATCCTGCATCTGTGGAATACCTGTATAGACAATGAATCATCCCAAAACTGAGTCAGTGGACTTTGGGAGCAGCTGTAGACTTCGGGTTTCTTTGTGCATCTAATTTGTTTCTGGTTTTATGTTTATCTGAGTTTAGTATTTAGAGCTTATTATCATTTGGTAGATTTGTTTATTGATTTGGTTGCTCTCTTCCCTTTTATTTTTATGTATCTATTATTTTCCTTTTTCTCTTTTTGTGAGTGTGTATGTGTATGCTTCTTTGTGTGATTTTGTCTGTATAGCTTTGCTTTTACCATTTATCCTAGGGTTCAGTCTCTCTTTTTTCTTTTTTTACTAGTATAGTTTTCAGTACTTGTTATCATTGGTGGATTTGTTTATTGGTTTGGTTGCTCTCTTCTTTCTTTTTTTTAATACCTTTTTATTTTTTTCTTATTTTTTATATTAATAACTTTAATATATTTTATTTTATTCTTTCTTTCTTTCTTTCTTTTCTTTCTACCTTTTCTTCTGAGCCATATGGCTGACAGAGTCTTGGTGCTCTGGCCAGCTGACAGTCCTGAGCCTCTTAGGTGGGAGAGCTGAGTTCAGGACATTGGTCCAGCAGACACCTCCCGGACCTACATAATATCATACAGCGAAAGATCTCCCAGAGATCGCCATCTGAAGGCTAAGACCCAGCTACACTCAATGACCAGCAAGCTACAGTGCTGGACACGCCATGCCAAACAACTAGCAGGACAGGAACACAACCCCACCTGTTAGCAGAGAGGCTGCCTAAAATCATAATAAGATCACAGACACCCCAAAACACACCACCGGACGTGGTCCTGCCCAACAGAAAGACAAGATCCAGCCTCATCCACCACAACACAGGCACTAGTCCCCTCCACCAGGAAGCCTACACAACCCATTGAACCAACCTTACCCTCTGGGGGCAGACAGCAAAAACAACGGGAACTATGAACCTGAAGCCTGTGCAAAGGAGACCCCAAATACAGTAAGTTAAGCAAAACAAGAAGACAGAAAAATACACAGCAGATGAAGGAGCAAGGTAAAAATCCACCAGACCAAACAAATGAAGAGGAAATAGGCAGTCCACCTGAAAAAGAATGCAGAGTAATGATAGTAAAGATGATCCAAAATATTGGAAATAGAATGGAGAAAATACAAGAAACGTTTATCAAGGACCTAGAAGAACTAAAGAGCAAACAAACAGTGATAACACAATAACTGAAATTAAAAATACTCTAGAGGGACCAATAGCAGAATAACTGAGGCAGAAGAACAGATAAGTGACCTGGAAGATAAAATAGTGGAAATAACTACTGCAGAGCAGAATAAAGAAAAAAGAATGAAAAGAATTGAGCACAGTCTCAGAGACCTTTGGGATAACATTAAATGCACCAACATTCGAATTATAGGGTTCCCAGAAAAAGAAGAGGCAAAGAAAGGGACTGAGAAAATATTTCAAGAGATTATAGTTTAAAACTTCCCTAATATGGGAAAGGAAATAGTCAATCAAGTCTGGGAAGCATAGAGTTTCCCATACAGGATAAATCCAAGGGGAAACATGCCAAGACACATATAAATCAAACTATGAAAAATTAAATACAAGGAAGAATATTAAACGCAGGAAGGGAAAAGCAACAAATAACATACAAGGGAATATCCCCAAGGTTAACAGCTGATCTTTCAGCAGAAACTCTGCAAACCAGAAGGGAGTGGCAGGACATATTTAAAGTGATGAAAGGGAAAAAACTACAACCAAGATTACTCTACCCAGCAAGGATCTCATTCAGATTCGATGGAGAAATTAAAACCTTTACAGACAAGCAAAAGCTAAGAGAATTCAGCACCACCAAATCAGCTTTACAACAAATGCTAAAGGAACTTCTCTAGGCAGGAAACACAAGAGAAGGAAAAGATGTACAATAACAAACCCAAAACACTTAAGAAAATGGTAACAGGAACATATATATTGGTAATTACCTTAACTGTAAATAGACTAAATGCTCCAACCAAAAGACAGACTGGTTGAATGGATACAAAAATAAGACCTGTATATATGCTGTCTACAAGAGGCCTACTTCAGACCTAGGGTCACATACAGACTGAAAGTGAGGGGATGGAGAAAAAGATATTCCATGCCAATGGAAATCAAAAGAAAGCTGGAGTAGACATTCTCATATCAGACAAAATAGAATTTAAAATAAAGACTATTACAGAGACAAAGAAGGACATTACATAATGATCAAGGGATCAATCCAAGAAGGAGATATAACAATTGTAAATATTTATGCACCCAATATAGTAGCACCTCAGTACATAAGGCAAATGCTAACAGCCATAAGAGGGGAAATTGACAGTAACACAATCATAGTAGGGGACTTTAACACCCCACTGTCACCAATGGACAGATCATCCAAAATGAAAATAAATAAGGAAACACAAGCTTTAAGTGATACATTAAAAAAGATGGACTTAATTGATATTTCTAGGACAATCCATCCAAAAACAACAGAATACACTTTTTTCTCAAATGCTTATGGAGCATTCTCCAGGATAGATCATATCTTGAGTCACAAATCAAGTGTTGGTAAATTTAAGAAAATTGCAATTGTATCAACTATCTTTTCCAACCAGAATACTATGAGACTAGATATCAATTACAGGAAAAAAATCTGTAAAAAATACAAAAACAAGGAGGATAAAGAATACAGTATTAAATAACCAAGATACCACTGAAGAAGTCAAAGAGGAAATCAAAAAATACCTAGAAACAAATGACAATGAAAACATGATGACCCCAAACCTATGGGATGTAGCAAAATCAGTTCTAAGAGGGAAGTTTATAGCAATACAATCCAACCTCAGGAAACAAGAAACATCCCAAATAAACAACTGAACCTTACACCTAAAGCAATTAGAGAAAGATGAACAAAAAATCCCAAAGTTAGCAGAAGGAAAGAAATTATAAAGATCAGATCAGAAATAAATGAAAAAGAAATGAAGGAAACTATAGCAAAGATCAATAAAACTAAAAGCTGGTTCTTTGAGAAGGTAAACAAAATTGATAAACCATTAGCCAGACTAATCAAGAAAAAAAGGGAGAAAACTCAATAGAATTAGAAATGAAAAAGAAGTAATAACTGACACTGCAGAAATACAAAGGATCATGTGAGATTACTACAAGAAACTCTATGCCAATAAAATGGACAAGCTGGAAGAAATGGACAAATTCTTAGAAAGGTATAATCTTCCAAGACTGAACAAGGAAGAAATAGAAAATATGAACAGATCAATCACAAGTAATGAAATTGAAACTGTGATTAAAAATCTTCCACAAACAAAAGTCCAGGACCAAATGGCTTCACAGGTGGATTCTGTCAAACATCTCAAAAAGAGCTAACACCTGTCCTTCTCAAACTCTTCCAAAAAACTGCAGAGGAAGGAACACCCCCAAACTCATTCTACAAGGCCACCACCATCCTGATACCAAAACCAAAGATACTACAAAAAAAAAAGAAAATTAGAGACCAGTATCACTGATGAATACAGATGCAAAACTCCTCAACAAAATACTTGCAAACAGAATCCAACAACACATTAAACACATTAATCCAACAACTCACTTGATCATACACCATGATCAAGTGGGATTTATCCCCAGAATTCAATATATGCAAATCAATCAATGTGATACACCATACTAACAAATTGAAGAATAAAAGCCATATGATCAGCTCAATAGATGCAGAAAAAGCTTTTGACAGAATTCAACACTATTTATGATAAAAACCCTCCAGAATGTAGACGTAGAGGGAACTTACCTCAACATAATAAAGGCCATATATGACAAACCCACAGCCAACATCATTCTGCATGGTGAAAAACAGAAACCATTTCCAGTAAGACACAGAATAAGACAAGGTTGCCCACTCTCACCACTATTATTCAACATAGTTTTGTAAGTTTCAGCCACAGCAATCAGAGAAGAAAAATAAATAAAAGGTATCCAAAATGGAAAAGAAGAAGTAAAACTGTCATTGTTTGCAGATGTCATGATACTATACATGGAGAATCCTAAAGATGCTACCAGGAATCTACTAGAGCTAATCAGTGAATTTGGTAAAGTAGAAGGATACAAAATTAATGCACAGAAATCTCTTGCATTCCTAATACTAATGATGAAAAATCTGAAAGAGAAATCAAGGAAACACTGCCATTTACCAATGCAACAAAAAGAAGAAAAAACCTAGGAAAAAATCTACCTAAGGGGGCAAAAAGACCTGTATGCAGAAAACTATAAGACACTGATGAAAGAAAGATGATACAAACAGATGGAGAGGTATACCATATTCTTGGATTGGAAGAATCAACATTGTGAAAATGATTATACTACCCAAAGCAATCTACAGATTCAATGCAGTCCCTATCAAAGTATCAATGGCATTTTTCACAGAACTAGAACAAAAAATTTCACAATTTGTATGGAAACACAAAAGAGCCCGAATAGCCAAAGCAATCTTGAGAAAGAAAAATGGTGCTGGAGGAATCAGGCTCCCTGACTTCAGACTATACTACAAAGTTACAGTCATCAAGACAGTATGGTACTGGCACAAAAACAGAAATATAGATCAATGGACCAGGATAGATAGTCCAGAGATAAACCCATGCACATATGGTTACCTAATCTTTGATAAACGAGGCAAGAATACACAATGGAGAAAAGACAGCCTCTTCAATAAGTGGTGCTGGGAAAACTGGACAGCTACATGTGAAAGAATGAAATTAGAACATTCCCTAACACCATACACAAAAATAAACTCAAAATGGATTAGAGACCTAAATGTAAGGTCAGACGCTATAAAACTCTTGGAGGAAAATATAGGCAGAACACTCTACTATATAATTCATAGCAAGATCCTTTTTGACCCACCTCCTAGAGGAATTCAAATAAAAACAAAAAGAAGCCAATGGGACCTTATGAAACTTAAAAGCTTTTGCACAGCAAAGGAAACTGTAAACGACGAAAAGAAAACCTTCATAATGGGAGAAAATATTTGCAAACGAAGTAACAGACAAAGGATTAATCTCTAAAATATACAAGTAGGTCATGCAGCTCAATATCTAAAAAACAAACATCCCAATCCAAAAACGGGCAGAAGACCCAAATAGACCTTTCTCCAAAGAAGACATAAAGATTGCCAAAAAACACATGAAAGGATGCTCAACATCACTAATCATTAGAGAAATGCAAATCAAAGCTACAATGTGGTGTCACTTCACACTTGTCAGAATGGCCATCATCAAAAAGTCTACAAGCAATGAATCCTGGAGAGGGTGTGGAGAAAAGGGAACCCCCTTGCACTGTTGGTGGGAATGTAAGTTGATACAGCCACTATGGAGAACAGTATGGAGGTTCCTTGAAGAACTAAAAATAGAACTACCATACAACCCAGCAATCCCACTACTGGGCATATACCCTGAGAAAACCATAATTCAAAAAGAGTCATGTACCACAATGTTCATTGCAGCTCTCTTTACAGTAGCCTGGACATGGAAGCAACCTAAGTGTCCATCAACAGATGAATCGATAAAGAAGATATGGCACATATATAGAATGGAATATTACTCAGCCATAAAAAGGAATGAAATTGAGTTATTTGTAGTGAGGTGGATGGACCTAGAGACTGTCATACAGAGTGAAGTAAGTCAGAACGAGAAAAACAAATACCGTATGCTAACACAGTATGGAATCTAAAAAGCAAAAATGGTTCTGAAGAACCAAGGGCAGGACAGGAATAAAGGCACAGATGTAGAGAATGGACTTGAGGACTCGGGGAGGGAGGAGGGTAAGCTGGGCTGAATTGAGAGAGTAGCACTGACATATATACACTACCAAATGTAAAATAGCTAGCTAGTGGGAAGTAGCAGCACAGCACAGCAAGATCAGCTTGGTGCTTTGTGACCACCTAGAGTGGTGGAATAGGGAGGGTGGGAGGGAGATGCAAGAGGGAGCGGATATGGGGATATACATATGCATATAGCTGATTCACTTTGTTATATAGCAGAAACTAACACAACATTGTAAAGCAATTATACTCCAATAAAGATGTTAGAAAAAGAAAAAGCTGGGCTTCCCTGGTGGCGCAGTGGTTGGGAGTCTGCCTGCCGATGCAGGGGACATGGGTTCGTGCCCGGGTCCGGGAGGGTCCCGCATGCCGCGGAGCGGCTGGGCCCGTGGGCCGTGGCCGCTGGGCCTGCGCGTCCGGAGCCTGTGCTCCGCGGCGGGAGGGGCCGCAACAGTGAGAGGCCCGCGTACCGCGAAAAAAAAAAAAAAAAAAAGCTGACACATAGCAGAAAAGAGAGAGATATTCCCTTTTTGCAGAGAAGGGATCTTCTCTTTTTTGTTTTTTTTAGTTTTATTTATTTATATTTGGCTGTGTTGGTCTTCATTGCTACACATGGGCTCTCGTTGCGGCGAGTGGGGGCTGCTCTTTGTGGTGCGAGGGCTTCTCATTGCGGTGGCTTCTCTTGTGGCGGAGCACAGGCTCTAGGTGTGTGGGCTGGGTAGTTGTGGCTCACAGGCTCTAGAGTGCAGGCTCAGTAATTGTGGCGCATGGGCTTGCTTGTTCCGTGGCATGTGGGATCTTCCTAGACCAGGGCCTAAACCCGTGTCCCCTGCATTGGCAGGTGGATTCTCAACCACTGCGCCACCAGGGAAGTCCGGGATCTTCTCTTTTTTAATGTTTGGACTTAAAACATCACCAAGAGTATCTTCCCTACCTTTGCAAACGTTAAAGACATTAATTTTTAACTTAAAGCAGCTTTTTAAAATTCTGTAATGTCCTATACTTGCAAATCAGTTTACAAATGTTTCCCATTACTACTTCCATGCCACAAAAATCAATATGTTTTTACAGAATTTGGGGGGGGGGGGTGAAGGAGCTATACATTAATGTTAATATATTCTACAAGATGCAAGAAGGAGGAGATATGGGGATATATTTATATGTAAAGGTGATTCACTTTGTTATAAAGCAGAAACTACTAACACAGCATTGTAAAGCAATTATATTCCAAAAAAGATGTTAAAAAAATTTTTTAAAGAGGTTGGGTAAAGAGAGTTGTTCAAATCTGAACTAGACATTGAGAAAGAAAAAGAAAAGATTTAGGAAAGCAGAGAGGATGGTTAGCTTAAGCAAATAAAAAGGAGAAGGATTTATTATTCACATATTGAATTCAGGTACTCAGACATGTTGGCTTTGTTCTCTGCCTCCCCATGAAAGTGAGATAGTTGCCTGCCGGACAGTATCTACATTTAGAAGTTTAAGACTGTAGGAAAAAGAATGTCTCTCTCTTGAAAAACCCTTGTACATAAAGACAAGAATAAGCTTTGATTGGGCCATGTGTCTATCTTGAGAGTAATAACTATGGACAGAGAATGTGATGCTTTGATTGCCCTGGACTGAATTATATGGTACCTTGAAGACAAAGGTGGGCTCAGACCCACCTAAACACCCCCTGCCAAAAGAAGGGAGAATGAATGTGCATGACAAAAACAATAAATACCCAGTATACAAAGGCTCATATGTAATCATCTAACACATTTGTTTTCGGAAACTTACAGGATATATTGGCATAATTAAATTACCAGCCTTTTACAGACTGTACCACAGAGTTTGTAATTATGTAAGTTCTTACCTTTAGTGTTATATCTAGGGTTAATGATCAGTACCATTTATTGAGGGCCATTTATCATGTGTTGTGCTTGGTGCTTTTTGTATGTCATCTATAATCTGTTGTAAACCCATTTCATTGAAAGCATTTATTTTTTATTCTGCCAAGCTTTGAAAATCAGAAGGGTTTTTTCTTCTTGTTGCCCCCCATCCTGCTTTATTGAGATATAATAGATATACAACATGGTGTAAGCTTAAGGTGTACAGTATATTGATTTGATACCTTTGTATGTTGCAATATGATTACCACTGTAGTGTTAGCTAGTACTTTCATCATGTCATATAACTACCTTTTCTTTTCTGTGGAGAGAACATTTACGATTTACTCTTAGGAGGTTTCAAGTATATCATACAGTATTGTTAACTGTAATCACAATGCTGTGCACTAGATCCCCAGAATTTATTCATCTTCTAACTGGAAGTTTTTATTCTTTAACCAACATCTCCCCATTTCTCCCACTCCCCAACCCACAGTAATCACCATTCTACTCTGTATTTCCACAAATTGGGTTTTTTAGATTGCACATATAAGTGATGTCATACAGTCCTGTGCATCACTGCCTTGCAACTAAATCCAACTCTAAGTTTTAGGCTTTCTATATGTTTCTAACATCTCTCACATTATTCTCTTTTCTTCTTTGGAAATTATCAATGTTTCCCTTTTACAGTTTATTTAGTTTAGTTAGAGTTTCTGAAGAAGAATGGCACATTGTCTTATCAAAGATTTCCTCTTTCTACTGTTATCATAAATATGCGAGATGATGGATATGTTAATTAACTCAATGGGGGGAATCCTTTCACAATGTGTACATACATCAAATTATCACAGTATATACTTTAAACATCTTATACTTTTATTTGTCAATTATACCTTAATGAAGAAAAATAATTTTTCAATATTTTAAAGAAAAATATACAATGTACAGATAGAAAAAGATTCCATAGTCTCGATAAAGAAACTAGCTATTGAGATGAATTTAGTAAATCAACAATATTAGTTACAAAATACTACAGTATTGTTACTATCTTTTTAATAACTTTGATTATTCATATTGAAAGGTTACCATATGCAATACATTCATTATACATGAGGCAAGCGAAGATGCAGCCGAAAGATCCAATATGCTCCTATGGCCCAATTTACTCAAGGTGACTCAACCAATTTGTGCTATAATCAGAAATGAACTACAGCTCATAATGGAATCCCCATTTCACTAGACTATTGTCTCATAGACTTGGGTGGCATTCATCATGATGACACATTACCCGTAGGCTGGACCAATGAAGTGTGACACCCATAGTAAAAAAAAAAGTAGTGAAGAAGAGAGAAAGTCCGTTTATTCAAGTTACAGAGTATTCCTCTACTACAGTAACTCCAAATTTACCAGCATGCTTATTTCACCCCACAGGCCTATTAGAGTAAGTGGGAACAAGATGGAAGTGCAATATTTGGGGAAAGAAACCACCTAGAGTGACATATGTGACTCCATTCCTTCTTCTTCAGTACCCAGACAGAATATTTGGTCCACACTAACCAAACATATTTTATAAAGCCATTTTCTCAGCTTTCTATTATTTGTTCTCTTTAGTTATCATGAATAAAATGCATTTTCAGAGGAAGAAATGTATAAAAGATATTTAAATCTGACTTATTGTCCTCTTAACATGGCTTACACCTTCACTTATGACCTTATCTTCAAAAATCAAATGCAAGTTTATTACAGTGGATGTATATTTTACAGCTCACAATATTTAAATACGTTTGAACAGTAATTGCATTTCTCAACAGTTGCTTGGGAGGATGTAAAATACTCTTATTTTTTACCTTTACCTGCAGGAGAATGACTTCATTATTACTTCCTCTATAATAGACAGTCTCTACAGTCATTTACTTTGACATGATATAATCTGAAATATTTTTATAAATAAATGAAAAAACATTTTTCTTCATGGATCCCTTTCTATAATCTGTAAGTTTGGACAACATATAAACACACAGACGTACACTCACACTTACATTATACACACATACCCCAGAATGAAAAAGTTAACTCAAATAAATATTTGAAGATACAGACAAAATTTTTCTATATCTTCTCTTCTTTCAGGTCAATCCTTTTCAACATTTGGTAGCTTTATCAAACCATCTTGCAATGTGGTATCTATCCACTACTCAAAAGCAAAGAATTTTCTCCCTTATACAGATTCTATCCTTTAATTTATTAATACAAAAGGAAATCACAACTATTTTTAGGCACTTTCTACTATTAGCTCATATCGAATTAAAATTCCTACATCTCTTCTACCTTTATTTTGATGAGTAAATTCCCGTGAATTTCCTTTTGGCAACAAGCATACATTTGTATTGTCACTTAAAATTTTTTCTACTTAAAATGATCAATTACTTTAACCTCTCAAGGACTTTTTTGTATCTGATTCTGTAATCAATCATGTTTGTTTCTTATACCTGTCATGTCAAAATTAAATAGGCGGGCTTCCCTGGTGGCGCAGTGGTTGGGAGTCCGCCTGCCAATGCGGGGGATGCGGGTTCGTGCCCGGTCCGGGAGGATCCCACATGCCGCGGAGCGGCTGGGTCCGTGAGCCATGGCCACTGGGCCTGCGCGTCCGGAGCCTGTGCTCCACGGCGGGAGAGGCCACAGCGGTGAGAGGCCCGTGTACCGCAAAAAAAAAAAAAAAATTAAATAGGCAAGCTATCAGTGTCCTCATCCAAGTCAATAATAAATTTTTGAATGTGTCTGATCCAAAGAAAATGCCATAACATCCCAAGCTGACAGTGACATATATCCATGGCTTATAGGCTATGATTTCACCTCTCTCCATTGTTAGCTATGAACTATTTCTACAACTAGTCCAATAGTAATATTTCTTGGAACTCTATCAAATGCCTAACTGAAATGAAGAAGTTCTGTCACTTCAGTCTATGAAATCTAGGTATTGGAACAGGTACAATAAATAGAATATTCACTTAGATTATAATAACTAGTTTAAAATTCATGACTATCTCAATAAATTTTTCACTAATTCTAAGCAATATTATGAAAAAAAAGATACCACACATCCTTTTTAGAACCTCTTCACCATCATACTTTTCTGCATCACCCATTTAGGTCCATATTCTATGCCTCAATTTCTTTACACCAGAATTTTAGATCTCATGGGTTAGTTAAATTTTAAAAAATAGAGATCCAGGAGTAATAAGTTGCCAGCTTTTTAATTTTCTAAAAGGCTACAAATAAGTATTATTACTTTCACTTAATGAAGAATATTTTTTATCAAACTCATGGGCATAATATCAGAACTTAAAAAAAAAAGTAACTAAATTTACCTTTATGAAAAGTGACCACATACATACATTTATTTGTTTGTTTTCACTGGCTGAGAAAATATTTCCACATACCATCTTTTGGGAACCACTGATCTAGACCTTATTGTTCATCAATTGAAAAAGAAAGATTCCAGTTGCTCAGTACACATACAAAAAAATGCTTCATGTCAGGAAGTATGGTAGGTGCTAGAGGGATAGAGAATTTCATAAGCTATGCTTAGTTGAGGATAAATAATAGACAGGCAAGTAGAAAATTAATTGTCATATAGACTGGTGGTGAGTGTTATGACAGGATCAGCCTAGGGAGCTGTGGGAACATAGCGTGAGGGCTCCCATACTGATCTTGAACAAGCCAGAGAAGGCTTCCCGGGGAAACTGAGGGCTAAGTTAAAAGCTACCTCATGGTGCTAATGATGCTGACTATGATTATGATGATAATAGAGAGCAGTATGGAAGGAGGGAAAAGATACAGAGAGAAAAGGTTGTCCAGATATTAGGAAGAAGTACTGTGGCCAGGCATTAAGAACAAAAACTGGAATTTTACAATAACTAAAATTAGTTTAAAATAAAGCACAGAATCTAAGGATAAGATTGATGGGACATGAAAATAAAATAGAGATATTCTTTACTGAATATCCTCTATTCTCTATTGAAGACAACGATGCCTGGTTTCTATTTGGTTTCTACTTGGTGCTTTACAGTCACATTATTTATTCAAATTAATTTCATCCTTACATTTTTTAATTATATTTAACAAGCACTGTAAAGTGCTTACATTTACCAGAATCTCTTCTAAGTCAAACAGAAAGAGAAAGAGAACGGGAAAGTGAAAGAGAGAGAGAGGAATTAATTTAATTCTCAGAACATCTATGAGGTATGGATATTATTATTTCCTTAGTATTTATGGGGAAACCAAGGCACAAATAGGCTACACAACTTGCTCAAGTGATATAGCTGGTGAGTAGCAGAACTTGTCTTCAAACCCAGTCTAGCTTCAGAATCTATGCTCTCAAATACTGCATTATGCCATAGGAAATACATAATGTCTCTATTTTGAAATTGAGGAACTCAGTCAAAAAGCTGGTCCGAGACTACTAGGACCAGAACTTTGTCTACCATACTCTAGCTTCTGTGTTGTACAACTACAGGAGAGTAGCTCTGGGCATTCTGAAGCCAGACTGTCAGTGTTCATATTTCAACTCTACTGCCTATTAACTACTATTTATTAACTGTGTCACTCTGGAACAGTTTCTTAGCCTTCCTATGCATCAGTTTCTTCATCTATAAAAATTCAATAGTAAAATGCTTGCTGTGTAGGGTTGTTAGTTAGCTAGTCATTCCAACTAGCTAGTTGTAGCTAGGAATTACTTCTTCTGAAATACTTTAGGAGTGAGCATGATTGATAATAAAAATCATGTATTATTATGTTGTTTTACACTGCTTCCTAATAACAACAGGCTCTGAAATAATTCATCGTGATCCAGTAGAGTTTCACAGAGGTGTGTTCAAAGAAAATGACTTTCTATTTGTTTTATAAAACCACACCTGACCCGATTAAATGAGCAAACTGATCTTGTGGTTTTCTAGAACCCGACTGGAATATTAATCATTTTAATCTTAAATTAATCATTACTTTAAAATATGCTTTGTTGTTCTTGTTATTAGAATGTTAGATTTAGGACATTCAGATATTAGTTTTAGCTAATGGGAAAATTAAAGAGATTCCTTGTGTCTGTTGCTGAGCCTTTTAGAGAAGTGGCTTTCTTTTCAAGAAGAAGCCAGTATCCTCAGTTAGAACACTATGATCTGTCAGATGAGTGAACCATTTGTTGATTTCAACAATAAGATGTCTACAACTGATTTTGTTGTTAGTTTTCTTTTCTCTTTATTTTAAGACTCCTTAAAGAATTAAATACAACAGAAAAGCAGGCTGAAATTTAATGGAAAAAAATAAGATGAATTACTTACAGTGAAAATGAAATATTAAACTTGGCTGAATTTTGCATCACCATTGTGACAGATGTAATTTATTCTCTAAGCCAACCCATAACCTCATCAACTTGTCTTTCACACATTTTGTATTCATTCAAAATAATTTTTTGAGTGTCTGCGGCATGTGAGGCATTTAAAAAAAGTCTACTGAACAGAGTGTACCACATTGTTACTTAAATATTCAAAGATCTATGGATTTATTGACTCTGCATGTTTCTTCTAAAGTTTAATTCAGAAAGCAGGCAGAACTTGGATTCCCTTTTAAATTTGGGAGATGCTAGAGGAAATATTTAGCAAGGTCACTAGATGACACTACAAAGAAATGTACTTTATTATATTAAGTATCACTTAAATCTCTTAGACTATCAGGCCAAGTATATTTCAAACCCAATTATATTTTATAAAATATCATCAATATTGACTTACCAAGTGCCTGACAGTGAGTTTGAATGTCATATATAATGGACAAAATATGTACTCTCAGTCTATTTTATGAAGAAACAAGAAAAATCAATAAGTAGAATAAAAAAAGACCATGTTTTTTAATAATGAGAGAAGAATATGATGATAGCCTTTGTCACTAGCCTCCCAAAATTTAAAAGCATAGAATGGAGCCCAGTCTAACTTGAATCTATTTTTCCCTCTATCCACTCATTCAGTAAATCTTTATAGAACATATGCTATGTGTTAGGTACGTGTTAGATATCAACAATACACAGGCTAATAAGAAATAGTCCCTTCCCTGAAGGAACAGTTATATTTCTGTTATTTTATAATTCTAAAATTCAAATTATCACTTAACCTAATATTTAGCATCAATGTTTATTCAATCAGTCAAATTATTTACTGATTGCTATCAGTTAGTTTCTAATTATTATTTGCCCCCCCTAAAAGGAAAGAGGAGCATATTAAGATACATCCATTGACCTTTTTTCATGGAGAGTATCTCTCAAGTTAACAAGTAGACATTTAAAAACGTGGTATCAGTAGTTTGGCCTTTCTCCAGAAAGGATTGATCCAGAATCAATAAACATTATCTACTATTGATATAATTCTTGGTTAAAGGTGAAGTGGATTGATTGTCTCCAGTTTTTTATGGATAGGTGTTTTATTCTTGAGAAGAAAACATCATTCTCAGTTAGAACCAATCAGATAAATCTTTTCTAAGGCTACATATAACTAAATGCATACATTAGCATTACACACTTCTCAATAGTTTCTCAAAGTCCTTTCTCCTAAATTATATCCTTTCTGATTTCTTCACTGATGCCAACATTTTTTCCCTTGTAAAGAAAAAAGAAACAAGTAATTAGTATAATATTTTGGATAAAATGCTTATTTATTAATCATATATAATGTAATAAAACACCTTTTATTTGTTTGATGTTCTTTTGTACTTATCTGACAGGAATAGCCATTTAAGAATATTTCATAGGATTATAATAAGCCCTTTTTAAAATTTTCTTAAAGCAATTTATTTCCTTAAAGCAATTTGTTTTGAAAGTATTTTAAGATGACTCCTTTTCAAAGAAAAAGAAAACCATAAAGGCATCTGAATTAATTAGATGGATAAATAATACTTATCTACAAAGATGGAAATCTAGATATATCATTTCATTAATTGAAAATAATACCCTTAATATTTGTCTGGAAAGGAAATAGTTTATCTGGCTTCCCTGGTGGTGCAGTGGTTAAGAATCCGCCTGTCAATGCAGGGGACAGGGGTTCAATCCCTGCTCTGGGAAGATCCCATATGCCACGGAGCAACTAAGCCCATGAGCCACAACTACTGATCCTGCGCTCTAGAGCCCGTGAGCCACAACTACTGAACCTGTGCACCACAACTACTGAAGCCCGCGCACCACAAAGAAGAATAGCCCCCACTCACCGCAACTAGAGAAAGCCCGTGTGCAGCAACGAAGACCCAATGCAGCCAAAAATAAACAAAATAAATTTATATATAAAAAGAAATAGCTTATCAACTTAAATTAAGACTGTGTTTGCCTCTTACTGAAGCAACAAGTGGTGACATGCATTAGCCCTGAAGTAGGACAGGAAATTCTGAAATTTTATTGTGAGCCCCACATTAAATTTAACAGGGCAGTCTTTAATGGTTTAAGTTGAATGTGTATGCTTTCTGAATACAGATTTTTTATTTTTTTATTTTTCAAGGAATATTCTGTGCATGAATTGCTATGGAATGACTTAGTTGAGAAAAATGTCCATGGTTATCTTAAGATGACACTCAATCAGCTCTCTTTGTGTTAAAAGCAGTTGTGTTTCCATATCCACAGAAATAACTGGACCATTTTCCTCATTGTTGGAACTAGAAGCGTTTTTCCTAGTATTACAAGAGGAACATTTGTCTTGCTCTAAACCATTCCACCAACTGCAAATTGGAAGAGTGTTGAGTTTTTACTAGTTACTCACACACACAGGCATGAGGAGAACATGCTAACCAGCCTCCCACCTTCATCAGTTACCTCCCTTAGGAGGGGCTCTAGCAATACCTGGCCCAGCTGGCTTTAACTTGGCACACCCAGAAGCCAGTCATTTTCACAGTGCTCCAAACACACTGAACTTTAAAAACCAGAACACGTGCATTGTCTGTCCTTTTCCTCTCTATGTAACAGCACAGTGTCTCTCTCTCTCTCTTTTTTTCTTAAATATATGCATCTCAGAATCTACACACTGCTTCAGTTCTGTTGATACATGCAAAGAGGGCCTCTTCAAACATATTGGCACAACAAAGAACCAAGTCTGTTTTGCTGGAGCACTTAGAGATGGTGCTGGAGCACTTAGAGACAGTGCTGGCAGAATCACAGCTAGGCAAAAGAAATTGTAGAAACTTGGAAGCCAGTTAAGCAGGAAACAACTTACTCAAATGTAATTGAATAATTTATTTCTGATTCTCTTATCATACAGTTATGACTACTATATTTTGAACTCTTAACCATGTACAGGGACTGTTCTATGAATTTGCTAGAACTTATCTAATTTATTTCTAAATAATTGAGATGTAACTAAAATGGAAAGTTATGTAACCTGCCCAGCTTACATAGTAAGGGGAGAAATCTGGCTTTCATCAAATAGCAATAATTATTATTCAAAAATGTTAACAGATTTGTTTCCCAGACCTCTCCCAATGTCATTTTTCCCCCACTCTAATAATCAAATGAGAAAACATAAAGAGAACTTAGGGAAAAAAAGAACCTGTTACTCTTGCTCTCATTTTTGGTACTAAGAGGTGTCTGTTTCTATTTTTTCCAGTGACTATTGTCTCATTCTTTGATATCTGAGATTGGCCATGAGCAGATTTTTAGGTTCCTTAAAGCTAAGTACTTCAGAATTCCTAATAGTGGGTTTTCAGATTCATAGGATAATGGCAGCTAATTAAATTAAAATATGTTTTTCAATAACCATACAAGCAGATCCATAAGAAGAGATTCCAAACAAAAACAAAAAACCTATTAACTTATGCATACAGTAAAATGAAGAAACATGGGGTACTACTACTCTCGATTTACACGTAAGTAGGAAGTTAAATGCCCAGGCTTGGCACAGCTTGCTCTAGAGCCTACACTGAGTGAGGGCCCAGTGATGGTGGGAAACAGGTGAAAGCACTCCCTAAAATAGGAAGTCCCACCTGAGGGAGGAAATAATAATAGATCCAAGACCCTGGGGCGTCAGAACACTGGCTACAGGGAAATCAACAGCAAGGGACTTGAAATTGGTCAGAACTAGAAATGACCATCTCGAAAGAGTACTGCTCCTGGAGGAGGACCAGACAGATCTTAGAAGCCTCGGGGTAAAGAGAATGAAAGAAACAGGTGGTGGAAAGTAAAATTCCTACAGAACAAAAGTGAAGTGCAACCCTCCGCATAGAGTTCAGTTCCTGTGAGTGTATGAAGTTAGGTTACTGGCCCCTGGAACATAGAACTCATATACTTCTACTAATCCCATCATGGGCATACCTGCTGTATTTTTAAAATGGAAAGAGAAACTAATGCTTCCTCTTGGGTAGTATAAATGTTTATATATTTATCTTTGGTCTGTGCCGGGCATTTGGCATACACTTAGGTGTCCTAATACCACCAGAGAAGTTGGGAGCTGGTTTATTTTTCCATCAACTCTGTCCCTCATTAGTTGAGGGTAACTCCTGGGGCATTAACTTTCTAGCAATTCCAGCTTGCTCTGTGTCCAGACTCTTCAAATTCTTGTAGTCAGTGAACATTTTCAGACAAAAGAACTTAGGCTTATTGAGAAGAAAAGTGCATTTAGAAACAGTAAAACTGTTCTTCTGTAGACCTTCCCACGGCCCTCATTTGCACCTCATATGTTCCAACTATTTGCTATCGGGTATCTCTATCTTTATCTCTGTCTCTATCTCTGTATTTTGCTTATTCCCCACTGTATATGTGTGTATATACACGCATACAAAATTGCTTGCTTGTTTCCAAAAATGATTAATGTTACCTCTCCATCCTGCATGAATAATCTTGGTTTGACCTTCAAGCCAATGGGCAGAGCAGATGCTGTAACAAAAACCTGAACATCATCCTTGAAATCTTTTAAGTCTCTTCAGTCATATCTAAACATTCATAATGTCCTGCTGATTCTTCCCTAACCGTCTCACAAGACCATGCACTTTTTTCCATTCCCACTGCTATTATCCTTTCTAGCCTGGATTAGAAAGGCAAAATTCCATAGAAACTGTTGTTTCTTAACTCCAAAGGAAGAACAGTTAGAACACTCCAGTAAGTCCCCATTGATGGTAAGGCTTTTGGCTCTGGACCATCATGCATGCTCTTCTCTAAGCTTGAAATACGATTTCCAGTTGTCTCCATAGGGAAAGATTTATTGATCATTCAATATCAGTCCAGGTATTACTTCCTGTTTTCCCCTACTGCCAACATTTTTCAAGTGACCTTCCATGTGCCTCTGTGGTGCCCTGTATTTCTCTATCATAGTCCTTATCACACTGCATTGTCATCACCTTTTTATCTCTCTGTCTTTCCCAACTAGATTGTGAGCCCCTTGAGGGCAGGGCCGAGTCTTTTTTATTTACTCTTCTGCTTTTCGTGCTCAGTAGGAACATTAAATCTTATTTGAAGTTCTGAATGAGTAAATGCATATAAGTTTAAAGATTGAGTGAGTATCAAATGTCACGTACTGAAAAACCCAAGTTTCAAGTGCCCAGAGGATGTATGGTCAAATGTGTATAATAAATTTAAGTGTAGATGGAAGAGTTGCTGAGCTAGAAAAATGGTGTAGTAAAAACTTTACTCCATGTCATTGGAAATTTACTTGGAGCTAAAAACCCCAGTAGATAAGTTGGTATTAATTGAACTACTTTCTGGTACACTGGATTTTAATTAGACTTTTTTCTTGTCTGATATAACTTAGTTCGTCCTTTTTTATCATCTTTTTTTTTCACCAAAATTTCCTGCTGCATAGTAACCATAACACAGTTGTCAGTAACTTTAAGTGTGCCTTGTGATGCTAACTTTGAATTTAACAGGGCTGTGTAACTGAATATCTTTATTAAATATTAGTCACTTTAGAGGTTGAATGGACATGTATTAGAAAATCAAACATCAGGTAGAAAAATGTAGGCCTTTTGAATTTATTAAAAAGTAATACACATAAAAAGATAACTGTGTTCAAACCTCAATACCTCTCCTCCTAGGAGAAAATATACCACCATGACCACAATCTTGGAAAAAGCATTTCTTTATTGCTTTCGCTGGGAAGTTTTTGCTAGAAAACATCATAAGCCTTCTTAGTTATAAGGATTACATGCCCTGTACCCCAAAACATTGTCATTTTGCCTTTTAAGTTTTTCAGCATTTTTCCTCTACTACATGTACTCTAATTCTTTAACTTTTTATTTTGAAATAAGTATAGATTCATAGAAAGTTGAAAAATAGCACAGAGAGGTGCTGTGCCCCTATCACCCAGTTTTCCCTAATGGACACATCATAGTACAATATTAAAACAAGGAATTTATTTTACATGTACAATGTGTGTATACAATTCTATATCATTTTATCACATGTGTATTTTGTGTAACTGCCACCAAAATTAAGATATGGAACTATTTGAGCACCACAGAGATCTCCCTGGTAGTACCATTTTATGGTCACACCCAACTCCTCCACTTAACTATCCCTAAACTATAGTAACCACTAATCTATTTTCCTCTATATAATTTCAGAATATGGAAAACATTATATAAATGAAATCATAGAGTATTTTATCTTTTTCTCAGTCATCATGAGTGAAATAATTTGTTCCTTTTCTTGCTGAATAATATTCCAAGTAATGGATGTAGTGCAGTTTGTTTAAATACTCACCTGCTGAAGGCATTTTGGTCATTTTCATGTTTTTACTATTCCATAAAGTTGCTATGACAATCTTATATAGGTTTTTGAGTGGACAGAAGTTTTCACTTTTCTGATAAAAATGTCTGGGAGTGCTACTGTGTTGGAGGAGATCATCCAGAGGATGTGACTGCCAGTCGATCCATGAGCTGGACCTAAGCAGTTGAAGGCCCCTCATCCCCTTCCCTGTCCTCAGAATGTACGTTCTGTAAACCATTCCCACACTAGGAGCTGTTTCAAGGACATAGCCTTGAGAGAGTAAGGTCTTGTTGAGGCCATCTGAACTGTGTACATGACTGAACTCTGTTAAATTTTCTATTAGGTGGGCCAAAAAGTGCCTTTGGTTTTTTAAGTGAAAGTAAAAGATGCATTTTTCATTTTCGCCAAGAACTTTATTGAACAACGTATTCACCCTTTGTTCCACTACCTTCTGCCATTTCTCAGGCAACTTCGTAATTCCATCTTCCCCAAACATTTTATCTTTTTGAGCAAAGAACTGTTCCAGGTGCCTTTTACAGTCTTCCAGGGAATTGAAATTTTTCCCATTAAGAGAATTTTGTAAAGACTGAAATAAATGGAAATCCGAAGTTGCAATGTCTGGCGAATATGGTGGATGAATCAGAACTTCCAGCCAAGCTGTAACAGTTTTTGCCTGGTCATCAAAGAAACATATGGTCTTGTGTTATCCTGATGGAAGATTATGTGTTTTCTGTTGACTAATTCTAGATGCTTTTCATCAAGTGCTGCTTTCAGGTGGTCTAATTGGGAGTAGTACTTGTTGGAATTAATCGTTTGGTTTTCCTGAAGGAGCTCATACTAGGACTCCCTTCCAATCCTACACAACATCACATTCGTTGGATGAAGACCAGCCTTTGGTGTGGTTGGTGGTGGTTCATTTTGCTTGCCCCACGATCTCTTCCATTCCACTTTTTGTACAGTATCCACTTTTCATCATCCGTCACAATTTCTTTTAAAAACAGAACGTTTTCATTACGTTTCAGTAGAGAATTGCATGCGGAAATATGGTCAAGAAGGTTTTTTTCGCTTAACTTATGTGGAACCCAAACATCAAAATGATTCACATAACCAAGCCGGTGCAAATGATTTCAGCACTTGATTTGGATACTTTGAGTATGTTGGCTATCTCCCGTGTGGTATAACGTTGGTTGTTCTCAATTATTGTTTCCATTTGATCGCTATCAACTTCAACTGGTCTACCCGACCATGGAACATTGTCCAGTGAGGAATCACCAGCACGAAACTTCGCAGATCACTTTTGACATGTTTGATTGGTCACAGCACCTTCTCCACACACTGCACAAAACTATTTTTGCGTTTCAGTTGTGTTTTTACCTTTCTTGAAATAATAAAGCATAATATGCTGAAAATGTTGCTTTTTTTCTTCCATTTTCAATATTAAAATGACTACACAAAAATTCACCCATTTTGATAAGTCTTTTTTTAAATGCACGCTGATATGACAGCTGTCACATACAATCTAACAAAATTGTTTTGAATGAAGTTAAAGACAACTAAGTGCTACTAGAGCCATCTTACGGAAAAAACAAACGAAGCTTTTGGCCACCCAATATACAGACTTTTACGATTCTGGCAGAAGGGTGTGGAGATACACTCAGCTTGTGGTTGCCTCATATGCCTATTCAAACAGCTACCTACCAATCTGGAGTTGTCTCAGTCTCTCCTTGCCCTCCGTGTATAGTTTTCGATTATACCCAGCAATTACCAACATTGCAAACCAACGAATGGCAAGCCATCCAGGAGACTGGAGAAATGAGTCTTGGGAAAGGGGCTACCTCGGGGGAAATCCTGAGTTGGCCAACCACTCTATGTGGCCCATATGTTAGATGCTCGTGGACCCCCACTTTGTGAAAACACCTGCTGATTTGATGAACTGTGCATAGACTGTGATAGTGAAAAACAAGGAAGCCCTCTTTGAGGAGACAGTATCTAAGTTTAGATTGGAAAGATGAAAAAGAGCTAGTCATTTGTGGATTTGAATATGATTATCAGTTGGACAAGTGGGTTAGTTTGAATGTAACAATGTTTCAGGCAGAAAGAAGAGCAGTAAGTTGGAGGATGAGGAGGCCTTGGAATCTTTGAGGAAAAGAAAGAAGGCCAGTATTCCAGGACAATGTTGAATGAGGAATAACATGGCATGGGGTGGTGTTGGAAAAGGGAACTGACTCAGATCTTGTAAAAGGTGCAGTGAAAAGCCATTGACAACTTTAAACTTGGGATGACATAATATAAATTACATTTTAAAAGACCTCCTTCTTAACTGCTGTGTGGATAATAGATTATCTGAGAGCGAAATTGAAAGCAAATGTCAGTTGGAGGTATTTTGCAAGAGGTTCTCCAGGTGAGATATGATGATGTTTTGGACATAAAGTATTAGAGATTTAGAGAATGGAATGGTAAATATCTAGATAATTTGGACTTTCACAGTCATCCTGAGAAGATGAAATTTCTTTGTATTCTACAAGGGTCACTATGACACATTTTTGTTCCTAGCAAATACCAGCTAGGTAGAAGCAACTCTCTTAAATGTTAAAAAAAAAAAAAAAAAAAAGAGTGTTTCCATTTTTGAGAGAGACAGTGAAGTGTCATGGTTAAGAACATAGGCTCTGGAACAAGTCTGGGTGCTAGACTCACTCCTGCCACTTATGAGGGGAATATCTGGTTAAGTTTCTCAATCTCACTGTGCCTAGTTTAATAAGTTGGAGAAATAATAGTATCCACTTTACTCGGTGATAACTGTATAATTTAATGCCTGTTATGTGCTGAAACAGAGACTTCCTCATATGCATTGCTCACTACTAGCAGCTATTAATTAGGTAATAGACTTGGTTCTGAAAATTTGTGTATACTTTTTTTGTGTGTAAATTTAGTTTACTTATGAGTCTAATATTATGATATTAAAGGATTCAGCTATTAATATAAAGGTAAATAATTCTATAAAATAAGTACTTTAATCAATTTCTTTCGCTATTTTGATTCCAGCTCTATTAGGTTTCATTTTAACTAAAAGAAAATGTGTACCTAGAGACTGAAATAATTTAAACCCTGCAAGATTCAAATAAAATCATTTTCCACTGATTGGATTCAGTGTTTTGTCTGGTTTGCTTCTGGACAATTCCCAGGCCTGCTCTCGTATACATATTCTTAGCCTGGATATCTGACCCACACCCTTGCCCATTAGTCCTCCAGTTAGGTTTTCTCATATTCACAATGGAGATAATGAATCTGGAGCATAGTCATCTCATGAAGATATCCACAAACTTTTTTGAAAGAGCACAGATCTCTTTTTAATGCATATTCTTTGTAAAGAAATAATATCGTTCTTCATATTCATAAATACCTACCAAATCAGAAGTACAGGTGGCAAAGCAACCATACTCCAATTATAAAACAAAAAAGAAATACAGGTGGCATATAAGTCATAATCCTTTTATCCAAGGCTCACAGGAACAGGACTCATCTTCTTTTGGCATTTGTTTCATGCCCTATAAAGTTTTAAAATCAATGTTTTAAAAGCCTCCTTTAATCAGATTTGCTATGGCCTTTATCCTTAATAAAATGTTGACTGTCTTACATTGTACCAGAGTATAGCTTTGTCACTCAGACCTTAGACTATGAAATAGGTTTAATTACATACTTAAAGAATCCATAATCTGTGTAATCTTTATTAAGAAATTATTTGCTTTGGTATTACCACCAAAGTCAATTTATGGTAACAAGTTAAACAGATTATAGATCCTTCTCTTCTAATATTTTTCATCTTGACTCTTTTATATGGGCTCTGGAAATTATTTTCATTATGAATAATTGTTAGAAAAGAAACTTTATAAATATATATTATACCATAATGAATAATAAAAATCTAATACCAGGTCTTGATCTTTATATCATCTAAGGAAAGAGTAAAAGCATAAATCTTCTGTCTTCTTGATCGCTAAAGATATTACAAAGCACAGCTAAAAATAACTCCATATAATCAAGATTGACCTTTTAAAGTTCAAAAAGGTTTTAGGCCATCTTTTTACTTTTCTGTTTCAAGAACCAACTGTTCTTTAAAGAAGTTGAAGGAAAATAAGATTTAATTCTTAAAATATTTCAGAGTAAACTTTCCTGGGTTTAGAAATCTCTTTATTTTCATTCTTTTTAGTTTTAATTTTAAAACATTGTTGATTTTTATATAGTCATTATATCATATATTCATTCTTCAAGGTTAAGTAACTGATATGTATTGTAGTAGAAAACTGATCTAAATTCCCCTAAAAGAGAATGTATACTTAGATGTTAATAAGTGAAACAAAATGTTTACTTATTTCTAAAAAGCCAATCACAGTGACATAAATTAAATCTCACATAAAGAATAGCTTCCAATACATTTAGTGAATATAAACCTTCAGTTAGCTGGATAAATATATCAGTTTTCCTGGAAATGTTGTTATTTCTTTTTCCTTGATAAAGAATTAATAGTATTTTACTTTGTCCTTTCTAAATGAGCAATCTATCAGACTCACAGATGTTTCTAATTCATCAGAAAACTAATGAACTCTCACTCTGTATAAGTTCATGTCCTGTAAAGGACATGAGGCCAATGTGGTGCTCTCAAGACATGAAGAACAGTTGCTGTCTGGATAATTTTACCAAGACACTCTTTTCTGAAAAACTATGTCTTCTCATATAAAGCCAGAGAGATCTTGTTTTATTTAGAGTTTTTCCTAGTAAATCTGTACAGATAAAAAATGGGTTCAAGTATTCCTCTATTACTAGACTGTGCAAAAAGTGCTGGTTAGATTTTTATCAGAAAGGAAAGAGCATTTGGAATGATTTGACTTAAAGGTACATCTTCCTTACCTGATAAAATATAAATCTTTGGTGATTTAACTCCTGTTCTCTTGTGAAAATATTTATGGACTTACTTCAAAGCACAGTCTTTGGAATCTACGTGGGTTTGAGTCCTAGCACCACCGTTATGAGACACTAGGAAAAACCTTTAATCATGAGCATCTCCAAGTTCCTCTTCTGTAAAATGAGAACAATACTAAGTTAAATACCTCCTAGGGTTGTTATACGATAAAATTAGATGATGATACACTTGAAGTAGCCTGCAGAGTATCCGGCATATAGAAAGTATTCAGTTAACATTAGCTAGGTATTATCAGTATCACTTTTATTCTTAGGCAATTATTATGAATGTTAGTGCTTCTTGACTACAAAAAAATATAAAATAAGTGAAATTGGACTTCTGAATAATACTGGTGAAGATAGAAAGTATTTAACTCCCCCTGCCCCCCAACCTGGGGGCAGCTTTCTCCTCTTGTGTCACTAGTTCATGATCAAATGTGTTTAACAAAGAGCAACCATTCACAATTATTCCTCATCAATCAACAAATAAGTATTAGCAGCCATCATATATTTAGTATCTACTATATAATAATATATAAAGGTCCAATGGCAGATATTTTAGGGGTATAAGGCATGGATCGCCTCTGCTGTTAAAGAACTTGCATTTTGGGATGAATTAGAGAAGACTAATTGGTGTGAGTCATTCATGAATAATATAATGGACTATAAAACTAAAGGCTATATAAAGTGTTGATGTTGTAGTCTATTGGTAGGAAGTACTCCACCTACAAATGGAAATATACAACTCAAATTAGATGAAATAAAAACATGAATTTATTGGCTTGTATACTGGGCATGGCTGGATCCAAGGAATCAAATAGTTTTATCAGTCATCAGTTTCTATTTCTTTATTATTTTTTTCTGTGTTGGCTTCATTTTCATAGAGGCCCTCACTATAAACTGGTGAAATTGTTGTTGACATCTCCTGACTCATAGACTCAAAGTTTAGCAAGCCAAAGTCCAGAGAATGTGTCTCACTGATCTCTAGTCTCAGGCCCATCCTGAACCGATCACTGTGGACAAGGGGATGAGGATATACAGTCAGGTCGGAGTCTAGCGCTTCTGGCTCTGGAAAACTGAACATAAGAATTGACCATGATGGAGAAGTAATTTCCCAAAACAAAAGATACTATTATCAGTGCATATCTATATATTTTTTAAAAATTAAAGAATTTGCACACCTTATGACACTTCATCTTTAAATACTCCAACGTGCACCACCTAAGAATTAAGATTCTTGTCTATTAATGAACATACTGTTACTATATCTCATAGTATTAATAATTCCATACCATCAAATGTAGAGCTCATATTGAAATTTTCCCAGCTGTTCAAAAACTGGGCTGACTGGTAACGCAATTCACTGACATTGAGGTGGCGAAGACTGTGTCCTCAAAGATTCTTGACCTTATATGTTGTTCTCTGAATCAAAGACACTGAAAGTTCCTAGAAGGACCTAGACTATTTAATATCTATTATTTGCTCCCTCCCTCCCCCAATAGTTTAGATAAATGCTAAAATTAAATTTTTTTCAGCTTTTTAAAACTATCTTTATTGGAGTATAATTTCTTTACAATGTTGTGTTAGTTTCTGTTGTACAACAAAGTGAATCAGCTATATGCATACATATATCCCCATATTCCCTCTCTCTTGAGTCTCCCTCCCACGCTCCCTATCCCACCCCTCTAGGTCATCACAAAGCACTGAGCTGATATGCAGCAGCTTCCCACTAGCCATCCATTTTACATTTGCTAGTGTATATATGTCAATGCTACTCTCTCACTTCATCCCAGTCTATGGCCATACCACCCTGAATGCGCCCGATCTTGTCTAAAATGAAATTGAATACTAAAGTGAAAATTCCTATTTCTTAACTTGGGAAAAAGGAGATACAAAACATTGAGAAATAAATGAAATGTGGGTTCTTTCCAAGTGATCCCATTTAATAAACAATGATGTTGGGCTTCCCTGGTGGTGCAGTGGTTGAGAATCTGCCTGCCAATGCAGGGGACACAGGTTCGAGCCCTGGTCTGGGAGGATCCCACATGCCACGGAGCAACTAGGCCCGTGAGCCACAACTACTGAGCCTGCGTGTCTGGAGCCTGTGCTCCGCAACAAGAGAGGCCGCGATAGTGAGAGGCCCGCACACCGCAATGAGGAGTGGCTCCCGCTTGCTACAACTAGAGAAAACCCTTGCACAGAAACGAAGACCTAACACAGTAAAAATAAATAAATTAATTAATAAACTCCTACCCCCAACATCTTCTTAAAAAAAAAACAAAAAACAAAAAAACAATGATGTTGAAAAGACTATTTCTGGAGGCGATAGGTAGTTGATTGATAAATAGATATCAATAAAGATTAATAACGGTGTGTTATTTACAATTAGCAGAAACAAATTTTGAATATATTCATCAAACCAAGCGGCATTGGGGGAGAAGAATTTTACTGGAAAGTGAAGGGCTAGATTCAGAAACAACTTAATCCTTCTTCAAACAATATCATGAAGTCTTTTTTCTCTTTTTGCTTCTTATCTATCCTTTTTTTTTTCAGCCAGTTTTCCTTGACTGTTATATATGCTTTCTTTCAAACTCTGTCCACTAGGTGGCTCCTGACAGCCCAAAGTCATGAGAGAAATACTCCTTTAATTATCTCAGTAAAAGCCCATGACTAGCCCAACTATATCACTAGTTCTGGCTTGGCTAATGCCCACACCTGAACTAATCACTATCCATGTATGAGGGAGGACAGAGGGAGACAGTTGCAATGCTTTAAATTAGTCCTGTCTGAGTCACACAACTACTCCTAAAGCCAGAGGTGAATTCAATACCACCAGAACCAAATCAAATGGATTGTTATTATGGAAGGGTTGGTTCTCCAGTGGAAAAAAAATCAACATGCTGTGTACCACAATGTTCACTGCAGCTCTATGTACAATAGCCAGGACATGGAAGCAACCTAAGTGTCCATCGACAGAGGAATGGATAAAGAATATGTGGCACATATATACAATGGAATATTACTCAGCCATAAAAAGGAATGAAATTGAGTTATTTGTAGTGAGGTGGATGGACCTAGAGTCTGTCATACAGAGTGAAGTAAGTCAGAAAGAGAAAAACAAATACCGTATTCTAACACATACATATGGAATCTAAAAAAAGAAAAAAGGTTCTAATGAATCTAGGATCAGGACAGGAATAAAGACACAGATGTAGAGAATGGACTTGAGGACACAAGGAACAAGGAAGGGGGAAGGTTAGGCTGGGACGAAGTGAGAGAGTGGCATGGACATACATACACTACCAAATATAAAACAGATAGCCAGTGGGAAGCAGCCGCATAGCACAGGGAGATCAGCTCGGTGCTTTGTGACCGCCTGGAGGGGTTGGATAGGGAGGATGGGAGGGAGACACAAGAGGGAGGGGATATGGGGACATATGTATACGTATAGCTGATTCACTTTGTTATACAGCAGAAACTAACACACCATTGTAAAGCAATTATACTCCAATAAAGATGTTTAAAAAAATCAACATGCTATTAATAGACGATTGTATGGATGCCTGGAACATTCCAAAATAGATGCCCATACACTGCTGTTCTTACGCTAGTTCTTACTATGGCACTGCTCCTACAATTCCTGTCGAATCTTCTTCAGCAATAACTATTTGATGAGAAAGCTCTAAATTGTTTTTCACTGTGCTTTCAAATAACTTGAAACACTTCATTTGCATATCAGCCTTGTGAGGTAAATATTATCATTTTCATATTGCAAATGAGGAAACTGAAGCTGATCTGGGATTTGTGCATGACCACAGGACAAGTAAAGACCAAGTACACAGAGCCATGTCTGCCTAATCTAAGTCCCTTGCTATTTTAGGGACATCAGCCTGCATTTCCTTGGCTTAAGTCTTGAGACATAAATTCCACTGTCTATAGAAGTGAGGCAGGCAATATAAATTCATGAAGTAAGCAAGGTAGAGATGAACAAAGTCACAAGTATTCATATCTTCTCCAGAGGGAACAGCTTCTACTAGTGTCAGATAATTGCTGTGGTACAAAAATGTAGGCCATATATGCCAGACCTTCCAAATATTAAAAAGAGGCTGAATATTTGAATGTTGTGTGAAATTTCCTCTAATTTAAATCTGAGCATCTAATCTATTAAAAAAAAAACAACTGTGTGGGCCACACAAAATATTTCTTATGCCATCCATGTACGGTCTGCTTTTTTAAATAGCTCAATGCCCTGGCTCCTACTCAATGTCAACACTGCAGAATTAAGTGTGTTTACTCCACCTTTCTCAACCTGCTGTTACTAGAATGAATAAATTCAAAGGAGCTTTGTGCTATTCGTTAGATAAATGAGCTGCGTACTTTAATCTTGCTTTTCATCGTTTCTCTTTGCCCTCTGCTTTCTTTGTTGCATTATTATTCAACTTCTATAAATTGTGAAAGTTGAAGAAGAGGCCAATGGTATAGAAAAAAAAAGAGGAAGATCAGAATGATTCTGTCTAGTTAACATGGGGATGAAAGAGAGAGATAATTTTAAAAATGTTTCAGAGATAGAAGTGAAAGGATTTAAGTCCTTTGGGTAGCTGAGAGAAAGGAATTGTTGAGATTCTTCTGTTACTAAATGAAGAAACAGATCAAGGGGGCTTGTGTCAATCCACAATTAAGGGCAGAGATAGCCTTAAAACAACCCAGATGTTGTAACTTCCAGCTGTCAGTCACTTATCTCTTGAAAACTTCCAATAGGTTCTTTTTTCTCTCTCAGACTGTGTGTGTGTGTTTCTGTATGTCTGTGTGTGCGTGTTACAGAGTGAGATAACAAAATTGTCACAGACAGCCTCATTTCTGTGCTTGTTCATAGGAAGATCTGAAAATGAAAATGGAGAATGGAGAATGAGGGTTGGGCATGAAAAAAATAAGTAAAAAAACAAAGAAAATATCCATTTAAATCTTTCAGTAATCAAACTCCTTGTTCTTCTAAACTTTCAAACTTCACTTTAAGATCTGAATATCTATTCCCTACACTCACCTAAAAAAAAAAGTAGCATGCCTGTGATATTTTATCCAATAGTGTTTCTTGCATTACTTTAACTTGAACAGATACATTTCTACCTATCACTTTGTTCTAATATCCCTACATTTTCCCCATCTATCACTTTCTCCAGTTATATTAGCATTTTTTTCCCTGTTCCTTGCACATGCTAAGATCTTCTTCACTTGCTCTTCCTATTGCCTTAAATGTTCTTTTCCCAAATTTTCACACACCTGCCTATTTCTCTCTATTCAGACCCAGTTCATACATTGAAGTAACTACTACCCAATTGAAGTAACCCCCCTCAGGTAATTACTCTGTCTCATAAGATTATTATAAAATGATTATCTTAGAGATGTGTTTATTCCTTTTTATGTTATGTCTCTTCCACTAGACTGCAAGCTCCATTTGAAGAGTCTTTCTCTGTCCATGTCACCACTGCAACCCAGATCTAGCTGAGAAGCTGACACATTGAAGGTGTCACATTCTCTGAGAGGCCACATCTTTTCCATATGTGTTCCAGGAAAACAGAGAGAGAGAAGGAACCAGAGTGGTAGATGAGGGTGAAAGCATTATCTACATTACTGGCTGTAAGCTAGGATGAGAACCAAATGGGTCAACTAACTGGAGAATTAGTTGACTCTCCTTCTGTATCTCAGGCAATACCAGACTGGCCTGATGCAAAAAAATATACCCCTGGAAAATCAGATCAGATTCCTAGCTTACAATGAAAAAAGGAAGGAGCTAATCAGATAAGGCCACTGTCTTCCCAGAGGATCAGTATGTACAGAGGCAGAGAGAAGCCGATAGGTACATGAAGTGATCTCCTTTCATATGGAAGGAAATATGCAGCGTGAGAGATTTGTTACTCCCTTAATACTAATCAACACATACTCTTGGAATGAATTCATTTTCTTTAGTTATCATTATAGATGGCAAAAAGGAGACACTGTGAGGTTAAAAGGGATTTTCCCCAGCTTATTTAAGGCAGGTGTCCTGTTTTCTAGTCCAATATTTTCATACAACATCATGAAAAAGTATTTCCGGGTTAGGAGCTATTCGGTGACTTGTGAAGGCTACAGGAACTAATGATGAAGGGTGAATGAAAGAAGACAAATATGCCCCAGAATTTCAACAGAGAAAATGAGACCAGTGTTTATATTCTGGGTGCCCATCAGTCTGGGCCCTAAGAGCTGGTTTCCTCTGCTCATCCGCTGTTCTTTTTCAGCGAGTCTCCACTACTAAAAGGAGACAAACCATCAGCGGAAACTAATCTATCCTCATTCAATTAAACTGCGAAGCAATTACTCTTTTTTTCCCCTAAGAAAGTGCAATTAGTCCCCTTTGAAAATTTATTCCAGCTCCAGGAGAAAAGCAGAACCTCTGAAAACGTATGTTGAAAGCAAAAATGCTTTGAAGCAATTCTCCTCACGCTTTCTTATCCATCTGCAGCTTTAGTTTCCCTCTTTTGGCCCAACTGCCATTTGTTTGGTCTTTGGTGCCTCCCTAAGATAATTTCCTGCATGCGGCCTTTTCCAGTAGGAACTTTTTCTCATAGTTCAGAGGCACCCAGGTTAAGATCTAAGAATACATAGAGGCAGCGTGGTGACCTAGAAGGCACTCTGGACTTGGAGGACGGAGCTCTGATTTACGGTTCTTTGCTTTCTGACTCTGGGCAACCTAGGTTGCCTCTCTGGGTTTCAGTTTCCTTATTTTTTATTTTTTATTTTTTGCGGTACGCGGGCCTCTCACTGTTGTGGCCTCTCCCGTTGCGGAGCACAGGCTCCGGACGCGCAGGCTCAGCGGCCATGGCTCACGGGCCCAGCCGCTCTGCGGCGTGTGGGATCCTCCCGGACCGGGGCACGAACCCATGTCCCCTGCATCGGCAGGCGGACTCTCAACCACTGCGCCACCAGGGAAGCCCAGTTTCCTTATTTTTAATCTGAGGTATTTGGATTCACACGGGTGTTTCCATAAAACACTTTAAAAATTTTTCCCATCAAACTCTCACATGAAAACCCACAACAATTTACAGCTGCTCTGTTAAAGTAGGAAGGGGCAGTAGTGGCGGGGAAGAGGAAAAGCCAAGGGGAGTCCCTCTTACTACCTTCACAGTCCCTCTCAGGCCCTTAGGTATATATGTGACAATCTCTGTGGTTCTCTTCATGTCTAGTAACTCATTCTTCCTGGTCCAGGAGTATTATATAAACAGGTCACCCAAGATGGGTGTTCTCTTGCTCTCCGTACATCCCCTGCTCAGCCAGTGCCTGCTTCACCTGCACCCTACTCACATGACTGACCTCCCTACATACTTGCCCCTGCCCCAGCTGGTGATTGTCCTAACCTTCAGATCAGAACATCTCCACCTGATAGCGTATCAAAGTGGTGGTGAGGGGCGTGCCCCTCTGCTAGTTTCCCGGGTAACGGATGAGCCCACCTGACATCAATTCCCCCTATAACTGGTAACCTCCCCTCCTCCCAGGAGTGAAGACTGCGGTCACGTCCTGCCTGCGTCTGCTGCACACATTGGGGTGTCGCTCCAGGACCTTGCTTCGGACAGGTAAGCTCCCCCTTCCATTAAACCACTGATGTCTCTGTTGCTGACTCCGGGCTCTTTCCTGGGTCTTGAAGCTGGGCAAGTACAGGCCTTGTAGGCCTGCGGGGTGCAGCCCAGCAATTGGCGGAGCAGGCCAGGAGGCCGAGGAGACTCCCGTAAGCGCCGAGATGTAAGGACCGGGATGGGCAGGGATGGAAAGTTGTGGGGCCTGAAAGTTCCAGGTGGTAACCCCAGGGGGGGCCATCCATGAATGTCCTGAAAGTTCCAGGGGTGATCCCCCAAATTGCAGAGGAAACCCTGGGTGGCTGTCCACTAATGTGGGCCCTGTGGTGGCTGTCCTTGATGGACAGGGTCCGCCAAGGGAGTAGGCAGAACTCACAGACGCCCCTATGGCTGTTGGGGAGATATTGGCCGTCTTTCCAGTAGGGGAAGAAAGAAGTGGCCGCAGCTTGCTTTTTGCATTAAGAAAGGCCACAGAGGCAGAGCTGACAGCGAGGCGAAGCTTTGCTTGAATGCTGCTTCTGGTTCCTCTGAAAGTGAGGCATGTGAATGTGAGTGAATGATTTGTATTATTGTCTATTACTGTTAGCTGTTGAAACTGAATTGGCTATTTAGAAACTGAAAAAAAAAAAAAAAATCCCTGAAAATGTCCAAGATGGGGCTCTTTTGATATTACAAAATTGGGTTTTTTTTGCATATGCCCTTAGAGGAAGTTAACTTTCTAGAAGGAATTGGTATTTCTCTTCTTCTTGTGACTTTGAGATGTAAATGATCATGTGGGCTCTGTCCCAAATGAATTTCAGGTTCATGTAATCTGGGAAATAGCAGTACTGAATTGATAGCTGGTATTGAAGGTACATAAGCTTGTTGGTCTGATTAATTTAGAGTCATCAGTATTAAGTATGATACTTCTGTTGTACCTAGGTTTACTAAAAGTCAAATAAGACCTTATTATGTCTGTTGCAAATTGGTCAGCAAGGAAAGTAACTTGATATGATAAAACTATAAGTAAATGTAAATGAGGTAAGAGCTTGTAGGTAAACTCTATAGGAATAATTATGTTTTGGGAATGTTTATCTAAAGTAGCCTCTCTAGATTTTGGTTACGTGAAAGTAAGTTAAATGAAGAGAATTCATTGACTATCCGGGTCATTTCAAATGGGATAAAATCTTGTAACGTTAATTGCTGCGTGGGTCTGTTTGCGTACCTTTGCCTTCTTAGGAGAGAAAGACTAAAGCATAAGATTTCCGCTCAGGAAATGCTGATACGACAAACATTCACAGTTACTTGCTTCTTGGTTTTTACCAGATATTAAAGTTTTTGAGGGTTCTGATTATAATCAGTCAGAATTCTAGTTATTGTAACCAAGTTGCTTTATCGATTACGTTGTAATTAGGTGTTTAACTGCCTTTTTAGTTCTTTTGTCATTTATAGACTGTTGTTGCACTCTGATGCTTTCGTAAAAGTGCTTCATCTTTAAAAAGGTTCATAGGAAGGGCCTTTTGATAAGTACAGGTCTGTGATAAATTTCAGATCATACCACTGAACTGGGTAAGAAATTGAAGAATCCTATGGGAAAACTTGATGGCTTCATAAAAAGTTAACAGAAGGATTGGTTACCTAGTGAATGGGTGAATATGGTTGTAATTTTTATGGTTTTTGTCTGGAATATGACTGGTTTTGATCTGTGTTTTCCAGATATAGGGAAGCCCTTCCTCTCAAGTTAATTATGACTTACAGCAATTTGCTAAACTACACCTGTGGGTAGAATTGAAAGCTTTTTCTTGTCTCTCTGCCTGGTCCCTCCAGAAATTGGAGACTCTTGGGTTCCAAGCAGCCTTATCAGGTGAATGGAAAAGACTATCTCCTGGCAAGAGTATGGTCTATAGTATGGTCTGTAGGTAGCAGATAGATTCTAGGTTTGTATTCAAGGATCTTCATGAGCCTTGGAAAGCTTTTTATGCTCTCTATGCAGATGGCTTCCTCTTTAGCAAAATGGGGGAAATACACATAAATTTCTCTGTTTGAATATTAGCACACTGTTTCTGAGACATTTTTCTCTCCACAGTGCCTTATAATTCTTTCTGGAAAAATAGATATGAATCTCCCTCATCTCTGTAACAACTTTATACAATTCCAGAGCATAGATACACCAGAATTACCATTCACCTTCTTATTGAACTTTAGGGTGTTACCTTTTTTTCTGCTGCAAATAATATTGCAGTAAATATCTTTCCATATGTCTCCTTCCACATGTGCAGATGAATATCTGGTTTATGAACCTAAAGTAGAATCAGATATTCAATATTTTCCATTATAGTAGATAACACCCAATTACTGTCCAAAGTTAATTTGCTAATTTATAATCCCAGCAACGGGTTACCATTTTTTGCTATAACTACCAAAATTTGAATTCATCAGACTTTTTAAATTTGGGAAATTTGTAAATTTTATCTTAATTTTCACTTATTTTCTAAACTAGTGCAGAACCTAAGACATATTAGGTACTTAATAAATACTTATTAACCTGAACAAATCTGTTATTTTGCCTGTAACAGACATGAAAATAATAAAGTATTATATAACTAGTACTTTTTCTTGCCATATTAAGCAATTACTTAAAGAATTTACAATTATAGCTAGATTAGGAGTTATTGCTAATAATAGAGAAGTTTAGAAGTCGGTCTATATGTGAGATGTAGTTTCATACTGAAATGAGCAATTAATTTGAAGTTGGACAGATCTGAGTTTGAATCTCAATTTTCCCCCCTACTAGCTATTTTGCCATGGGAATTTTGCTTTACCATACTATGCTTTAGTTTCTAGTTTATAGAGCAGAACTTTGCGTACTTTATTTTTTAGGACTTAGAAAAATGTATGATTCACATATAATAAAAATAAGGTGGTTAATTTGCCCTATAATAGCTACCAGGTAATACTGGCCAGGCATATACAACATGCCAGTCTGGTGATCTATGCTACAAACTTTATGTGTGGTTTCAATTTATTTCTTCCCAAAACTCCATGAGACAGATATCAATATGATTTTTTTATTTGGCAGAATTTAAACTTAACTAAAGGAGGGAGGTAGAAAATATATCACAGTATTGTTAAAAATTTAAAGTAATAAAACGTATGACCTCATAAATATACTCAAATGATTTCAATAAATTATTTTTAAAGAGAAAGATCTACTTATAATCCTGGGAGTCCTGGGTTCAACTACCAGATCCACCTTTCATAGTGATATGAAATCACTGAACCTCATTTAATCTTCAGCATCCTAATCAATAAAAGGGGGTGTGCTGTTTCCCCAGTGATCTCTACCTTCTGGTCTTTTTACCCTTGGGTATTTCTCCCATTGAGTGTGAGCTGAAATTCTTCTCTTCTAATGAATAGCACAGTGCAGAAATGATATAATGTCCCTTCTGATATTAGGTTATAGAAGACTGTGGTTTCTATCTTGTGTTTTCTCTCTCTCTCTATCTCTTCCCCCGCCCCCTTTCCTTTTTTCCCCTCCCTCTCTGTTCCTTGGCTCACTTCTGCTGAAAAAGCCAACTTCCATGTTGTGAGCTAAGTACAGACAGACTCATTTTGTATGACTAGGAACTGAGGCTGTCAGTTCAACATCCGGTAAGAAACTAAAGCCTGGAAATCATGTGAATGACTTTGGAAATGGATCCTTTAGCCCCAGTTAAGTTTGCAGACCTGTCTGACAGCTTCTTTGCAACCTCATGAGAGACCTTAAGTCCGAGGAGCACAGCTAAACTACTCCCAGATTCCTGACTCAGAGAAACTGTGAGAAAATACATCTTTATTGTTTTCAGCCATTAAGTTTTGGTATCAATTGTTACACAGAAAAAATAATTTTACTGTAATATATAGGGAGACCTCTTCATAGGTATTTTATATTTTGATAAAAAGAAAACAGTATGATGGTGGTTTTTATTGTGAAGAATTTAAAGAAAACATCTTGGGAGTTTTCTCTGCCACTTACAGAGAATATTCCTCTCTTCCACTTGTCCTTAATATCTAGACAAAGGTAAGATTTCTTAGGCACCCTCCAGTAGGTTATAGTCTAACACAGGGTAAGCATAACAAACTTTGGTTTTACTACAAGTCATGCTCTAGGGCATGGTTTCTTAACCTCAGCACTATTGACATCTTTGACCAAATAATTGAATAACTGATTCTTGTAGAAAGGCTGTTCTGTGCATTGTGGAATATTTAGCAGCATTGCTGTGGCGTCTCCCCACTAGGTGCCCATAGTATATCCCCCTTGCAAAGGTGTGCCAACCCATAATATCTCTAGACATGGTCTAGCGTCTCCAGAAGGAAAAGACAAAGTCATCCTGGTTGAGAACCACGAATATAGGAAAAGATTTCAGGCAGTCCCTTATAGTCCAACATATGTGTACACTCTGAGCGTTTCTACTCTCAAACTACCACCTGTTCTAAGTATCTAGAGTTCTGCTCCTTGTTTTTCATAACTATTTTTTTGCCTGCTTCTTTGTTTGCATTGATGTTTTTAGCATTCTGCACTATTGACAAAAGGAAGGACCTTGTTTACAAGGAATAATTTGGACAGAGAATGGCAGACTGCACCTCCTTTCTGCTGAATGTGTTAACCTGGGCTAGCAGCTCTGAATGGACTATAACCTGCATATAGGCATTAGATGGTGCTCACGATGAGTCTGTGGGTGTGCCACAGATACCCATTGGCTCCTGGGGCAAGCAGTCATTACATGTCCCTTCACACTGTGTGTTACCTTTTTATAGAGTCCCACAAAACCCTCTAACCTTATTGAATGTGATTCCTAGGCTTTAAGGGTGAGAGCAGATTTGATTGTCTATATTTTCTTTCAAATATATTTTTTATAGTATAAACTCCTTTCAAAGCTTACCCTTTTGATTTCTAAATTAGCAAGCTCATAAAAACTAAATCTTTTGGGGCTTCCCTGGTGGTTGAGAGTCCGTCTGCCAATGCAGGGGACACGGGTTCGTGCCCCAGTCTGGGAAGATCCCAGATGTCGCGCGGAGCGGCTGGGCCCGTGAGCTGTGGCCGCTGAGCCTGCGTGTCCGGAGCCTGTGCTCCGCAACGGGAAAGGCCACAACAGTGAGAGGCCCACGTACCGCAAAAAAACAAAAAAAAACCCCAAAAAACTAAATCTTTTGTTTTCAAGGTTAAATTCTCTCCAGAAAGTTTCAAGAGGTTGATTTTTGTTTTGAGGGTTTTTGTTGTTGTTTTTTTACTTCTTTTTCCTGTACCTTTGATTCATCACTCTGATCTATTTTAATGTGACTAGCTATGTAAAAAGAGGGGCAGCGTGGGCAGGGAGGATAGTTGATAGGGAAAGACATCTCTAGTAGTTATTGTATATCAAAATATTGCTGCACAATAAATTGAAATAGATTATTTCAATGTATTGCGACAAGTGAAATAGTTGTGTTGCATGTCCATGAAGCCGTGGATCTGTGGTTATGGAGCCATAACCCATATGATTTAGTCTTTAATGACTGTTGCCGTTTTGCAGCATGATTTACAACTGACATGTTCTGGAGGCCATTATAGATGGCCTGATTCATAAGTGCCTAGAAAATTTGTGAATATATCCTTTTAATCTCTAAGTGCAGAGATAAGCATTCCCTCCTGAACTTGGTCCAAAGACCTCTCATCCTTCTCCCATCCTCCTTTGCTCTAGATTCTTCAAGACCAAAATCATTTACCTAAAAAAAGGGGACAACACTTTCCTACACACTGTGGAAGAGAAACACAACAAAACATCTTTGGTGGAGTTGTAATCCTCTTCACGTACAAGGTTTAGGGAAGGGCTCAGAAAGTGAAAGTTTTGGCAATCTGTGCTAAGTGCTGTGAGAACACAGAGAAGGATGATTTCTGTCTGTCTATGGGTGCAGGTAGGACCAAGGGTGGGGGGCAGAAAAGTATGTATAGATGAAGTGACGGTAAGTGGAATCTTGAAAAATGAAGTTTCCAGAAGGAGAGAAGATGAGCTGCAAAGATGTGATTCTTTTTCCTTTCTCCTAACTCTTTGAATCCATAGTTTTCTCCTGTGAATATATTACTTGATGCAATCTGTGGTTGTGTGTGCTTGTCTGTACATTGTCTCTTCAATCGTATGATACATTTCTTGAGGTTAAAACCACGTATTACACTTACGGTTCCTAACAGAGCTGTTTAGTGAATTGCAGATACTTAATAAAGGCTAGTGTTTTGACTGTTGATGAGAAGGTGATAAAAATTCTATCATCCCTCTGTCTCCCTTCCCCTCCATGAACCTAATCCTCTTATGCTAAATTCAGATAATGCATGGCTACATGGAGGCCTTCAAAATCTTCAGCCCCTGGAAGGAAAGCGTGGTAACTGTAACTCACAAGGCACTTCTTTGCTTATGTGGAGCTTGGAATAGAAGTGTGGAGGAGGGAAATTCCACAAATGATCACAGATGTATTATTTGCAGATTAGCTAACATATGGCAGGTTTAATTGCAGTTCTGAAACAACAGTGAGATGAAAATTGATGGTTCATTTTTAAAGTTTCAAGTTAGAGAGCCTTTTAAACATCATTTGAAAATGTCAGTGTTTTGGTGGGCTACCCAAATTACCTAAAGCATTTTTCATAGTTTAAAGATTGAATTGGAAATTCCAAAATGATTGAAAGCTTAAGGGAAAAGAGGATTGGAAAAAATGTGTTGACTTTTCATTCATATGGTAAAGTCACAGTCACCTTCCTCTCTTTCCCCCCTTCACTTTGAGCAAAACCACAAGATATGAAATAAAAGCACAGTACTACAGCGTGAAATTGATAATCTTGCTTGCCATTAATCTTGAACAATAAAAAGAAGGACGGAAATTGAAAAAAAAAGAAAAGATTAACTCTAAAATTTTAGGTTCCTTCAGAATCTACCTTCATATTGAGGTTTTTGGACAGGGAAGAGGCCTCCATGCTCTGTTAGACTTTGCTTGGATTCACTGTAATTATAGTGAGGAAGCAATTTCAGGACTCTATACTACAGAGTGGACAAAAAGTTTCACCCGACCCCTATACCTAATCAGCTACAATTGCCCACTTTACTTCTACATATTACTCTTCCAGTTTTTAAATCTCTACTTGGAAGTGGATATCTTCAATTTTCTGGAAGTTCAAGGACCTCACAGCTACCAACGCATTTGCTTGTGGGAAGGGAGTAATGATTGTCAAATCCTCACAACCGAGACTCTGGCAGGCGCTATTACCCTGCAATTCCATTGTTTAAGCTATGGGTCTATAACGAGATCCAATTTCAACTTCTTTTTTATAGTACTTTTAATTCCTGTGAACCAAGTTTCTGCCTAATATATTTATGGAGATACATTATCAAAAAGCAAGAGAGGAATATGCATAATCAATAGTGAACTTTAACCAGAAGAAGTATGAATATCACCCATCTTCCCTCAGGACAGACATGCAACCAATCATCATAAAATGTAAACAGATGCTTTATCTTTATCAATATATTCATTTTTTGTAAAAAGAAAAAAATATATATATATGTCTTGCTGTTACAGACTGAATGCTTGTGTACCTTCCAAATTCATATGTTAAAAGCTTAACCTAGGGCTTCCCTGGTGGCTCAGTGGTTGAGAGTCCACCTGCCGATGCAGGGGACACGGGTTCGTGCCCCGGTCCGGGAGGATCCCATGTGCTGTGGAGTGGCTGGGCCCGTGAGCCATGGCCGCCGAGTCTGCACGTCTGGAGCCTGTGCTCCGCGACGGGAGAGGCCACAACAGTGAGAGGCCTGCGTACCACGAAAAAAAAAAAAAAAAAAAAAAGGCCTAACCTATAGTGTGGCCATATTTGTACATGGGACCTCCAAGAAAGTAGTTAAGGTTAAATGAGGTCATAAGGGTGGAGCCCAGATATGATAGGATTAATGTCCTTAGAAGAGACAGGAAAGCTCACTTTCTTCTAGCTCACTTATAAAGAAAGGCCATGTGAGGACAAAGTGGAACTCTGTAAGCAAGAAAGAGAGTTCTCCCTAGAAACTGACCCTGCTGGACTTTGATCTGGGCCTTCTAGCCTCCAGAACTGTGAAAAAATACACCCAGCTTATGGTGTTTTGTAATGCCAGCTCAAGCAGATGAATAGACTTGCCAATACTAAGTAACCTTAGGCTACTTTTAAAAGTTAAGGTCAGGTTGATAACAATGAGAAGCTGTTCTTCTGAATGATTATTCTATATTTATTTTGCTAGTTTATGATTAAGTGATCTTACAATATTGTTCTTGATTTGTCTTTTTCATTGAAAGTCATATTTGGGGGAAAAACCCCCAGAATACTGCAAAACCACAAACCAAGTGAATATTTCAAATTTTTATCTGTGAAATTGAAAGAATTCCCATGAATTTCTAGCATCATTTTATGTTACCTACAAATTATCTAAGATTGTTATATAGGTGACCTGAGGTTGATTGTATTGCTATTTCTGATTTTTATTGTAACCTATGGTATTTGTTTAAACTTTACTTTTTTTTGTTTGTTTGTTTTTTGGGATTTTTTTTTTTTTTTTTTTTTTTTGCGGTACATGGGCCTCTCACTGTTGTGGCCTCTCCCGTTGCGGAGCACAGGCTCCGGACGCACAGGCTCAGCAGCCATGGCTCATGGGCCCAGCCGCTCCGCGGCATGTGGGATCTTCCCGGACCGGGGCAAGAACCCGTGTCCCCTGCCTCGGCAGGTGGACTCTCAACCACTGTGCCACCAGGGAAGCCCTAAACTTTACTTTTTATTGTGACATTTTGACCACATAAAAATGTGTCAATATGTAATTACATAATTCATATTTAATTAAAGAGTGAAAACTCATTAAACCACTGTCAAAAATATAATATTGAAAATTTCTTAGAAGATTCCCTGATTCCCTTCTTCACTCAAACCATCCTTCTATCCCTGGAGGTAATCACCATACTGAATTCTGTGATAATCATTCTTATTCTGAGCAAGTGTCACTCACTCCTATTCCCACTGGCTTTTTATTGGGAGCTTGCCCATCTGTGTCTCTTTGGCACTAAAAGAATCCAGGAGACTCCACTTAGCCCTTCCAGGGTTTTGAACTTAGCTTTTTAGCTTCTTGCCCTAGAAAGCTTCAACATTTGGCCAATGTCTTTAGAGGGAGACATACTGGAGCTGAGGCAGGCCTCCATTAGTTCTTTGTCTCCTAAGCAAAGTGAGAACTCCAGGGGTTTCACCCTGCTTTTGTCCTAGATCCTCAGGCTCCCATGCAGTCTCCAAATGCAGGAAATGTCCCCTGGGGAAAACCAGCCATGAATTTCAGAGTCTACAGTTTTCCAGTTTGTTATCATAGCTGCGTACTCTCACTGAAACTTTTACAGTTACCAATATAAGCCATCTTCCTGGGATAGATGAGAGCCTCAACCTAAGCCCAGAATTAACAAAATCTCCCAAGGGAAAAACAACAGTGACAGCAAGAAAAACAGTTGGCCAGCTGGCAGTTATCCACTCACCTCAGAAAGATTCTCCCCTCTCCGAAATGTTATTTGTACTCATTGTTTCCCCATCTTTATTGCACTGCATTTGTCCTCTGGTGGCTTAAATACACAGTATTTGTAGTACATTTGGCTTTATCTTGTTGATACAGTCAGAGCTTTGGCCTGTAGCAACTATGTATTCTATTTAGTAGAAATTTTGTAAACAAATTTCATCAGGACTTTCCTAGTTTGCTACTTAAAAATTAAAAACAAATATACCGAATTTTATCAAACTTTTTAAAAAAATCTATCAACATCAGGGGATTTTCTGTTCTTTTTTATTGGAATATAGTTGCTTTACAATGTTGTATTAGTTTCTGCTGTACAGCAAAGTGAATCAGCTATACGTGTACATATATCCCTTCCTTTTTGATTTCCTTCCCAATTACGTCACCATAAAGCATTGAGTAGAGTTCCCTGTGCTATACAGTAGGTTCTCATTAATTATCTGTTTTATACATAGTAGTGTATATATGTCAATCCCAATCTCCCAATTCATCCCACCCCTGCTCCCCCGTTTTCCGCCTTGGGGTCCATACATTTGTTCTCTACGTCTTTGTCTCTGTTTCTGCTTTGCAAATAGGTTCATCTCTACCATTTTCTAGATTCCACATGCATTAATATATGATACTTTTCTCTTTCTGACTTATTTCACTCTGTATGACAGTCTCTAGCTCCATCCCTGTCTCTGCAAATGGCACAATTTCATTCCTTCTTATGGCTGAGTAATATTCCATTGTATATATGTACCACATCTTCTTTATCCATTCATCTGTCAATGGACATTTATTAAGAGATTAAAATAGAAAATCCCTGGAAGCAACGTAAAGGGATTTTCTATTTTAATCTCTTAATTAATACATTAATTTTCTAAAGTTAAACTACCTCCTTCCCCTTCTGTGGTGCCTGTAACGTTATTATTCATTTTAAGTTGTTGGTTTTAGTTTGCTATTATTTTGTTAGGATATTTCTAACATTCATAAAGAAGCTTGGAGTAGATAAGAGATGAACATATATAGAGAAAAATATAAATGGTCAAATGCTATCTAAATTATTTCTATGTAAAATAATTATTTTTCTATAGAAAATCATTTAAAAAGTCATATGCCATCCTTCATCATCTTACTGTAACAAAATGTCAATTAAATATATTTGGGAATATGTGTGGTCACCCATATTGAAACTCCATTTCATATTTCAAGATGTGTATGATTTTTGCTCAAATTTATCATCATGATTACAGTGTTATGAAATATATTCTGTAATCCATTGTTCTTTATTCCTGAAAATATTAGGAAGAACATTAGGTATAAAGTAAACAGACCTGTGAAATAACACTGTTCAAAATGTGAACTTTTGATTTTGCAGCCACTTTACTGTTCTCAGAAGGACATGATGAGTTCTTACGTACTGACATGAGTACATACACCTACCAGATGGTACCTTGTTCCTAGCTTTAACTCAAGAGGGAGCAAAATTCACTTAGGCTGTCATTGTGTCATCTGCAAAGGAAAGATCCTAATTTTAGTAGTTATCTATCAGTATGGGTCTAAATTAACATAGGATGACTACACCCTGACATCAATGCCTCAAGGTTCAATGGGCTTGAGACTTCTCAAGGGCTGAAAGAATTTGCGTAAAAATCCTTCCAGGGTCTTTTATTTTGCCCAAAACTAAACGGAAGTGTATATGCTAATTTGTAAAGGTAATGCTCTCAATGTCTGAGTGTCATTTCTTGTTTACTGAAGTTTTCTTGTGAAATTGATCGTGAAGTGTTTTCTGAAGAAAGCTTCACCTCACTGTTTCTTTTTGTTTGCTTTTGGTTTGTATGTGTGTTTCAAATTTTAAAGAGTAATACACACTCATTGCAGAAAGCTTAGGAAACAGAAAAGAGAAATTTAATTTTTAAACAATCATTCATAATTCACCATTCACAGAGGATAATTTTTAGCATTTTGATGTTTTCACTCCCAGATGCATGTATATACAAGTCATATATACACAGTATGTATCCACTCTACTGTTGATAGACATATGAGCTATTTTTAATTTAGACTGTTACAGAGAAAAATAAACCTGCTGGAACATGTTGTATATGTCTTTCAGTGGACCTAAGAACTACTTTTGTTGAATTTATAATTTATACTCAGTTGTACTACTCCAGGATCATAGAGTATACATATGTTTCACTTTTTTCTTAGAAACTGCCAAATAGTTTTCCAAGTGGCAATACCAGTTTCCTAGCAACCTAGCAATGTAACATGCAGCACATTGGCAACACTGGTATTGTCCATCTTTTTATTATTAGTCATTTTTCTTGGGTGCATAGTTGTATTACATTGTGTTAATGATTTGTAATTCTCTGATGATTAATGACATTGCTCACTTTTTGTTTGCTGTTCAGTTGATAACCTTGAGAAGCACCTGTTTGAAGCTTTGGCTAATCAAAAAAATTTTTTTTAGTTGCGTAGTAGATTTCATTTTTGTTTTTGTCTGAAACTAACATACTTCAGCTCTCTTTGATTATGATCAGCATGGTATATCTTCCTCCATCTTTTTACTTTTAACCTAGCTAAATCTTTATATTAAAAATGAGTTTCTATTAGACCATGTATAATTGGAACTTTCTTCTTCTCTAACATCTCTTGTTTTTATACCATTTGCATTTAAAGTGATTATTGTTCTAGTTAGAGTAACATCTACCATGTTTGAAACTGTCCTCTGTTTCTTATAATTGTTCTTTGTTGCTTTTTTAAAATTTTTGTGCCTTCTCTGTTTTTAATTAAAAATTTCATATAGTTCCAATTATCTCCTCTCTTAGCATATCAATTATACTTAAAAAATGATGCCCTATAATTTACAGTATATAATTGAGCTGAAACTGGAACTCCCCTGTCATATACATTTAACATGATAATTGATATAGTTGTACTTAAGTATACTATTTTTTTTTGTTTCCCATAAGTTGTGTTTTCCTCTATTTTTTGTCACATATCTTTGGATTAACTTAGTATTTTAACTATTCCATTTTATGTCTTTATTAGCTTTTTACTAACACTTTTGTTCATTTTATTCTTTTAGTGGTTACTCTATAGATTAAAATATGCATTCTAGATTTATTGCACTATTGATTGAATTAGAATTGGTTCATTACCATTTCCCAAAGAACAAAAGAAACATTTTGTCATTATTTACTACCTCCTATTCTTTGTGCTAAATATGATTTTAATACATTATAAATTTCAAATTTCACAAGATAATGTTTTTCTTTTATTAAATACCTAATATTCATTTGTATTTACTATCATGTTTGCCTTTCTAGTGTTTTGTATTTATTTCTTAAAATTCTATGCTTCCATTTGGGATCATTTTCCTTTAATCTAAAGACATCTTTTTGCTAGTTTCTGTGGATTAGCCCTGCTGGCAATAAACTATTCAAACATATCACAGTTTTTTATCTTAAAAAAAAACAAAACAAAACTTTGTCTTTCACCGTATTACTAGGAAATATTTTAGTTGTGTAGAATTCTGAGTTGTCAGTATTTTTCTTTTCTTTTGGTCCTGTAAAGATCCACTTTGTACTTTCACAAGTTTTGTTAAAAGTTTGCCATCAGTCATATTTTTCCTCCCTTTTGTTTTTGTATTTTTCATCTAGCTATGTTTATTTAAGATGTCCACTTTTTGGTTATCATATGCTTAGGTGTGGTTTCATTGTATTGATTCTGTATAGGATTTGCTGAGTTTCTTGAAGCTATGAATTGATTTTTTCATCATACTAGGAAAATGATTGGATAATATTTCTTTAAGCAATATTATTTATGCTCTAGTGTTACTCTTCTCTTTTCTAAGAAACTCTAATTGTATGTTATAAATTTTGACTGTGCTTTACACGTTTCTTAGACTTTCTTCAATCTCTTTGTACTCCAGTTTGGATCTTTTCTGTTAATTTGTCTTTTAATTCACAAATCCTGCTTTCTTCTGTCTCCAGTCTGCTCTTAAAAATCACCCAAACAGTTCTTAAGTTCAAATATTAAGTTTTGTAGTCCTAGAATGTTCATTGTTTTTAAATAAATTTCTTTTATCTGTTGAAATTCACTATTCTTCTTCATTTTTCCATGTTTTTCTCAGTGGTCTTTAACATATAGTTATGCTGACGACTTTGTCTACAATCAGTATCTGGGTCATATCTGGTTATGCTATGGCTGAACCTTTTTCCTCTCTTGATTACCTGTTTCTTTTTCTTTCTTTCTCACATACTTTTATTTAATGTGCATTGGGCATCATGGAAGAAATGTGGTGATTTATACAGACTTTTGAAGATCCCCTCTGCTTTCTTTTCTCTCTGGCCAGGTTTTCCAAATCTCAGCTGTGTGGGCAGTCCTCGAGTCCAACTCTATGTTCTCTGCCTGACTGACCACTGCTCTCTACTTGAAACCTATTTCCCTGCACCACATTTTAGAACAGGGATTGACAAAAATTTTAATGGGGGTGGTGGCTATAGTTTACTGACCCATGTTTACAACATGCTCTCAAGGTAAAAGCCAAAGTAAAGGTGAAGTCCAACTCCTATGCATCCCTTCTCTCAATAATTTTACCTGCCCTTGAGAATACACAAAACAGCAAACAACTGATTTTTTTAAAATATCCTATACACCTTTTATAGTCTCTCTCTCTCCTTTTTTTTAAACAGTGAGATGGTCTAATGACAGCTACTCCATCTTTATCAGAATAGGTAGCCATCTCTTCCTATTCTTACTTCCACATGAAGTTTATAGTTCAATTATAAAAAAGAAAGTATCACTTATATTGTAATGCTAAATTTCCTCTGCTGACCTCAAAGGCAGATGGGAGGTATAAAGTTTAGAGAGTGAGGGGGTAGGGGACTTGGAATGAAGGCAAATAAAAAAGGGGTGGGGGGAATCTTTATATGTTGCTTTGCTTCAACATATATATATATATATATATATAAAATATATGTATATGTGTGTGTATATATATATATACACATATATATATATATGTATATATAAAACCAAATTACATTGTCTCTGTCTCAAAAAGTGAACATTTAACTGAATCGCAAGTGTTTTTGCTTTTAATTTGGTGAGTCATTTCTCATTTCTCTTTCTTCCCTAAATCTTAGATATACTCTGATCAGGGACATATACATAATTTGAAGCTTGCTTGAAGTTTGAAATTTTTGGAACTATTCCCCATTTCCATTAACATGTGTAATTAAGAGGTACTCAATCGGTAGCTGCTGTTATTATCTGTATTTAAGATGCACTGGGAGTGCAGTGTTTTAGGGCTTAAATAATAATGTTACTTGACAAGAAAAGTTACTTAACAGAATTTTCAATTTAAAGCTTAAATATCTTAAGATAGAAATTATTTTCCTTCAAGAATGTGTTTTCGAAACCCAAAGAAAAACTAAGTGATATTTTTCCTAAACAGAAAGAAAGGGAAAAAAAAAAACCCCGCAAAGCTTAATTAGAGGCAGTGCTTGTGTCTCAAGGTCATGCAGACGTTCAAATTCTAACTTAATTCAACTCACATCCTTCTCTCCACTCTGAAGTGATGTTTGTGGATGTTAAAAATAAAGCCAAGTCATTTGTATTTACCAGAATTGCATTTGTAAAATTACAAACCTATTGCAAGTAAATGTCCTTGATTTATCATTTACCTCCAGTGAGCTCAACCCAATTTGAAATAAAGAAAACTAAACTGCCACAGAGACATTCCTTGCTGTAACTGCCTGAGGTATATTCATGCTTTGAAATATTTCCCAAATATAGGTGGTTAAATTGCCTCTAAGAAGAAAGTGTTGAAAATCTCCCTTAGTGTCAACTCATTACTTGTCATATAATAGATATTGCCATTCTAAATATAAACTCTGACATCTAGAATTAAAGATTAAAGGACACTGAGGAGAATTTTATCTGACCTTTGTTGTACTTGATGACCTGTGAACAAATGAACTTGCTTTATGCAGGAGCCCTACAGATTGCTAATAAAAAATCCTGAGAACTACCACCTACTGAGTACCTAATACACTGTCAAACACTTTACATAGGTTGTCTGTAGTAACTCTCCCAATATTTTATAAAGTATTATCCCCATTGTGTAGCAAATGAAACTGTGACCCCAGATAGTTAGGTGATTTGTCACAATTCTGAGAGCTAGTCAGTGTCAAAGCCAAGTTTACCCCATGTCTTCCTGGACCCAGAACTAGGGATCTCAATGACTTTGCCATTTTGTCTTTGAGCTAATATGACAGTTAGGCAAATTTAACTCAATAAGTTAAGTTTTTGACTAGACAACTAAATTACAAGTTCAGAGAGAGTGAGACCACTTCTACCTCCACCTCTATGGGGTATTCATTTTCATTATTCACTCATTTGTTAACTCATTTAACAAATATTTATTAAATGCCTTCCCCCACCCCCAACCCCCAAGCAGTAGAAATTTAAACAACTCAGACAAAATTCCTGCCTTATGGAAATTACATTCTAGTAAGGAAGAGTGACAGTAAGCATAATAAGAAAAACAAAATAATTTCTCATAGTGATAAGTTCTATGAAAATTATGAAATATGATAGAAATGGAATGAAACTTAACGTGGTCAGGGGAGCCCTTCTTTGTGGAAGTAACACTGGATTTAATAAAATAATAATAATTTAATAAAACTCAGCTTCAACATCTTGAAGCCTGAATTTCATACCTGTCAAGCCTTGAGTTTGGTTAATTCAAATTCAGATTTGTTCTCCATGTCTTTAATATTGCTTCAGAGGAAGAGTCATTGAGCTCCTCAGATGTAGATGAATCCTTCTATTGCTAATGTTCTTTTTAATCACAGATATCACTTTATAGTAAGGACATTTATTTTCTTTAAAGAATAATTGGTTCCTGCAGTAGTATAAGTTCAAAGAAAAAGTGATTTTTTTCTAATACTTGTTCCTTACCATTTCAAAGGGCCTCTTTTGCCATTGTTAGTCTTGTTGTGCATGGTTCAAATAGTGAGAGGAGGGTGATCTGCCTTAGTGGAAGGGGAGTGTCAATCCATGAGCTGGTAGTCACTTTCTTTCTTCCCCAATACGTTAGGAATGGCAGTCATCAACCAGGGGAATGGGAGAAATGTAGTCAGAATATGCAGTAGTCTTTTGGGCACTGCAGTGTAGTTGGTTTTCCTGAAACAAATAACTGTTTGCAGCTTGTATGAACCAAACACTTCCTTGATGTTTACTTTATAATGAAACAAAAAACAATTCAGGCTTAATTTTTTTAACATCTTTATTGGAGTATAATTGCTTTACAATGGTGTGTTAGTTTCTGCTTTATAACAAAGTGAATCGGTTATACATATACATATGTTGCCATATCTCATCCCTCTTGCATCTCCCTCCCTCCCACCCTCCCTATCCCACCCCTCTAGGTGGTCACAAATCTCCGAGCTGATCTCCCTGTGCTATGCGGCTGCTTCCCACTAGCTATCTATTTTCCATTTGGTAGTAGATACATGTCCATGCCACTCTCTCGCTTTGTCACAGCTTACACTTCCCCCTCCCCATATCCTCAAGTCCATTCTCTAGTAGGTCTGTGTCTTTATTCCCATCTTACCCCTAGGTTTAGCATATGAGATGTGTTTTTCTCTTTCTGACTCACTTCAGTCTGTATGACAGACTCTAGGTCCATCCACCTCACTACAAATAACTCAATTTCGTTTCTTTTTACAGCTGAGTAATATTCCATTTTATATACGTGCCACATCTTCTTTATCCATTCATCTGTCGATGGACACTTAGATTGCTTCCATGTCCTGGCTATTGTAAATAGAGCTGCAATGAACATTGTGGTACATGACTCTTTTTGAACAATGGTTTTCTCAGGGTATATGCCCAGTACTGGGATTGCTGGGTCGTATGGTAGTTCTCTTTTTAGTTTTTTAAGGAACTTCCATACTATTCTCCATAGTGGCTCTATCAATTTACATTCCCACCAACAGTGCAAGAGTGTTTCTTTTCTCCACATCCTCTCCAGCATTTATTGTTTCTAGATTATTTTATGATGGCCATTCTGACCGGTGTGAGATGATATCTCTTTGTAGTTTTGATTTGCATTTCTCTAATGATTAATGATGTTGAGCATTCTTTCATGTGTTTGTTGGCAATCTGTATATCTTCTTTGGAGAAGTGTCTATTCAGGTCTTCTGCCCATTTTGGGATTGGGTGGTTTGTTTTTTTGTTATTGAGCTGCATGAGCTGCTTGTAAATGTTGAAGATTAATTCTTTGTCAGTTGCTTCATTTGCAAATATTTTCTCCCATTCTGAGGGTTGTCTTTTGGTCTTGTTTATGGTTTCCTTTGCTGTGCAAAAGCTTTGAAGTTTCATTAGGTCACGTTTGTTTATTTTGTTTTTATTTCCATTTATCTAGGAAGTGGGTCAAAAAGGATTTTGCTGTGGTTTATGTCATAGAGAGTTCTGCCCATGTTTTCCTCTAAGAGTTTGATAGTTTCTGGCCTTATATTTAGGCCCTTAATCCATTTTGAGCTTATTTTTGTGTATGGTGATAGGGAGTGTTCTAATTTCATACTTTTACATGTACCTGTCCAGTTTTCTTTTTCTTGCAATGGTAAATGGGAGTGTTTCCTTAATTTCTCTTTCAGATTTTTCATCATTAGTGTATAGGAATGCCAGAGATTTCTGTGCATTAATTTCGTATCCTGCTACTTTACCAAATTCATTGATTAGCTCTAGTAGTTTTCTGGTGGCATCTTTAGAATTCTCTATGTATAGTATCATGTCATCTGCAAACAGTGACAGCTTTATTCTTTTCCAATTTGGATTCCTTTTATTTCTTTTTCTTCTCTGATTTCTGTGGCTAAAACTTCCAAAACTATGTTGAATAATAGTGGTGAGAGTGGGCAACCTTGTCTTGTTCCAGATCTTAGTGGAAATGGTATCAGTTTTTCACCATTGAAGACGATGTTGGCTGTGGGCTTTTCATATATGGCCTTTATTATGTTGAGGTAGGTTCCCTCTATGCCTACTTTCTGCAGTGTTTTTATCATAAATGGGTGTTGAATTTTGTCGAAAGGTTTCTCTGCATCTATTGAGATGATCATATGGTTTTTCTCCTTCTATTTGTTAATATGGTGTATCATGTTGATTGATTTGTATATACTGAAGAATCCTTGCATTCCTGGAATAAACCCCACTTGATCATGGTGTATAATCCTTTTAATGTGCTGTTGGATTCTGTTTGCTAGTATTTTGTTGAGGATTTTTGCATCTGTGTTCATCAGTGATACTGGCCTGTAGTTTTCTTTCTTTGTGACATCCTTGTCTGATTTTGGTATCAGGGTGATGGTGGCCTCGTAGAATGAGTTTGGGAGTGTTCCTCCCTCTGCTATATTTTGGAAGAGTTTGAGAAGGATAGGTGTTAGCTCTTCTCTAAATGTTTGATAGAATTCACCTGTGAAGCCATCTGGTCCTGGGCTTTTGTTTAATGGAAGATTTTTTAATCACAGTTACAATTTCAGTGCTTGTGATTGGTCTGTTCACATTTTCTATTTCTTCATGGTTCAGTCTCGGCAGGTTGTGCACTTGTAAGAATTTGTCCATTTTTTCCAGGTTGTCCATTTTATTGGCATAGACTTGCTTGTAGTAATCTCTCATAATCCTTTGTATTTCTGCAGTGTCAGTTGTTACTTCTTCTTTTTCGTTTCTAATTCTATTGAATTGAGTCTTCCCCCTTTTTTTCTTGATGAGTCTGGCTAATGGTTTATCAATTTTGTTCATCTTCTCAAAGAACCAGCTTTTAGTTTTATTGATTTTTTGCTGTTGTTTCCTTCATTTCTTTTTCATTTATTTCTGATCTGATCTTTATGATTTCTTTCCAACGCTATGAGACGAGATATCAATTACAGGAAAAGATCTGTAAAAAATACAAACACAGGGAGGCTAAACAATACACTACTTAATAACGAAGTGATCACTGAAGAAATCAAAGAGGAAATCAAAAAATACTTAAAAAAGGGCTTCCCTGGTGGCGCAGTGGTTGAGAGTCCGCCTGCCAATGCAGGGGACACGGGTTTGTGCCCCGGTCCAGGAAGATCCCACATGCTGCGGAGCAGCTGGGCTCGTGAGCCATGGCCGCTAAGCCTGAGCCTCCGGAGCCTGTGCTCTGCAACGAGAGAGGCCAAAACAGTGAGAGGCCCATGTACCGCAAAAAAAATAAATAAATAAAAATAATAAAACAAATGACAATGGAGACATGATGGCCCAAAACCTATGGGATGCAGCAAAAGCAGTTCTAAGAGAGAATTTTATAGCAATACAATCCTACGTTAAGAAACAGGAAACATCTTAAACAAACAACCTAACCTTGCACCTAAAGCAATTAGACAAAGAAGAACAAAAAAAAAATTTTTTAATAAATCAATAGCCACAAAATTCTTACCACCGTGATAATACACTGCTATGTTTATTGACCGTTAACTTTACTAGGGTAACCTCTGAGTTAATTTTTCATTTGTAATGTTTCCTGATAGCATCAAATAAAAGCTCTGTAAGTAGAGGCAGTTAGAAACTTGCCTTACACAGAGGAAAACGTACCACTGACTTTAAGGATATTCTTCATTTGGAGGACAAATGAAGGCAAACAGATAGCTTGATGCAACTATTAAACTCTGAAATAGCTTGGTAAAGTGTACTTCCATATTGTTTTACTATGGCCAAACTATGATTAAAAGAATATTTATATTCTTATTGCCAAAAAGGTCCAATGTGTTTTTTTGCCTCCTGTTAATTGCAGTGTTATAATCTCTAAAGGCAAGAATAGAGCCATCTACTCTCTTTGCCTCCTTTAGTTATTTTGTGTTAGCTTTGACAAGGTGCTATTGAAGATTTATTGCAAAGAATTTCACTTCACTGGAGCTTCAGCCTTACTGTGTAAGCATGGGCAAACCTGAATTCTCTGACTTGTGTACATGGTTTTGAAATAGCTGTATTTGCAAAACAAATCTCAAAATGTGTAAAAGACACAAGATGTGACAGGTGCCATATACAATGAACCTTTGCTGAAGGCAAGATTTGAACCAAAATTCCTTTTTTGTTAACTCCTTTATAGCTTGTGTAAACAGTCATTATGCCTTCCTGGATTTTTGTTCCATAGATGTTCCGTCCTCTGTTTCTCTAGCACCTTCTTTATAAGGTCCATCAGGGGTGGTTATTTGAAACATAAATGTTTCCTGTTTTCTCCCACTTGCTCTCTCTTTGTGATGGTGTTAAATAACGATGCTTTCTTTTCCACGAATCTTCTGAGAATCAAGTGTGACCTCATTTGCCTACCAGGTAACTCCTGTTAACTTATTCAGTTATGTTAAATCCCAGGAATTATTCAGTATTTTATCATAACTCACATGAAACACCCCCGCTTACCTTCCACAACACGTGAGGACACTGGAGTGTTTGTGGTGGGGCACAGGCAGAGCTGAGAGCTCAGTGCGTGTGCAGCCTCACAGCGGACCTGGAATCGCTGTCTACTTTCCTGACCTTACATCCCTCCACCTTGCATGAAAAAAGCAACAAAGTTGTGCACACATTCACAAATGGTATTGAAGCAAAGACACTGTGACTCTCAATCCTGTAAATATAGTTGGAACTGAGGTATTTATTTAAATATAATTTAAATAATTTTATTATTGTGGGGAAAGCACCTGTATTTTTCTGTGACTTCCAGTTATGAGAAATTATAAATTTTCTTTAAGTTAAGTGATGTCAACACTGTCAACTTGCAACCCCAAGTACCCTCATACTATATCTCAAACACTATTAGTGGTGATGTAAAACATTGCAACATTTTCCAGATAATTGTAAGCAAGTAATTTTAAATACTTTAAAAGGTACACCTCCTGTGACCTAACTACCAATACCAAAGGTCCATTTTATGGAAATAAAGTCATATATATATTTATATATATATATGCATATATATGAATATATATATATGCATATATATGAATATATATATATAATTATAGCTTTCAAGTTAAGTTACAATAAATACTAAATTGGCACAGAGAGACATTCATTGCATATATCTTTAGCATTTTTATTGGAGTAAAATTGCTTTACAATGGTGTGTTAGTTTCTGCTTTATAACAAGGTGAATCCATTATACATATACATATGTCCCCATATCTCTTCCCTCTTGCGTCCCCCTCCCTCCCACCCTCCCTATCCCACCCCTCTAGGTGGTCACAAAGCACCGAGCTGATCTCCCTGTGCTATGCGGCTGCTTCCCACTAGCTATCTATTTTCCATTTGGTAGTGTATATATGTCCATGCCACTCTCTCACTTGGTCCCAGCTTACCCTTCCCCCTCCCCATATCCTCAAGTCCATTCTCTAGTAGGTCTGCTTTTTTATTCCTGTCTTGCCCCTAGGTTCTTCATAACCATTTTTTTTTGATTCCATATATATGTGTTAGCATATGGTATTTGTTTTTCTCTTTCTGACTGACTTCACTCTGTATGACAGACTCTAGGTCCATCCACCTCACTGCAAATAACTCAGTTTCGTTTCTTTCTATGGCTGAGTAATATTCCATTTTATATATGTGCCACATCTTCTTTGTCCATTCATCTGTTGATGGACTCTTAGGTTGCTTCCTTGTCCTGGCTATTGTAAATAGAGCTGCAATGAACATTGTGGTACATGCCTCTTTTTTTTTTTTAACATCTTTATTGGGGTATAATTGCTTTACAATGGTGTGTTAGTTTCTGCTGTATAACAAAGTGAATCAGTTATATATATACATATGTTCCCATATCTCTTCCCTCTTGTGTCTCCCTCCCTCCCACCTTCCCTATCCCACCCCTCCAGGCAGTCACAAAGCACCGAACTGATCTCCCTGTGCTATGCGGCTGCTTCCCACTAGCTATCTACCTTACGTTTAGTAGTGTATATATGTCCATGCCTCTCTCTCGCTTTGTCACAGCTCACCCTTCCCCCTCCCCATATCCTCAAGTCCGTTCTCTAGTAGGTCTGTATCTTTATTCCTGTCTTACCCCTAGGTTCTTCATGACATTTTTTTCCCCTTAAATTCCATATATATGTGTTAGCATACGGTATTTGACTTTCTCTTTCTGACTTACTTCACTCTGTATGACAGACTCTAGGTCTATCCACTTCATTACAAATAGCTCAATTTCGTTTCTTTTTATGGCTGAGTAATATTCCATTGTATATATGTGTCACATCTTCTTTATCCATTCATCCGATGATGGGCACTTAGGTTGTTTCCATCTCCAGGCTATTGTAAATAGAGCTGCAATGAACATTTTGGTACATGATTCTTTTTGAATTATGGTTTTCTCAGGGTATATGCCCAGTAGTGGGATTGCTGGGTCATATGGTAGTTCTATTTGTAGTTTTTTTTTTTTTTTTTTTTTTTTGCGGTACGTGGGCCTCTCACTGTTGTGGCCTCTCCCGTTGCAGAGCACAGGCTCCGGACGTGCAGGCTCAGCAGCCATGGCTCACGGGCCCAGCCGCTCCGCGGCATGTGGGATCTTCCCGGACCGGGGCACGAACCCATGTCCCCTGCATCGGCAGGCGGACTCTCAACCACTGCGCCACCAGGGAAGCCCTATTTGTAGTTTTTTAAGGAACCTCCATACTGTTTTCCATAGTGGCTGTATCAATTTACATTCCCACCAACAGTGCAAGAGTGTTCCTTTTCTCCACGCCCTCTCCCGCATTTATTGTTCGTAGATTTTTTGATGGTGGCCATTCATTGCTATATTTGCCTGAGGTATATTCATGCAGAAGAAAGCTTTAAAATATTTCCAAAATGTAGGTGAAATATATATTCATTGTATATATGCATTCATATATATATTCATTGTAGCTTAACTTTTAAATGGCAGGTTTTATCTATCTATCTATTTATTTATGCTTTTGAATAAACGAGTCACAAGGGTGGTTGTATAAATACCCATTTGCGCACCTCCCATCACTCAAGGTCTTTCAACTGTCATTGGACAGAAAACATTACATTTCTTTGCTCTCAATTTTATATGTGGGTTGAAAGTTCTAAACTTAAAATGTACATTCATTATGAATAAATATTATGTTTTATATTAACAAGATGGGACCTTCCTTCAAAAAGGAAAGATTATGTGATTTTTTTCCAATGTGTTAGGTATACATGCTAGTTAACTTTGCACTTACATTTTTCATTTTGGCTTTTTATTCTAGGGCATTGTTAGTGAAAAGTAGTTGACAACATCCCAATCCTTAGACATAATATATTCATTAATTAAATTAACAAAGGTTGAACCATGTCATAGGAAGTTAGCTTCATTGCATTCTCAACTATGTATATATGAATCTTTTGTGAGGAATGTGTATTGATGAATGTAAATATTTTCTAGATGAGAGGATAAGGACTATGAATTTCATCACTGATTAGGAACTATGAGGTTTATATTCTTAGTCACTGATTAGAGACTATGAAATGGTAATCTTAATACCTCTTTAAAAAATCATGAATAATTAGGAACCAAGATGGCAGAGTAGAAGGACATTCTCTCACTCCCTCTTGCGAGAGCACCAGAATCACAACTAGCTGCTGGACAGTCCTCGACTAGAAGACACTGGAACTCACCAAAAAATATACCCCACATCCAAAGACAAAGGAGAAGCCTCAATGAGACAGTAGGAGAGGCACAATCACAGTAAAATCAAATTCCATAACTGCTGGGTGGGTGACTCATAGACTGGAGAACACTTATACCACAGAAGTCCACCCACTGGAGTGAAGGTTCTGAGCCCCACGTCAGGTTCCCAACCTGGGTGTCCGGCAATGGGAGGAGGAATTCCTAGAGAATCAGACTTTGAAGGCTAGTGGGATTTGATTGCATGACTTCGACAGGACTGGGGGAAACAGAGACTCCACTCTTGGAGGGCACACACAAAGTAGTGTGCGCATCAGGACCCAGGGGAAGGAGTAGTGACCACGGGGGAAACTGAACCAGACCTACCTGCTACTGTTAGAGGGTCTCCTGCAGAGGCGGATGGTGGCTGTGGCTCACCATGGGGACAAGGACACTGGCAGCAGAAGTTCTGGGAAGTACTCCTTGGTGTGAGACCTCCCAGAGTCTGCCATTAGCCCCACCAAAGAGCCCAGGTAGGCTCCAGTGTTGGGTTGCCTCAGGCCAAACAACCAACAGGGAGGGGACCCAGCCCCACCCATCAGCAGTCAATGGGATTAAATTTTACTGAGCTCTGCCCACCAGAACAACAGTCAGCTCTACCCACCACCAGTCCCTCCCATCAAGAAACTTACACAAGCCTTTTAGATAGACACATCTACCAGAGGGCATACAGCAGAAGCAAGAAGAACTATAATCCTGCAGCCTGTGGAACAAAAAACACATTCACAGAAAGATGGACAAGATAAAAAGGCAGAGGGCTAGGTACCAGATGAAGGAACAAGATAAAACCCTAGAAAAATAACTAAATGAAGTGGAGATAGGCAACCTTCCAGAAAAAGAATTCAGAATAGTGATAGTGAAGATGATCCAGGACCTCAGAGAAAGAATGGAGGCAAAGATCAAAAAGATGCAAGAAATGTTTAACAAAGACCTAGAAGAATTAGAGAGCAAACAAACAGCAACGAACAACATAATAACTGAAATGAAAACTACACTAGAAGGAATCAGTAGCAGAATAACTGAGGCAGAAGCATGGATAAGTGACCTGGAAGACAGAATGGTGGAATTCACTGCTGTGGAACAGAATAAAGAAAAAAGAATGAAAAGAACTGAAGACAGCCTAAGAGACCTCTGGAACAACATTAAATGCAACAACATTCGCATTAAGGGGTCCCAGAAGGAGAAGAGAGAGAGAAAGGACCAGAGAAAATATTTGAAGACATTATTGTCAACAACTACCCTAACATGGGAAAGGAAATAGCCACCCAAGTACAGGAAGGGCAGAGAGTCGCATACAGGATAGACCCAAGGAGAAACACACCGAGACACATAGTAATCAAACTGGCAAAAATTAAAGACAAAGAAAAATTATTGAAAGAAGAAAGAGAAAAATGACAAATAACATACAAGGGAACTCCCATAAGGTTAACAGCTGATTTCTCAGCAGAAACTCTACAAGCCAGAAGGGAGTGGCATGATATACTTAAAGTGATGAAAGGGAAGAACCTACAACCAGGATTACTCTACCCTGTAAGGATCTCATTCAGATTCGATGGAGAAATCAAAAGCTTTACAGACAAGCAAAAGCTAAGAGAATTCAGCACCACCAAACCAGCTCTACAACAAATGCTAAAGGAACTTCTCTAAGTGGGAAACACAAGAGAAGAAAAAGACCTATAGAAACAAATCCAAAACAATTAAGAAAATGGTCATACGAACATACATATCGATAATTACCTTAAACGTGAATGGATTCAATGCCCCAACCGAAAGACACAGTCTTGCTAAATGGATACAAAAACAAGGCCCATCTAAATTCTCTCTACAAGAGACCCACTTCGGACATAGGAACATATACAGACTGAAAATGAGGGGATGGAAAAAGATATTCCATGTAAATGGAAATCAAAAGAAAGCTGGAGTAGCAATACTTATATCAGATAAAATAGACTTTAAAATAAAGAATGTTAAAAGAGACAAGAAAGCACACTACATAATGATCAAGAGATCAATCCAAGAAGAAGATATAACAATTATAAATATATATGCACCCAACATAGGAGCACCTCAATACATAAGGCAACTGCTAACAGCTATAAAAGAGGAAATTGACAGTAACACAATGATAGTGGGGGACTTTCACTCCAATGGACAGATCATCCAAAATGAAAATAAATAAGGAAACAGAAGCTTTAAATGACACAATAGACTAGATAGATTTCATTGATATTTATAGGATATTCCATCCAAATACAGCAGATTACACCTCCTTCTCTATTGTGCATGGAACATTCTCCAGGATAGATCACATCTTGGGTCATATATCAAGCCTCAGTAAATTTAAGAAGATTGAAATCATACCAAGCATCTTTTCTGACCACAACACTATGAGATTAGAAATGCATTACAGGGAAAAACAACATAAAAAACACAAACACATTGAGGCTAAACAGTACATTACTAAATAACCAAGAGATCACTGATTAAATCAAAGAGGAAATCAAAAAATATCTAGAGAAAAATGACAATGAAAACACGACAATCCAAAACTTATGGTATGCAGCAAAAGCAGTTCTAAGAGCAAAGTTTATAGCTATACAAGCTTACCTCAAGAAACAAGAAAAATCTCAAATAAACAATCTAACCTTACACCTAAAGGAACTAGAGAAAGAAGAACAAACAAAACCCAAAGTTAGCAGAAGGAAAGAAATCATAAAGATTAGAGCAGAAATAAATGAAATAGAAACAAAGAAAACAATAGCAAAGATCAATAAAACTAAAAGCTGGTTCTTTGAGTAGATAAACAAAATTGATAAACCATTAGCCAGACTCATCAAGAAAAAGAGGGAGAGGGCTTCCCTGGTGGCGCAGTGGTTGAGAGTCTGCCTGCTGATGCAGGAGACACATGTTCGTGCCCTGGTCCGGGAAGATACCACATGCCGCGGAGCGGCTAAGGCCCGTGAACCATGGCCGTTGAGCCTGAGCATCCGGAGCCTGTGCTCCACAATGGGAGAGGCCACAACAGCGAGAGGCCCGTGTACTGCCAAAAAAAAAAAAAAAAAAAGAAAAGTAAAAGAGGGAGAGGACTCAAATCAGTAAAATTAGAAATGAAAAAGAAGTTACAACAGACACCACAGAAATACAAAGGATCCTAAGAGAGTACTACAAGCAACTCTATGCCAATAAAATGGACAACCTGGAAGAAATGGACAAATTCTTAGAAAGGTATAACCTTCCAAAACTGAACCAGGAAGAAATAGAAAATAGGAACAGACCGATCACAAGTAATGAAATTGAAACTGTGATTAAAAATCTTCCAACAAACAAAAGTCCAGGTCCAGATGGCTTCACAGGTGAATTCTACCAAACATTTAGAGAAGAGCTAACACCCATCCTTCTCAAACTCTTCCAAAAAATTTTGGAGGAAGGAACACTCCCAAACTCATTTGATGAGGCCACCATCACCCTGATACCAAAACCAGACAAAGATACTCCCAAAAAAAAAAATTACAGACCAATATTACTCATGAATATAGATGCAAAAATCCTCAACAAAATACTAGCAAACAGAATGCAACAACACAATAAAAGGGTCATACACCATGATCAAGTGGGATTTATCCCAGGGATGCAAGGATTGTTCAATATACATAAATCAATGTGATAAACCATATTAACAAATTGAAGAATAAAAACCATATGATCATCTCAATAGATGCAGAAAAAGCTTTTGACAAAACTCAACACCCATTTATGATAAAAACTCTCCAGAAAGTGGGCATAGAGGGAACCTACCTCAACATAATAAAGGCCATATACGACAAACCCACAGCAAACATCATTCTCAATGGTGAAAAACTGAAAGCATTTCCTCTAAGATCAGGAACAAGACAAGGATGTGAATTCTCACCACTATTACTCAACATAGTTTTGGAAGTCCTAGACATGGCAATCAAAGAAGAAAAAGAAATAAAAGGAATACAGATTGGAAAAGGAGAAGTAAAACTGTCACTGTTTGCAGATGACATGATCCTATGCATAGAGAATCCTAAAGATGCTACCAGAAAACTACTAGAGCTAATCAATGCATTTGGTAAAGTTGCAGGGTGCAAAATTAATACACAGAAATCTCTTGCATTCCTATACACTAATGATGAAAAATCTGAAAGAGAAATTAAGGAAACACCATTGCAACAAAAAGAATAAAATACCTAGGAATAAACCTACCTAGGGAGACAAAAGACCTGTATGCAGAAAACTATAAGACATTGATGAAAGAAATTAAAGATGATACCAACAGGCGGAGAGATATACCATGTCCTTGGATTGGAAGAATCAATATTGTGAAAATGACTATACTACCCAAAGCAATCGACAGATTCAGTGCAATCCCTATCAAATTACCAATGGCATTTTTTATGGAACTAAAATAAAAAAAATTTAACATTTGTATGGAGACACAAAAGACCCCAAATAGCCAAAGCAGTCTTGAGGGAAACAAACGGAGCTGTAGGAATCAGACTCCCTGACTTCAGACTATACTCTAAAGCTACAGTAATCAAGACAATATGGTGCTGGCACAAAAACAGAAACATGGATCACTGGATCAGGATAGAAAGCCCAGAGATAAACCCACGCACCTATGGTCAACTAATCTATGACAAAGGAGGCAAGGATATACAATGGAGAAAAGACAGTCTCTTCAATAAGTGGTGCTGGGAAAACTGGACAGCTACATATAAAAGAATGAAATTAGAACAGTCCCTAACACCATACAGAAAAATAAACTCAAAATGGATTAGAGACCTAAATGTAAGACCGGACACTATTAAGACTCTTAGAGGAAAACATTGGAAGAACACTCTTTGACATAAATCACAGCAAGATCTTTTTTGATCCACCTCTTAGAGTAGTGGAAATAAAAACAAAAATAAACAAATAGGACCTAATGAAACTTCAAAGCTTCTGCACAGCGAAGGAAATTGTAAACAATACGAAAAGACAACCCTCAGAATGGGAGAAATTATTTGCAAATGAATCAACGGGCAGAGGATTAATCTCCAAAATATATAAACAGTTCATGAAGCTCAATATTAAAAAAACAATCAACCCAATCCAAAAATGGGCAGAAGACCTAAATAGTCATTTCGCCAAAGAAGACATACAGATGGCCAAGAGGCACATGAAAAGCTGCTCAACATCACTAATTATTAGAGAAATGCAAATCAAAACTACAATGAGGTATCATCTCACACCAGTTAAAATGGAAATCATCAGAAAATCTACAAACAACAAATTCTGGAAAGGGTGTGGAGAAAAGGGAACCCTCTTGCACTGTTGGTGGGAATGTAAATTGATATAGCCACTATGGAGAACAGTATGGAGGTTCTTTAAAAAACTAAAAATAGAATTACGATATGACCCAGCAATCCCACTACTGGGCATACACCCAGAGAAAACCATAACTCAAAAATACGCGTGCACCTCAGTGTTCATTGCAGCACTATTTACAGTAGCCAGGACATGGAAACAACCTGAATGCCCGTCGACAGAAGAACAGATAAAGAAGATGTGGTACATATATACAATGGAATATTACTCAGCCATAAAAAGGAATGAAACTGGTTTATTTTTAGAGACGAGGATGGATCTAGAGACTGTCATACAGAGTGAAGTAAGTCAGAAAGAGAGAAACAAATATCGTATATTAACGCATATATGTGGAACCTAGAAAAATCATACAGATGAACCAGTTTGCAGGGCAGAAATTGAGACACAGATGTAGAAAACAAACATATGGACACCAAAGGGGGTAAGCGGCAGGAGGGTTGGGGTGGTGGTGTGATGAATTGGGAGATTGGGATTGACATGTATACAGTGATGTGTATAAAATTGATGACTAATAAGGACCTGCTGTATAAAAATAAATAAAATTTAAAAAATTTTAAAAAAATGAATAGATAATATTAAATGTTAGTGACAGTGTTAAGCTATTGGAATATATTGCTGGTGGGAGAGTAAATTGTTATTATGACTTTGAAAAATAATTTAGCAGTGCCCTATAAAATTGCACATACCCGAGGCCCACCAGTTCCATTTCTAAGTATATGCTTCGTCTATTCTCTATCCTTCTATATGTGCACCAGAAGAAATATTCAAGAAAGTTTATAAAAGAATAGTTTGTAACTGAAAACACAGTGAATAATCCAAATAACTATCAACATTAGAAGAGGTAAATAACTTGTGATATATTAATTCAACAAACTGTCCCATAGCAGAGCCAAAATCATTATATTATAGCTACATTAAACAACATGGATGAATCACAAGATTTGAGCTGAGTAAAAAGAATAATTGAAGAATATATAATATAATTTTATTAACATATATTCCAAATGAAACAGGGTATTTTTAGGGATATAAACATATACAGCTAAAGAAAAGCAAAGAAACTCAATACAGTGGCCATTCTGAGGATGTAAAGAAGATGGGGAAAGGATTGAGAACACAGAGGACCGCAGGATAATGATAATAATCTTTTTATTAAACTGAGTGTTGTGCCCACAGGCGATCACCGTATCTTTATTCTTTACACTTTATATATATTTTATAAGTAATCTTTTACAACTATTAAATATTTAATTTAAAAATCATTTAATGAGAATGAGACAAAATTGTTTAATATGTGTTTAAAATAGGTATTGTTTTGATTAAATAACAAAACTCCAAACAAAATTTAAAAAGAGATGGAACAAAACACACAGTATTACTTTAAATTCCTGACATTAGCCACTGTCATTATCTATTTGTCATCTGTGGTGTAATTAATGTGAGGCCTTAGGCTTTGCATCTTAATTTTGGCATATACTATCTTAATTTTGGCATATACTATATTTAAAAAAATACTGATAAGAACTGTATCATTTTGACTCTCACAGAAGCCAGGTTCTTAGCCAAGTTTTTAGTATGCATTTTCTTGGAGGTATGTTTTCATGTGTGTGTACGTGTTTGTGTGCGTGCGTGCACAGCCAGACACTAAATCCAGGTCAATACTTCATGCATTTGACACCCTTTTTCAAGAGCTATGACGTATGTCTGATGAATTGAATCTGGTTGTAAGATGATATATCACTATTATTCCATTGTGAATTGTCCATCACAAGGGAAGTCAAGCTATCAGGCTTCAAAAAAGAGTTGCGGGAATTAGAAAGTATTAAAGTCAACTCACACAGATTTCATCTTCCTGTGTTACACGTCAGATGCCCAAGGTCCACGTCAGTCCTTCAACACCCATGTCTAGCCACAGCTGCAGGTTTCACCAATGCTCAGATGTTTAACCACCATAACGTTGATTCCACCTAACATAAGTTCTGCAAAATATGTTTTCACTGGCAAATATGTTTGGGAAGTATATTGCCAAAGGTAATAGGTTTCTTTACGGAAGAACATTTTAGAGGATGTAAAGCCTCTAAACTCTTTTTTGGTTCTCCTCTAAATCGGAGACATTGCACACATTGTTCCTCAAATTCATTTGATTATGATGCTTTTTTTCCTTTGGAGGATCATCTCATGGGATTAGTGATTTGTATAATAGACTTTGAGAAATGTTGCTAAAATTTATTCTATTCTATGCTCTACCCTTTCTAAAAAAGGTATAGTAATTAGAGAATTTAGGCTATATAAATAGATTGTTAGAATATATTATGGGGTGGCAGAATGGGCAAAGAAGCAAACTGAAGTGAAATTGAGTATATATATGTATATATACACTCTATAAAAATATTAGAAAAAAAGGTATTTTTTAAAAGCATACTTTTTATCTTTTGATCTCTCAAGGTGTTATTAAAAGTTCCCTTTGTCCTTAATATTTCCTTTTCATCCTGCTGTACCTTTCTTTCCCCCTGATCTAGACCCTATAATATTAATCTGATCTCTAGAGTTAAACAAAAGAAGAAGAAAAAAAAGGAGTCTTTGGGTAGATTCATCTTCTCTTTAATCAGGCCAAAGAATTTTCACTTTAAATATAGAAGTATGTCTCAATCAAGTTTCTCTACAAATATCATGCGACCTACATCCTACTTGGTTGTTTTTAGATTCTTAGTCCTCATAAAAGGATAAGGCCAAAAGGTGAGAGAAGTCAGGTGAATGTTCTGAATGAAATGGAATAAAATTATTTAACCCTCCAGAGGGAGCTATGTTTTATTTAAGTGTGAAACTGGGGGAAAAATAACCTATCGTGCTGTTATTAATGCCTTATGGTTTTCAGAATTTTCAAAGTAACTTTGCACATACCAATTTCCTTCACAACTTTTTCAAGGTTGTGTATATATAGGATGATTATTTTTGTTTTTATGTGATGATTAGTAATGTGCAAGACACAGCAAATTTAGGTAACCTATATAGTCACAGAGTATAGTGTTGCTGTCATAAAATGAGAGGGTTGGATTAAATGGGCATTAAGGGTTGATTCCAGATTTAACTCTGTTGAATTCTATCCTATGATAATGTTCTTTCTAGTCACAATTTTCTTCCAGTAACATCAGGGAAATATGCAACAGGGAATACAACCAAGGCTGTATGTCAGGAATAGTTTTGATATTTGATACTAACCACATTTACCACCTTGATCAATTTCTAAATCAGCCATTTATCTTTGAGTCTAATGTGGAAGCATGTGCTGACTGGGAGTCCACTGCTTGTTTCCCACTTGGCTAGGCATGGGGAGAGGGATATTACAGCCCCTTGATCTATAATAGAGGATGGAGGAATCCTGTCTGCTAGGACATAAACAAAAATAATATGGCATGCAGAAGCTGGATAGATTAAATAAATTAAACAAATAAAAAAATAAGGCAGATAACGGACTGCTTGATTCCATAGTTCCTGGTCTATTGACTGGATGACGTTTATAGTTTTGTCAAACTGGAAAACTATCACTCAACATGATCCCTCTGTATTCTATTCAGTCCACAGAATAGTCTGTGGACTATTCAGCATCAGTCCAAGCTTATGCTGTGAAGCCTTCAGAAAATGAACTGTGGTGGTAATGTCAGCTGTTGGCTAAACTTCAACTGGCAATTATATTTATTAATGACTCTTGCAACTTCCACATGAATTGTTTGTACACATGAGCATGGGATAATCAGGTGTTGCAATTGAAGCATCAGCCAATGTGTAGAAAAATATAGGGGAATGATACCTCTCCATTCTTTATCTTGTGCTGAAGCACTGCTCTGCTGACAGAGAACTGGAAATCTCAGTTCTCAGCAAATCTTTGGTATAAAGTGTACCTCTTAAAAAGATTAGGGGGACTTTGGCAGTACAAAACTGTAGGATGGTAAATTCTAATATTTTTCAGATGTTAATGTGTTTCTTAAGCCTTTGAAACAGTTCTTACACATTGCTCTGATGATTATTTCCATTATATAAAACAAGAAGCCATTTCTCAGATTAAGACAACTAACCGAGATTGAAAACCTGGAAATGACAAATTCAGAATTCCAATTTAAATGTTTCTGACTCTAGCTAGCCCTCGATGTCTTAAGCACTATGGCATGCTGTCCCTAAAGAAATTAGAAGCGTCAGTTAATGTATCAGTAGAAGAGAACTTTTCTGAAACCCTGAAATAATATTATTGTGATCTCCCCTCTACATAAGGCCAGTTTGGCATCACTCTCACATTTATCTCATCATCAGGGACAAATTTATCCATATACAGTGTAAAATTCAGGATTCTGGGATTGTTTGTTGTCTGTGAGAACTGAGGCAAGTCACATCCCCTTTCAGAACTGTTTCCCATTTCATATAATGGGAAGGCTGGAGTAGATGATCTTTAAGATGATTGAACGCTGTTCAGAATTCCATCACAATTTTCCCTTTCTGCCTAAGAGTATGATGTTAAAACTTGTTTCATATATGATTCTTTTGTAAAGTGGGACCATACAATAAATAAATGAATGGATAGATAAGTACATAGATAGATTAACTTGTATTGACATTAACACTTTCCAACCTAAGTATTATAGATCCACCTTTTACATTTTAAAGCTTTATAGTGCTCCGTAGAACTCTATGATATTCCATAATGTACCAAGTTTATTTAGGCTTTTATTATTTTGCTTTTAAAAGTAAGGTTACAAGGTATATACTATATTTAAATTGGACATATGCCTAAGATTTTCTAGTATTGCTAGCTAGGACAATAGGAGGTGAACATCTTAATTTATTTACAGTTGTTTGCTGATGAGTATCCAAAAATATTACCATGATTTATGTTACCATTGACAGTGTTTGACATATTATCAGTCTACTTTGAGTTGCAACTAACAGAGTGTCAATTTTAGTTTATTTAAATAAGAAAAGTCATTGTCTTGTGTAACCCTAATTTGGGGGATGAGGAGAGTCGGCTTCAGGTCTCCCCCCCCCTCCCCCGCCCCCCGCTATCCCATCCCCACCTAGCTCTCCAAGGTGCTTACAAGGAGCTGCATCTCTTCCAGGTGTCCGTTTTAGACCTGACACCATCCAGAGGCAGAAATGGATCTTTTGATCTATTTTTTAAATAGTGGGCAAGTCTTCTGCAGAATTTTAGCAGCAGATTTCTCCTCTTATTGGCCTGAGTTGTGTCAGAAATTCACGATTAAGCCAATCACTGGAAACCAAATGACTCACCAGGATTCAACCCTGGAATTGGAACGAGGGCCAGCATACTCTGCAGTGAGTGTGTGTGCTGAGAAGGGTAGAGGACAAAATTAATTGTTTTTTGAAATAAAGTGGTAATTGGTTGTGGTTAAGCAACCATCAATGTCTGCCACGGATATTTTCCATCTTGAGGGGGAGAGGCTGCACCAGTCTGATCCTTTTCTCATTACTCTGTTGGGATAAAATTACTTACCAACTATAGGAGCTCTTTGCAGAATAATATATTAACTTTAGAGTCAAATATTTTTTTAAAAAATTCATAGTCTATAGTTTGGCTTTGATTACTTTTACAGTTCACTTTTGTTATGAAGATTTCTCTTCACCTCACCCACCTTTATGGATTCTGGATTTTTGTCTGAAGCTATACGCTACAAAAATATTTTCCTGTGACTATGGAAGTAAAATCTAATGCATTTACTTACTGGCTTTGATATCTTTTGATGTGAAGTATTATGATAAACGGGGAGAGAGTTGCTATTAGGCACATATTAATTAGAACAAATGACACATTAGAAAGCAGGATTTGTTAAGGACTACATGTGGCCTTCCTTGAGTCCCATCTCAATATAGTCACATCCTCCACCCTGTTACTATGTCTCATTGCAACTTATTTAATTTTTCCGTGGTGCTTATGACAACTTGTTAGTTCATATTTATTAGTATGTGTTTTCTGTTTAATATCTATCTCCCCAACTAGAAAACAAACCCAAAGAAGGGACAAACCCCCTCCTGCTTTATTCACTGGTGTACCATCAGGACATCTAGAGCATATTGTTTGGCACATGATAAGTTTTCCATACCGTATGTTAAATGAAGTAATTAACACAGGGTGAAGTAGGAAGGTATCTCATGAGGAAAGAGAACATGAGAACATTGAAACTTCAGTAGTTGAGCAAGTGGAAGAAAGGAGCTATTACCCTGGAGAGACCATTTCTAAGAATTGGTTGCTGCCACATTCCAACAAGTTGGCAATATTGATTAAAAAAAAAATCAAGAACTATAAAAATACTTGTCCTTTGACTCAGCAACTTGATGTCTAGAAATGATTCCAGGAAACTAAGTAGAGAGACAATCAAAGCTTTACATACAAGAATATCCTTACTATGTTATTTGTAATGGTGGATATTTGGTAACAGTGTAGATGCCCAATAAAAGAGGACTTGTTAAAAAACTGGAACATAAAAATGATGAAATATTATCTAGTCATCACAATTAGGGTTTCAAAGAATGTTGTGACCAATGGAATAGCATTAAAAGGGAATTTCAAATATTTTTATTCAGTATTTTTCCAAACATTGTACCTAGAGTATGGATTGCTTCTACAACTAGCCACATGTGAATATTATAAAAATATAAAGACTTACATTTCTCAGAAATAACATTGGCACAGTCAGTACTTTCTAAGGTAAAAGCATTCACTAATTCCTTATGTATTTATTAAGTATGTTTAAAAAAAAAAAAAAGAATAGTCCCTTTAAGTAGCTACATATCACATTGGAGTTTGAATTTTCCAAAAGTTTTTCATTTGTTTAAAGACAGAAGCCCAGAGTCTGAAATAAAATGATAAATGACTAAATAGGTTTTCCCCAGGCAGCTGGAGATGACAAGGTTAATATGGTCTAAAGGAAAATGAAAAATGTTTGAAAGTCTGAGTTCTTATGTTAGAAAGGAACATTTTTTTTCATTTTTCTTTGCTCATACTAAAAGCCTTATGCTAGTGTAGTTAAAATGAACAAATTTTTCTCAAATAGAAATAAAACGCAAATTTTTCTCAAATAGAAATAAAACGTATAATCACTGCTTACATTGCTGTAGACCTAAGGTATAAGTACTTTTTAAAAAGTAACCAAAATAAAATAGTTGGTTGTCAGTTGGGTAAGTACCTGGGTAGAATTGAGATTCCAAGAAAGAAATAAAGGAAAACAATCTGAAGGGAAGAATAGGAGGTTGAGACTGTCACCAACTCAATGGCTCAAACCAAGTTCTATCATTAAACTAAACTCTCAGCCAGCGAAAACTACCTAACTGAATCCCCTCCATGCCCTAGGACACTTTTCTTCTGTATCCCCAGTATCATAAATGACAAATGGTGTTCTGCTATATAGAAGAGTTAAATATCAGGACTCAAAAAGTAAATCATCCTTTGAAGATTGGATTAAATAAATAGAAAACAATCTCACATATTGAAGCGTATTCCATAAGAAGAACTGAAAGAAAAATACTTTATAGTGATAATCTTCACCTTTGTTTTAATCTACAAAATGAAGTTTTCTTCTTGGGGGTGGGGGTCATAGTAGTCAGTAGTTTTCTTGCAGATGAGGCCTAGTAGTCAGGAAATCTGCATTGCCCATCCTGGCTCTGTTATTAATCAGCTCGGTAACTTTGGATCAGTCATTAAATTTCTCTGGGCCTAATTTGCCTTTTTATTACAAAGAGGAGCTTTGGTTGCATATTTTCTAAAGTCAATTTCAGGCCTTACATTACATTCAATACTTTTTCACTGAGTAATTAACTTTATACTGATTAATGGAAATGTCTGAAGTAATAAAAGTGTTAAACTATCTAATTTCACAAACATAACATCAATGAACTACAGTAATTTCACAAAGTTTTAGTTGATACTCCATTCAGTATTAAGTCCCCACAACCAGCCATGTGTAAGTTCTCAGAATGTCAACATTTATTTCACCATCTTCAATCATTTTTCCAAAGTGTATGCACAGTGCCTTCCTCATGAATTTGTGTGGGTCTTGAGGACAAAAATCATGGCTTACTCACCTTTATAGCCCCAGCACCTGGCACAGTGTCTGACACCTTAGTTGACAATTAACAATATTAGTTAAGTGAATGAATGAATGATTTGATAAACTGACTTGAAAGCATACTGGTTTGGCTAGGTTTCTGGATAATTAAGTTCAATTTTTTTTCCCTCAAAATAGGATTTCAACAAGTAGGAATAAACTTTATAAGTAAATAGCTGCTTTACTCATGTGAATTGAGGAGATAATGTCAAAGGAATTCTCTCTCCTAATTATTATCATAATATTGTATAACCATGACTACCGTCCATCTCCAGAAACTCATTTCATCTTGTAAAACTGAAACTCTATACCCATTTAATCATAACTTCCCATTCCTCTCTCACCACTAATGGTGGCAACCATTCTATTTCCTGTCTCTAGGATTTTGAAAACTCTAAATATCTCATATAAGTGGAATCATGCAATGTTTGTTGTGGCTGGCTTATTTCACTTAACATAATGTCCTCATTATGCACATTCTGTGCATGTGTGAGAATTTCCTTTCTAAGGCTGAATAATATTCCATCATACATACATATGTAGCACAATTTTCTTATCCATTTATCTCTTGATGCACACTGGGCTTGCTTCCACTTTTTAGCTATCGTGAATTTACCCCTCATTTTGAGCCACAGGTTTGGAGTTCAAGAAAACTACTTAAGGGAATGACATGTGTTCCTTGAAGAATCTGGAGGACACAGGGATCTGTACATGACTCAATTATAACAGTCTAAAGGCAAGAGACTATGGCTAGAGCTTTCTGGTAACAGAGGAAGAGACTGGGTACATTGGAAACATTCTGCCCTTTCAGAGCTTGGCAACAAAATTGTGTGTTTTCCATGAGTCATATGTGGCTCCCAGGAAAGGGGGTTGGCTGTGCGCCATCTTGAAATATTTCACATAAAGGACTTCTGTTCAAAATGACAGGGATCTCCTAGAGATGCAACAACTGAGGGAGATCATCACCACCACTCAAATACATTTTCTACACCAGGAAACTTCTTGGTAGCCCTTAGCTTAGCGGGTATCTCTTAAGAACTCTCAAAAATGCCTCATAAAAGAGAGAGAGTAATTGTGTATCTGCGGTTCTGTCACCAGATTTTAATGTACCAGTCAAGTGATATCTACCCTTCACCCCACTCCTTGTTAAAAAGCAGCTATATGGCATGTAGCTGTTTGTGTTTACACGTGCACATATGGGTGTGTGGGAGTGTTTGTGTTAGGGAAAGAGTGAGGGAAGGTATACCAAGAAAAATAAGAAATGTCATTTAGTCTTCCCCTTTTCTTTTCAGATTTCTTATCCTGAAGTAAATCTTTTCAGTGCAGCAGGAATGTTTTAAATTGCAAAGTGTTTAGAGTTTTAAGTTGAATTGTGTCAGTACATGTTAAGCCCTGTTAAATACCTCTTAATTTATTAGCTACAGGGCCAGGGAAAGCTGTGAAGCTATGCCTGGGATTTCATGTGGAAGAAATGAGGAGTCCACAGAGAGACTTTAAATGAGGTTTTGTGAGAAAGACCTTTTACAAACTTATGTCTCAGATATACAGAACTTGTTGTTCCAGGAGACTCTGAAGTGAAGGGGTCTACAAGGCAGTTGGATATGTATTTGTGAAACATAGAAGAGCATTGGGAAAGGACTTATTACATTGTGTTCCAGTGAGAGTGAGAATGGCAGAAAATTAAGTCACTAAACTATAAGCTCCTCAAGGGCAGGAAATATGTATTTAATGCAACTTTGTTTAAATGATGTCTAGATTGAGGCCTGTAATTATTAGGTACTAATAAATTTTGGTGAATGTTGTCCGATAATAGAAAAACACATAATAATAATATTGAATATTTAATACGGATCAGAAATTGTATAAATTGTTTACATGTATTAGTTCATTTAACCCACACAGCTCTATGAGCTTAGTATTATTTGCTCATATGCAGATGAGACAAATGTAAAAAATCTTTATCAGTTGTGACTGATAAAATTTCTAATAAAACTTAAAACATGGATAGGGCTTCCCTGGTGGTGCAGTGGTTGAGAGTCCGCCTGCCGATGCAGGGGACACGGGTTCGTGCCCCAGTCCGGGAAGATCCCACATACCGCGGAGCAGCTGGGCCCGTGAGCCATGGCTGCTGAGCCTGCGCGTCCGGAGCCTGTGCTCCGCAGCGGGAGAGGCCACAGCAGTGAGAGGCCCGCGTACCGCAAAAAAAATAAAACAAAAAAAAAACATGGATTAATTTTTCCTGCTGAAACCTCTTATTTTTTGACAAAGGCAATAGAAATTATTACATATTTTCTGTAAGTTTAAAGAAACCATATTTTCTATGAAGTATTAATTTGAAGTGCTGAAATATTTTTCCTCAATAAAGTAGTCTGATGGTTTTAAACTATAGTTTGGTAGGCCCATATTGTATTTCCTGAGTTTCTATGTTTTTTTCTTCTGCTGTAAACTGTGCCAAATAAATTGTGATGGCTACAATAATGATTTTATTTATATTTGTGTTTTATAATTAAATTTTTTAAGAGATGAAATCAGTCATTTAAGAACTGATTCACCTTTTGACTGAACCCCCAAAAAGGGAAATTAATTAAAAGAATTCCAAGAATGCCATAAATTATCACTATAATCATTTGCTGTCACTTTCCTTTGTCCTTTTTATTCCCCTGCAGTTTAAAATCCTCTTTTATTGGGTACTTGAAGGGATTCTGAAGCCAGGAGGGGGAAATTCATACTGTGGTTCCAGGCCTCTCTGTCCCAAGAGTGCCATCCACTAATGGTCACACTGAATGATGCCCCTGTGACTCCAAAGTCTAAAAGAAAGTCCCTAGAAGGCATATCATTAGCAGTGAGAGACGTTAGCCTGAGAAAAGTCTTTTACTGTGTCATGATTGCCTAGAACATCTGAAAATCATCACAAGATAATCCTCAGCGTTGATCAAGTTCTTATATCATGTGCGATTCTGAGTCAATGTTGAGAATGCCTTAGTTTTTCAGGCCTTACTTTTGACAAAAAAAACCAAAACGAAACAAAACCTGTGTGTATATATATATGTGTGTGTGGAGATATATATATCTTCAAAAGAATGGCTTCAAAAAGAATGGCCAAATTGGCATTCATACATTTTTGTTGCAAATATAAACTGACACAATGTTTCCAGAGGATACTTTCTAAGACTCAACTTTTAGATTTGAACAAATAGTCAATAAGCCTATAGTATGTACCAGGCCCTCTTCTAGATGCTGGGGAGAGAGCATTGGATCTGACAAGTATACAAATACAATGTTGTCGCGAAGAACTGATGTACTTACATGATGACAGGAGCATTATAAGAGGATGAAGAATGAAATAAAGAGGCTCTTTGAGGCCCAGACTTAGAACTGACATATTTGTACATTCCGGTGGACAAAGGGAATTTGAGGTCAGCTCAAATTCAGAGCGGGAGAAATAGACTCTGACAGACTCATCTAATATCCTGAGCAATGAGGTACTTTAACTCTCCCATAAGATTTAAGAAGACTAAGATTGAGATGACCGAGTCAAACTTTTTTTTTTCCAGTTTATTTTAGTGTGCAATAACAAGGACATTGACCCTATTAATGTCATGCTGTTAAGCTAACTTCCTTGAAGGAGCTGTAGATATCTCCTCCCACCTCACTCCCAAGGAAATCCTAGTCAAATTATAGGTCACTGAATGCTTAGAACTGAAAAGATCCTTATATATCACCTGTATCATCCATCACTTTATTGATGAGAAAATAAGCGTTAGAGAAATGAAGTAATTTCCCAAGTCATAGAGTTAATGACAGAACTAAGATTTCTGACTCCAGACTCTATGATCTTTGTATTAAATCATGTTTCCTCTGAAGTTTGATTATAGCTCATGATTAAGGAAGTGAATTAGTAACTATGTTATTTATTGCCACAGTTATGTTATTGGAAAACTGTATACAACCATGCTTAAGAGATCAGTTTCTTAGATCAGACTGTCTGGGTTTACAATCTGCTCTGCCATAGACTATAAACTGGGTACTGTGGGTTATCTTGGACAAGTAATTTAGCCTCTCTAAACTAATCTTCCCATGTGTAAAAACTTGACAATAATATTACCTGCCTTCTGGCTTTTTTATGAGGATCAAATAAGGCCTGTCACACAGCACTTTGCCTGTCACAGATTATGCTGTTGATAAGGATAATGTTTATTTTATCAATAGAAACTTTATTAAGGTGAAATTAATAGACAGTGAAATGATTTGATCTTAAGTACATAATTTTATGAGTTTTATCAGTGTATAAGCCTGCGTAATAACTTTCCTAATCAAGAATACTTCCTGTACCCAGAAATTTCTCCTGTGCCTCACCATGATAAGCAACCTTGTTCTGATTTTAATCACATAGATTTCTTTTGCTTCCCTTGAAGGTCATATAAATGGCATCATATAATATATACTGGTGTTTGCCTGGCTTCTTTTAACATAGTACTTTTGAGATTCAACCATGTTGTTGAATGTATATATGTGTGTGTGTATGTGTATATATATGTATATTATATATTAATATATGTGAATAAATTATTCATTAGATTATTCCTGAATAATATGTTTTTCCATTTTCTAAATATACCCTGGAATCTGATTATCCATTCTTCTATTGATATTTGGATTGCTTCAAATTTGTCTATACAATTCTTACACAGGGCTTTTTGAGGTAAACATACTTTTATTTTTCTTTGATATACATCTTGAAGTAGAATGTCTTGGTCATATGGAAAGTGAATGTTTAACACTGAAAGAAAACGCCATAATCTTTTTCAAATAGTTGTACCATTTAATATTCTTTCTAGGAAATGCATGAGGATTTTTCTGTAGCCTCAAAAAATTTGTCATTGTCACTTTTGCTGATTTTAGCCATTACAGTGCATGTGAAAGATATCATTGTGGTTTCAATTTGAATTTTCTTAATGAATTCTGATGGTGAGAAACTTTTCATGTGCTTATTAGGTACACTTATAACTTTTTCATAGAGTCTGTTCAAGTACTTTGACCTTTTTCTATTGGGTTGTTTGCATTTTCACTATTAAGATGTAAGATTTCTTTATGTTCTTTATTCTGGATACAAGTCCTTTGTAAGACACTTATATTGTGAATATTTTCTCCCTGTATGTGACTTGCCTTTTCATCTTTTAGTAGTCTTTTGATGAACAGATATTTTTTGTTTTTATGAAGACCAATTTATCAGTCATATTTTATATTTAATACATTATACCTTCTCTAAGAAATTTTTGCCTACCCCAAAGTGATAAAGATATTCTGTTTTCTTAAAATTAATAATTTTAGCTTTTGCATGTGACATAAAATAAAGGGCACATGTTATTCTTTAAAATAATTTAATCCTTTATTCCAACATCATTACTTTAAAACATTCATCTTTCCCCTTCAAAATGCCTCACCTTTATTGAAAATCAAATGAATATATGTATAGAGCTCTTTATTCTTTTTTCTAGCTTCTAAAGTCAGAAGTTTAGATCACTGTTTTCTTTATTCAGTGTATTTACAGGCATAAATTTTCCTCTAAGACTTGCTTTAGCTTCACAAAACAAATGTTATGTTGCATTTTCATTTATTTTGAAGCATTTCCAACTTCTCTTGTGGTTTCTTCTTTGATTCACATATTATTTAGAAGTATTATTTTTTCAATTTTCAAGCTTTTTGAAACATTCCTACATATTTTACATTTTTGATTTCTAATTGAAATCTGTTGTAGTTAGAAAATATACAAGCTTTCAAAAATTTGAAATTTATTGAGGCTTATTTTATGAACAGTTGAAAAAGATGTACCTTTTTTACTTTACTCTGCAATTATTGGGTATATTATTCTACAAATGTTAAGTCAGAGGACTTTTAATGTATCCAACTATGATTGTGGAATTTGTCTATTTTTCCTGTTCTGTCCGTTTTTTGTTTGTTTGTTTGTTTTTTTGCTGTATGTGGGCCTCTCACTGTTGTGACCTCTCCCGTTGCGGAGCACAGGCTCCGGACGCACAGGCTCAGCGGCCATGGCTCACGGGCCCAGCCGCTCCGCGGCACATGGGATCCTCCCAGACCGGGGCACGAACCAGCGTCCCCTGCATCGGCAGGCGGACTCTCAACCACTGCGCCACCAGGGAAGCCCTGTTCTGTCCGTTTCTGCTTCTATTTATTTTGAAGCTCTGTTACTGGGTGTGTAAAATATTATATTTATGTCTTCTTGATGAGTTGATCTTTTCGTCATCATAAAGAATACCTCTTTATCTCTTGTAATACTCCTTGTGTTCATGCTTATTTTCTACCACCATTTTGCTATTCGCATTCGGCTTGTCCCATTATTTTCCCCTCTGGTACTTTCTACCTTCTTTTGCATTTACAAAATAATTTTTGGTATTTTATTTTAAATTTTCTAATGATTTTTAGGTACAACTTTTTATATTACCTTTAGTGGTGCTTTAAAGATTATCATATTCACCTTTAACTTACCAAACCCCGTGTACAGTTGCTATATCATTTCATGAAATAGACAAGAAATTACAAAAGTATAATTTTATTTGACCCCAACTCTAGGCTACTTTGTGCAGTTGTTGACATGTATTTTATACATATATGTGTTATAAACTCCAAAATGCAGTGTTATAAGTTTTGCATTAAAAAGTCAGGTGTCACCTAAAAGAAATATATATAAAACTATATAGTTTCCTCACATGTTACCCATTTTCAGGGCGCTTGCCATTGATCTGGGTTCCCATCTGCCATCACTTTCCTCAGCCTGAAGAATTTACCTTAGCATTATTTTCATCTCATCTCTGCTGGTGACAGATTCTCTCAGCCTTCCTTTATTTGAAATGTCTTTTTTTTTCCTTTCACGTCTGATGGACCTATTTACTGGATATACAATTCTATGTATAATTTATTTTCAGCACTTTAAAGGTATCATCCACTGTTTCCTGACCTGTTGTTTTGATCAGTCAGCCATCATTGTAATATTAACCTCTAGCAATTGTAATGTTTCATTTTTCTCTGGCTACTTTCAAAATTTTCATTTAATCTTTAGATTTTAGGTGTGTGACTATGAAGTTCCCAGGTATAGTTTTCATTGTGTTTACCCTGCTTGGGGTCTACTAAGCTTCTTGGATTTATATGGAATATTTTCACAAACTTTGGGAAAGTTTTTGGCCAATATTACTTCAAATATGTTTATGTTTATTCTCTCTTTCTTCTCCTTCTACACTACTTTATCAGGAGGCTAGATATTGTCTCACAGTTTCCAGTAGTTCAATTTTTTTCAATAGTTTTCTCTTTGGTTTTCATATTGGATAATTTCTGTTGACATGTTTTCAAGTTTACCAATCATTTCTTCTACTGTTATTCTTCAATTGCCAATCTGATATTAAAACATGCATGATTTTTTTTCTTTCAGGCATTATAAATTTCAGTTCTAGAACTTTCTATTTTGCTTTATTTCAAAAAATAGTTTCCATTTCTCTTCTGAGAGTCCCTACGGTACACTCATTGATCATATAAGCATCATGGCCATGTTTTGTTTTAAGTCCTTGAACTATTTAAAACAGTTGATTGAATGTCCTTATTCGCTCATTGCATCTCAGGTTTGGTTGGTTTGTACTAAATGCAATTTTTAAAACAATATGTCTTATTGTTTTGTACTTTGTATGTCTTACGACTTTTTTTTTACCATGTTCTCAGATGTTTTATATATTACCAACATTCAGATTATAATACTCCTCTGAAGAATATTGATTTTTGTTCTATTAGGAGTTAAAATTTTTTTAAATTTATTTGTTTTTATTTTTCGTTGCATTGGGTCTTCATTGTGGTGCGCAGGCTTCTCATTGTAGTGGCTTCTCTTGTTTCGGAGCATGGGCTCTAGGTGCCCAGGCTTCAGTAGTTGTGGCACATGGGCTCAGTAGTTGTGGCTTGTGGGCTCTAGAGTGCAGGCTCAGTAGTTGTGGCGCACGGGCTTAGTTGCTCCGTGGCATGTGGGATCTTCCCGGACCAGGGCTCGAACCCGTGTCCCCTGCATTGGCAGGCAGATTCTTAACCATGCTCCACCAGGGAATTCCCGGAGTTAAATTATTGACAAATCACTTTAATGTTGTGTAAGATTAGTTTTCTACTGTTTTCAGGTTAGTTTCAGTTTTGTCCTTAGGCTTAGAGCAAATCCTTCAAACTCCAAACTCAGTATCTCGTACAGGGAATGGCAGCCGAAACACTGGCTCAACTTTTTCAGTCTTTCAGTTTTTGCTTTCTTGCAGTCTTCTTGGTGCCCTTCTGCTCTTTCCATTCAAAAACAAATATCTAAACAAAGTTTGCATGTAGATCTGGAGTCTTACCTTTCTGTTGTTACTTTGTTTCTATGATTCCCACCCCACCCCACCCCCCGCCCTTAATTTGAGCTGCTCTGGCAGCTCCAACTCTCCTCTGAAACCTCAAATCAGTAAGATTGTTGCCTTCTAATAATTTTAACCAACCTTTACCTCTGCAATTCAGGGTTTTCCAGGGATAGGGGACTTTCCAAGCTAAAACCAGGGAAGTTCCAGGCAAATAGGGAGAACTTGATCGTTTTTTAAGCATCCTCAGGGAAAATCCTCATAATCCTAGATCTCATCCAATTCAGTTTCCTCTTTTTATGGTCAAACCTTCACCACTTTCAGCCTGCTTTTGGTGACTTTCTAGTACTTTACATAGTTGTTTATTTAATGTTTTGTCGCCCAGTTATAAATGTTATCTGCAGGATGGTTAGTCTACTTCATCATTAACCTAAGTATTTTAATTCTGCAAGTGATAAGAGATTTGGTGTCAACAACCAAATTGATCCAAATTTTGACCTTATAATTCACTTCTGTGTGTAGTAATTATAATAATAGTAATAGTAATAATAATAATATCAAAGTAAAAGTAAACTTCATTCAGAGAAAATTAACCTGCCAAACAATTCTCCAATATATTGACAAGGGCTTGTTTGAATAAGAGGTTGCAGGTGGTAGTTTTTATCTTTCTACGTTTTAATAACGTAAAAATATTAGTATAAAATGTAGGCATATATACACATATATTGTTTGCAATGAAAATATGAACATCACATTTATCAAATAATGGGAATTTAAATATGTATCACAACATATCTTCTTAAAAATGGGCAAGATTAAATAATAGCTAAAATGTGATTACAAAAGAAATTACTAGATGAAGTATCTTATAAATACCAGTGAATATATGTGTGGCAAAATCTTAGAAAATTTATTAAAATACTTTTTTTTTTCAGAGAGCAGCCGCCAGATAGGAAAGCTCCACAGAGGAAAACTGAAGCTTACTAGCCAGGAATAGCACAGTTAAAATTGTACCCAGATACTATAAACAGTAAAATTTCCTCTGTGGATTCTCTTAATATGCTGAGAGGTATTCCATTATTGAAATAGATTATAATTTACAGGGATCATTATGATACCAATAAGGAATCAGAATTTGAATTACTACTTTGTGAACGTGATAGCATTCATTCTCACAGCTTTAGTATGCTTATCACTAAACTCAAGGGGGGGAAAAAACTTACATTGGAAAATTGGAAATGTTGTATTTGGTAGAAGGCAGAATTGTCACATCAGTTTTTATTTACAACCTAGTGGCCTTGCATATATGTTGGGTTTGGCCTCCTTTGTATTTTAAAGATTAGGACATTTCTCACAGTTACATTCCCATTTCCTCCGGCAACTGCCTGGAACAGAGCAGTGGCAACTCCATTCAGATGGGGTATGGCCACCCCGGTGTGCATGGTTTCCACCACTTTACTGTTTCACAACTAGCCCTTTTCTTTTACTTATCTCACTTGCTTGGTTTTTGTAGGCATGGGAACATGTAAGCGTTGGCCTACCAAAATATGAGAGAATGTCTTTACTGAAAACACAACAGTATACACCTATTAACAACCTAGGCTCTTTCTGTAAAAAAAAAAAAAAAAAGAAAATTATAAATATAAGGAAGGCCAAAATTCCTCACAGTGCAGTAAGGAATAAGAAAATTGAAAAAAAAAACGGATTTGCATTTGTTCTGCCTCTAATTTAATCACCAAAAAAGAAGTCAATTGGCTACTGCATGTGAATGCTGTTGTTTTAACTGGATTTTGTTCAAACGCCGTAAAATAACTGCCTAAGTTCTAAAGGCATGCAGGTTTCCAGGCGTGTCTGTTAGGGCTTTTTTGCTTCAGAATGTGTCTCCTCAGCCTCAAGGAAGCCACCAGTACTTCTCTCTGCTTTCCTTAAGTATATTTTAGGATTGTAGATGAAGTGTGCACCTACTCATCCCATGTTCTATTTCTATGCCTCCTGGACTCCTTACTCAAGTTCCCCACCTGGAAGACTTTCTTGTAGAAAAGGCACTGGTTTTGAAATGACTCCCTGCTATGTTCCAGGAAGGGATCTGATCCGTCCTCTTCACTTGTACTTCTACATGAACATCTTTGCTGTGGTCTCAATTTTGCAGGAACCTTGAAACACTCCTCCACTTTCTTCTCCATGATGAGTGAATGGGATTTCCTCTGCGATGGATGAGCTAGGTTGGCATAAAGGGATATCTCCCATGTATCAGTATCCATGGTAACATTCTAGGCAAGAAGGCAGCATACTAACACCACTCATCCACCCCAGAAATTTTCAGAATTGTCACCAAGCAGAGCAACAATAACAAAAGTCAAATCCCATAGAGCAAACAGAAATCCCTTTATATTGTTAATGTCCTCTTGACCTTCCCCTTTGTCCAACCTCCTTTCAAAGAGCAGCCCCCTATTTTGTGGTCTGTAGACTTTACTCAGGCAGCTATTTTCATGCATTTATTTTCTTCAACCTTCAAGAAGTTTGTATTTGTACATTTTCACTAAAGATGGAGAGCAGAAAAAGGAGTGAATACTGGGGATCATAGATTCTTCTTGTTTTGTAATTCTATCAATGTTTTCTCCCTTCATTAAAATTGAAAATTCACCAAATCTGTTTTCTTACGGGATGGTTTACAGAGAAACAGCCAATCCTCCCCCACCGTCTGCTCCCCCTCCCTCTACAATGTAACCATGATTTCTAATATTGCATGATTTTAAATAAGGATTCTTGGCAGATCTGAAGAGAGAAACCTTCTGTCGTTGGTGATATAGTATATGGTCTTCCTAAGCACCTCTTGTCCCCGTGAAAGCCCGTCCTTGCATACTTTTGTGGGCAATAAAGGGTTAAAAGGCGCTGGAAAGACACCACGCATGTGTTAATTCCTGCTGCAGCAGCGCGCATTGCTTCCACTTTGACCTCATAGTTAATCTGCGTGATAGTTAACTCACGCAGAGACTCGTGCATTTCTTTTAAACACACACACACACACACACACACACACACACACACACACACACACACACACACACACACACACACCTGCTGCCCTCTAAAAGAAAAATCAAAACAAATCAAATAAACAAACCTCAATTGATGGACCTGGAGGAGTATGTGTGAGCGTGGGGGGCATGAGTATGTGTACGAGTGTGCATGCGTTTCCCTTTCCCTTATTTGTCTCCTGTGCGTCTCTCCCTGTACCCTCCCCCTGCCTCAATTATATTATTCCCCGGGACTTGGAAGATGCTCCCTGAGCTGACGCTTTGATGGTATCTGCAAGCGTTTGTGCTGATCTTATTTCTGCCCCCTGAATATTAATTCCCGAAGCTGCTAGCAATACAGCTCCCCAGTGACGGGACCTACTAGAGGCAGGTGGGGGGAGCCACCATCAGTTCATAAGCATAATAATAATACAAAGGGGAGGGATTCTTCTGCAACCTAGAGGCTAGAGGCAGGGGAGAAAAAAAAAAAAGCGATGAGTTCGACAAATACATGGAGCACAGGAAGCTCAGTCTACTCGACTCCTGTATTTTCACAGAAAATGACGGTGTGGATTCTGCTCCTGCTATCGCTCTACCCGGGGTAAGATATGCCCTTTCCGGCGTCGTTTTGTTTCAGAGAGGTTGGGGGAAGGGGTGGGGACAGAGGAACTCGGGAGACCACCCAGATTTAAAAGACTCTTATAGGATTTGGGGCTTTGTAATTTAGGGGAATGTGAATATTTGGGGCGGGAAAAAGGAGGGAGGAAAGAGAAAGGTCACTTTCATTTATTTATTAATTTATTGGATTTTCTTTATTTGTTTTAGAATGGAAATGCTAACGTCATAAAGACTTTGTGTTTGGGGAGTAGCATTTTGATAGTACTGCAGTCTGATGTCTAGGTGGGCTGTGCTGATACATGCCGGCATTTGAGGCCATGTTGGAGGCGTTTGGGTGCGGGTCTGGAGGAGAAAACTGCAAATGGGGTCCTGGCGCACACCCGGGAGACGTGTGTGTGTTTGTGTGTGTGTGTGTGTGTGTGGATGGGTTCTGTTCCTGTATCCAAAGTATTGCTTGCTCCTGCACCTGGGCATTCTTAAGATCAGCCAGCCAGGTTTTCTATCCAGCCCCATTGACTTGGCAGCAGACTCCCTGGTGGGCTAACAGGGTTCAGCACCAGGGACAGCAGTCCTGTCAGGGCCAAATGGAACGAGGCTTGTCTAACCCCACGGGACAACTTTACATCTACACAGGACATCGTTATAGTATAGACAGAAGGCCGATGGAGCCGAAGAGCACTAGTGACATCTGGGGACCCTGCTCTGATTATCCCTAACCCCTCCTTGAGATAGGAGGGGCATTGCTGGGCATGGGGTAGAGAATGTAGTTAATCAGTGCATGGAGGGATATATGTCTGGAAAAGAGTTGGCTTTGCTGCAGTGTTGAAAAATATGCTGAGCCAGGGGAATGTGATGCCAAAATTGTGAAGTTATGCATTAATGTCTTAGAGCCTTGTTGCACTGAATAGAAAAGATGGGAAAAGGGGGTGGTGGATTTCCCAAAATCCTGAGCAGGTGTGTGTTGCGAAGTGTTTTGCACCTAAATTTTTTTGAACTTCCCTGCACCAAAGGTATCAAAGAACTATCCCTTCACATATAGTTCATCATTTATCCACCCACCAAAACAACCCCCCTGCCCAACACGTACCATCAGGATTTCCAGAGGTCCATTGTACTTATATTACTTGCACTCTTCTATACTGTCACTTTGAAATAAAGCTGTAAAAATATTACCCCAAATCTGCTCAAAAAGAAAGAAAGAAAGAAAAACTAGCTACAGAAGAAATCAAGCCATTGCCCTAAGGTTTTCCTGGGAGTTGACACTCTTATGTAGTAGTTGTAACAACGGGAGATAAAAGGGATGGGGGTTAAAAGATTATTTTATTTTATTGAAAATTTCTAGTTAACTTCACTGGTCCTCCATTCTCTAGGGTAGGTAATGAGGAGGTACAGATTTCAGTAAAAAAGAGACCCAAGCAAAAAAGGAGTGAAAGTCTCTCTTTGGAGTCTTTGGAGTTTCCAAGCAGAGAGAGGGGCCTGCTTAATTCTACCAGCACTTTTCATACCTCCCTGCTTTACTATAAAAATAGAATATATTTTCTTTAAGAGTGTAAGATTAAGTAGTTTTCTTAGAAGAAGGCTTTTTACCGGAAATGGTTTATGTGTAATACATTTTAGTGGAATACTGGAAAAACAGTTCTTTTAATTAAAATTTGCACACATATTTTACTATTTAATGTTGTATGTAACTCTTAATTTGTTTCAGACATTAGAGAATTTATAGTTACTTGTTGATAGGAAATATCATTCTCATGTTCTTACCATTTATGAAACCTGTGGATTAAAATCTAGTCAAGACATAGGGAAATATGTCTTTCCTTCTTACACACTTACATCCGTCTTAGTAAACAACTTTATAACTGAATAGATGAGAATATTTTTATATATTTTACTCCAATGGTCTTATTTTAACCTAAAATGTGCAATTTTATTATTTTTCCTAATACTATCATATTAAGATGTCTTCTTATTGCAACAGTCCCACCTTTTCTTTTCCAATTATCATATAAAAAGTAATACTTAGTGATACATTTTAATTTTCACTTATCATAGTAGCTTAGATGAGCTTTTTAAACAGCTCTAAATAATGGGAGTTATGTGTCATATAAACTCTCCAATAGGAGGATATTCACATTTTCTCAGTAATAACAGAATGGAGTCATTGCAGTTTGGTGCAGAGAATGTGATCAGAGTTTCAGTTTGCTGCAATCCCATTTAAAAAAAAAAAGCCATTTGAATGGCTGTATAGAGCTGGATGAAAATAGGAGCTTTGATCTCTGAAACTGATCTTGAAGAAAGATAAGTGACTAGAAAAATGTGGGATTCTGGGAGCAGTTTGAAAAAGGCTTTTTGGGTAAACAGTGGTAGTAGAACTACCTAGAAACTTGAAGGGAAATTTTTTTTAAAAAAAGAAACATTTAAATGACTTTTCATTTACATAACTCCAAAGAATATTTTTCACTCTCATTAAAATGACTAAATTCATTAGTTTGTATCTGTACAAAAGTAAAACAAAGAGGAATATGAAGCACTGAAGTGAGGATGTTAATAGCTAATATCTCTTCTTATATGTGGGACAGTTAATTTCTGAAACTCAAAACTATCTAAACTGCCACATATCTTATATACAATGCTATCATAGAAATGGTCTGGGAAACTTGCTAAACTTGTATGATTCTTGAACCATACAAGCTTGTTATTTACTATCCTTCCAAATTCTCCACTTGGTTTTATTAGAAAAAGAAAAATGAAATCACTTCCTCAGCATATTTAATTGCTTATAGACATAACATTTCAAATAGTCTACGCTGAGGCAAACATCTATCTGGAAAAAAAAAGAAAAATATTTATCACCCAGTATTTCCCAGGATCCAGCTGCCCACTACCCTCTAGACAAAATATCTGGATTGTAGGCAGGAATTTAAAAATTAGCTTTTAATTTAAATTCGTTACGTAAGTGTCTCTGATATCCTAGACTCAGTTTAGAATACCTAATCTCAAAATGATTGAATTACAGAATATTTAGTGGTAGAGGTCTCTGTTCTCCATATTTTAAAATTTGCTTCATATCAAGGATTTCTGCTCAAACTGGAAGAATGTTAAGACTGACTTTAGAGAGTTTATCTTTGTTGTAAATATTATTTTACCAGGGCTGTGGCTGCTTCTCACCATCATAACTTCGTAGTCATTCCTAGGCAGACTTTCCACAGCTTAAGTACAAGTAGGTTTTATTGGAATGACATATACTTGTTGAAGGGGAGCAGAATTTGCCAACCCAAAATATGCCTCTTTGGCATAAGGATTATTTAAGGCTGATTATTTTTAAGAAACAGCAGATACAGGTGAAGCTTAAAACTGAGTGGAAGTTACCCTTTTGTAAGAGGCATTCACATTTATAATGGAAATCTCCATGTTTAAGGGTGTCTCCCTCCCTGTACCAGAAAGAAGAGTTTGGCTAAATACCTAGAAACTTACCAATGGTGAAGGCAGGGGCTTAAATCTGCCTAACAACCGTCCCCTTGTTGACTGTGCTTTACTTAATAACCTCCCATAACTGGCTTCCCCTCTTCCCAACATCTTTTGTCTTTAGCGGGAGATGGTATTTAAGATGATGGCTTGGGCCATTTGAAGGACTTACTCAGCTTTCTGGGTATCTCCCATGTATACAGGAAATATACATGTTATTACTTTTCTGTTTTTTTTTTTTTTCTTTTCCTCTTGTGAATCTTTTTATTACAAGGATGTCTCAACCAAGAACGTAGAAGAGTAGAAGGAAAATTATTTTTCCTCCCCTACATGGTCATCCAAAGTACTTCTGCTGAATTCAGTGATCACAGAAGATTGGTAAAAAGTTATAATTAGTGCAGTTCAGGAATTGTTTGACCACCCAGGTATCAGAACAATTTAAAAATTCAGGATTTCATTTGGGATGGGCACATTACCTATTCAGGTAAATGTGAAAGAAAGAATTCATCCTCTGCTACTGGGTTAGAAGAGATCCATGTGACATCTTCAAAGTCAGAAACCAGATAGCCACAATACAATATTTTCAGATTTTCCAATCTACTTGTGTCATGTATATACATACACTGAATCAAATTTTTTAAATATATAAATATTAACATATAATAGATTTTAATTAACATATACAAAAGTTATATAATATATTTTAAATGCATAAAATATAATTATATTATACATAACATATACACACACACACACAATTTTTACTAAAATCTGCGACATAGTTGTTGTCAACCACATTCGACAGACTTGGAAACCAAGATTATAGAGATATTAAATGACTTGTTTAAAGGCAACAGATAATTAGAAGTAACATCAAATAATGATAATTATGTATGTGGATAGAAATAGAGTCCTATAATGATAGGTGTATACATTTATATATACTTCCTACCATCCTGAGGTTCCTTCCTGGGTCCCTTGGTGGGTGCTTTCCAGGAACCAGGACATGTTTCTCACTCCAGTCAGCAGCACTAATCGACCCCCCCCTCCCGCCCCTCCCCCCCCCATAGTTTGCAGTGAGTCACTGTGAGTTCCACGCATGACCTGCCAACAGTGTTGATGCAGCTGGAGCTCTCTGCCTTCTGTAGCGCCCCTCCCCCCCAACTCAGCACTTAACCCAGTACTTTTCACCACTTTGCCCCAGACCCCTTCTCCCATAGCAGGATCTCAGAAGGCCTTTCACCTCCCTCCCTTGTCTCTTGGGCCATAGCCACTCTGATCTCAGTGTATCTTTTGCTAAATACACTTTTTCTGTATAAATAAAAAATGATTTGGAGTTGTTCTCTGAAAAAATATTGTAAAATGTATACATACAAGATAATGATAACTGATTATATTTTAGATCTGTCACTGATGACTTCTGAATTTTGTGTTTTCTGTTTTGTTTTATTCCTTCTGAATTTTTTGATCAGTTTCATTTCATCAGTACTGTTTGCTCATAAGTGTAGTAACTAGACTAGATTATTAAGTTACCAGTCAATTTTAGTTTTTATAATTATCTGATTTCACCTTCATATAATAGAAGTTAGAATAGATACCTTGCATCCAATCAGCCCACTGAATAAATTAAAATGTTGAATCTATATAGTAGTGTGGTTTGAGGTCCTCAGTCCCATCAGTCACTCCATTTTCAAATTTACCTCACAATTTTGATTGAAAGCTCTAAACAGATATGCTTAGAAATAATCCACTCTTCAGTTGTTTCATGAGTTTAATAACATGTTAAATGATATTATTTAGTCCCTGGGGAAAAATACATTAAGAAAGTATATTTTCTTAATGGTTATGTGTAAATAAAGCATAGTTTAATCTGCAATTCAGTCATGACCCAGAAACTTAACTACTGCTTGTCATCCCATTTTCAAAGAAGAGAATTTGTCCTCCACTGAGAAAATTTATAGGATAATTTGCTCAATGTTGTCCGATAGTTTTCCTACAGAAATTCTATATTGAGGCAACCATTCTGAATATTAAAGTAGAAATAATGTTACTGTTTCAATATCTGGATAGCTCTATCTTCAATATATAGATATTTAAAGTTGACCTTTTTAATCACCTCAGTCAAACGAGCAAGAGCTCGATTAACTGTGGCACGTGAAAACTTAATATCAAAGTGCTTAAGTTTTAATTTCTAGAGGAATAAAAAGTTACACTTTATACAAATTAAGGCTTTATTTTTTTTTCTGAGAATGTTTTCGTGCACACTTTTATTCTCTCTATAGCTTTGTAAGTTAGATAAGGAAGATAACATTTTATATTGTCCAAGTATTCTTTTTTGTGTGTGTGTGTGTGTGGTACGTGGGCCTCTCACTGTTGTGGCCTCTCCCGTTGCGGAGCACAGGCTCCGGACGCGCAGGCTCAGCGGCCATGGCTCACGGGCCCAGCCGCTCCGCGGCATGTGGGATCCTCCCGGACTGGGGCATGAACCCGTGTCCCCTGCATCGGCAGGCGGACTCCCAACCACTGCGCCACGAGGGAAGCCCCTTGTCCAAGTCTTCTTGAATGTTGGTTGTAGAGCAAGGGTTGAGACTTCCCCAGCCATATTCCTAGTGCAATACACCACACCACTCAACAATAGTCACCCTTTTTCTTCGTAAAAGTAAGAAAATACTTGGATTGTTTTGAGGTGTAAAAGGCTTCTCCAGTTTGCTTTACTGGGAAAGTTATTTGCTATTCATTTCTTCCATATTCTAGAGAATACACATCTTTTAAAAGGAAATAAAAACCTCCTTTTAAGTTATACATTCGTGGCTTAGATAAAATTTGACTCAAAATCATATTAATCCCCACTGTATTATGAAATAAGAGGGCAAAATCTGGTAATAATTCTATATTATAAAAATCATTATGGAACTCTATAAAGTACCATGTAAATGCTAAGTAAATAGTGCTGATATTACATTCTCCACCAATTCATAAAGAAAACCATCTGAATACCAAATAACATAGTGAGGAAAATAAAGAATGCTTTTTAAGCAAAGGTCCTTTGTAATAATTGAAACCCTGCCATGAACTCAAGTATAGTAGTAGAACCAAAGTCTATGTGGTGAGACAGATAAATATCAAGTTCTGTAATTTATTTAGGCATATTTAAATAAAATGGCCAAAACAAACTGAATATAACTTTTCAGTGTTATCTTGGTAGGAAGAAATAAATGACTTACTCTTATTTATGATCTTTTGTGCAGGTTAACAGTCCCTTTATATAAACTGCTTTTGAAAACACATTTGAAATACCATAAGTGAGGGAAAAAACTCTAGATATAAACTATAGAAATGAATTAATTCTTAATTCATTAAGGGAATAGTATTGCAGCCAGGTCTGTTCTAGGAACTGGGTATATACTTATGGGGCAAAAGTCTTGATGTCCACCATCATGGAGTTTGCAGTCTCATGGGGTGGCAGGCAATGATCAAACCAATATACAAATAATTATTAAGTTTTAACTCAGGTAAATGCTACACAGGAAAGTCATATGGTGCTATGAGAGAATATAACAGCTAACTTGATGAAAGCATAGGCTAGAGAAACTGAGTGAGATCCACAAACTAGCTGAAACTGATCTACAGTCATCTAATTGGTCAGTTTTAATATTTCAACATTCTTTTCTTGGTTATAATAGTCTTTGCTGGATTTTTTGCCCTCGGTTGAAGAGGTTGTCACTTGAAAAGTGAATGGTATTTTCGGGGAAGAAAGGTGGTGAAAATTTTTTTAATGTTCTGAAAACTATTTTTCTTTACTATTTAAAAAATTATGTAATAGACAAGAACTATATTAAGGATAATTAAATAAAGTAACACATCATTTATGACATTATTTTAACACAAACTAAATTTACTAACCAATGGCCAGTTGATGGGCTTTTGCTCCACTCACCCCCATCCAGTACGTCTTCAAGTTATATATGCATAAAAGTAGATCTGTTTTCCTACCACCACCTCCAGCTGAGACATCTCTGATTCTTTGTCAATCCAATATAAATAGTCAACTACAATCAAACAGGGGGAAAAAACACATGACCATCTTAAATATAAATACCAGTTGTGAACGTCAGTTAATTTCAGACTTGGGTATAATACGATAAGAAAAATACAGTGAATATTTTGGGGATTTTAGAATTACATGCAAAATGCACTGTGTATGACCTATAAAAATGTGTACAGAAGGAGACCCGACACCTTGTGGGATCTCAGTTCCCCGACCAGGGATTGAACCCGGGCCACTGCAGTGAAAGCTTGGAATCCTAACTGTTAGGCTACCAGGGAACTCCTGCAGTGACTTTTCAATATTGATAAATTATAATCTTTCAGCAAGAGAATAGATGCTAGTAATGATATGTTAATAAATTATCAACTTTTTTTTTTAAATCTATTTTACCTATTGTGTTCCAGTATCCCCCTTCATCTTATTCTTAGAATTAGCAAGTGTGTATTTAGTTCCTTTCAACTAATCATCATTCTAAAAGCAAAGTGTCCTATACTCATACACATACACACAAATCTGCAGCTTTGGATAATGCCCTTTTTAATCTCAGAAAAGAATCCTTTTCCCATTATATTAAAGAGATTGAGTAAATATATATTCTTCTTAAATTATTCCAAAAGAAAGAACAAACACGGTATTTTAAATCTGAGGTAGTGTTCAGATATTTCCTGTTTTTAATAGAAAAGTAATTTTCCTTAGTATTTCTTAGAGGGAAAATTTAAAGTGATAATTTTTAAAGTCAATAACAACATCTCAGTGATTCCAGGTAAAAATTATCATTTAACTAAATTACCTCCTTTTAACTTAACTTTATTAATAAAAATCTGCATTCTTTATTTTAAAATTAATTCGTAATTTTAAAATTCTTAAATTTTAAAATTCAACAATTTTCAGAAAAAAATTGTTGAATTTTAAAAAAGTGTACATTTGAAATTGATTATTCTTCATTAAATTCCACAACAAATTATTTAATTAATTACTTAAATTATTTAAATAATTACTTCATAACCTTCATAAACCCATACTTTATTAATCAAATTATTAGAAATTATAAAAATTTAGACACTTTTAGTTTATTCTACATCCAGGTAAATTTTTCATTATTTTATTTTTTACTTTTTATTTTGTTTTATATTGGAGTATCATTGATTAACAATGTTATGTTTTAGGTGTACAGCAAAGTGATTTAGTTATACATATGTAAGTATCTATTCTTCTTCAAATTCTTTTCCCATTTAGGTTATTATAGAATATTGAGCAGAGTTCCCTGTGCCATGCAGTAGGTCCTTGTTGGTTATCTATTTTAAATATAGCAGTGTGTACGTGTCAATCCCAAACTCCCTATCTATCCCTCCCCCTCCCCTTCCCCCCTAGTAGCCATAACTTTGTTCTCTAAGTCTGTGAGTCTGTTTTTTGTAAATAAGTTCATTTGTATCATTTGTTTTTAGATTCTGCATATAAGTAATAGCATATGATATTTGTCTTTGTCTGATTTACTTTGCTTAGTATGATAATCTCCAAGTCCATATATGTTGCTATAAATACCATTATTTCATTTTTTTAATGGCTGAGTAATATTCCATTGTATATACGTACCACATCTTCTTTATCCATTCATCTGTCAATGGACATTTAAGTTGCTTCTGTGTCTTGGCTATTGTAAACAGTGCTGCAGTGAACACGGGGGTGCACGTATCCTTTCAAACCATGTTTTTTCCAGATACATGCCCAGGAGTGGGATTGCTAGATCATAAGGTAGTTCTGTTTTTAGTTTTTAGGAACCTCCATACTGTTCTCCATAGTGGCCGCACCAACTTACATTCCCACCAACAGTGTGGGAAGGTTCCCTTTTCTCCACACCCTCTAGATCATTTATTGTTTGTTGATTTTTTGATGATGGCCATTCTGACCCGTGTGAGGTGATATCTCATTGTATTGATGGTTTTGATTTGCATTTCTCTAATAATTGGCGATGTTGAGAATTTTTCATGTGCCTCTTGGCCATCTGTATGACTTCTTTGGAAAAAATGTCTATTTAGGTCTTCTGTCCCCTTTTTTTATTGCGTTGTTTGTTTTTTTGATTTTGAGCGGCATGAGCTGTTTGTATATTTTAGAGATTAATCCCTTGTCGGTCGCATCATTAGCAAATGTTTTCTCGCATTCTGTAGGTTGTCTTTTCATTTTGTTTGTGGTTTCCTTTGCTGTGCAAAAGTTTTTGAGTTTCATTAGGTCCCATTTGTTTATTTTTGTTTTTATTTTCATTACTCTAGGAGATGGATCGAAAAAGATATTGCTGCAACTTATGTCAGAGTGCTCTGCCTGTGTTTTCCTCTAAGAGTTTTATAGTATCTAGTCTTACATTTAGGTCTTTAATCCATTTGGAGTTTATTTTTGTGTATGGTATAATTTATAAACTAAATTATCTTTGGGAAATCCCTTAACCCTATAAGCACCATTTGTTTTATATCTGTAAGACATTTAATTGATATTGGTATATTGTAGTATGTAATGTTCACCCCTAAAAATGTGGAGAGTGAATAACAGAAATACAGCCATGTTTAAATGTTGTTAATTTAAAAATCTTTAATTTTATGCCTTCTATTATAAAATGATACTTAAAATATGCCCGAATTTTCCGGTAACTGATTTATTGAAAATGCTGGATATAGATAGCTATGGTCTAGAAATTATGATTCTCTTTAAACGTCATCTATTGAATCTCTCTTCCCCACATCTGGACAATACCTAACGTAAAAGCAATGGATTTTCCATTCATTTTAGAGTTTATAATGATCTCATTTTCAGGTGTTAAAGTCTCATCTAAATTGATCCTTCAAACTCTCACTCACTTTAAATTTTTTTCTGTTCTCTGATCAGCCCTGACCTAAGATTTCTGCTGCCTGCCTGACACTATTTCTTCATTTTTTTGTTAGGCTCCTCTTCTCTTTTTATTATGCTGCTTTTGGCTTGTTCAAGATTAGAGTGGAGGGAGGAAGGGCAGTTACCTTTGCGGAAAGATCTTATTGTTCTCTGGGTGAAAAACGCCTAAATGTTTAGTCATTCTTTCATGGGGGGTTGGATGGATTCTGTGGAGCTAACCCTCTTCCTCCTTCCTCCTCCTGGGGACCTTTAGAATTGCACTGTTCCCTGACATGGGTCATGCTGTATGAGGGCTTGATGTTTTATGACAGGCCCTCAGCTCCACTCTAAAGACACATCTACCCTGACCTTCTACTAGCATTTTCTTGCCAAATAGACTGTTTTTCTGGCATCCATTTAGCTCAGGAGGAATGAATGAATGAAAAACAAACTCAGGAAAATTGCTTGTCAGCTTCAGAAAGTGAAGGTCCTTTCCTCACTCAGATTCACTATTGGGATTGTTCAAGCCAGCCTATCACCTTTAGACTTTTCCAGGAAAAAGTCAGGCTACGTTAGTCATTTGCACTGCTTAAATTAGAGACCACAGGCCAAATTTTGCTAAGAATTCTCTATCTACCCTGTGTTCAAACAGCATTAAGAAGCAGATATGTAAGTTTTCTGTTTTGGGTAGAGATAGTAGTTACCCCTGTTAGTCTCCCCTAAATGGTAGACATCAATGAGTGGGTTTCTTGACTTTGTTTTCTAGTTGCCTTGAGGTAGAGGTGGAACATGTATCACTGTGAGGAGGGGATATGAAACTGCACCGTTCTTTCTACACTTAGGCCAATAAACTTTTTCCATAAGAACTGCTCTCTTATTGAATCCTTAGACTTCTATTTTACAGCCCCAAAGTGGGTGAAGGAAAAAGAACCCAGGACTGGTTTTTGGCCTTCTCTAGCAAGTTCTGCCTCTTCTTGGCAGCCTACCACATTTGTGTTAAATGAGAATATAACACTTCTCACTTATTTTTCTCAGTGCTGGGACATCAGTTATGATAACAATGGGGAAAGTATATTTAATATTACGTTACCCGTGCAATTCATTTCTTCCTGATATCCACTAGTTAATTCACCTTCTTCAAATCTTTGCTCAAATATTGCCTTCTCAGTGCCTACACTGATTACTCAATGTAATACTGCAAATGTCCCTCAACCCTATACTCACAATTCCATTATTCTCTTCTGTGTTTTACCTTTCGTTAGTCTTCAGTAATTAAGTAGAAAATTTTTTATTATGTAGCTTACTGATTTATTATTTTCTGTCTTCTTCAGCTAGAATTCTGGGTTAATGAGAGCAGAGATGCTGTTTCTTCCACTGTTATACTCCAGGCTTTTAGAGAAGTGTCTTGCTTCTAATAGATGTTCAATAATTACTGTTTAATTAAATAATAAAAACTGCATCTCCTTTTCCCTGAAATTTATCTTCTCTTAAAAAAGGAAAAAAAGGTACTTCCCTGGTGGCACAGTGGTTAAGAATCCGCCTGCCAATGCAGGGGACACGGGTTCGAGCCCTGGTCCGAGAATATCCCACATGCCGCGGAGCAACTAAGCCCATGTGCCACAACTACTGAGCCTGCGCTCTAGAGCCCGCGAGCTACAACTACTGAGCCCACGTGCTGCAACTACTGAAGCACATGCGCCTAGAGCCTGTGCTATGCAACAAAGACAAGCCACCACAATGAGAAGCCTGCACACCGCAATGAAGAGTAGCCCCTGCTCGCCGCAACTAGAGAAAGCCCATGCTCAGCAATGAAGATCCAACACAGCCCCAAAAATATAAATAAATAAATAAATAAATTTTTAAAAAAAGGAAAAGAGAATCTTTTCCATAGTACCTCACTCTAAGTTCAGCATATATGGCTGGTGACCAAAACAAAAAATACAAACAAATCCTACAGAATCGTGTAGTCCTTAAGAGTATAAGCTATGGAGCCATACTTGACCAGGATTCATATTTCTACCCTTGACATTTACTACTTGATGGCCCTCAGTAAATTTATTAACTGCATTCATCCTTAGTATCTTCATATAAAAAAAAGGAAGATAATAATTCTTCAAAAGCTACTTTTGAGTAGCAATTGACATAATACATAGTACATGGCACATAGTAAACTTCTCTTACATGTTGTTTTTGTTTTTGTTACTACCTCAGGGTCATTATTTATTTCCTGGGGATATTCCTAGAGACACAAATAGTCTCTCCACCCCTGTTAAATGCTAAATTTGGGTAAAGTACAGGAGAGGGGTTTCTTAATAAAAATTCAGTAATTCTCTAGTCCCCTGTCTTAATTTGTGTAAGATGAGGAAATTGGATAAAGGTCCATAAGTTTCTGGAATGACTATACTGTTCATTCATTTTAGATCAATACTAAAAACTTGATAGAATTCCTAACACGTGTGGATTAGGTCCCAATAACAATAAAATATGTGGTGACACATGGGACTTCTTCCTGAAGACAGCTTCTTTAACTATATGCAAAAAAAGAGAGAACTGGTATTTTTCTATTCAAGGTCATAACTGAGTCTTCATTTTTTGTGTGTGCCTTATGGATCTGATAATAGAGTGAAATCCAACATCCTCTGTCACCTAGGTTACTGCATCAGCCACCTAAAGTACCTTTCTGATGCCAGTTTTGCTACCTTCTGATTTATTCACCACATAGCAGAGAGACTTTTTTCCTAACAAATATTTTCCTAAATAAGGACATAATTTAGATTCAATAACTGTTGAGTGTTTAAGTGTAGCGTTAGATAAAATCTTTTCCAAATGTGTACACCGGTATCACCACCACCCATATGTATATATACATACATATATTAGTTTCCAATATATATTGGTTTCCATCACACTTGGAGGTTTTCTTCTGCCCTTTCCAATTAATCACCCTTCTAGGCACCTGCCTTCTCCTTGACTTCAGACTATAAGTAATCTCCCAAGCACATTCTTAATAGATGTTTAAGTATCAATGAAATATTTCAGAAAAATGAAGATGTACATAAAGCAGAAGTTTCAAGATAGCAGTTATACACTCTGACTCAGGTGACCTCAGTAGTGTCCTTCTGAATTGCTATCTTGTGAATCACATTTTGTTTAATCCCCAGTGACTGTGTTCCTGGCACTATGCAACATGCAGAAGCTATAGCATTGAACAAGGCAAACACAGTCCTTGTACTTGTGGAATGTATATTTTAGAATAAAGACATGCTTTTAAAAACATAATACTACATTATATATATCATATATTATAACCATACTTTGATATATATTCTTATAGACAGTATTCTACATATATATTGATTTGTTTCACTTATTGCCTCTGATCTAAGTAAATTTGTGTAACCAGATAGACATTTTACACTCAACCATTTTTTAAATCCACATATCCATGTGATTCTGTCCATTTTCCCCTTGAAACTGGCTAACATGGGATATCATTTGACTCTTGTTGAGCTTTCAAGCACTATGTTAAATGCAGAATGAAAATAAATGTAAAGTAGACAAATTTCCTCCTTCCTATGAAGGAAGACAAATTTCCTATGAAGGCTTCCTGCCTTTCTGCCATAAATAAATAGGTATTGCATTCCTAATACTTGTTTGGCACTGTACTAGGGACTGGAGATAAAACAGGAAGAAATACAGACATCTTAATCCTCTTAGACATTGCAGTCTAGGGACAGGCAGATAGTAAACAAACAAATTTCAAATTGTGGTAAATGTTGAATAACTAAAAGATGTGCTCTGATGGAGAAAAGAAAAAAATTGTTTTAGATAGAATACTCAGGAAAGGCCACTCTGAGTAATGGATAAGAAGTTGAGATTATAAGAGTATTAAAAAAATTCAGCCATGAAAAGATTGAAGGGAAGACCTC